>NC_090924.1:1430218288-1430899955 GCF_040938575.1 Ambystoma mexicanum | reverse complement strand
GTGACGAACTACCTGCCTTAATCCCTTTCCTAGTGGGTGGGAAGAAAGAAAATTGATTAAATATATCACTTAATTAATTCCCTTAGACAAAAACACCATATCGGTTTTAACTGGCCGTATGAGGGGACAGTGGCTGTTTTAACCCATTCCTTTTCATTAGCAGGTGCTCTTCCATTAGTGGGAAGGGAGTAAATGTGTTGTACCCTTAGTTTATTAAACCAAAAATATAATTTAATTAATTCACATAGGGTTAGTTACCACAGCGTGATTCTTTTGTCAAAATTCAAAATTGACAAAGATTATCCCAGTGCACATTGATTGACTCTAGTCTTTGATGTAATCAGGTAACCCTGCTGTTCATTTGCATGTGCCAGTGTCCCCACAACGAAAGTCCCAACACCCTGCATTCCCTGTGAAAGCGAAGTGCCCCAAATTAATTTTCCCATTCGCTCCAAATCCCTGAAACCCTGCATTCCATTTGAATGTGTGTTCCCCAAACAATTTTCACATTGAATTCATTTCCCAGACCTTGTATTTCAAATAAAAAGCCCACGTGCAATTCCCATCATATTCCCACTCCCTGTCCCTTGCCTTCAAACCAAAGGGGTCATATATAACTGATGCCTGGGGTGGGAGGTTGCTGGGAGAGAAGTGCATTGTGATAACCCAAGCCATCACTGTGTGTTTCTTTTTTAAATTTCCTATCTTTTAATGTGCAAACAAATCCTATATGTGGTTTGATTTCAAATCTTCCAATTCAGCCTGTTTGTTGTGGTAACTGAAAGTCTATTAAGAAATACATGTCAGTCATTGATGCAAGTAATTTGCACTTGTGATTATTGTGTTGTGCCACAGCATTGGTGGGTCGTGTTGTTGTTATTATTCATTGTGGAAAGGTAAATAAATATACACTATTATTTATATACACTGGCCTGGTTTCTAGCTGATTGGTGCTACAGAGGGTATCTGCTGAATGGTGTTATACAGGTTGGAGGCCTAACCAAATTTGAATTTGCTAAGCACTTTGTTGTGCGACATCCTGATCGGGGGAAAGGAACCCCCTGATTTGAGAGTGACCGTTCAATAAACCATGACAACTTGCTCTGCTCCATTCTATCATCAATTCCTCTTTTCAAACACTCTGCTGTCTCTCTCTCCTCGTACCTATATCTCACCTTCCTTACAATCACAAGCTTGCCTTTCCTTCAAATCCGGTCTTCTCTTTCACTTCCTCTACATCTTATTCAAGTCTTATATTATGTTCTTTATGTTAAAGGGTCCCATTACCGCGGGCTGTCACCACTTGCGTGGTCTCTTGGCACTGTAGCTGATCTGCAATGGGAGGAGTTTGGGGGTTTGTTACTGGGGTTTAGAGGGAGAAGAGCAAAAGAGCTTTGATGTGCTGTTCGCACCTTCAGTTCGCAGAAACCGGTCACTGAGCGTAGGTGCATTTTAAGTTGGTAGCCTTCATGTGCTGTTGAGGTCTGGTCGTGTATGGTTAGGTTTCATTTTAGGTTTTGTGAAGTGCATGCGGCTTGTGGTGCAGTAGAGGTATGGTTGTGTTTAGTTCAGAGTTTGAGGGTGAGTATGCCGAATGGTGAGTTTTTTAGTTTGATTAGTTGGTAGCAATACATTTTCTACCCCAACCATCCATCTAAGTGTGACACATTAATGTTCCCTACAATCCATCTATGTGTGGTACATTAATGGTCCCATCAAACCATCTCAGTATGTATCTTTCCTACCACCAACAATCCATCTAAGTGTGTTACATTTCCTACCCCCAACAATCTATCTAACTGTGGTACATTTCCAACCCCAACAATCCATGTAAGTGTGGTACATGTCCTACCCCCCAACAAACCCTCTGATTGTGATAAATGTCCTACACCCACCAATTCATCTCAGTGTGATACATTTCCTACCCCCAACAATCCATCTCATTGTTATAGATTTCCTACACCCAACAATCCATCTCCGTGTGGTACATTAATGTTCCCATCAATCCAACTCAGTGTGTATCTTGTCTACCCCCAACAATCCATCTAAGTGTGGTACATTTCCTACCCCCAACAATCCATCCCAGAGTGATACATTTCCTACACCCAATACATCTAAAGTGTGGTACATTTCCTACCCCACAGTGCACACATGGCCTAATCCCACTCTACAATTCCTCTCTCGTATGTCCCACTCCGCTCCCTAAGCTCTCCAAACCACACTTGCTTGCTGTTCCCAAGTCTGTATGTGCTTACTCCCGCTTTCGTTCCTTTGCACTCCTGGCCCACAAATATTGGAATTCCCCCCTCTTGCCCATCTACGTCTCTGTCCACTTTCCATTTGAACTTATTTCATCCTGTCTGTATTGTAGCGTTTTTACCTGTGCAGTGCTTTGTCCAAAGCACTTCATAAATAAATGAAATACAAATACATATTGCAGGGACTTCATTAATGCAGGATCAAGACAGACTTCTATTGGAGGAGCACATCCCAGAAAGAAGCCACCACCCATCCATGGGGGATGACTGGGGTGTTGAATGGGAGGGGATATTTAAAGAAGATAAATGGACTTTAAAATGTGAGAAATTGGAAGATGGATTTTTTTTTTAAAGATCTCGCTTTTGAAGAAGAAAAATTGGAAATGGTTGGTCACATAAGTGGAATGTGTACAGACAGGAGCCACATAGAAATCACTCACAAGCTGAAATCCTAAACATGTAAAGCTTGTAAAAGGACTTGTGAAATAGCAGATCAACAAACTAAGAATCCTCATTAATCTGATGAGCACCCACTCTGCACACAGAGACCTGCTGACCCATACAAGGATGCCCAGAACAAGTCCTTCTGAGGTCCAGGCTAGTAAATCACAGTACCAGCTCCGCCCAAAAGCCCTAGCGACAGAAAATATAGGGAAGATGGAGTACAACATCTGTGATTTAAACCTCGTCCCTCCAAAAACAGTGTGTCAGCACACATTGACGGCACTGATCCTCGAAGTGAAAGGCAATTGAAGGTGCTTAGTTGAGGTAAGTTTGGGTTCCTGTGAAAAGGTGATCCGGCAGCACCGGAAACCAGCCTCTGGTCTGAGCCATGGTAGAAATAAAGCCTTTCTGGGCACAGGAGACTCCGAGCCCTGGGGTATGTCACAGGGAGGGTCAGTACCAGTACATCATCATGTCAAATCCACCATCCAATGTGGTTCAGGGAGCCTAGATTCTACACACCTAGGGAGCAATGGCCCTGAGGAGGAAACCCTGATCTATTCTTTTCCTGGACACCCTCCTTGCCCAGGGACTTCAGGGTGGAGTTTTCTGAAACCATGGCCGGCCTAATTGGGTCTATCACACTCTCACACACTGGTGTGTGATGGCATGAAACAATGACTGCTCTATAGTTGTCTGTGTGTCCTATCAGTGCTACCGTCAGATATACCACACCTGCTTCTCTGATGTGCACTCTTTTGTTGGTTGTATTGATCTATACAATATATTTGCCCATTGCACAGTCACAAGAATAGGAAAGACCGGCAACCATCAAGAAAGTGTCCTCCTAGCTCTGCATGTGGTCCGGCAGGTGGTCCTGGACCCATCACCAAGTCCAATCACTGGTCCTGCTGTACATGTTCATTCAGCTGTTCACCATCTTGGGTCAGGCACTTTTGGGTAAACAAACAAGTAGGGAGCTACTGGGGCAGCATATGCCCTATAAACACAAACAAAAGACTAGAACCCTCAGAGAAAACACCACAGCACACACTGTAGAGTCTGAAGAAGGGGGCCAGGTGAATCAATGCAACATGTCAAGGGTATGAGATCCGGGATAGGAACACTGAGGAGACCACTCCATAAACACAGTTAAGAAGCAGGAACAGAGATAAGCAGTGTCACGAGATACAATGAGATGACAAAAGGATGTGGAGAGGCGACACAAATCACACAAATAAATCACTAACACCAGGAAGGGAATAACATGTTATTGAAATAGCATATTTAATATGGATCATGTCCCTAGAAAGTGAGAAGAGACACAGTTAAATAGATAGCATGCATTATACAACATAGACCATCGTGGAATTTGGATTGTTCTTAAAGGGATAATAATGTTGAATGAATAAAATAATAAAATGTCACAGACAGGGGCCTTCCTGGTAGCAGGTATAAAGGGAAAGAAGGGCTGGGTGCAAGCAGATCTCGGGGGCTGGGTTGCAATACATGCAAACATTATGGTATGTTATGTATGTCGCGCCTTGAAACACTTGTGCATAGGCGCATTATAAATGCCATATCATCTCAAACTGTTTAATTCAAAATACTGCTGTAAGGCGTCTTGTAGTTGTTTTAGAAATCAGGCAAACAGCGATTAGCTTCTTCAATTCTTATTAAGCCACTAGCAATTAATACTGCAACTGGGCCATTGCTTTATGAACATAAAGTGTTTTGTTTAAAGACCATGCCTGGCAACAAGGAAAAGTTTAACTAATATCGACTGCGCCTCTGGAAAAGTATTCAGGAGATGGGTGCAGTTTGGCTTCTGAGCTGAACGCAACTTTGCCAGGTAAATGCGAGAGCATCACCTGCATAGTCACAATGAGCAAGATGGCTGGTGCAATTGGATTACAACTGTTTCAAAGTAAGCTAAACATATGTTTACGTACTCTGGGCTATAGAAAGGGATGATTTATTGTTTTGATAGGACATTGGCATTGCTATGTTTGATAACAGTTGCTGATGCTTGTCAAAAATTAAAGCAGGCGTTAAAGGCAGCTGGTCAGAGCCATGGATTACTCTAGATCAGCTGTCACTTGAAAAGACAAAGCTGATAACTTGCACTGAAATCGACACCTGGAAAAGTTCCAGAAGGAAGTCCCTGGCATGTCACTAGACAGCCCATTCACTCTCGGTTACAAAACGATACACTGGCCAAAGGTTCTGCATGCATGTTTGGCTCAAGGCCAGTTAATCAAACAGTACTTAAGGAGCACCACGACCAGAGAGATACAGAAGGAGATAAGGACAGAGGGGGAAAGGAGTTGATTTGAAGAGGTCAGCATCATGCAGGTGTGCTAAGAGATTAGGCCGCCAAATGCTGCAGAAAGAGGGAGCAGAACATGAAGGCCAGTTGCCCCGACAAATCAAGTGATATTTCTCTGAATGTTGAAATGCATTTAATGCCAAATGCACCTTTGGTTTGAGGCATGTACATGCATTTTCACTGTTGGGTTTTGCATGCTGAAGGCTCATTAGTAACTGCAATCATTAGTAATTGAGTGGTTATTTTTATATTACCTTTGGTATCTGCAAGAGTAAACTAACGGTGTTATCTCCAAATAGAGAACAGCACCTAAAATCATATCTGCAAGATTTCTAAAGATCAGAAGGATAAGAAGATACCTTTCTAAGCTTGAGAAATCGGTAAACCGTGAATGTTGAGGAGGAATATATGATTGCCTATTGTTTTAATGCTATACAATGAACATTGTGTGGCTTTCTTTTTTCACTGAACGTAGCAGATGCAAACTCGTGCTGTCCCACATTGTCTTTAAATTCCATCAGTGTTTAAAGAGGCTCGTGGCTGCATGCATGCTGGCCTAAAAAGGTTCAGGGCTGCATGCATGCTGGTCTAAAGTGAGTCATGGCTGCATGCATGCGGGTCTAAAGAGAGTCACGGCTGCATGCATGCGGGTCTAAAGAGAGTCACGGCTGTATGCATTCTGCTCTAAAGAGGTTCATAGCTGCATGCATGTTGGTCTAAAGAGATTCATGGCTGCATGCATGCTGGTCTGAAGAGAGTCACGGCTGCATGCATGCAGGTCTAAAGAGAGTCACGGCTGTATGCATGCGGGTCTAAAGAGAGTCACGGCTGTATGCATGCGGGTCTAAAGAGAGTCACGGCTGTATGCATGCGGGTCTAAAGAGAGTTACGGCTGAATGCATGCGGGTCTAAAGAGAGTCACGGCTGTATGCATTCTGCTCTAAAGAGGTTCATGGCTGCATGCATGCTGGTCTAAAGAGATTCATGGCTGCAGGCATGCTGTTATAAAGAGGCTCGTGGCTGCATGCATGCTGGCCTAAAAAGGTTCAGGGCTGTATGCATGCTGGTCTAAAGAGATTCATGGCTGCATGACTGCTGGTCTGAAGAGAGTCACGGCTGCATGCATGCTGGTCTAAAGAGATTCATGGCTGCAGGCATGCTGGTCTAAAGAGGCTCGAGGCTGCATGCATGCTTGTCTAAAAAGGTTCATGGCTGCATGCATGCTGGTCTAAAGTGAGTCACGGCTGTATGCATGCGGATGTAAAGAGAGTCACGGCTGTATGCATTCTGTTCTAAAGAGGTTCATGGCTGCATGCATGCTGGTCTAAAGAGAGTCATGGCTGCATGCATGCTGGTCTAAAGTGAGTCATGGCTGCATGCATGCTGGTCTAAAGTGAGTCATGGCTGCATGCATGCTGGTCTAAAGAGAGTCACGGCTGCATGCATGCGGGTCCAAAGAGAGTCACGGCTGTATGCATGCAGGTCTAAAGAGAGTCATGGTTGTATGCATTCTGGTCTAAAGAGGTTCATGGCTGCATGCATGCTGGTCTAAAGAGATTCATGGCTGCATGCATGCTAGTCTAAAGAGAGTCACGGCTGCATGCATGCTGGTCTAAAAAGGTTCATGGCTGCATGCATGCTGGTCTAAAGAGAGTCATGGCTGCATGCATGCTGGTCTAAAGTGAGTCAGGGCTGTATACATGCGGGTGTAAAGAGAGTCATGGTTGTATGCATTCTGGTCTAAAGAGGTTCATGGCTGCATGCATGCTGGTCTAAAGAGATTCATGGCTGCATGCATGCTAGTCTAAAGAGAGTCACGGCTGCATGCATGCTGGTCTAAAAAGGTTCATGGCTGCATGCATGCTGGTCTAAAGAGAGTCATGGCTGCATGCATGCTGGTCTAAAGTGAGTCAGGGCTGTATACATGCGGGTGTAAAGAGTGTCACGGCTGTATGCATTCTGGTCTAAAGAGGTTCATGGCTGAGTGCATGCTGGTCTAAACAAATTCATGGTTGCAGGCATGCTGGTCTAACGAGGCTAGTGGCTGCATGCATGCTGGTCTAAAAAGGTTCATGGCTGCATGCATGCTGGTCAATAGAGAGTCATGGCTGTATGCATGCTGGTCTAAAGTGAGTCAGGGCTGTATACATGCGGGTGTAAAGAGAGTCACGGCTGTATGCATTCTGGTCTAAAGAGCTTCATGGCTGCATGCATGCTGGTCTAAATAGATTCACGGCTGCATGCATGCTGGTCTAAAGAGAGTCATGGCTGCATGCATGCTGGTGTAAAGTGAGTCAGGGCTGTATACATGCGGGTGTAAAGAGAGTCACGGCTGTATGCATTCTGGTCTAAAGAGGTTCATGGCTGCATGCATGCTGGTCTAAAGAAATTCATGGCTGCATACATGCTGGTCTAAATAGAGTCACGGCTGTATGCATGCGGGTCTAAAGAGAGTCACGGCTGTATGCATGCGAGTCTAAAGAGAGTCACGGCTGTATGCATTCTGGTCTAAAGAGGTTCATGGCTGCATGCATGCTGGTCTAAAGAGATTCATGGCTGCAGGCATGCTGGTATAAAGAGGCTCGTGGCTGCATGCATGTTGGCCTAAAAAGGTTCAGGGCTGTATGCATGCTGGTCTAAAGAGATTCATGGCTGCATGACTGCTGGTCTGAAGAGAGTCACGGCTGCATGCATGCTGGTCTAAAGAGATTCATGGCTGCAGGCATGCTGGTCTAAAGAGGCTCGAGGCTGCATGCATGCTTGTCTAAAAAGGTTCATGGCTGCATGCATGCTGGTCTAAAGTGAGTCACGGCTGTATGCATGCAGATGTAAAGAGAGTCACGGCTGTATGCATTCTGTTCTAAAGAGGTTCATGGCTGCATGCATGCTGGTCTAAAGAGAGTCATGGCTGCATGCATGCTGGTCTAAAGTGAGTCATGGCTGCATGCATGCTGGTCTAAAGTGAGTGATGGCTGCATGCATGCTGGTCTAAAGAGAGTCACGGCTGCATGCATGCGGGTCCAAAGAGAGTCACGGCTGTATGCATTCTGGTCTAAAGAGAGTCATGGTTGTATGCATTCTGGTCTAAAGAGGTTCATGGCTGCATGCATGCTGGTCTAAAGAGATTCATGGCTGCATGCATGCTAGTCTAAAGAGAGTCACGGCTGCATGCATGCTGGTCTAAAAAGGTTCATGGCTGCATACATGCTGGTCTAAAGAGAGTCATGGCTGCATGCATGCTGGTCTAAAGTGAGTCAGGGCTGTATACATGCGGGTGTAAAGAGTGTCACGGCTGTATGCATTCTGGTCTAAAGAGGTTCATGGCTGCGTGCATGCTGGTCTAAACAAATTCATGGCTGCAGGCATGCTGATCTAAAGAGGCTAGTGGCTGCATGCATGCTGGTCTAAAAAGGTTCATGGCTGCATGCATGCTGGTCTATAGAGAGTCATGGCTGTATGCATTCTGGTCTAAAGTGAGTCAGGGCTGTATACATGCGGGTGTAAAGAGAGTCACGGCTGTATGCATTCTGGTCTAAAGAGCTTCATGGCTGCATGCGTGCTGGTCTAAATAGATTCACGGCTGCATGCATGCTGGTCTAAAGAGAGTCATGGCTGCATGCATGCTGGTCTAAAGTGAGTCAGGGCTGTATACATGCGGGTGTAAAGAGAGTCACGGCTGTATGCATTCTGGTCTAAAGAGGTTCATGGCTGCATGCATGCTGGTCTAAAGAAATTCATGGCTGCATACATGCTGGTCTAAATAGAGTCACGGCTGTATGCATGCGGGTCTAAAGAGAGTCACAGCTGTATGCATGCGAGTCTAAAGAGAGTCACGCTGTATGCATTCTGGTCTAAAGTGTAACGCTCACCTGATTCCCGTAGAGGCGCCGGTCTTGACTGGGCGTATACCGTATCTTCAAAGGTGATGTGTAACACACGGCTGGCTCTTTGGGCTGGACCTCTGTGCACTGTATGTCTGACTCGAAGGGTAAGATGTCTGCAGATAGAAAATATGGGATTAAGGAACTGGGTTATTGAATGTCTCTCTCTTCTTCCCTTTCTCTTCTCCTGTAGAACCCCAAAGGTTAACGCTCTCACCTTAGGTAAGTGAACGCCGTGCTCTCCATCTACCTCGGGGCAGGGTGCTGTAACCAGTTTCTTCACTGGATAAGGGGAGCAGGCCTCTTGACTTCAGAGGACTGCTGTCCATCGTTTACTGCACGAACGGTAAGTTTCGAGTAATTCTAATGTCTTTAAAGTCTTTAGTAATGATGTTTCTTGTTTTGCAGGGTTCCGGCGATGGCGGATGACGGGCTGAAGTGAGTTGAAGATGGAGCCCGTGTGATGAATAGAAGCGCCTGGAAGCACGTAAGTAAGCGCTTGTTGCCTGCTTCACGATGCGCTCTAACTGTCTTTTTATTTTGAAGGTACAAGTTCGGTGCGGCTGCAGGGTGCCGGAATACCCACTGGGTTAGATGTGGAAAGGAGTAATGGCACGTGAGTATTAAAGTTCCCAAATGTCTTTAAACGCACCTTGTTTTGTCTCCGGAGCGTGCGAAGAGTTGGTAAGCTTTTGTCTTTCAGATGCCGGAATGCAGTGTGAAGACCTCCGGAGCGCACGAAGAGTAGGTAAGCCTTTGTCTTTCAGATGCCGGAATGCAGCGCGAGGCGTTGGTGACAGCCGATGGACCAGGTAAGTGAAGAGCTGTCACTGAAGACCGTAATGCTAACCTGTTCTTTCTTGTCTTTATAGGTGTTGCTGAAGACTGGATTCAGGATGGTAAGCCTTTTTCCTTAGGCCCAGGATCAGATGCAGAAGACACGATGAGCGTTCTGCTGCAGAGGATGCAGAATAACGCAAAGCAAGATTCATCCATCGGGTGTGGTTTAAATAGCCTCCTGTAGTGCTTAGGTGTCTCCTTCCACAGCCACGCCTAGGTAAGAAAAGAGTTCCTGCTTTCCAGAAGAGTTCCAGTGTTCTGAATCTAGGGAGTGGCTCCTGCCCCACCCAACAGGAAAAGTAGTTCCAAACAGAAGAGGATCAGAGGCTCAACTGGCAGGCAAGTAAGCAGCATGGTCTGCTGCAGGTAAGTCCACCCAAGCATTATGAGCCTGGCGCTTCCAGCGCTGGGACTGGGCATATTTATGAGCCTGGTGCCACTGGCGCCAGGACTGGGTCCAAAAGGTCCCAATTGGGACTGGTTGGCACTCGGAACCTGGGTTATGGATCTGCTTCCAAGGGAGTTGGGAAAACCCTGACCTTTTGGAAGCAGAGATCATGACAGTACCCCCCCTCAAGGCCCCTCCCAAACCGGGCTTCTCCGGGGGGTTTGGCTTGTCAGGAAATGTTCGGTGAAATCTTTTGATTAGGTGAGGAGCGTGGACATATTCAGCAGGTTCCCAGGATCTCTCTTGGGGGCCGTAGCCTTTCCAGTCAATTAGGTAAAATAGTTTAGATTTGGAGATCTTGGAGTCCAGAATGCTTTTGACTTCAAACTCGAGTTCTCCATCAACTAGGATAGGTTTTGGAGATTTAGTTAGTCGGGTTTGAGGTTGCACGGGTTTTAATAGAGAGACGTGGAAGACCGGATGTATCTTCATGTGCGGGGGCAAGTCCAACTTGACCGCTACTGGGTTTACTATGGTAGTGATGGAATAGGGACCAAGGTATCTTGGGTTGAATGTGCGTGGCCCTTTTAGAGGTAGATATTTGGTGGATAACCAGACTTGATCCCCTACTTGATATTGATGGGCTTCCTTCCGATGTTGATCTGCTCCTTTCTTGTATTGTTCTTTAGCCCTTTGAAGGTGAGAAACAGCTTCCTTAAAGGCTTGGGTGATTGTAGAATGCAGGTAGTCTACTGCTGGTGTTTCAAGATCTTGGAGGGGATCCAACTCCGAGGTTCGAGGGTGACTGCCGTACAAAAGAAAAAACGGGGTTTTCCCAGTTCCCGAATGGACAGAGTTATTGTAGGCATATTCGGCTATCCAAAGGATGTCTTTCCAAGTTTTTTCAGTTTGTTGCAGCATGCAGCGTAAATACTGTTCCAGAGTTCGATTGGTCCTCTCGGTTTGTCCGTCGGTCTGAGGGTGGTGACTGGTCGATAGTCTCACATCAATTTGAGCCGACCGACAGCAACTTCGCCAAAAATGAGAAATAAATTGACTACCTCGATCCGAAATTAGAACCGAAGGAAAACCGTGCAGTCGGACGATGTTTTCGAGAAATTCTCGGGCCAGAGTTGCTGCTGTTGGCAAGCCTTTGAGCGGAATGAAATGCGCCATCTTGGAGAATAAGTCCACGATTACTAGAATCGTATTGTATCCGGAGCATGGAGTTAGATCGGTGATGAAGTCCATAGAAAGCGTATGCCAAGGGCGAGGTGGGATGTCAATAGGGCGTAAGAGGCCTGCTGGTCTTTCCTTTTGACTCTTTTTTTGGGCGCATACTCCACAGGACATTATAAAGTCTCTGATATCTTTTTTCCAAGACGGCCACCAGAAGTAGCGCTTGATCTTTTCTGAGGTCTTGGCCATACCGGGATGTCCTTCCATTAAAGAATCGTGATAACAAGAGATTACTTTTTTCTGTAAATCTGTGCTGGGTAGGTATAATCGTTCTTGGAAATACAATAAGTTGTCCTTTACTGCAAAGTCCTTTCCCTGCAGATGCCAATTCTGTATGTCTGCTGGAGTTACAAGTTGCCTGGCTTTATCCTTAACTTCCTCTATGGATTCTGTGGCGATTACACCCAGAATTCTTTGTTCGGGAATGATTGGTACAGGTTTAGGGTTGATCAAGTGTTCTTCCACTCCCATCCGAGAAAGGGCATCAGCTTTACCGTTCTTTGTACCAGGTCGATAGGTAATTATGAAGTCAAACTCGGCAAAGAATAATGCCCAACGGAGTTGTCTAGAGGATTGGGCTTTTGCGGTTTTCAAATATTGCAGGTTTCGGTGATCCGTAATCACAGTAACGGTGTGTCGGGCCCCCAGCAGATAATGCCGCCAAGCCTTAAAGGCAGACTTGATAGCCAGAAGTTCCTTGTCAGTAATCGTGTAATTGATTTCAGGAGGCGAGAATTTGCGGGACCAAAATGCCACGGGATGCAACTGATTGGTTACCGGGTCCTTTTGTGATAGAACTGCCCCCATGGCAAGGCTTGAAGCATCAGTTTCCACGATGTAGGGGAGTTCGGGGCGAGGGTGTTTTAAGATTGGTGCAGAGATAAATTTAGTCTTCAAATCCTGGAAAGCTTGTTCCGCCTCGGTAGACCATTCAAAACGTTTGTTTTTCTTTAACAAGGCAGTGATGGGCTGGACTGTTCGAGAGAATTCGGGGATAAACCTGCGGTAAAAGTTAGCGAAGCCTAACATGCTTTGCACACCTTTTACGGAGGATGGTGATGGCCATTTGAGAACTGCATCGACCTTCTTTGAATCCATACGCACTCCGCCAGGTGATAATATGAATCCCAAGAATTCAACTTCAGTCACGTTGAAAACACATTTTTCCAACTTAGCGAAAAGTTTGTGTTGACGCAATCTTTCGAGGACCATTTTCACGTGTTTCCGATGATCAGATTCCGATGAAGAATAAACGAGGATGTCGTCAATGTAAACAACAACACACACATCTATGAGCTCTCTGAGGACATCGTTCATAAAATATTGAAAGGCGGCCGGGGCATTGCAAAGTCCGAAGGGCATGACCTGATATTCAAATAGCCCATACTTGGTGCGGAAGGCCGTCTTCCATTCATCGCCCTCTTTTACTCGTACCAAGTGGTAAGCTCCTCTAAGATCCAGCTTTGTATATATGCATGCTTTTCTGACTTGGTCCAGGAGTTCAGGGATCAAAGGTAACGGATATCTATTCTTAACGGTGATCTGGTTCAGGGAGCGATAATCTATACAAGTTCTAAGGTCTCCTTCCTTTTTTGGAACGAAGAACAAAGCTGAAGAAGCAGGGGACTTGGAAGGATGAATAAACCCATTTGCCAGGTATTGATCCAGGTATTGTCGAAGGTGAAGGTTCTCAGGCTCGGTGAGGGCATAAATTCTACTACAAGGAGGAGTAGATCCAGGTATCAGGTCTATCTGGCAGTCATAAGACCTATGAGGAGGTGGAGAGTTAGCCTGATCCTTCCGGAAAACATCTTGGTATTCTAGGTATTCGGGAGGTAACTGGGGAGTCTCTGAAGAAATTGCTGCCAGTGCAACACCAGGTGGAGGGTGACAAGTAGAGACACATTCTGGAAACTGGACCGTTCTTGCTCGCCAATCGATCAGAGGATAGTGTTTCTCTAACCAAGGTATTCCTAGAATAATCTGAAACTGAGGGGCCTTGATCACATCGAACACGATCTTCTCATGGTGTCCATCTTGACTTACTAGCGTCACCTCTTGAGTGGTATGCGTTACTGGCCCGGAGGCTATCTCCGTACCATCCACCGTAGTAATGACGTCCTTTACAGCCTTGGGACAAAGAGTTAGATTCATCCTCAAAACCATTTCATGATCCACATAATTGCCGATGGCACCGCTGTCGACGTAAGCTTCAATTGCATGTAATCGGTCCGGATTATCAGGGCTAATGAGGACCATAGGTATCACGAAATGCGAGGTCACGGAACTGGTTTTCACGCTCGGCAAGAGGACCTCTATTCTTGTCGGGCGAGGTCGTTTCCCTGCTCAGAGTTTGTAACTTTGGTAACTGCAGCTCCTAC
Organism: Ambystoma mexicanum; assembly: GCF_040938575.1. Classification (NCBI taxonomy): domain Eukaryota; kingdom Metazoa; phylum Chordata; class Amphibia; order Caudata; family Ambystomatidae; genus Ambystoma; species Ambystoma mexicanum. The sequence goes on along the minus strand of NC_090924.1, from coordinate 1,430,886,195 downwards.
TGCCTTCTTGGCAGGTTTCACCGGACAGTCTCGAAGAAAGTGCCCTGAGTTTCCGCAATAGAGGCATAATTGCAACTGTTTTCTCCTTTCCCGCTCCTTTTGTGTTAGAGGACCTTTCAGACCCCCTATTTGCATGGGTTCCCCGGAGTCTACTCCTTTGGAAGGAGTTGGCGGTTTGGAAAATACTCGAGCATCAAACTTGGAACGATCGGCCTTCCTGTTCTGCAGTCTGTGATCTATTTGAACGACTAAGTCTATATAGTCCGAACAATCTTGTGGGGGATTCACTACTTGGGCTAACACATCTTTGAGCTCTCCACGTAGACCTCTATAAAACAGCGTAATCCTTTTGTCCTCAGGCCATTGAGTTTCCACTATCAGTCTGTTGAAAGACGCAATATAAGCCAAAAGGTCTTGATTACCTTGTCACAACGAAAGAAGCTCATTGTCCAAGGCCTGCCCCTGTGAATGTCTTGCAAACAGTTTTTCCATACTGAGCTGAAAAGCTTGAAAATCATGGAGGACCGGATCATCTTGATTTACTAGAGGGATCGACCAGTCTGCCGCATTGCCACTAAGGTACGAAAGCACGAAAGCTACTTTAGCTTGATCAGTTGGAAAGGCTGCTGGCCGGCATAAGAAATGCAACCGGCACTGATTGATAAATACTGCAAACCTCTTTGGGTCACCAGAAAATCGTTCGGGCGGAGCCAGAGGTACATTCCCAGGTAGGTTGATCTGCACTGGATTCATAGAGGATGTAGAAGGAAGATTTCCCCCAGATGCGGGTAACGGGGTCTGTCCGGCTTGTGACTGTAGCAATTGTCTAGCGAGATCATCTGTTCGCTCCTTGGAAATAATCAGTTCCCTTCTTAGAGCGTTCGTTTCCTGACGGGCTGCATGCACTTCTGCCCTTAGTTCCCCAAGTAACTGGGCTAGCTGGTCGGTATCCAAGGTTTCCATAGCGCCTGGACAGGAGTTTTGTGGTAGGCTTTGCGTTCTGTAACGCTCACCTGATTCCCGTAGCGGCGCCGGTCTTGACTGGGCGTATACCGTATCTTCAAAGGTGATGTGTAACACACGGCTGGCTCTTTGGGCTGGACCTCTGTGCACTGTATGTCTGACTCGAAGGGTAAGATGTCTGCAGATACAAAATATGGGATTAAGGAACTGGGTTATTGAATGTCTCTCTCTTCTTCCCTTTCTCTTCTCCTGTAGAACCCCAAAGGTTAACGCTCTCACCTTAGGTAAGTGAACGCCGTGCTCTCCATCTGCCTCGGGGCAGGGTGCTGTAACCAGTTTCTTCACTGGATAAGGGGAGCAGGCCTCTTGACTTCAGAGGACTGCTGTCCGTCGTTTACTGCACGAACGGTAAGTTTCGAGTAATTCTAATGTCTTTAAAGTCTTTAGTAATGATGTTTCTTGTTTTGCAGGGTTCCGGCGATGGCGGATGACGGGCTGAAGTGAGTTGAAGATGGAGCCCGTGTGATGAATAGAAGCGCCTGGAAGCACGTAAGTAAGCGCTTGTTGCCTGCTTCACGATGCGCTCTAACTGTCTTTTTATTTTGCAGGTACAAGTTCGGAGCGGCTGCAGGGTGCCGGAATACCCACTGGGTTAGATGTGGAAAGGAGTAATGGCACGCGAGTATTAAAGTTCCCCAATGTCTTTAAACGCACCTTGTTTTGTCTTTCAGATGCCGGAATGCAGCGCGAGGCGTTGGTGACAGCCGATGGACCAGGTAAGTGAAGAGCTGTCACTGAAGACCGTAATGCTAACCTGTTCTTTCTTGTCTTTATAGGTGTTTCTGAAGACTGGATTCAGGATGGTAAGCCTTTTTCCTTAGGCCCAGGATCAGATGCAGAAGACACGATGAGCGTTCTGCTGCAGAGGATGCAGAATAACGCAAAGCAAGATTCATCCATCGGGTGTGGTTTAAATAGCCTCCTGTAGTGCTTAGGTGTCTCCTTCCACAGCCACGCCTAGGTAAGAAAAGAGTTCCTGGTAAGGAAAGAGTTCCTGCCTTCCAGAAGAGTTCCAGTGTTCTGAATCTAGGGAGTGGCTCCTGCCCCACCCAACAGGAAAAGTAGTTCAAAACAGAATAGGATCAGAGGCTCAACTGGCAGGCAAGTAAGCAGCATGGTCTGCTGCAGGTAAGTCCACCCAAGCATTATGAGCCTGGCGCTTCCAGCGCTGGGACTGGGCATATTTATGAGCCTGGTGCCACTGGCGCCAGGACTGGGTCCAAAAGGTCCCAATTGGGACTGGTTGGCACTCGGAACCTGGGTTATGGATCTGCTTCCAAGGGAGTTGGGAAAACCCTGACCTTTTGGAAGCAGAGATCATGACATAAAGAGATTCATGGCTGTATGCATTCTGGTCTAAAGAGGTTCATGGCTGCATGCATGCTGGTCTAATTAGATTCATGGCTGCATGCATGCTGGTCTAAAGATAGTCAAAGCTGTATGCATTCTGGTCTAAAGAGGTTCATGGCTACATGCATGCTGGTCTAAAGAGACTAATGGCTGCATGCAGGCTGGTCTAAAGTGAGTCAGGGCTGTATACATGCAGGTGTAAAGAGACTCACGGCTGTATGCATTCTGGTCTAAAGAGCTTCATGGCTGCATGCATGCTGGTCTAATTAGATTCACGGCTGCATGCATGCTGGTCTAAAGAGAGTCATGGCTGCATGCATGCTGGTCTAAAGTGAGTCAGGGCTGTATGCATGTGAGTCTAAAGAGAGTCACGGTTGTGTGCATTCTGGTCTAAAGAGAATCATGGCTGCATGCATGCTTGTCTAAAACAATTCATGGCTGCATGCATGCCGGTCTAAAGATAGTCAAAGCTGTATGCATTCTGGTCTAAAGAGGTTCATGGCTGCATGCATGCTGGTCTAATTAGATTCATGGCTGCATGCATGCTGGTCTAAAGATAGTCAAAGCTGTATGCATTCTGGTCTAAAGAGGTTCATGGCTACATGCATGCTGGTCTAAAGAGACTAATGGCTGCATGCAGGCTGGTCTAAAGTGAGTCAGGGCTGTATACATGCAGGTGTAAAGAGACTCACGGCTGTATGCATTCTGGTCTAAAGAGCTTCATGGCTGCATGCATGCTGGTCTAATTAGATTCACGGCTGCATGCATGCTGGTCTAAAGAGAGTCATGGCTGCATGCATGCTGGTCTAAAGTGAGTCAGGGCTGTATGCATGTGAGTCTAAAGAGAGTCACGGTTGTGTGCATTCTGGTCTAAAGAGAATCATGGCTGCATGCATGCTTGTCTAAAACAATTCATGGCTGCATGCATGCCGGTCTAAAGATAGTCAAAGCTGTATGCATTCTGGTCTAAAGAGGTGCATGGCTGCATGCATGCTTGTCTAAAGAGACTAATGGCTGCATGCATGCTGGTCTAAAGAGAGTCATGGCTGTATGCATGCTGGTCTAAAGAGAGTCACGGCTGAATGCATTCTGGTCTAAAGAGGTTCATGGCTGCATGCATTCTGGTCTAAAGATAGTCACAGCTGCATGCATGCTGGTCTAAAGTGATTCATGGCTGCATGGCTGCTGGTCTGAAGTGATTCATGGCTGCATGCATGCCGGTCTAAAGAGGTTCATGGTTCCATGCATGCTGTTCTAAAGCGATTCATGGCTGCATGCATGCTGGTCTAAAGAGATTCATGGCTGCATGCATGCCGGTCTAAAGAAAATCACAGCTGTATGCATTCTGGTTTAAAGAGATTCATGGCTGCATGACTGCTGGTCTAAAGAGAGTCGTGGCTGCATGCATGCTGGTCTAAAGAGATTCATGGCTGCATGCATGCTGGTCTAAAGAGAGTCGTGGCTTTATGCATTCTGGTCTAAAGAGGTTCATGGTTGCATGCATGCTGGTCTAAAGAGATTCATGGCTGCATTCAGGCTCGTCTGAAGTGATTTGTGGCTGCATGAATTCTGATCACCACTAAAGCCATTATTTACAACACATGGATAAACAAAGCCTCCTCTACCACTAGAGAGCTCTTCAAAATCCTCAAGGAATTGGAAGACCCAGCTCCCACATTGGTTAGCTTATCTAAAGACAAAGCCTGGTGCTCCTCAGTACAATCAGCACTCACTAACAAAATGCTCAACCTCAGAGATAAAACTATCCTCAATAAAGCCCTGCTCACTACTGCCAGAGCGAAAACTCCCCTCCCCAAAGCCATCCTCAACCCCTCCAACCAGCCTTTCCACTTCTCCCCTGTCACCACAGCCGAGGTGCTTACCAGCATCCAACGACTTAAAGCCTCCAATTGCACTGGCAATATCTGCCCTGCCCACATCATCAAGATGTGCGCTGATCTCCTCGCTCCCACCATTAATTAATTCTTCAACTCGTCCTTTGACACTCACTCAGTACCCAACTCCATCAAAGAAGTGTGGGTCACACCCCTCATGTAAATACCCTCCCACCAAACTACCGTCCCATCACCACAGGTCCCTTCCTACTGAAAGTCCTAGAGCGCTCAGCCTACTCCCAATACAGACCTATCTAGAAGGACATAGCCTACTTGGCATTCGCCAATCCTGCTTCAGACTCAGACGCAGCATGGAAATGGGCCTCCTGGGCCTTAAGATTCAGCTGAATCAAATTTGCAACACCGGGGACCTCGCCATCCTCCTCCTTCTAAACCTTTTGGTGGCCTTTGATCTCATCGATCACAACAACCTATGCCACCATCTCACTGTCACTTTCAACCTCTTCCCTGTAGCGACTCTATGGATCAAATCCTTCATGAGCAATAGATCATCCAGAGTCTTTGCTGCGGCCGAAGCAGCTGATCCCATCCCTGTTCCCTATGGGGTCCCACAAGGCTCCTGCCTCTCAACTACATTATACTATATGTATACCAAACCTCTATTCGACCACCTACACAGCCTTAAGTATATACTAACTGCACCGATGACACCCAGGTCCTCCTGAAACTCACTGACAACCATAAACAGGATTCTGCTAACATCATCCAGATCTACAGAATCCTTCATATTTTGATGGCTAATAACCATCTCTGCCTAACTGATGATACAATGGAAGTCCTCATTGTAGGGTCCTCACACCATCTTAAACACCTTGACCTGCATTCTCCTCCTCCTTTATTAATGGTAACATTGATCCTGTTGCAACACATGTCAAAAAACTGGGAGTTTATCTTGACTCTGAACTTTAAATGAACAAACACCTCTAGGCTGTTGCGTCATCCGCAGCCTACTCCACCAAACTCATAAACCTCTCCAGGAAATTCCTTACCATTATTAACTGCCTCACACTTGCCAGGGCCGTTATTGAGAGCCATTGTTAGCAGTAAATTAGACTACTGCAATGCTATCCTTGCAGGAACCTCCACCAAAAACATAAACAAGCTCCAGCTGATCCAAATTAATAACCTCAGAGCAGTCGGGGGTCATTCAAAATACTCTCCATTGCCCATCGCTGTCTCCACAACACTGCCACCCCCCATTAGATCATCCATCGCATCACTAGGAAACCCAATACCCGCCTCCTGCGATCCTCTTCCTCCACCTCGCTATCCACCCCGAGATACGCCATAAAAAGAGCCGGAAGCACCCGCTTCACCCTCATCTCCCCTACCCTCTGGAACACCCCCCCAGTATCCAAGACAAACCCTCCTACTTGAGCTTCTGCAAAAAAGTCAAAACCGTTCTCTTCAACAAATATGCTTAACCTTGTTCATCTTGCGTACAATCGAAACAGGCAGATTCTGGCCCATAACCTACAACCTTCAGATCTCTACGCTCTGCTACCATGTCTTTAGCTATAACTAACCCACACTTCCATTGAATGCAACTTTGCTGCCTCTATGTTTGTATTGAATTTTCTCCTGACTGTGACCACACTGTAACCCTCAAGTCACAATGCATTTACTGTAATGTAACCACCATAGCGCTGTGATACCTCTGGGTCTGGGTGCTATCAACAAATAAATAAAAAAAAAAATAAATAAATAAATAAATAAATAAATAAATAAATAAATAAAATAGAATAAATAAAAAGAGTCATGGCAACCACATGTTCTCACAGGCCGAAAAAAGGTATCTATGTAGATGTGGACTCTGTTATACACACAAAAATGGACCATAGCTATGAGGTTGGAAAGACACTTATTTGTACAATTCTAACACAAATATAATTTTACTACAAAATATAAAGTTCAAATTCGTGGCACTGCATTATCATACAGAATGGATCAGTACATGATTAAATAGGACCACACATCCAACTCCCCTCCTTACACTCCACCATGCACACCCATTCTCTCACTTTCCCGTAGGATCCATATGTTGCATATTGCCTAGGTCACAGAGACTATATAACCTTCTAATCACCAAATCTATTCAGCTATTCCTTCACACCCTTCTCCATTACAAATGTGTCTAATGGTTAAACAGCAAATACAGCTTGTCTACTTGTTGACACGTGTTTCAGTCGGTTATTCGAGCTTCTAATGTTGCCCATTTATTGCCAAACCTTCTTCAGGATGATAGGGGGCTACAGTAGTGCCTCACCCTTAAACGTATGGAGGGGGGTGGGGGTATCATCTACAACAATAAGAACAGTACGACCCTAGTAGCAAATAGTTCTGACCAACCTCATTTTTTTAACTCTAAACTACAAATCAATTGTGCGTCTAATGCTTGCATAATTACACGCGTTCCCGCTCACCTCCATTATCAATCATAGGGCCAGTGCAGAACAAGGAACCCATCCGCAGTGCTCCGGTGATACCACTCGTTCTCCACAGAGCCTGTTAGACAAAGGCAGAGGTTGAGGAAAACTGCCTCTCCTATTGATCGTTAAACTCGCTTCAGAATTTTGGATCATGGGCACTGCCTAATTATTTAGTGCACGCCGGGGCTGTACTTACGACAAGTCTTAAAAGTAAAAGCCACCATGGCCAATGGCTGGCGCACAGCACTTTCAAAATGTTACTGTCATGGCGGCTCAATTCTTCAAAACAACCATGGGACCTCTAAGCTGCCACCATTGCTTGCGGGCTGCCATTCTTCTTAGACCGGCGTGTTGTCAACTCTAAAGGGGCAAGAGAAAAAGTGTGCTAAAAAAAAGATCAGCCCTTTCATCTCCATTCGCCATATTATTCGGAAAAAAGTTCTGACCTCCTTATTGTACTGGCATCTACTCATCTCATGCCCAATCTCTCTTATGGTAACTGCTGCCCGAGATGGATTTTTTATTTTTTGTTATTTAAGCTCGAGAGGTGCCGCTAGGCATCCCCTCTCCAAACTGAAATGTCCGTTGTACGACGCTTCTTAATAGTTTAGGCCACTCATCCGGCTGCCAAAAAACACAGCGGGACAGCGGGCTACCCCATTTTCCCTAAACCTCTTCCTTGTTAGGCTAAGCTCGATGTGCAACTCGATTCATTTAGACAAACTATGCTCCTACAATATAACGGCCGTCACTGCTGCAGACCTACTCTGTGCTCTTCAAATCTAACACAACAGTTACTCACGTTGTTACTTCGTGGTCCTAGCTTCCAGCTCATTCAGCCAGATCACTGCTCACGGGTGTCTTGTATACCGCCCTCTCTTTATTAGTAGCCCTTGTTTATTTGTAGTTTGTTCCACTCGCAATGACACCTAACAACCATGTTTCTGGAAGCCAAGAGCCTCCTGGCATGAACTTAGTGGTAAAAGATCGTAAAAAAGCAGGATGTGGTGCCATACCCCTCTTGTTATGGGGAGGTGGCAAGGTAGACCATCCAGGGCTGTAGGTAAGGGGCTGCTTGGAATGCAGACCCATGGTTGCCTTTTGAGGTGATGATTCAGGAGAAGGATAGAATAAAGTCTGATGGCAAAAAATCATTTCAGGAAGAAGGAAAGGAGAAAGGATTGGTAGGAACACAAACCTAACCGATGAGGACAAAACAAAATGAAACCCATAACCTCGAGGAGAACCCAATCTATGACCAGTAATTGAATAGATATGATGGACCTGTCACCACTCTATCTTGTTTGGGGGGCTGGGAGGGTGAGGTTTTCGACCATCCGCACGGGGAGTGTGCATTCGCCTGGGCTTTTTTGAAATTTTGTAATGAATTACAATGTTGAGAGATAAACCTGCTGAAAATGTTTGGGGCTAATTCACACAGATTTTTCCTATGTTCACCGCACAACAAACACATTGTCAAGTGTACTCTGGGGGGACACAGCCTATAGGGGAAGTCCTCATGTCATGTTCAACTGGAATGTGACAGCCACGGGTGCATCAAAGCATCTCAGGAAGGGGGAGGCAACACCTTATTGCTGCCTGCCATGGCCAGCCTAATAATGTATCAACGGCTCCATGGATCCCCCCTGTTCATTGTCAGTTCTGTGCGGTGGCAGCGCATACTGATGAGAGTTAATTGAAGCAGGCTTTTGATAGGCCTGGTCACAGAACTAACAAAGGCAGAAAAGCCAACCTCTTTTGATATGCATCCGTGTCAACTTGAAGTTATGAAGGGCAGTGAATGTCTTGTCTGGCACAGCTGTTTACAGTAGGCAAAACCTGCAGAGGGACTCCCTTTCGGGGGGAAGAAGTATGTGATTTGATGGAGACAGAAAGTTTGCTCTCAGCACAAACTTCAAGGGATACATGTGCTTTGATCAGGAGCCACTGAGAGATCAATTAACCAGATAGACTTTGATCCACAAAAGACAAAAAGATTGGTGGTACTCAGTAGTACATGTTGTCACCTCTTTACCTTTTCTGTTGCAAAGCAGTCTCGTTATGACAGAAGATTGTTGTGTGGGTTCATTAAGGTGGGCTTAGCTTGCACCAATCACTGGGTCCCATTTGGCTTTAAAAGGGTGCTGACTCTTCCCTTAGCAGATCATCCAATACCTCTAATAGGAGTAACAAGAATGACTCATTTGAACCCTGGCTGAAGGTACAGTCTGCCTTATAGTTTCCACCAGTGAAGGAAGGCCGGGACTGCCAAGAGTGAACCAAGACCTCTGCCCTAAACATCTCCCAAGGAGCAGAGGGAGTTTACGAACTCAGAGGACCCGTCCAGCAGCTCCAGCACTGGTGCCCAACCGGCACATAGCGTGCCCTGATAGTTTCCGCCAGTAAGCTCCCTGGGTGGGAAGTGCCAAAGAGTCTCTGAACAAAGGACTCGCCTCAGCTTTGGGCCGTCCGCCGTAAAGTATGGCACAATCACAGCAAAGAAGTTAGGAGAAGTGCCATGGCAAGCATCAACTAGCCTCCATCTTGTAAGGACATTTTCAAGGCAGTCAAGCCCTCAAACCGTGACCGGCTGCACCACTGACTGTTGTCATGCTGCAGTCACTAAAGTCGTCCAAGATGCCTCGAACAGCGTTCCAGATCCACCAACCAGCACAGAGACAACGATTCTTGACCCTGAGCCACCATGTAGGCCAGCCTTCAACCATCTGTGCAGTCTCACTTGCTGTACCGCCTGTCACCTGATACTCACAGCTGTCTCCCATCTTGAAGTCTGTCGGAGAAGCTGCAAAGCGTCTTGGATCTGACTTGACATGTCGAGCATCAAGATCATCCCAAGCACCAGGTACATTGTGGATCTGTCCCCTTGGTCCTACTCCAAAGGCCCCTAGGGGCATGTATGACCCCTTGCTCCCTTGGCGCTGAAACCAAATAACCATGAACAGTTAGGACTGATTGCTTTACCAACTACCCTCCTGTCAGTATGCAGAGTGCATCCCTTTTCTTTGTGAAACTGTCTGCCCTCTGTGTTAATGTACAGGGTGGTTTGTATTTTTTAGCGTGCTAGAACTGTCTGTTGTAATAATAATAAAGTCGATATTTTTATACAACCTTGACTGGACAGTCTCTTTTATCATTGGGTAATAATTGTATTTTTGCGGGGTTGCAACTAACCAATGATCCACAACCTTGCAGAGATAAGCCTGCTGTTCGGTCCACGTCACCAAAATTGGACAATGCAGTTTATAATTTACTTGTGTTTCCAATCTATTCGGATCCCTGCTGGTGTTCTAGAGGTGTGGGGCTGATTGATGGTTTAGAAACCGATATTCATCCCTGGACCACTGGTGCCCTGGAAGTTGATTCGTCACAGGTTATGTTCTGTTCCCTGACACCCTTATTCCGAGTTTGGTGCCCATTCTCGAAGAGTGTTCCCACTTGTTTTCTCCTTCTCCAATGGTACTATTTAAGGCCCCTTCTGACGTAGTTAAACAATGCAGACGCGTGTTGGTGTTGCTTGACTGCGATATTTTCAACACCGAATTCCCATTGAAGAAGATTGCATGCATTTGGTAACGTCACAAACATTCATAAAGACTGAATGCATGCCCAAATGCTGCTCAAGCGCATGTCGATTAAAAAAAGACAACAGCACATGTTGCCTGGGAGGAAACAGATCACATTGCCCCCCGGCCCCACCCATTCCATGGCGCCATGGATAATTCCTGTCCTTTGAGCTCGAGACCATTACCGTGGTGCCCCCACCTCTCCTATGCCTCATTACAGCCCATCCATGTGTTTCCAAGCCCCTGCCCCTGTGGGTCGTCAGATGCAATGTGCTCTACTGTGCAACGATGTCCTACCCAGGAGTGCATTCCACCCTACTCTAGGGTACTGAGTACTCTTGCTACTGTTGCCTGTCTGGACACAGAACAAGACTTTGCCCGCTGTATATGGGTTCCCCGGGACCACTCTTCTGCCATCCCTCACATCCTCAGACCATCCGACATCCACCAGCATCACAGAAAACAAGAAAGACTGAACAGGAGAGGAACAGACCACGCTTTGGGGAACAAGAAAGACTGAACAGGAGAGGAACCGACCACGCTTTGGGGAGCAAGAAAGACTGAACAGGAGAGGAACCGACCACGCTTTGGGGAGCAAGAAAGACTGTACAGGAGAGGAACAGACCACGCTTTGGGGAACAAGAAAGACTGGACAGGAGCGGAACAGACCACGCTTTGGGGAACAAGAAAGACTGAACAGGAGAGGAACCGACCACGCTTTGGGGAGCAAGAAAGACTGTACAGGAGAGGAACAGACCACGCTTTGGGGAGCAAGAAAGACTGAACAGGAGAGGAACCGACCACGCTTTGGGGAACAAGAAAGACTGCACAGGAAAGGAACCGACCACGCTTTGGGGAACAAGAAAGACTGAACAGGAAAGGAACCGACCACGCTTGGGGAACAAGAAAGACTGCACAGGAAAGGAACCGACCACGCTTTGGGGAACAAGAAAGACTGGACAGGAGAGGAACAGACCACGCTTTGGGGAACAAGAAAGACTGAACAGGAGAGGAACCGACCACGCCTTGGGGAACAAGAAAGACTGAACAGGAAAGGAACCGACCACGCTTTGGGGAACAAGAAAGACTGCACAGGAAAGGAACCGACCACGCTTTGGGGAACAAGAAAGACTGAACAGGAGAGGAACCGACCACTCTTTCGGGAACAAGAAAGACTGGACAGCTGAGGAACTGTCCACTCTTTGGGATGAAAAGCGAAGAGGGAGTTGCATCGCTTTACATCTCTAATGATGGAGACCCTCGTTCATCAGGACCAGGCTGTTGGATGACCCCACACATTCCAACTCAAAGGAAGAATCCCCTCAGTTTAGTTCTGTGTGGCACAGAGGACGCAACGTTTGGGGGATGGAAAGTGCTCCCTGCCCCACGATACGTCCTAGTGGGCCTTCCTTCACTTCTGCCCACTGTGACTCACCTATGGAGCTGGCCTTGTGCTGTGTGCCCGCAGTTGTGGGGCTGGCCAGTGTTCTGTAGGTGGTCAGCAAACTCTATACTGTCACATGCCTCTATAATTAATGTTCTTTCTTACCACGTGCAGCGGTTGTTCTGCACCACCTGCTTTCTGCAATGTCTGATCACTCCACTTGACTGGATGAGATGAGTACACATGTTGTGAAGACATGATACAAAACTGTTCTTACAAAACTACAGTACAATTATTCTTTGCACCGAAGACGTCTCTGTTGCTCCTATACTTCACACAAAGTATCACTATCACTGCTTATTTGTTTTACGCAATTCCATTCCATGTATGAATTGATAACTTTAATAATGCATAATAGCTATAGAGAACCTTTAGGAAATAATACATTGCACAATTCCATAACCCTTCATCCATCTATTTACATCGAGTACAATAAAATAAAGTCTCCCCTCTTCTTAATAGCTCTGAAAAAAATACCCAATTCAAAAATATCTTTTTACCAAACCATTTTTGCGTGAACTGTTTTAGTTCGAATTTTCCACAATAAATGTAGACGATAAATTGGGGTTAGGTAATATTGGTGGGGTCGCGAGGTGGGGGTTGGGAGGAGTTCGTATGGGCCGTATGCGTTAGTACCCCCCACTTTCTCTTTAAAAATATGGAGCTCAAACTAAATCGTTCTAAAATGGTTTAAGCAACAAACAAAAAACGTTCATAAGACGTTTATCAGTCCGACGTGTGCAGAAATGATTTTTGTTTTGGAGGGGGCGTGAAATCACGCAAAGGTGCGTGTTCGCAGTTGGGCATGTCATTGCCATGCATCAATTCACCAAGAAAGATGCACCCCATGTGTGGAGCGCAACTTGGTACGAGGGCAACACGTGTGCAGATGGAGGGCACATGGGACATCACCTGGTGCACAAACAATTCAAGCACGGGGGCAACTGAAACATAGAACTGGTACACACACACACACACACATCTGATGGGTGCACCATTAGAAAGTGTTCTAAATCTCAAAAGCCACACAAAAAAGGAAGGGGGTCCAGAACACTCCTGTAGACACATTTGACAGAAGGTAAAAGCGCTACATTTTGGTTGGAAAAATGCAGGGCATGGGGAGGGGGATCAAAAGGAGGACATGGGGAAGGGGATAAGGATGGATAGAAAAGGAAGAAATGGCGAGAGGGATAGGGATGGATAGAAAAGGAGGACACAGGGAGGGGATAAGGATGTATAGAAAAGGAGGACATGGGGAGGAGGGGCTAAGGATGGATAGAAAATGAGGGCATGGGGAGGGGGATAAGGATGGGTAGAAAAGGAGGGCATGGTGATGGGGATAAGGGGGATAGAACAAGAGGACAAGGGGAGAGGGATAAGCTGGGATAGTAAAGGAGTAAATAGGAAGGAGGGGGCTAAGGATGGATAGCAAAAGAGGACATGGGGAGGGGGATAAGGAGTGATAGAAAAGGAGGACATGGGGAGGAGGTTAAGGATGGGTAGAAAATGAAGGCATGGTGATGGGGATAAGGAGGAATATAGAGTTAGGACACGGGGGATAAGGATAGATAAACAAGGAAGATGTGGGGAGGGGTCAAGGATGGATGGAAAACGATGACACTGGGATAAGGATGATAGAAAACAAGGACATGGGGAGAGGGATTGGGATGGATAGAAAAGGAGGACACAAGGAGGGGATAAGAATGATTAGAAAAAGAGAACATGGGGAGAGGGTTAAGGATGGATAGAAAAGGAGGGCATGGTGATGGGGATAAGGAGGGATAGAACAAGAGGACATGGGGAAGGGGATAAGGATGGATAGAAAAGGAAGAAATGGCGAGAGGGATAGGGATGGATAGAAAAGGAGGACACAGGGAGGGGATAAGGATGTATAGAAAAGGAGGACATGGGGAGGAGGGGGCTAAGGATGGATAGAAAAAGAGGACATGGGGAGGGGGATAAGGAGTGATAGAAAAGGAAGAAATGGCGAGAGGGATAGGGATGGATAGAAAAGGAGGACACAGGGAGGGGATAAGGATGTATAGAAAAGGAGGACATGGGGAGGAGGGGGCTAAGGATGGATAGAAAAAGAGGACATGGGGAGGGGGATAAGGAGTGATAGAAAAGGAGGACATGGGGAGGGGGATAAGGAGTGATAGAAAAGGAGGACATATGGAGGGGATAAGGAGGGATAGAAAAAGAAGACATGGGGAGGAGGTTAAGGATGGGTAGAAAATGAGGGCATGGTGATGGGGATAAGGATGGATAGAAAGTTAGGACACGGGGGGATAAGGATAGATAAAAAAAAAAGAAGTGGGGAGGAGACAAGGATGGATGGAAAAAGATGACACTGGGATAAGGATGATAGAAAACAAGGACATGGGGAGAGGGATAGGGATGGATAGAAAAGGAGGACACAAGGAGGGGATAAGAATGGATAGAAAAAGAGGACACGGGGAGAGGGTTAAGGATGGGTAGAAAAGGAGGGCATGGTGATGGGGATAAGGAGGGATAGAACAGGAGGACACGTGGAGAGGGATAAGCAGGGTTAGTAAAGGAGGAAATAGGAAGGAGGGGGATAAGGCTGGATAGAATAGGGGGACGTGGGGAGGAGATAAGGATGGATGGAAAAAGAGAACACTGGCAGGGGATAGGGATAGATAGAAAAGGGGGACACAGGGAGGGGATAAGGATGGATAGAAAAAGAGGACAAGTGGAGGGGGTAAGGAGGGATAGTAAAGGAGTGCATGGGGTGGAGGGTGAGAAGGATGGATAGAAAAGGAGTACATAGGGAGAGGAATAAGGATGTATAGAAAAGGAGGACATGGGGAGGAGGGGCTAAGGATGGATATAAAAACAGGACATGGGGAAGGGGATAAGGAGGTATAGAAAAAGAGGACAAGGGGAGGGGGTTAAGGATGGGTAGAAAAGGAGGGCATGGTGATGGGAATAAGGGGGGATAGAACACGAGGACAAGGGGAGAGGGATAAGCTGGGATAGTAAAGGAGTAAATAGGAAGGAGGGGGATAAGGATGGATAGAATAGGAGGATGTGGGGAGGAGATAAGGATGGATTGAAAAAGAGAACACTGGGAGGGGATGGGAATATATATTAAAGGAGGTCAACGGGAAGGGGATATGGAGAAATGGAAAGGGGGGACATGGGGAGGCAGATAAGGATGGATAGGAAAAAGAGCACATGGAGAGGGGATAAGGAGGGATAGAAAAAGGAGGAAATGGGGAGGGGACAAAGATAGATCTAAAAAGAAAACATGGTGAGGAGGATAAGGAGTAATAGAAAAGGAGGGAATGGACAGGAGGAGGCAGATAAGGAATGATGTACAAGGAGGAAATGGGGAGAGGGATCAGGATTGATATACAAGGAGGACATGGGGAGGGGATAAGGATGGATAGAAAAAGAGGACCTAGGAGTGGGATAAGGAGGGATGGAAAAGGAGGACATGGGGAAGGGGATAAGGACGGATAGAAAAAGAGGACATGGGTAAGGGGATATGGAGGGTATAAAGAGAGGACACAGGGAGGGGATAAGGATGGATAGAAAAGAAGGACATGGGGAGGAGGGGGCTAAGGATGGATAGAAAAAGAGGACATGGGCAGGGGGATAAGGATGATCAGAAAAGGAGGACATGGGGAGGGGATAAGGATGGATCGGAAAAGAAGACATGGCAAAGGGGATAAGGATAGATAGAAAAAGAGGACATAGCGAGGGGGGTAGGGTAATGAGGCGTCGTAGAAAGGGAGGACATGGGGAGGGGATAAGGATTGATAGAAAAAGAGGACATGGGGAGGGGGATAAGGGTGGGTAGAAAAGGAGGGCATGGTGATTGGGATAAGCAGGGATAGAAAAGGAGGACAAGGGGAGTGGAATAAGGAGGGATAGAAAAGGAGTACATGGGGAGGGAGATAAGGAGGGATAGAAAGTTAGGACACGGGGGATAAGGATAGATAAAAAAGAAAGAAGTGGGGAAGAGACAAGGATGGATGGAAAAAGATGACACTGGGATAAGGATGATAGAAAACAAGGACATGGGGAGAGGGATAGGGATGGATAGAAAAGGAGGACACAAGGAGGGGATAAGAATGGATAGAAAAAGAGGACACGGGGAGAGGGTTAAGGATGGGTAGAAAACGAGGGCATGGTGATGGGGATAAGGAGGGATAGAACAAGAGGACACGTGGAGAGGGATAAGCTGGGATAGTAAAGGAGGAAATAGGAAGGAGGGGGATAAGGCTGGATAGAATAGGGGGACGTGGGGAGGAGATAAGGATGGATGGAAAAAGAGAACACTGGCAGGGGATAGGGATAGATAGAAAAGGAGGACACAGGGAGGGGATAAGGATGGATAGAAAAAGAGGACAAGGGGAGGGGGGTAAGGGGGGATAATAAAGGAGTGCATGGGGTGGAGGGTGAGAAGGATGGATAGAAAAGGAGTACATCGGGAGGCGGGGCTAAGGATGGATATAAAAATAGGACATGGGGAGGGGGATAAGGATGATCAGAAAAGGGGGACATGGGGAGGGGATAAGGATGGATCGGAAAAGAAGACATGGCAAAGGGGATAAGGATAGATAGAAAAAGAGGACATAGCGAGGGGGGTAGGGTAATGAGGCGTCGTAGAAAGGGAGGACATGGGGAGGGGATAAGGATTGATAGAAAAAGAGGACATGGGGAGGGGGATAAGGGTGGGTAGAAAAGGAGGGCATGGTGATTGGGATAAGCAGGGATAGAAAAGGAGGACAAGGGGAGTGGAATAAGGAGGGATAGAAAAGGAGTACATGGGGAGGGAGATAAGGAGGGATAGAAAGTTAGGACACGGGGGATAAGGATAGATAAAAAAGAAAGAAGTGGGGAAGAGACAAGGATGGATGGAAAAAGATGACACTGGGATAAGGATGATAGAAAACAAGGACATGGGGAGAGGGATAGGGATGGATAGAAAAGGAGGACACAAGGAGGGGATAAGAATGGATAGAAAAAGAGGACACGGGGAGAGGGTTAAGGATGGGTAGAAAACGAGGGCATGGTGATGGGGATAAGGAGGGATAGAACAAGAGGACACGTGGAGAGGGATAAGCTGGGATAGTAAAGGAGGAAATAGGAAGGAGGGGGATAAGGCTGGATAGAATAGGGGGACGTGGGGAGGAGATAAGGATGGATGGAAAAAGAGAACACTGGCAGGGGATAGGGATAGATAGAAAAGGAGGACACAGGGAGGGGATAAGGATGGATAGAAAAAGAGGACAAGGGGAGGGGGGTAAGGGGGGATAATAAAGGAGTGCATGGGGTGGAGGGTGAGAAGGATGGATAGAAAAGGAGTACATCGGGAGGCGGGGCTAAGGATGGATATAAAAATAGGACATGGGGAGGGGGATAAGGATGATCAGAAAAGGGGGACATGGGGAGGGGATAAGGATGGATAGAAAAAGAGGACATGGGGAGGGGGATAAGGAGTGATAGAAAAGGAGGACATATGGAGGGGATAAGGATAAATAGGAAAACAGGACATGGGGAAGCAGATAAGGAGGGATAGAAAAAGAAGACATGGGGAGGAGGTTAAGGATGGGTAGAAAATGAGGGCATGGTGATGGGGATAAGGATGGATAGAAAAAGAGGACATGGGAGGAGGATAAGGATGGATAGAAAAGGAGGACATAGGGAGGGGATACGGATGGATAGGAAAACAGGACATGGGGAAGGGGATAAGGAGGGATAGAAAAAGAGGACAAGGGGAGGGGGTTAAGGATGGGTAGAAAAGGAGGGCATGGTGATGGGGATAAGGGGGAATAGAACAAGCGGACAAGGGGAGAGGGATACGCTGGGATAGTAAAGGAGTAAATAGGAAGGAGGGGGATAAGGATGGATAGAATAGGAGGATGTGGGGAGGAGATAAGGATGGATGGAAAAAGAGAACACTGGGAGGGGATGGGAATATATATTAAAGGAGGTCAAGGGGAAAGGGATATGGAGAAATGGAAAGGGGGGGCATGGGGAGGCAGATAAGGATGGATAGAAAAAGAGCACAAGGAGAGGGGATAAGGAGGGATACTAAAGGGGTACATGGGGAGGAGGTGGATAAGAATGGATAGAAAAAGGAGGAAATGGGGAGGGGACAAAGATAGATCTAAAAAGAAAACATGGGGAGGAGGATAAGGAGTAATAGAAAAGGAGGGAATGGACAGGAGGAGGCAGATAAGGAATGATGTACAAGGAGGAAATGGGGAGAGGGGTCAGGATTGATAGACAAGGAGGACATGGGGAGGGGATAAGGATGGATAGAAAAAGAGGACCTAGGAGTGGGATAAGGAGGGATGGAAAAGGAGGACATGGGGAAGGGGATAAGGATGGATAGGAAAAGAACACATGCGAAGGGGACTGAGGAGTTATAGAAAAGGAGGACGTGGAGGGGGATAAGGATGGATAGTAAAGGAGAAATGAGGAGAGGTAAAGTATGGATAGAAAAGGAGTACATACGGAGGGGATAAGGATGGATAGAAAAAGTGGACCTAGGGAGTGGGATAAGGAGTGATAGAAAAGGAGGACATCGGGAAGGGGATAAGGATGGATAGAAAAAGAGAACATGGGGAGTGTGATAAGGAGGGATAGAAAAGGAGGAGATGGGGAGGGGATAAGGAGGGATAGAAGAAAAGGACATAGGCATGGGTAGGGGATACTGAGGGATAGTAAAAGAGTACATGGGGAGGAGGGGCATGTCTTGATATGGGCCAAATCGTCCTCGGGACCAGCCCCCGGGAGCAATAAATACCCAATTCAGCCCAAAATACAGGTTCTATTGTGCTGAGCAGTGATCTCATGCTAGTGACAAATGACACCTTCAATAAGTTTTAGTATTTATTCTAAACAGTGAATTTCATATACATTTGGTATTCAAGTTAGAGAAAATTACAAAGCACAAAACTTAGAGAAATGCAAAATATAGAGAAACATAGAACTTAGATAAACATAGAGAAACATAGAGAAACATAGAGAAACACAGTCTTACGCCCCTTGAATCAGCACTGGGAGACCCTGGCCCTCATAAGCTAGCTGTAACAAGCCCCGCTCAGAGGACAGTGCTGAAGGATGCCGTCAGAGCTCCAAGTACCGGGCACTTGATCTTGCTCGAACCAAGTCCACAGGACGATCTCCCACCCGAGTCATGTGAGCATGCATATTTTATAATCCCGTGCTGCCCATCCATGACGCACAGTTCCAGAACTTTCCCTGTGCAAAATATAGGCTGCTCATGGAAAAAACCCAACTCTGTTAATTTCCACTGCTCCTTCTTCTGAGCCCCTCCATGGCTCCCTGGAGCCCATCTGCCAAAGCTCTGGAATGTCTTATCAGTGCCTTCCCAGAGAAAAGGAGATTAGCTTGGGGCCATGCAGGGCTACCGTTAGTGAGGCAGAATATTCTAAGGGAAGCAGGGATGTATTAACCCCATTTGCAAGCTCTAAAAGGCATGCACTCATAGCTTAGTATTTATAGCGCTTAAGACTGGCTATCTAAGCGCTATATAGGTGCCATAATGTTCCAAACACTCCAAAAATACCTATTAGCTACAGAGCTAGGGCCCTCTCCCTGCCTGTCTATCAACAATGCATAATGTGACCTATCACTCATACTAGGCCTGCATATTCCTTGTAGCTCACTACTGCATAATGGAAGTGCTACAACAGACTACTGTCAGCATTTTTAGCACATACTTTGAATACACTATTGGCTTTCAGCGGCTAATGCTGTCATCTAAAGCCCTGATTGGCAAGGTTGCAATTTTGTGTATCACTACAGGGCATAAGGATGGATAAAAAGGGTGATATGGGGAAGGGATAAGGATGGATAGTTGAAGAGGACATAGGGAGGGGATAAGGAGGGTTAAAAAAGGAGGACATGGGGAGGGGATAAGGATTGATAGATTGTTTATTTATTATGAGCTTATACACAAGGTTTTCAAAGTGCACCATGCATAGGCGGGAAAGACATAGGGAAGACAAGACAAACACTCTTAGCAGGCATGGTACATTCAGATTATGCAGGTGAGCAGAACAGAAAGAGCAGGGGGAATAGGGACCAAGTGTGCACAGTGCCGTCAGAATCAGGGTTAAGCGCAGAGAGATAACACTCTCATGGGCCGTAACCAAAGTGCAGCAGTGCTGCGGCAAGTGCAAGCCCTGGGGCAAGTGCAGGAGACTGGCGAGGAAAGCTTGGGACCTGTGAGGCTCTGAAAGAACACCAGGCAGCCAGTCAGTGACATTGAGCAGAAGTAGAGGAGAGACCATAAAGAGGTGGTTAGCAGGGGAGAGAGAAGGAGGAAGCGAACAGGAAAGCCTTGAAGAGTTTCCAGAACTTAAGGAGATCCAGCTCAAGGCGGAGAGAGGCAGGGAGGCTGTTCCAGAGGGAGGCACCTGCAGTGGCTAAAGATCTCCCCACAAGTTTCTTCTTGGAGAAGGGGATCACCCAAAGAGAGTTGGAGGAAGACAAGCAGAGGGCTGAGGAAGGAGAGTAATTAGGAAGAGAGCGTTGCAGATAGAGTGGGCCAAGTCCTCAGAAAGCCTTGTGGACAAAGCAAAGGGTTTTGAACTCAATCATTGTAGCCACGGGGAGCCAATTAAGGGATTTCAGCGCTGGAGAGATGCGGTCCCTGGGTTTGAGGCCAAGGATAAGTCTTGCGGTTCTGTGCTGGATGAGTTGAAGAGGATGGACTGTAGAAGATGGCAGGTTGAGAAAGAGGCTGTTGCAGTAGTCCAGCCTAGAGAACCAGGGCTCTGGAGAGAGTGGGCCTCTGGGGGAAGGTGAGAAAAGGTAGAATAGCTCTTAGAAAGTGCAGTTGGTAATGGGACTTTTTTTAGATGTCCGCAATGTGAGACGAGAAGGAGAGAGTCCAGTCTAAGATGATTCCCAGATTGTTTGCCTCGTTGGTAGTTGGAGTTGGAGGGCAAATGGAGGAGGGCCAGAGAGAAAAAGGGAAGGGGGGAGCAGGGGGTCCCGATGAGGACAATGTCTGTATTACTGGCATTGAGGCAGAGGTTGTTTGCAGCACACCATGAATGAATTGCAAACAGACAGTCAGGTATGAGTGAGGAAGCAGCAGAGCGTAGATTGTAGGAGAGCTGCATGTCATCCGAGTGACACTGAAAGTTGGAGGTGAAGGTGGATATCCTACGGGCCAGTATGAAAAGAAAAAGAGGAAACAGGGAGGGGGATAAATGGGATAGAAAAGGAGGACATGGGAAGGAGGGGGCTAAGGATGGATAGAAAAGGAGTACATGGGGAGGGGGATAAGGATGATCAGAAAAGGAGGACATAGGAAGGGGGATAAGGATGGATAGAAAAGGAGGACATGGGGAGGGGGATAAGGAGGGATAGAAAGGGCACTGGCGAAGAACATTAGAGAAGCGGGATTCAACCTGATGCCTACATGGAGGAGCTCGAGGGGGCACTGTTCTTCGCCTGTGTGCAACACTCCACCGCCATGTATGCTACCCTCAGGCTGCAGCTCATCAATAATCTCATTGCCTTTTCCGAGGGGACAAGTGCGCTCCAAGGACAATGCGGCTGGAAGGGGCCATTTAAGTGGGACTGCTGGCGACCAGGGGCCAGATTACAGAAACTTTACATCTGTGCAAGTGGAAAATTGGCACAGTATTTGCACTAGGGCAACGTTTTCCTATCTTTAAAAACACTGGGACACATTAAAAAACCATTGTACCTCGACAAGTGCAGTGTGGCAGGGTAAAAGCAGCAGGGCAAAAATTGTCCTAGGGCACAAAAGGGGCATATTCACTACATATTTGCACCAGGGCAAAGGTTACCCTAAGCTAATACGGAATGGTATTAGCACTAGGGCAAACTTTGCCATGATACAAAAATGCATAAAAAATGTATCTTTTTAGCACTAGGTCAATTTTACTCCTGGGGATTTTAATACGCCAATCTGTACTTGTGAGGTGCAATGGTTTTTTAATGTGTCCCAGCATTTTTAAAAATAGAGCAAACTTTGCCCTGAGGCTAATACTGTGCAACCTTTGCACCTACTCCGGTGCAAAGTTTCAGTAATCAGCAATGCTGTTATGCTAATGTGTGCATCAAGGAAGTAGATGCCTACAGCCTGTGGATGTTTGTTATTTATTGTTTTTTCTATTTAATGAGGCACGCAAAGCCATCGGGCAGCTAGGCGTTGGTTACAGACATGAAGAGACAGCAGTTACATCAATGTCTAGGGTTAATTAAACAGGTGTGTCTTAAGCCTTTTCCTGAACAGCTGGTAGGAGGGTTGAGTTCGTAGGTGACGTGGCAAATTGTTCCAGAGGTTGGCTGCCACCATCTGGAAGCTATATCCCCCGGCTCTTTTCCGTCTGAATTTCGGGATGACGAGGCAGTGACAGTGCGAGATTCTTAGTGGTCTAGCTGGTGTGTGTTTTTTGATCTTCTGGGCTGGGTAGGAACGGGCGATGTTGGCCAGGCAGCGATGGGAAATTGATAGGGTTCTGAACTTAATTCTTACCCAGACAGGGAGCCAGTGGACTGATCTCCCAGCTTCCTACGGGGTTCATGTCAATGCTGTTAGGGAGAGTTCTCATGTCTGTGTTAATTCCCTTCTACCTTAGACACCCCCATCTCTTGTGCTGGACTTTAGGACCTTTTCCTTTTTATCCTGAGGGAGTGAGACCTTTTTCTCACCCCCTCAAGTATTTTTATCTGATTTGGGTTTGGAGTCTGAGAAACTCCATAGGCATCATCTTTTTGTATTGTGACACACAACACGTTCAGTGCAGTGTAACAGCGAAGTCATTCGGATTTCTCTTAAGGTTTAAATACTTTCTCTTGGATAAACTAATGTTTCCAAGAGTAGTAAGTGATATTGACTGTACTTACCCATTTCTCTTTGTAGACCCAGCACACACACCCCTATGTGGAGTGGTAGGGGGTTAATTAGTATCTCCTTTGTCTTCTTTCTCATGTAACATTTCTATGTTACCCTCACTACTATTAATGGCAGGTGGCAGTGGTTTAATTTTCCTACCATTGTGCGTTTTTACTGCAGGCCGAATCCTCAACTGCAGTATTGCACCCAGGGTTGCCAATTTTGTCAAAATGAACCAGGCCTTCTTTTTTATTTTTCTTATTTGTGAGGTCCTTCTTAGGTGTTACTCTGCGCCAAAACTAGGTTTGGTCCCTTTGTTCGTTTTGTCTTTGGTGGGTTTCACTGGTGAAGCCCACCTCTGGCTCCAGCGTGTCTGGCAGTACAGGGTGTGAGGGACGTTCCCTAAACTCCCTGTGCTTAGTCTCCTTGGTTACAGGAATGCACCCAAAGGTGATTGGCTGGCTGGCTGTCCTTAGAGGACAGCCACCCTGCTGTGTGAGTGACAGCTAGGCAGTCAATGAATGGGAGAAACCTGCCTAAAAGCCAAAGTCTTTTACAAGGAAGGCAGAGTCGACCACTGGACGAAGGAAGGGAAGAAGAAACTGGAAGAGAAGCTTGCTTCATCCTCCTGGACCATTGGTTTGTTCGGTGAAGCCCTGCTGCAGTGCTGAAGCTCCAATTTTCGTATCGACTAAACTAGCCTGGGAACAGATGACTTCTTCCCTTGGGTTGGTGGAACCAACTGACCCCAAGATGAACTTGACTGGAACCCCCTCCCTGCTGGCTGTACTTCTTCACTGCTGCTGGAACCGATTGCCAGCAGACAGGAACACCAGAAATGAGTGCATCGACTTTAAGCCAGACAGGAGCTCCAAGAAGATCCTAAGAACTCCCTCGAGGCAGGACGACCGAAGCCTGAGCCACCTCAACAGAGTGCTGGACCCCAGAAGCAAGGGGATCCCACAAGCTGTCCAATGACCACAGTGGTGCTATTGACCAGTAGTTGAAACCGCAAAGTGCTGCTGATCTGGAGTAAGCCCATTGCTGCAGCCGACCTTAAAGCCGTAGTGCAGGACTTTCCAGACACCCTCCCTCTTGTCCCCACAAGTGAGGCCCAGGAAAAACAGGATCTACAGGCCTACACAGGAACAGAAGCCAGCTGGACCTTTTCCTTCAGAACTAAGGTACTGACTAACTAGGGGTAGTTACAGTTACCTGTGGTTGTGTGTAGCTTGCTTGCTCTCAATGGAGACTTGCATTTGTAGCCCCTTTGCAGAGTTGCACACATCTTTGCTTTTTACAATCCTCACAGCTTTTGGACCAACAGTGATTCTTTTATTCAAACTCTCTATTCTAACATTGTGCAAGACTTTTGTGCTATCTTCAAAAAATGCCTCGGCTCCACTAGACATTGATCAATTGACATTGGCTGTCCTGGCTCCCAGAAGACTCTTCTTGCCCTCTGACTCTGTGTTTATCTGTCCCTCCAAAAAATCATACATGGGTTACTTGTATAGCTGGGAAGGATTTAACCTATGTTTAACTGGGGGATTGCAAAGTACTTACTTGTTCAGAGAACTTGTTAACCTTTGTTTACTTCCCGAACCTTTTTCCTTTTGCCAAAAGCAGGGGTTACAGGATGTCAGACCATGTAAGAACCCACATAAAGGAAGAGGTCAAGTAGATGCTTGATCTTGGGGTAATAGAGCAATCTACAAGTACATGGGCTAGTCCAGCTGTACAGGTGCCAAAGGCAGGATCCAAGGAGTTGAGATTCTGTGTGGACTATAGAGCTCTTAATGCGCTCACCATGACTGAAGCCCATCCTTTACGTGGTGAACTGGTAGACAAACCTGGTTCAGCCAAGTTCCTCAGTACATTTGATCTAACCTCAGGCTATTGGCAAATAGCTCTGACAGACCAGGCCAAAGAGAAAACTGCATTTTCTACCCCAGGAGGCCTCTACCAGTTTAAGGTCATGCCTTTTGGACTAAACAATGCACCTGTTACATTCCAGAGGATGGTGAATCAAGTTCTGAATGTGATGGAGGACCTCTGCATGGCATACTTGGATAACAATGCAGTGTTCAGCCCCACTTGGGAAGAGCATCTTGACCACCTTGGATATGTTTTGCAGGATCTTGAACAGTCCCATCTGACCATAAAGGCAAGCAAATGTCAAATTGGTCAGAGCAAAGTGGTCCACCTAGGACATGAGGTAGGAGGAGGTGAAGTAAGGCCATTGCCTAGCAAAGTACAAGCTGTACAGGACTGGTCCACCCCTACTACTCAAACCCAAGTGAGAGCTGTTCTGGGTCTCACTGGATACTATAGGAACCTCATTGAGAAATATGGGATCATAGCTTCTTCCTTGAATGTAATCTCTGCACCCAAATTCCCCAGAAGGTCAGGTGAAATGAGGAGTGCACTCAAGCATTTGAAGGACTTAAGAAATCCCTTTGTCAAGCTCCAGTCTTGAGAGCTCCTGACTACAACCAATCCTTTGTTGTACAAACGGATGCTTCCAATACAGGTATAGGTGCAGTTCTGAGTCAGCTGGATGAGAAGGGCAGGGAACACCATTTCTGCTTCATCAGTAGGAAACTGGGGGACTGTGAGACAAGGTGGAAAACTATTGGAAGTGAGTGCGTTGCCATTGTGTGGTCTTAGAAGAGGTTTAGACCATACTTGTATGGATCTACTTTTGTAATTCAGACAGACCGCCAACCCTTGAGATGGTTAATGCAAATGAAGGGGAGAATCCTAAATTGTTAAGATGGTCAATCACCTTTCAGGGGTTTGATTTCACTTTAGAACACCGGTCAGGGTGTAATCACCAAAATACTGATGGTCTCCCCAGAAAGTATGACCAACTGGATTAGGAGATTAATCCAGGAGGGGATGAACTCCTTCGGTCCCTTAGTCTGGGTGGGACGAGTGTTAGGGAGATTTCTCATTTCTGTGCTAATTCCCTTCTACCTTAGATACCACCAGCTCTTTTGCTGGACTTTAGGACTTTTTAATTTTAGACCTTTTTCACACCCTCTCAAGTATGTTTATCTGATTTGGACTATGAGTTTCTTTTGGTTTTGGAGTATGACAAACTCCGTATGCATCATCTTTTTGTATTGTGACACACAGCACCTTCAGTGCAGTGTCAATGAGAATTCCTTTGGATTTCTCTTAAGGTTTAAATACCTTCTCTTGGGTAAACTACTGTTTCCAAGAGTAGTAAAGTCAAATGGACTTTGTATACCCTGCACACATGACCCTATGTGGAGTGAAGAGGGGTTACTTAGTATCCCCTTTTTCTTCTGTCTCATGTAACATTTCTATGTTACCCTCACTACAATTAATGGCTAGTGGCAGTGGTTACATCTTCCTACCATTTTGCATTTTTACAGCAGGCTGAATCCTCAGCTACATTAATGCAACCATGAGTGCCCATTTTGTCAAAAAGGCCCCGGTCTTCTTTTTTCGCCATTTCTTATTTGTGAGGTCCTTCTTAGGTGTTACTCTGTGCGCCAGATAACGTTTGGTCTCTTTGTTCATTTTGTCTTTGGCCGGATTCACTGGTGAAATCTGCATCTGGCTCCAGCATGTCTGGCAGGGGCAGGAAGCGAGGGAAGTTCCCGAAACTCCCTGTGCTAATCCCCGTTGTTAAAGAAATGCAACAAAAGGTGATTGGCTGGCTGGCTGTCCTTGGAGGACAGGCCCCCTGCTGTGTGAGTGACAGCTAGGTTGTAAATGAATGGGAAAAACCTGCATAAAGGCATGGTCTTTTGCAAGGAAGGCAGAGTCGATCACCAGACAAAGGAAATGAAGAAGAAACTGGAAAAGAAGCTTGCTGCACCGTCCTGGACCGTTGGTTCACCTGGTGAAGCCTTGCTGCAGTGGTGAAGCTCCAATTTTCGTATGAACTAGAGAAGCCCGGAATGGATGACTTCTTCTCTTGGTTTGGTGGGACCAACTGACCCTAAGACGAACTTGACTGTAACCCCTCTCCCTGCTGGCTGTACTTCTTCGCTGCTGCTGGAACCGAGTACCAGGGGACAGAAACACCAGGAACGAGTGCATCATCTTTAATCCTGACCCGAGTTCCGGGAAGATCCTAAGGACTCCCACAAAGCAGGACGACCCAAGCCGGAGCCACCTCAACAGAGTGCTGGACCCCAGAAGCAAGGGGAGCCCACAATGTGTCCAAGAACTGCGGTGGTGCTATTGACCGGTAGCTGAAATCTCCAAGTGTCGCTGATGTGGAGTAAACCCATTGCTGCCATCGACCTTCAAACCATAGTGCAGGAGTACCCAGACGTCCTCCCTCTTGTCCCCACGACTGAGGGCCAGAAACACAGGATCTGCAGGACTACAACAGGAATAGAAGCCAGCTGGACCCTATTCTTCAGAACTAAGGTACTGTCTTACTAAGGGTACTTAGCTCTGGTTGTGTGTAGCTTGTTTGCTCTCACTGAAGTCTTGCATTTGCTGCCCCTTTGTAGAGTTGCTTGCATCTTTGCTTTTAACAATCCTCCCAACTTGTGGCCCAACAGTGATTCTTTTCTACATACTCTCTTTAACATTGTGCAAGACTTGGGTGCTATCTTGAAGAAGTGCCTCAGCTCCCCTAGTCCTTGCTCAATTGGCATTGGCTGTCCCGGCTCCCTGCAGACTCTTCTTACCCTCGACCGTGTGTTTATATGTCCATCTAAAAAGTCATACATAAGTTACTTGTATAGCTGGAACAGGGTTAACCTATATTTCTTTGGGGGATTGTAAAGTACTTACATGTTCATAGAACTTGTTAACCTTTGTTTCCTTCTCTAACCTTTTTCCTTTTGCCATCCAGTCAGTATTGTATTTAAGTGTTAAAGTGATATATCAATGTCCACAGTGTCCTAGCAATTGAAGTCACCTCAGGGTGTAGGAAGTGTATGTGTGACATCCCAAAATGGTATCTACATACTTAACTGAAACTGAAGGAGTGTGTTTTCGGAGTGTATTTTATTGTTGCATATTGCCTTTTCTAAAGAAGGCTTATTTTAAAACTGACTGTTAAATTAATAAATTAATATTTTAAGAAGAAACGTTGAGTATATGTGTTATTTGAATACATGTCACTGTGAATCTCTATGTTGCTACCCTACAGCTCACATTGACCCCTCTTGAGATAAGCCTGGCTACTCAGTCACTCTACCAACTTGTGTAGTACAGAAATATACCAAAGGTTGGGTTACCTATTGCCAAGAGGACAAGGTTGGTGTAGTCTCCCACAGGGTTACTACACACAATCTTGCGTAACACACGCTAGTGGGGGAATCTGCTTCCTGAAGTTGTGCCTTCAGTGCCTGTGTTGTGTTGTGTTGTGTTGTGTTGTGGGGACGCACGTTCCTTGGAAATCGGCTGTACATTCTTTAGGGTGATACAGGGCCATGATGTTTGATGTGTGTTGTTGGCGGGGGGCTCAAAGTTGGCTTCGTTGCCATGCAAATCAGGCTTACAGACATTGAGGAGCTTACACAGTAGAAAATAATGATGAGTGCGCAAATGAAGCAAGGTGTTGTTGTCCGCAACAATGTACTCGCGACTGCTAATAATCCACCCCTCTCTCAACCAGCTACGGCCGTCCTCTGAGGTCCAAGAGGTGCAGTAAAAATCCTCTAGAATGATCAAGGCATCTGAACCGGGACTTCAGGATCCCACGCACAAGGTCGATGGGGTTTAGGGTGCTTATGCATGCAGTGTGGTAACGTTCTGCCCACATACACCTGAACCCCTAGGAGGTACTGCTAAAGTGCCTCCTTAGGGGTTAATCACTGTCACCAGTACAGGAGTGAAGGTCCTCTTAGCAACCTGCACTGGGGTGTGTGTGTCCGCGCTGTACTTCATGTAATTGATGTGCAATTGAAGGGCAGCTGCACTTTCAGCTGTCGTGGATCACCCTTAGCAGATGCCACTCTCATCGAGGAAGCTCTTGCTGGCACCACAGACCATCTGGATGTTCACAATATCTCATGTCCTGTCTTATTGCCTGGGGGTGCGGTTGAGACTCACATGGGTGCAATCACTGCTCCCAGGTACTCTTAGGAACACTGCTATTTCATGGACCTTCCATACATGTCCTATTGTCATGTATGCATCATATGGAAATGAGATGCAATCCCTGGCAGATGTGCGGATCAACTTGAATCCCTGAAGCGAGGCATGTTTCTATGTAGACTTGGCGCTGGGTTGCCATTGACCCTCTGACGGTGCCGGTTGCAAAGAAGCTGTTACCAGCCTTCCATGAAAGGTTTTTTGGCCTAATGAGAGGTACACTAGCTGGGGTGTGACATGCCCTTGCATGATGGGTCCAGTAAGCCCCCCATGTCACTTTTTGGGGGGATTTACATTCTGACCTGTGTGGGTAAGTGGCACATAGTCATGACCTCCTCCGTGGCCAAAGATAGACTCTCCAACATAGTCTCCCCTGCTGTGTCCTGCTCTTTGCAAGTCCATGCAGTAGCATGAGGCCCACCCTTCAGATATTCTGGGGCAGGAGCTGTGCCTGCAGATTTGGCTGGCCTTTAGTGCAGTGCTCTGTGCTCTGCCAATCATTCAGGTGGCCAATCACTAGCTCCCCTTTCCGAGCCGCTGGGTCCTATTGGAGCGACTGCTGACGGGCATTTTTTGCAGCAAATCATTTCCCCCTTTTTGGTGAATGGGATGTTTCTCCTAAATGTGCTTATTTTCCATGCCCCCTCCCCAGATGTATGCACAATGTAGTGGATCTGCATGCTTTCTACCCTCAGCAGGTTCTGCGTGTTTGCATGTCTGTGGGTGGGCAGTTTGTTCATACATGCACTTCTGTTTCTTGTGCAATGTGTGAGATGCTCGTGTACATTTCCCGGTGTCTCTTCTACTTGTGCAAGAACATGTAGACTGAATCATGCGCATTGTGCGATCTTGGAAAAATCACACCTGGAGACTCGACACCTGATTCATTGGAATGTTTAGCACAATGCATAGTGACTTTGCACTGCCAACAGCCACCCTCATTCACAAAGTGGTGCAACGTGTTTTTTTTTTTTTGCAGAGCAAAGTTGACTTTGCATTTGTGCAAACTCAATTTGCGCTGCAAAATACTGGTGAAAAGTGACTTTGCAGTGCAAAAATACACTTTGCACCGCTCTGTGAATCAGGGTTTTTGTTGGCAGTGTAAAGTCACTTTGCACCGCGTTAAATGTTCCATGAATTAGGCTCTAAGTTCACTTATCTGACACAATTAGAAGCATTATTGGAAACAGGCAAAGGCAACAAACAGCATGGACTTGCTGTATAAGCGCCTAACAAGCGCACAGTAGGTAAATAAATAAATAAGTAAACCATGTCCATGGTCATCTTGTGAGAGGATGAGATAAAACAGGGCATGGAGATGGGACGGCCTCTTCGCAGCAGGCCGACATCAATGTCAGCGGCGTAAACGAGCTCGAAGATACATTTTCCATGAATAATATTGGCATACGTGAAAGAAAACATTACCGGGCCTACAGAGGCCTGCCCCGGTTCAAAGGAGAAGCGTGCAGTTCACCCAGTGATGAAAATTGATCCGTTAATAGAATAATATATTAAATGAAGGCATGTTGCCTCGGCTCGAGCCAACCGAAATCCATTTCTTACAGCGGTGGACGCCTCTTAACACAAGTGCATCGTTACCTCCGTGAGCGGCCATCTTCTCGGGCCCGCCGCCTGAGCTGCGCCGGCCCTGCAGTGCCGCTCGCCTCGCGCTGCGGACGGAGGGCTGGAGAATTCCGGAAGAAGCACAGAGCGCAAATGTATGCGCCCTGGCGCTATTCAAATGGTGCATGTGATGCAACTTGCGCACGGGCACAAACATTCTGTGATCCGGCCTCAGGTGTTTGCATGAGGCAGGGCGCAAGTCCCAGACGAATAACTGGTAGGGGCTAAGCGGTTTATTTTGTTTAATTATTTGTTGTATGTAGGAATACATTCACAGTATACAATAGAATAAAAACAATATTCCAATTTCGCAAAGCGAACATTCGTAAATTCGCAAATTATTAACGATAAAATCAGGTCAATAACTTTGACTACCGCTAGAGTCAGAGGAGTTTGAAATTCAGCTGAAAATCAGTTCCAAAATAGCCCTGTCACCAAAATCCATCAGTATTTACAAAAATGCTCCAATATTGGGGGTACCCACCAGGGTTGTTGCCAGGTCTGGAAAAGATTTGGGACTATGCTAATGTTGGGAGTGTCAAGACTCGGGGCTAGCTGGCCGTTTGTTTGTAGCCTGTGAGCTTCTATCAGGGCTGCCACCAAAAGAATTGGGGCTATAGTTCCTTCAGCCCTCCCCCGCCCACAGGATCGCCTCGGGTACCCACGCAATCTCCAAGCCAGGGATGGACTGGCCTATAGGGAACTCTGGAGATTTCCTGGTAGGCCACTGCACCCTGTGCAGGCGTGGACTGGCCTATAGGGAACTCTGGAATTTTCCCAGTAGGCTTCTGAACTCTGGCCTGGGGTGGATTGGCCGATAGGGAACTCTGGAGATTTCCTGGTAGGCCACTGCACCCTGCTGTGCAGGCGTGGACTGGCCTATAGGGAACTCTGGAATTTTCCAAGTAGGCCTCTGAACCCTGGACAGGGGTGGACTGGCCGATAGGGAACTCTGGAGATTTCCTGGTAGGCCACTGCACCCTGTGCAGGTGTGGATATAGAGAACTCTGGAGATTTCCAGGTAGGCCTCTGCACCCTGGGCCTCCTTTGTGTGGTAACCTATTTTATTTCCAAATGTTCTCATAGGAAAAGGGGTGGGCTTGCTGAAAATGTGTAATGTGGGGCCACTTTGAACATTATTTCCATGGCCTCTTCTGGCTCCCAGTTTCCATGATTCTATTTTCCCAGGCGCCTTTCCGAACCTACTCGCTCGAGTTCGATGATTACGACCTGATCGAATATTTTGGATTTCACCTGTTAACTAGGGTGTTAAGCCGTAATCTTAAGAATGTACGTACGCCTATAGCATGCACATGGGAATTTAAATAAATAAGCAGGCTGATCTCCGAATGTCCTAACTTCCAGGCCGCCCTGACTGTATGGATAATATTTAAAGAGTCTCTCTTGCGTGTCGGTCGAATCTGTCTGATATAGCTTGTGTTTTGCTAGACTTTGATGGCTGAAGGGTTGATAATATCAGTGTTCAATGGCGTCATCAGTCCATACCATTTTTCGGACAGCTCTTTTAGCATCTTCCAATTGCCAAGCTTGAAGCTTTCGCCCAGACCTTGGAACAAAGTGGTGTAGGAGATCACATTTTACTAGCTTGTTCCATCGGACGTGTGCTTTTAGGGAGTTAAGACCATTGTTCGTACTTTATGGCCGAGACTGGAACACAGTTTGGAAATCAAAATGCCTTTCTTCACAGGATCTAAGCTGGGAATGGGGATCCAGTCAGACAGATGCCAGAGTTCTATGCCATCGGCAATTCTAGGAATTGCCCTGCCTTTATTAAATGTGAAGAGGGGCACGAGTTATACACGACAACATCTAAACATCGGTCTCCTCAAAGGGGCAGCGAATAGCGATATTTTCCTCCTTTAGTGGGTGCTTTAGTCTTATTAAAAATCTGAAAACCCAAATAGGAGACATAATTCAGATGCTCAATCTTATTTGACTTGGAATTACCTGGTTGAACCTTGCTGCTTTTCTGGAACTTGAGAAATGTACTCTCTTAGTCTTGAGTGTATATAGTTCAAGATCCTTTTCTGGTAGGGCACTACGTGAAGACGTTAGGGCACGATGCAAGCCTACTGGGGTTTGGTCAAGTAAAACGGTGTCATCCGCCTAAGTGAGCCACTCTGCACGTTGGTTGCCAAGCTTTGGTGCGAAAGAGTGAGTCGCATAGAGGCAGAGCCCAGGTCTGACATGTAAAGATTAAAAAGACAGGGAGCAAGCACACAACCCTGTCCTACTCCTCTAAAGGTTGGACTCCTTTCCGACAGGGCACCGGGACCATCCAGTCTTATGTTGATTGGTTCACGTAACAGCACAGACGGGCACAATTGCCATGTCTATCCAGAGGAGTTGCCACTGGCCCTTTGGGATACATTTGCCTGAGTGGCAGCAGAACCAGCTCTCTGTTTGGCCACACAGAAGAGGCGTGTATGGAAAGTCACTGCTGGGGAGAAAATGCTCCATTGCAACAAACCTGGCAATGTTCACACATGACAGCCCCCTTTGCCATTCTAATGTCATTCCGTGATCACTCACACTTATATACAGAGCCCCCTATCGATTGTCTCCAGTCATGGCATTGATCCCATGTGATTCTGAATTCCTCCCTTGTAAGTGTAGTGGTATTTTCCATTTTATAAATGTAGAACCTCAAGTACGAGAGTGCAAAGTGATGGCAGAGTGGAAGACACAAGCGGTGGAACATCTACCAATTCTTCTCCATTATTCTTCTCTTTCCATGTTATTGTTCCTCTCTTGTAGTCTGCTGCCAGCATTTTCTCTCCTCCGATATTATTTGCTTCCCCTTTTCTATTTTATTCTCTTCTCTGGTCTTTCTTGGATCTCTTCTGCGTGCTCCTTTGACGTCTGCCTCACTTCATCTCTGTTAATCTACGATGTCCTAAATCGGTCTCTTTCTTTTCTCTCTCATTTCTGGGCACTTGTTCCCAGGGTTGGACTAGGACAAGCAATAGGCCCAGACACCCAAAAAAAGTGGCCCACCCTGCACCTCAAAAAAGTGGCCCACCCCTCACCTCACGACCCTTGACCACTAATGACATCACCGGAAGTGATGTCATTTGACTCCACCCTAAATTGACATCCCAGGAAGCAATCAAACACGACTTTTCACCCCTTGACAAAACAGGAAGTGGCATCAAATAGCATTGTTCCTAAGTACACTAAGAAAAATATGGTTATAATTTCACTAATGTGATACACATTTCATACAACAATGGATCACCATATGTGTCATTAATATCAGTGTGTATGGATCTATACTGTCAAATTACTGTGAATCCAAGCAGACGTCGAAGGCCAAATCATAATATGTTATTATATAGCACTTACGCTTAAGCTCTTTTTAATAGAACAAATATGCATACAATATCACCCAACCTGTGTTGGTACTCATTTATCGGACCTGCAGACTGCACACATATTGCAGCAGCGAGCACTGACCCCACTGCGCTATCATATTGGCTATAGTAAAATGAGCAATTATTCTGTAGGGGAGACCATTAAACATGTAACTGAGATTTAACAGCAGACCAGTTAAGTTCATTTGCAGGTCTGGTGAAAAGTTGGCCGCATGTCAAGCCTGCATGCATCTACTTTCAGGCTTCAGAGGTTGGCAAAATAGGGAAAGCAGCGCCCTCACAGGACATCACATACTCTGGGCAATTGTTACCTTATACATGCAAACAAACATCCTGAACAGCATGCCAGGGAGATGGGAAAACTAGACACATTACAACAAAGCATTCATTGTGGCGCACTGAAGTCAATAGCCACTTGATGTGCTATGGTCAAATATTTCTACGCTGTAAAGAAGCTTTTAGGCACAAGGATTTTGTCAAGTGACCGAGGACACCGAGATGGAATGTCTTGTGATGATCGTAACAGAGACAACGGCAGAAAAAACATGCTATTAGTGCAACTTGCGAAAGGCAAAATACATAGTCCGAAATGGAAGCTTATTCTACTCTAAAATTGCTTGTTTATGACTAATATTTCTAATACATATTTATCACTAATACAACAGCACAGCCACTCCAGGGGGCACTGTGCCCCCTGGAGTGACAGTACAGAGACAGCCGCCAGCCCGGCGGCGGCCCCTGCCGCTCACCTTTTCATGCTGCAGCAGCATGTGAATGATGCATGCATCATAATTTATGATGAACACATAATGCATGCAAATCAATCATCCAAGCAGGGTAACATGTGTTACCTTGCTCTGATGAATTATGCCTTTGCAGGTGATTTTTTTTTCTTTGAATGTTTTTTATCTTCTAAAAAAAAAAATTAAAAACCGGCCCAGGCCTGGCTAGAAACCGGACCCACTCCCCAGGGACGATTTCGGCCCAGTCACGGGCCAAGAGGCCGACGGCCAATCTGACTCTGCTTGTTCCTCGCTCCTATTTGCAGGCTCTCTTGCTCTCTTTTCGTCTCCTGTTTCCTAGCTCTGTTCCTCTCTGTTACTCTCCCGTATCCTTGCTCGTTTCCCTTGTGTTATTGCCTTGTTTCCTGGTTCTGTATCACTCTATTAATACATGTTCCCTGTCTCTGTTTCTCAGTGGTTGGTTTCCTGTTTCCTGTCTGTGTTGCCTTTTGTTATTGCCATGTTTACTGGCTCTGTTCCTCTCTGTTGTTCTCCTGTTTCCTACTTCTGCCCATCTCTGCAATGCTCCTTTATCTTAACTGTTCCCTTTAATCATTCCACTGTTTGCTGGCTCTGTTTCCCTGAGTTATTCACCTATTTCCTGGTTGAGCCCCTTTCTGTTATGCTTCTGACTGTTCACCTTAGTCATTCCACTGTTTCTTGGTTCTGATTCTCTTTGCTATCTCTGGTTTTTGGCTTTAGCCATTCCACTGTTTCCTGTCTCTTTTTCTCACTGTTACTCTCCTGTTTCCTACTTCTGTCCTTCACTCTTAATCTCTGATTTGCAAACTGTTCCCTTTGATCATTCCATTTCTTTTGGCTCTGTTTCTCTGAGCTATCTCTGCTTTACTGGCTGTGTTACCTTTAGGAATTCCACTGTTTTCTGGCTCTGTTTCTCTCTGTTTATTCTCCTGTTTACTCCGTATGTCC
The DNA here is from genome assembly GCF_040938575.1 of Ambystoma mexicanum. Classification (NCBI taxonomy): domain Eukaryota; kingdom Metazoa; phylum Chordata; class Amphibia; order Caudata; family Ambystomatidae; genus Ambystoma; species Ambystoma mexicanum. The sequence goes on along the minus strand of NC_090924.1, from coordinate 1,430,850,744 downwards.
ACCTCTGTTATTCTCCTCTTTCCTGACTGTTCCCTTTAGTCATTCCACTGGTTCTTGGTTCTGTTTCTCTTTTCTATCTCTGTTTTCCTGACCTTGTTGCCTTTAGTCATTCCACTGTTTCCTGGCTCTGTATCACTCTGTTATTCTCTTGTTGTTGGGCTCTGTCCTAGTTAAAATAGAGGGAAATTATTGTTATTATTATCCTGTTCCCTTGGTCTGTTTCTCTCTATTGTTCTCCAGTTTCCTGGCTCTGTTACCTTTTGCTATTGTCCTGTTTCCTAGTTCTGTTTCTCTCTATTATTAGATGTTTCCTGGCTGTGTTTGTATGTTGTTCTGCCCTTTCCTGGCTATGTTGATTTTTGTCATAGCCCTCTTTCCTGGTTCTGTGCCTCTCTATTATTACATGTTCCATGGCCATGTTTCTATCCATTATTACATTCATTTAAATCTCTCTCTAGTATTACATGGTTCATGGATTTGCTGCCTTTTATTTCTGTCCTATTCCCTGGTCCTGTTAATTTCTACTATTACATTTTTCCTGACTCAGTCATCATTAGTAAATGTTTGTGACCCTGTTTCTCTCTTTTTTTCCTCCCGTTTCTTGCTATATTCCCTTTTGTTATTGCCTTGTTTCCTGGTTTTGTTTCTCTCTATTAATACATGTTCCTTGGCTCTGTTTCTCTTTGCTGTCTCTGTTCTCCTTGCTCTGTTGCCTTTTGATATTGCTCTGTTTCCTGGCTCTGTTTCCATATATTATTGCATGTTTCCCAGCTCTGTTTCTCTCTGTTGTTCTCCTGTTTCCTGGCTCTCTTGCCTTTTGTAATTGCCCTGTTTCCTGGGTCTGTTTCCATCTATTATTGCATGTTTCCCAGCTCTGTTTCTCTCTGTTGTTCTCCTGTTTCCTGGCGGCTCTCTTGCCTTTTGTAATTGCCCTGTTTCCTGGCTCTGTTTCCATCTATTATTGCATGTTTCCCAGCTCTGTTTCTCTCTGTTGTTCTCCTGTTTCCTGGCTCTCTTGCCTTTTGTAATTGCCCTGTTTCCTGGCTCTGTTTCCATATATTATTGCATGTTTCCCAGCTCTGTTTCTCTCTGTTGTTCTCCTGTTTCCTGGCTCTCTTGCCTTTTGTAATTGCCCTGTTTCCTGGCTCTGTTTCCATCTATTATTGCATGTTTCCCAGCTCTGTTTCTCTCTGTTGTTCTCCTGTTTCCTGGCTCTCTTGCCTTTTGTAATTGCCCTGTTTCCTGGCTCTGTTTCCATCTATTATTGCATGTTTCCCAGCTCTGTTTCTCTCTGTTGTTCTCCTGTTTCCTGGCTCTCTTGCCTTTTGTAATTGCCCTGTTTCCTGGCTCTGTTTCCATCTATTATTGCATGTTTCCCAGCTCTGTTTCTGTCTGTTGTCCCCCTGTTTCCTGGCTCTGATGCCTTTTGTAATTGCCCTGTTTCCTGGCTCTGTTTCCATCTATTATTGCATGTTTCCCAGCTCTGTTTCTCTCTGTTGTTCTCCTGTTTCCTGGCTCTCTTGCCTTTTGTAATTGCCCTGTTTCCTGGCTCTGTTTCCATCTATTATTGCATGTTTCCCAGCTCTGTTTCTCTCTGTTGTTCTCCTGTTTCCTGGCTCTCTAGCCTTTTGTAATTGCCCTGTTTCCTGGCTCTGTTTCCATATATTATTGCATGTTTCCCAACTCTGTTTCTCTCTGTTGTTCTCCTGTTTCCTGGCTCTCTTGCCTTTTGTAATTGCCCTGTTTCCTGGCTCTGTTTCCATCTATTATTGCATGTTTCCCAGCTCTGTTTCTCTCTGTTGTTCTCCTGTTTCCTGGCTCTCTTGCCTTTTGTAATTGCCCTGTTTCCTGGCTCTGTTTCCATCTATTATTGCATGTTTCCCAGCTCTGTTTCTCTCTGTTGTTCTCCTGTTTCCTGGCTCTCTAGCCTTTTGTAATTGCCCTGTTTCCTGGCTCTGTTTCCATATATTATTGCATGTTTCCCAACTCTGTTTCTCTCTGTTGTTCTCCTGTTTCCTGGCTCTCTTGCCTTTTGTAATTGCCCTGTTTCCTGGCTCTGTTTCCATCTATTATTGCATGTTTCCCAGCTCTGTTTCTCTCTGTTGTTCTCCTGTTTCCTGGCTCTCTTGCCTTTTGTAATTGCCCTGTTTCCTGGCTCTGTTTCCATCTATTATTGCATGTTTCCCAGCTCTGTTTCTCTCTGTTGTTCTCCTGTTTCCTGGCTCTCTTGCCTTTTGTAATTGCCCTGTTTCCTGGCTCTGTTTCCATCTATTATTGCATGTTTCCCAGCTCTGTTTCTGTCTGTTATCCCCCTGTTTCCTGGCTCTGATGCCTTTTGTAATTGCTCTGTTTCCTGGCTCAGTTTCTTTTTATTATTCTATTTTCCCCAGAGACTTCGATTAACCAATACGTCAGAGTGTGATGTCACATTACATCGACCAAGATGGCATCAGTTCCTCTTTTAACCCTGGTGACATCACCGGAACTGGCTTGCGACCAAAAACAAAAGTACATAAACATATATATTTTTTAAAATACCAAATAGGTACTTAACCAGAAACGAATATATTAGTTACCAACCATATTTTAACAAGGGTGCTGCCTTCATTTGCCATGGATGGGGTAAAGATATGAAAGGGCTAGACCAAATAATACAGCGTAGGCCGAGGCACTTCCATAGATATACCACTTCAGCATTGTATGGCCAGTTACTTCCATATTATACCAATTATAGCTGCATGCCAAGTATTGTCATGATATGATAGGCAGAACCCCTAAATTGTCATCTGATGTGATGATAGAGTATACAAAACATCATCATCGTCCCGGGAGGATAGCTCAGCGGCAGCGTGCGCGTCTTGGAAGCAAGACGACATGAAGCAACACAGGTTGGATCCCCGGGTCCGCGCTTAGAAACCTCTGGGTTTTTAAGCGCGTTATAAATACGTAACTAAGACAAAAAAACTATTCCTGTAACAGCGCCTCGATGCCTGCGGGCTGTGTGAGCGCTTTATAAATGTAATTTAAAAACAATCAAGTCACCAACAGTGCACAGGAGCATTCATGTTTTAATTAATGATGATGAGTTATATATATAGTGCTTTCGTCACAGCATTATACATAGCACATATTTACATACAATTATCATCCCAACCAAAGTTGGTACTTTACTCATTTATCAACCTCAGAAGAATGAAAGGCTGAGTTCGCCTTGCTGGGATACGAACCTGCGACCTGCAAACCACAAATTGATCGCAGCAGAAAGTGTGAAACCTGCTGAGCTATCTTAATGCTTTGCTATCACAAATGCAATGCCACAATACAAAACATAACAAAACAGGCTGCACAATGTAAGCCAGACACGTAATAACACTCTTCATGTTTGCTATAGCCGTGATGATGCACTGTATAAAATGCTATGCCACAGTAAGACATGCCTAGCCAATCTAAATAACACTTATCATACTTACTTTATCATAGATAAACCTTAAAGGAAATAAATTCTTCTTGAAGTCAGAGTGCCTTCAAATATAAATGTTTTATTTTTTAAGTGCAAGATCCCCTCTCCAGGACATGTGCTGTGGGTCAGAGGGTGCAGCTGAATGTAAGGAGGGCTTCACTTTCAATTTCTCTGTCTCTGCAGCCCCTAACCAGGGGTCGCCGATACAGTACCACGTGTCGCACAGGAATTGCAGTTGGGACCCTTGACGACCCCCAAATGACATCCCTGATTTTCCCTGGCTCTGTTTCTCCCTATTATTATATTGTTGCGGGCTCTGTTGCCTTTTCATTATTAACCTGCCAGTGGTGATGCTTCTTTCTATTATTACATGTTTCCCAGCTCTGTCTCTATTTATTAATAAGGATTTATGTCTCTGTGACTCTCTGTTGCTCTCCTGTTTCCTGGCTCGGTTGCATTATGTCCATGTCCTGTTCCTGGCTCAGTTTCTCTCTATTATTACACGTTTCCTAGCTCTGTCTCTCTTTATTATTAAGGTTTTCTGGCTCTGTATCTCTCTGTTGCTCTCCCGTTTCCTGGCTCTGTGGCCTTTTGTCTATGTCCTGTTTCTTGGCTCTTTTTCTCTCTATTATTACTTGTTTCCCAGCTCTGTCTCTCTTTATTATTAAGGTTTCCTGGCTCTGTTTCTCTGTGGTGCTCTCCCGTTTCCTGGCTCTGTGGCCTTTTGTCTATGTCCTGTTTCTTGGCTCTTTTTCTCTCTATTATTACTTGTTTCCCAGCTCTGTCTCTCTTTATTATTAAGGTTTTCTGGCTCGGTTTCTCTCTGTTGCTCTCCCGTTTCCTGGCTCTGTGGCCTTTTGTCTATGTCCTGTTTCCTGGCTCTGTTTCTCTCTATTATTACTTGTTTCCCAGCTCTGTCTCTCTTTATTATTAATGTTTCCTGGCTCTTTTTCTCTCTGTTGCTCTCCCGTTTCCGGGCTCTGTTACCTTTTCATTATTGCCCTGCTCGTGGCGATGTTTCTCTCTATTATTACATGTTTCCCAGCTCTGTCTCTCTTTATTATTGAGGTATTCTGGCTCTGTTTCTCTCTGTTGCTCTCCCGTTTCCTGGCTCTGTTGCCTTTTGGTTGTGTCCTGTTTCCTGGCTCTTGCTCTCTCTATTATTACATGTTTACCAGCTCTGGCTCTCTTTATTATTAAGGTTTTCTGGCTCTGTTTCTCTCTGTTGCTCTCCCGTTCCCTGGCTCTGTGGCCTATTGTCTATGTCCTGTTTCCTGGCTCTGTTTCTCTCTATTATTACATGTTTCCCAGCTCTGTCTCTCTTTGTTATTAATGTTTCCTGGCTCTGTTTCTCTGTGGTGCTCTCCCGTTTCCGGGCTCTGTTGCGTTTTCATTAATGCCCTGCCTATGGCGATACTTCTCTCAATTATTACATGTTTCCTAGCTCTGTCTCTCTTTATTATTAAGGTTTTCTGGCTCTGTGTCTCTCTGTTGCTCTTCCGTTTCCTGGCTCTGTGGCCTTTTGTTTATGTCCTGTTTCCTGGCTCTTGTTCTCTCTATTATTACATGTTTCCCATCTCTGTCTCTCTTTATTATTAATGTTTCCTGGCTCTGTTTCTCTCTGTTGCTCTCCCGTTTCTGGGCTCTGTTGCCTTTTCATTAATGCCTTGCCCGTGGCGATGCTTCTCTCTATTATTAGATGTTTCCCAGCTCTGTCTCTCTTTATTATTAATGTTTCCTGGCTCTGTTTCTCTCTGTTGCTCTCTCGTTCCTGGGCTCTGTTGCCTTTTCATTAATGCCCTGCCCGTGGCGTTGCTTCTCTCTATTATTACTTGTTTCCCAGCTCTGTCTCTCTTTATTATTAATGTTTCCTGGCTCAGTTTCTCTCTGTTGCTCTCCTGTCTCCTGGCTCTGTTGCCTTTTCATTAATGCCCTGCCCGTGGCGATGCTTCTCTCTATTATTATATGTTTCCCAGCTCTGTCCCTTTTTATTATTGAGGTTTTCTGGCTCTGTTTCTCTCTGTTGCTCTCCCGTTTCCTGGCTCTATGGCCTTTTGTCTATGTCCTGTTTCTTGGCTCCTGTTCTCTCTATTATTACATGATTCCTAGCTCTGTCTCTCTTTATTATTGAGGTTTTCTGGCTCTGTTTCTCTCTGTTGCTCTCCCGTTTTCTGGCTCTGTTGCCTTTTGTTTATGTCCCATTTCCTGGCTCTGTGGCCTTTTGTTTATGTCCTGTTTCCTGGCTCTGTTGCCTTGTTTCCTGGCTCTGTTGCCTTTTGTTTATGACCTGTTTCCTGGCTCTGTTGCCTTTTGTTCATGTCCTGTTTCCTGGCTCTCTTGCCTTGTTTCCTGGCTCTGTTCCCTTTTGTTTATGTCCTGTTTCCTGGCTCTGTTGCCTTTTGTTTATATCCTGTTTTCTGGCTCTGTTGCCTTGTTTCCTAGCTCTGTCGCCTTTTGTTTATGTCCCGTTTCCTGGCTCTGTTGCCTTGTTTCCTGGCTCTGTTGCCTTTTGTTTATGTCCTGTTTCCTGGCTCTCTTGCATTTTGTTTATATCCTGTTTCGTTTTCTGGCTCTGTTTCTATTATTACATGTTTCTCCCCGTAATTCATCGCTTTATAGGCGATGTCCCTCTTCTATTTTTATATTTAGCTGCTCTGTCCTTCTCTGAAATTGTCTTGTTTCCTCGCTCTGCTCCACTCTATCATTGCCTTTTCCCTGTTCCATCCCAGGTGATCTTCTTAAACTATGTGGCGGTCTTTTATAGACCCCATGCATCATAAAAGCAAAGTGCAAAACACAAGAGTAAGCCGCTTAAGCTTTGTTTTTACGATGTGGGGGATTATAGTGCCATTTGAAGGTGGAATGCGGGGCTTGACGTAAGATATATATTTCGATTGTGCTCTCTCGCTCTGTATTCAAATAGCACCAGGATTTTCTTGTGACATGTATTTTCTTGCTGTCGGAACACCAATGGACTCCGATGAAATCCACCTAACGTTGCCAGATGTTTTAAGCACGCAGTCTCCATAGGAATCCATTGTAAATGCTGTCTGTAAAGGGTAACTTGCAAGCAGCAGTTATACTTTTTCTAACGCAGATTTGAGAAATCACAAATTAAGTTGACTTCACCTGTGCTTTACTCTACACATTTCCAATCCTACGGGTAATCCTCTCTGCAGAAGAAAAGACAATCTCACTAATTTCCCACAATACACTTAAAATGTTATTGCACAAATTGAAAAAGGCCAACGATGGCACAGGATAAAAATAGGCAATATCTTGTAAAAAATATTTCTTTCTGAATACAATTTAACCGGTGATTGTTTCTATGACCCGGGCCTTCGTAGTCGAATCACAACAAACCATGTACTCCTTCGCGAGAGGAAGACGTCCCTGCATTAGAGGAAGGCACCTCCACTTTTCCATCCATGAAACCTTCATGCGTTGTTTCTAACTTTGCTGTCACCAGGGTGACCTCATGAGGCTGGCCATGCCCTGTGATGAACCTACGCTGAGTCTCTGCATCTGGTGATAGGTGGCGTATTGGTAGTGAAAGCGACCAGCCTGGTCAAGCTTCTGGAGTGTTCTTTGGGGAAGGGACATTTGTCACAACAGATACATTGTAGTTTTTGCTGCATCGTCTGCTTATAACCTCCTCTTTTGTGGATCTCAGTTACCTTCCTTCTTCATTGTTTGCAGGTTGCAGAAGTACGAGGAGTTGGGTTCCTTATGTGCTGGTCCCTGCGATAAACATATCATCAGTACTTATTAAGTAAGGAGTCTGTCTGCCCCTCTCCATTGCATTACTCAACATGAACGTCACTCATAGAGTACGTCATGATAGGCCTCAGTAGGACGGCATTTCCTCAAACAGATCAGGTACAGAATGGGCTGCACCAGTGCATGTTATTTCAAATAGAGTATGCCAACATGAACTGCTGAAGTGAATGTTTCCCTCACAAACACGTAACCATGAACTTCAGCAGTGCAAGCTTCTCTTCAACAGAAGAAATCAACGGAATCCGTATATTTGTTCGAAAATTAAAAAGCGAATGGGAGATTTATTCGAAACTAGGCTGTACCAAGATTACTGCATTTTTGAATAAATTCCCCATTGGGTGTCATTATAGTGAACAAGGGCTGCGGGGGTTGCAGGGGTGTCCCTTGCACCCTTGTTCACTATAATGCCATCGGGGGTTCTCCCACGTTCCCTATTGAATAAAGTTTGGGGAAAAAAGAGGACCCTGGATCGCCGGCTCCTATTCACGTAAGTGAAGGGAACCGGTGTTGCACATGGATAGAGGAGATGGTGACACACCTCCGCCAAGAGGTAAGTAAGGGTCTGAGGGGCAGTGGGTTGTCAGAAATGTCAACGGAAGGGAAATCCGAAAGTTATTTTCGGTCAAATAACTTTCATTTGTTACTCCCTCAGACATTTTACTTTCAATCCAATCATGGCAATCCAAAATCAACATCAGCCTGAGCAGTGACGCCTTCCCGCAAATAGAAAAAGTCCATGTGGGATGCACTGGTGCAAGGAAACCTTCCCTCAACACAGAACCGGAAAGCAGCAGTACATGATTTCATCATAACAAGAGGGAGTTGCTGGCAGTCAGCAGCGCAAGCTTCCATTAGTTAGAATGGTTGCATCAAGGCTTTCAGCAGTCGAAGCTTCCCTCACATACAATAGTCTTAGCATTGTCCTTAGCAGTTCAAACTCCAGTCACGATTCGTCATCGGAATGGCCTCAGTAGTACAAGCTCCCCTTATGTAAAACAGCATGTGTGTAAGCTCTCTGCAAGTACAACAGGTTCATTACGGGCTTCAGCAATGCAATCGCACCCCACATGGATTTGTCACAATATGGGCCTTGGCCGCGCCTGCTCCCCTCACCTAGAATAGCCACAGCATGGGCCTCTGCAGTGCTCCCTTCACGCATCCAGGCCACCTGCAACCATCGGAACAACATGTGCCCACAGACTACCGCATATAATAGTCACAATATAGGCCCTGCTCTGTCACTCCAGTGATCCCATCAATCATTTGGGTCCTCTGAAAATCCCCCATCCCATCATTATATTGTGCAACTTGTCCCCCAAGATTGCTGCGTTATATCAATGTTATGTCCAGTCGAGGATGCACATTTAAACAAGAGTTGCATTTTCTTAACTGGCCTTTTCCCGTTTAAAGCAATAGGGCTCTCGTGGGCACTTGAGAAATGTTAACAGAAAAACTATCGTATGCAAAGCACTTTATGTGGCTTGGTACTAATTTCCTTAAAGCAAAAATCTCCCAGTAACTGCCATATGTAAACCCGGGGAATTTTGTTTCCGTAAGCATTTTAATGTATGGAACTCTGCAAAGACATGATAAAAAGATTGGCATTTATTGAGGCGATATGCCCCGAGGTGGCGTGCCCACCCTGTAGGGAATGGCCCGCTGCCCAAGTTAAGGGCCCGAGCAAAGCGACGGTCCCCTTAACGAGGGTGACGGGCTGTTACCCACAGCGTGGACTGAGCCACTGAGGGGTATATCGCCATTAGCACCCGTTTAGCATGCTATGGGGGTGCTAATGTTTTTCTTTTTTAAATGGAAAGTATTTTCTTTCTGTGCACGGGACGCCTGGCGGCATCCCGTTCACGGAGAGAAAATACTCTACCAACATGGCCGCCATGGATTAGGAACTCGGGGCTCCATATGGAGCCCCTCTTCCATTTCCATGGAGGCCAGGGCAGGGAAGGGAGCAGCAGCAGCAGCTGCAATGGTGGGACTCGCTACTGCAGCAAACAGGTAAGTGGGATAGCAAGGAGGGATTTTTTTTAAAAAGCGGGGTCGGGTGAGGGGAAGATGGCAGACGGGGTGCCGGCCATCTGGCGGCATAGAACGCAGGCTTTCAATGGTAGTGTAAGCCCACGTTCCTAACCCCTTGCTTGGCTGGCTCACCCGCCCAGGATGCTAATTGTAAATATACATTTGCAAATTGTTTTGAAAATATATATGGGGTAATTGTTGGCATTGCTTGCAACATTACACATAATTGGCCTTTCAGGCGTGTCGGAAGCGGCCGTTTGTTTCAGTGATATCTGATGGTGACGGTGACGGTTTGACGCTCAACGTTCCATGCGAGAGGTTCTTTTCTCTATCACATTGTTGCTGAGCTGCTCATGAGACCCGTGAGACCGCAGACCGTAGTAGAAATTGATAAGCTGTGGCAGAGCTGCAAGCAGCCAGTAAGCATTTATTTTTTTGGACGCAAACGGAAAAGTGGATTCACTCCGTTGTGCCGTCCCCTCTGCACAATCAATTTTTATCCTTAGAACGTGCCAAGAGCCCTTGAGCCTCGCGTAACAAATGGTTTTGAACGGGAATTTGTTAATTTCTTGATTAACAAAAGCTGCATAACGGAGCTAGGAGCTGGACACTGAGGCAGCTTTTTTGACTCGGGCTGCAAGTGCCCAAATATCTGGGGACTGGATTGACACACGTTAAAAAGTGAAAAAAAACATTTGCAAACTGAATTGACGGGCAAAACATGCTGGTTTGTTATTATTCAGGCGAAGCGGAGACAAGTGGAGTTTGCCAGAGTGTTATGCTGCAGGAGCCGTTGCTGTGAAAGTTGCCACTGGGCCTTTAACTCGCATCGTAGTGTTGAGCATCGTAGTGTCTCGTAAAATGGAGGCGAGTGGTAGTGATAGCTCTACGCCCCTGCCCTGCTGTCTCATCTGCTTTGGGTATAAAGTCTCCTTCCTCCGCAAGGCAGAGCCATAAACGGTTATGATCAGCTCATGAATGATCCGGCGGGATTTGAATCTCCAGACTGTAGCCGCCTCCATTCGATGTCTAACAACAATGCTCTGCCCCATGCTCAGCCCGTTGCTCTGCCCCCTACGGATTGTACCCCTAGCAGCCAAGGGTGGGTTGAAAAGGGGCTGGAGGCGGGGGGAATGAAGATGGCCGTGGACCCGCCACCTTGGGTGGAGGGATCGGTGTTAACAGATGCGGGAGCTCAGGAGAGGGAGACGTGGGCCCCCAGTGAACTTTGTCGGAGCAGCTTGTTAAACAGTGTACCGCTGATGGAAGGAGCTGAAAAAAGACAGGAGCTGGACTTTGATTTGCGTAAAGTGCAAGTCGGGCAAGAACGGCTGACTACAAATAATAAAAAAAATCTGTGGATTTGGAGATAGCAGTATTCGATCAAGAACCAAGCCTCCCCATTCAAGTGGAAGAGGAACCAATTTGGGTGGGCAGGATGATTAGTCCGAGCCGCCAAGAGAAGAGGCACTTAGTCAAACCAAAGAACCGAGATGAAAGGCTGAATGAAGACGGGCAATCTAGGAAAGAGATGAATGGTGAAGTGGCGATTAGGGGTGAGTTGGCTACCCCAACGTCAAGTGGGTGCAATGCTGACCTGGTAGCTCATCCGGCTAGAGATCTCACAGACCTCACCATATGAATTGTGCAGCAAAAGAGAACCAGCCATTCTTGCGTGAAAGGGCGTCTTTTAGCACCTGATGAATCTCTAAAACAGGCCGATAAGAATGTGGTGCTACAGGAAACGAGAAGGGGGTTGGCAACGCCGGTCCTGAGAGTGAACGAGAGTCTTGTGGAGCGGGAATTTGACCAACAAAAACCCATAAGAAGATCTCAGAGACTGGCAGTTGGACCCGAGTATAGAAGATGCTCCGTCTATATTAGAAGATTGTTGCTTAAATAAAGAGGAGATTTCGCTAAATAAAAGGAATGTATGGCGAGGGTCCATTCCTGACTGTCTCGTAAAATGGAGGCGAGTGGTAGTGATAGCTCTATGCTCTCATCAACAACTTTGCGCCAACCATTTGAGAGATCAAGTCGCGGAAGCCTCTAAAAATCCTCCAAGTGGCATTACGAAAAAGATGAAACAGGTCAATGAAAAATAAAATCGAAAAATATGTCAGGTGTGACAAAGCGGCAGTCAAATGGCTTTCGAGCCTTCCTAAGAAACCTGCCCCTCCAATGGATAATAGATCCTTGCCTAAACACAAAAGAACAGAACTTTAGTTTCAAATGGCGGAAGAGACCAGCGACCCGATGGCTAGTATGCCATCAGAGAGTCGCGAGACAATTGCAGAACTATCCGACACTTGCCTAAGTGACTTAATAGTAGAAATTGGAAGAGAAGAGGTTGATAATTGGAATGAGATGAGTAGTTCGGAATGTGCTGCAATTGAGAGCCAAATAGACATGGCTACTCAATTGCAGAACCTACCAAAACAGAAACCTAATACTGAACAATTGCCATCTACACTATGTGAACCAGCAGTGAAATGCAGGACACTGGAAGAAAAGCAAAAGAACATTAGAAAAAAGGCTCAACCAAAAGTCAGCTTGGAGGCCAGGTGGCAAAGCCCTAAAAAGAAGAAGGAATCTTTGGGCAAAAGACGGAATAAAAGTAAACAGCACGTCTGCAGGCGTAGCTGCTAGTCCGAAGATTTATTTAGAACGAATCATTAAGAGTTTCATTGTATTCTTCTATAAAGATAGATATCTAGAGCAGACATTAAGATTGTGGAATTTGTAGTGGAGAAGCGGAAAGATTGGGTCATTTGACATCTTAACTTCCAAACTAAGAAAGAACTTTTGATGTCACTATCTTTGAAATTTCTTCCATTAGGGTATGATATTGACGACTACCAGGAGAGAATAAGAGCAAATTAGCAAGAGGCGACCGATTATAAGTCAAAAGCTAAGACAACCCAAAATGATGAAATTCTTAAGAAAGAAGACCAAGGTCAATAGGAAGCCTGAAAATATGAACAAGACGCAAGTCAGTGCATTTTCAAAAAAAATATCTTATACCTCTAAAGTTTACAGTTGACAATCAGAAAAACAAGCAAATCCTAAATAGAGGGGAGTTGGAGGAGGGAAGAAAAGTGGAAAGAGCCTGGACTTGGCTGGTGGGTGCTCTTGGAAATGCCGGGCAGGAATAGAATACTAAGCCTGAGGAGCAACAGACCTTAAGAGATGCCTCGTGGAACACGAGAGGTTTTAGAGCTCTGTTTATGGAACATTCCCGACTCCTGGAGCAGTTTGATATATTGTGTTTTCAAGAAGCTTGGTTAAGATCTGTACCCTTGTTAGATGGCTTTACAGCATGTTTGAATCCAGACCCTAAAGGAATCATGGGGCGTCCATTCTCAGGTCTTATGCGCAACCTCTGCGAACTGATAAATAATGGGGGCAATTTCAGGGCGGTTAACTCCATAAGTATGGCTGCAGAAGAAGATTTGGGTTTCACACTATAGCTTCCTTTTTGCAGATCCAGGACGGGTGAAGAAAAAGAAAAGAGGAAGAAGTTATAAGAATGATTGGCAGCCTGAGTTCATCTAGGGCTGCTGGTCCGGATGGGATATCTAATCAGGAATTTTAAAAAAATAGGATCTATGGGGAAAACTACTGGTTGCTATGTTTACACAGATTATGCAAAATAAGGAGGTGCCGTCCACTTGTAAAGAGGCCAACATCGTTCCTATCTTTAAGAAAGGAGCGGAACACAAGAACTATTGCCCTATTGCGCTCTTGATTGAGTGGGAAAATTGTTTGCAACTGTGTTGTTACGAGATATAAAGGCATGGGCAGCCAGTAGTGGAATCCTTGACCCAAGACAAACAGTGTTTGTTAAGGGTTTAGGAGCCCCCCTCAATCGTTTTATTATTAACATACTTAAAGAGAGGGCCTTGGATTCCAAAACGTGTTTGTACTTAGCGTTCATGGACCTAGAAGAGGCTTTCGCCAGCGTAATCAGAGGAAAGCTGCGGGCAAAGCTGAGAGCTTGGCATTGCCCCGGTGACCTTATCGAGGCCATGGAACGCCTGTTTTCCAATAATTCCGTAAGGATAAGACTATCAGAAAAGGGCCATCTGACTAAGAAGATCCTTCCTTTCCTTGGCACCATTGTTATTCTGTCGCCACATTGCTGATTTCGGGCACTCACAGCAGGATGTGGCAGCCTTTCCACCTAAAATAAATCAGGTTGAAGTCCCCTGGATCCTATTTGTGGACGATTTGGTTTTCTTGGACTTGACGCCCATCGGCCATCAGAGGCGGATTACAACATTTGAAAACTACCTATCAGAAAAGTCCAAGATTTTGACTTCGAGATCGGCCCACAAATAAGGGGGTTGTGGCTTCATGTAGAGAGTGGGTGGGAAACCTCTTGAGATAGTTGACTCCATGACATACTTAGGGGTTGTAGTAAATCGGAATTCAGATGAGAAAGGACAGTACGATTATTTAAGGGCAAGATTAACCACATTAACCAACCAGGGAAGGTCTCTTCGCTGTCGATGTGGGAGATTCTCTATGGTACCGATTATCTCGTTCTTCAAACAAAAGGTAGCCCAGATTTTGACATATGGGGCAGAAGCTATTTTACAGCTACCGTGGCAAATCTGGGAGAGGTTAGAAGCATATTTCTGTGAATATTAAGGCTTCCTAATGCGCTGCCTATGTGTTCAATTAGAAACAAACTTCAATTGCAATCTCTTGAGTCTCTGGTGTGATGGAAGACAGTAGCGTTATATAGAAAATGTACATACAAGCCGGCAGTGCTCCCCTTGGCAATATTCAATCCGGACAAAGAAATACAGGATCGATATTTAACCAAAAGGTGGTAGAAGGTGAAATGATTTTGGAAAGCAAGGGGATTGAAATGAGAGATTGGAAGTAAATCTGATGATGGTAAAAAAAAAGAAAATACAAACTCTTGATTGGATAACAACTGTAGGGAAATGGAATTTAGATAAATGAAGGCAGCCTCTAGATTTAGAGCGAAATGGGCTAAATTGCCTATCTGTGTATCTGCAAAAATTCCCCTCTCCAGTATATCGAGATTTTCTACTTAGGTGCCGTTTGAATGCTCTTAGTACAAGAGACGTACAGTGGGCCAGGAGGTTGCCAGGAGTTAGGGACACACGTTGTAGATTTTGCAAGGAGCAATGAAGTATGGAAACTTAGCTTCATCTGGTAATTGCTTTCAAATCCTTTAGAGGAGTAAAAAGTGCATTCCTAGAGGGCCAAACAAATACATTAGAGCTGTTAGGCCCCACACAGTGGTGGGAATGGATTCTTGGGAGAGAGAGAACCAACCTTGTAATTGAAGGTATGAAGATGGAGGAATTTACACTAAAAAAAGCTGGGGAAGCAGAGATGGAGGATGTTGATATGTGAATAAATGCTGAATCTACCAGAAGCAGAAACTTCAGATACCTTGTTGTGATCCTCCCACGCAGCACCGCTTCTATCGTCTTTTGTGTTGATGTAAATGTATTCTTTTTTGTGTTTTTAAGAAATAGGGAAGTTGGGCCCGAGTAGGGCTTTTTAATTAAAGTTAAGTACGAATTGAGATTAATGAATTGATGTGAATAAGAAGGAGGTATGTGCTATATGTTGAAGTTTGAATTGTGTATTTGTTTACTTTTTTTTAAACCAATAAAACATTAAAACAAAAATAAAAACTGGCCTTTTAAATCATTGTTCATGGCTCTGCTGAAGGCAGTGAGGCCTGGGTTCAGTCCTCTTAGAAGAAAGTTTGTATATTGTCGGCCAGGCTGCAGAGAGCCGATGACAGAAGAAGTTATCAAGGGGTCAAGAGTGCAAAACCCGACTTTTGTGTGTTGTGATGGCATGTGCAAAACACGTTCACAGCTGTGTGCAGTTTGCAAAGTTTCACACATGGATTTAAGTGTGAGCAAGTGTTGTCCTACAACATGACACCCCCCTATCACTCACCCTGCGAGTAACCCTGAGAAGGGATCTGATCTTATGAACATTATCAGTAAACTGGTTTTCAATGTTTTCCTAGCAGCTATTTTAGCCATTTGCATATTTGCTCTGGTGTTTTACCCAAAGCGGTTTTTGTTGTGCTTGTTTTTAATGGGGGGTTCCCCCCAAACCTCTTCTAACCCCACTACCACTTCACGCTGCCGCCCACCACCTTAAACCCTGACCCCAAACACACAACACGTGTATGTATTTCTTTTTAAAACACGTGAAAACGGCTAGGGTGAAAACACCATGGTAAATATGCAAACAGCTAAAATAGCAACAAGGAAAACAAAGAAATTCATGGAATTATTTGCGTGGGAAATAGGGAACTTGCGCGGCAAACTGCGTGCCAAATCACTTTTGCTGATTAATGGATAGTGCGTTTCTCCTACACTCTACAACATTTTCACGAAGCCCCTTTTCGATGATCTGGACCTTCTTGGTATCACCTACACTAACTATGCAGATGATAATCAGATTCTCTTAGCACTTACTGGGGATTACGACAAGGATTTGGCCTTGGTGAACCGGGTGTATCTCATCATCCAGGCATGGATGGCCACTCACGGACTATGCCTGAATGATGACAAAACTGAAATCATTATCATGGGCACACCCTCTACCCTCAAAAAACTGGGCCCCAACTACTCCTCTTTTAACATCGATAATAACCAAATCACAACCGCTCACGCAGTAAAAACTTTGGGTTTCTACCTGGATTCCACCCTCACTTTCAACAAGCAGGTCAACGCGATGGCTTCTGCCACCGCATACACCTGCAAATTGATAAGAGCGGGCAAACCCTTCCTATCCAACAATAGTTGCATCATACTTGCGCGAGCCCTCATGTTATCGAAGCTGGACTATTGCAACTCGCTCTACATTGGGGCCAATAAGGAAGTTATCAAAAGAATTCAAATCCTGCAGAATAACGCGCTTAGAGCAGCACTAGGTATTCCCAGGAGAGCCCACATCACCGAACCTAGAAGAGCCAACAACTGGGTCTCCACTCAGGAGAAAATCCAACTAAAAGTGGCCTCTCTTGTTCACAAATGCCTAAATAATGCCGCATCACGTTACCTCTCTGCGAGATTCATGAGAACCAAACCAACAAGACTTACCAGATCTGCCCACTCGAACAACATCTCTATACCTAGATTTAACCTGTCCAGAGTCGGTGGCTGTAGCTTTCAGGTTAAAGTAGCCCAACTTTGGAACTCCCTACCACCCACCTTGCGGACAGATCAACCATACCCGACTTTCCGACATAACCTTACAAAGTGGATCAAAGACGTAGACAAATAACAGACCACTAATTTGCCTGGACCCATCCCACATGCCCATCTCCTTCCGGCCTTTTTGCACACACCTACCTCCCAGCAGTTACGGCCTGCCTGAGTAGGACTGTAAATATGTGTACCATTATTCCTGCCCTGTGTGTATATTCTATGTATATATCTTGTTCTTCATTTACCACGTGATTTGTAACCAAGCTGTGAGTTGTCTTAAAATGCGCCCGGTTACCCCTGGGTCTGGTGCACTATACAAGTAATAAAAACAAACAAACCAACAAACAAATGGAATCGTATATGCAGGACTTCTCCAGGACTTGTGTGGAGTTCATGCAGGCTTGGCTCCATTAAGCCGTTGAGCGCCTTGCGCGATACACCACGCAGAGGTGGGCGTGGCATGCATAGAGGGCTGGGAAAGGGGTGGAACTCAGAAAATGGGGAAGAACATGCGGAAAAGTGGGCGTTACAAGGGACGGCAAACAGGCCATCCCTTGCATGCCATTATTTGCACCAAGCGACACGTATTCATGGAACCACCCGCCAGCCTCTCGACATAGAAATGGCTACGCAAATTCCTTGATCGCTATTCCACCTGAAGGCAGTGGTAAGCACACTTGCGCAAACGATTCACAGTGCGGAGTTGGGTTTGCATGTCGGATTTAGGGGTACGTGTACGCCATTGGGGTTCCTATCGAATTTAGGGGTGCGTGTATGCAGTTTAGCAGGGTGCAGGAATGGTTTACAAGGGTTTGCATGCAGATTTTCTGAGCTGGGGGACCATGCGCAAGTTCCCCGAGATGTAGTCCTGCTTGTGATAGACTGCACGCACTGTTTGAAGGGTGCGTGTATTTGCACCCTTAGGAGCACACACAGGTAGCTGTTCTGACCATTTATGCTTTGCGTGGGGGCGTGTCGGAGACGTTCCGGGCAGGAATTGCTAATATGAACACTTTGCGTAGTTAAATCCATGAATACACATGGCGTGTATTTTTTATTCTGCGCATAGGCTCGCACAGTGTCGTTCTTGGCACGCAGCAATTGCAGGAGAAATGCACACTTTTCCATGAATCGGCCCCTTAGCCTACTGATTAGTGGGCTGAGTTCGCCCGGCTGGGATTCAGCCCTCTGACTGAGTATTGCGACCCCGCTCTAAATCCAACGCCATGCTAATTTGCTGCCTTAAAAAGACCCACCCAAATGAGTTAAAGAACCACCTTCAGAGATTTCCACACGAGATCCCTGATCTCGTGCCGCTTCCATCGCAGACGCGTGCATTAGATCTGACGACTTTTCCCAAATGGTCGGAAAATTCATCCCCATGAAACATTCAGGGTTTGAACATCAGATCTAAGGGTGGGCGCAGCCTCTGAACGTGCAGTGGGACAGGAGGGGATTTTCAACACTGCATTATTTAGGTCCATTTCATGCTCAGTCATTGCATTATGGGACAGAGATGGCCTTTCCCTACCATCAAATATGCCATTTACACTAGGATTCATGGTGAACCCTTTAACACGTTCTAATTCCTTTAATAGAATTGTCTGCATCTGATGTTCATTGCTAGGCCTGCAATTAGCAGATCTGAGTCTCTTTCAACGCCACAACCGGTAGCAATCGCTCTCTGCAGACATCTGTCTGAACCCTGAGGTTACAGGCTAGAATTGTGGGATATTGGGCTCGTAGTTCATCTTTCCAAGCTGATGATATTAGAACCATTGATTACTAATTTAGGTCATTCTAAGTGGGCTGTCATCCATTGAGGATACAAAGTGCCAGACACAGTTGTGAAGTTGGATGGAGCCTTAGTTGGTTACCGCCAGATGTTTTAATTTTTTCTGTGGCTTTGAGGAGGTGCAGACTCTGCATTTGAGGGGTGCAGTCTGGGTTCCAGGCTATGTAATTTATATAAATACATCACATGTTCTCCTTGCATTTTCTCAGAGCATTGCTGCCCTGTTTTCCCGTCCCCTCTCCTTTGCACACACCCCTCCCCTTCCCCTTGCACTTCTCGTTCTCGCACTTGCACAGTCTGAGTGACTCAAGGCCTAGTAAGATCGTTTGTCTTGTCCTCCCTCCCTGGCCTTGTCGCGCCTAGAAACACTTATCCACAGACGCGTTATAAATGACTTATCAGATCATATACATACCGACATTGTTATTCATACCAGTGTAAATTACTTATTTGTCAGAACTGTTGAATGAAAACGTATAAGACTTTTGTTTTCAATTTCACTAGAGAGGTCACCACATTTTGCTGTGGTGAACTCATGTTTAACAATCCCTGATTTGAATCTTCTTTAAACTTGATTTTCCTAAAAGTCCAGGGAATCTCATGGGCACAAAAGTGTTTTAATGAAAGAAAGGTAAGAAGGGAGACATGAAGGGGAAACACCACAAAATGATCAGTGAAAACAGATGCTGAGTGTCGAGGAAAGTGTGGAGATGGGGAAACCTAACAGCACCTGCACAGATTGTGATTGAGACTCCAATAACTTTCCTTATCCTGGAGGTTTGTACTCAAGGACAGATGTCACTCTAGTTGCAGCCATCCAGCTGTGGTAGCCCCCCCTCTATGACACGAGCACTCAAAGCTATTAGCAGAAAACATGTCACACCTCAGGAGGAAAGACAGCACTGCTAAAGTAGTGATTTACACGATTTCAGAAAATATGGGGTGATGTAATGTTTCCTTTCAGAGTAATCTAGGAGTGATTGGATCTCTGACTGTGTGGGGGTCCACTCTTTGCACAATAAACGAGGGCCAGCTTTGATTTGAAGAAAAGGAGGTGCTACTCACCTATATTTTGCTAAAAGTAGGCAAACGCTCTTCCTTCAGTGGGGGTGTGCCAACACTCTGATTGCATTGGCAGCATTGACTGCTTGGTTATGCCCAGACGATTTTCTGGGAGTACTGATGCCAGCACATTTGAGAAGATACTTCTGATGGATGCAGACTTGTCTGTGTGAGCTCTCCTGGTCCTTCATGTCGGTAACTAGCTTTGCAAAGTCCATTATTCCACCGGCATAGTAGTGCCAATTCCCTACTTCACTACCATCTGTGGGATAGTAATGTCTTCTGTTATTTCAGCGCGCTGACACGCATGGGTGTATAGCACTATATACGAAATCTATTATTATTATTATAATTATTATCTGCGCAAAGTTGTTTCTTTTTCTTTTCCGGTTATGCCAGCAGCAAGGTGTACTACTTGATAAACAGAACCTGAGTAGCCATGAGAATCTGAGTAGCCATGAGAACCTGAGTAGCCATGTTTGAGGAAATGGTGTACGCCTGGTGCGCATAATGTAGGCGGGCGTGGACGTCCATCCAGGCACGCAACACACACAAGCCAGAATCATTGGTTGCTGTTCTCACACTCTCTTTGTGAATGTCTCTGTTCTTGGAAGTTTTGTATTTCTTTTGTTGAGTGGCCCCTGGGAGCTTTAGGTTTAGTGAGGAGAATGTGGCTTGCCTCATAGGTTATGAGACATGATACATGCTCAGAATGCTGGAGTGGGATGGGGGGGTGGACATCCACTCCAAGGTACAAAGGCCATGTGGGATATTTTGCCCAGAAAAATTGACATAACTGGTGTGCAACTCCAAAGTATAACTGAAATACCCGCCTTGGGCCATACGGTGGGAAAAGGTCATTATCCCAAGCATTCATGACCCCTTCTGCGGTATATAAGGCTATTAGCACAAAACGGTAGTAGTGACAGGTGTTTCGGAGTTTTGGCGGCTAAGTCAAAGAAACTTGATCTTAATAGTGAGTAAAATAAATATGCTAAATTAGTTAGTAAATTAAATGTAGTTTTATTTTTTAGTATTTTAATAATAGGGATGTCTTAATGAGTTACGCATTTTTATTGCAAATTGTAATAAACTGGAACAGTTTTAACATGAACATGTATTAGGTTTCATGTAAAAGTAATTTTTTTCTCTACATGAAAGTGACATTATTTGCTCATGTTTTAGCTTTCTCTTTGCTGTGTTAAACAGGCTGTTGCAGCGAAAAAAAGGGTCCCCCCAGAGTGGGAGTGCCGTGATCAAAGAAATATTACATGGAAATTACATTATTTCCCTGTCTGCTTTTGGAGACAGACCTCATTATAAGTCTGCCCCGCTGGAAATAAGTGTGACGGTAGCTACGTACCGGCACCCTTTCCGGATCGGCAGATGATAACTTTACTTTCCGGGGTCACTGCACCCGGCAGGTCTGATCTGGCGGGCACAAAGGCCACGGAAAACAGAGTTGTCACAGAAGCACCGGCTTTGTTTCTAACGGTGCTGGTGCTTCTGAGTCCCCATTCCTGTGGAGTCCAGGGATTAACATTTTCCGCTGCCTGATTTCCCTGGCAGCCGGGACTTGTAATGCCCCGGTAGCACCGGGAAGTCAAGCGGTGGAAACATTGTGACGGGGTTGGTGGCACCGGCGGGTTACTGCCAACCTCGTAATGAGGCCCAGAATGTTCAGAATGCAGTCAATACTTGGGGCTATTGACTTCTGTATGAACATTCTGATTGGCTGAGAGGAGGTCAATAATGATCTCCAATTGCTAATATGTTAATATATACTATACTACAGTATACTATGCTATGTTGTTCTATATTATAATGTATTACACTAGATATTCTATATCATACTATGTTACACTATACTATTCTATCCTGAACTATACTATGCTATACTGTACTGTCTTACTGTATTGATACCTGTATGATTTACTCAGATAGATAGCGCCGTGATCCACAGGCTGGATCTTCAGGCAGTGCTGGAAAGTCAAAGCAGAGGAGGGCATTTGTATGTATTGTACCAGAAGAGACAGCAGCCTGCAGTGACCCCTAAGAATGAGATGGACCACGAGAAGTCTATCTGTAACCACACACCCGCCGGACCTGCTGCCGCAGCCACCCCACCTTTCAGGCACCGCCATAATGAGACAAGTAAATGGGAAGCTGCAGCCAATGCAGGCCAACTGGACAAATGGAGGCCATGATCGCCTGGTTTGAGGAGACACGAGCAAGGGCCTTCTGCAGGAGAGGCAAGTTATTTATTTTCTACTGCATTATCTATTTATTTATTTATTTGTTATTAACATTTGTAGAGCACACAACAACCCTCGGGCATCTTGGCGCTGTTACAAGACAACTTGCTTAGTTACAAAATACATTCTTAATTACAGACAGAAAACAAGAGGAGGGAAGTGGAAGAGTAGGCAGGGAGGCAGGGGGAGAGAATAGGGCTGTGTTAGTTGAAAAGTGTGTTGTTTAGCACTTTCCGGAAGGCTGAGAGGGAGGTCTCTGCTCTGAGTGTGTTGCGTAGGGCGTTCCATAGTCTCGGTCTATGTGGGGGAAACCAATCCCGCCCGCATTGGCCCTTTTGATGGGAGGGATGCGCAGTTCGTTGGCGTGGCAGGTTCATTTCGGGCGTGAGGAGGTGGCTCTGACGATAGTCTCTGATAGGTAAGGTGGGGCTGTGAGTGTTAAGCACTTATGCGTTAGAGTGATGGTCTTGAAGGATATTTGTTCCTTAACGGGGAGCCAGTAAGCAGCTCTCCTAGCCTGCACGATGTGGTCTCTTTTGGGGATGTTTAGTGCTGCTCTGAAAGCATTATTTTAATTACTTGGAGTCTATTTAGATTTTTTACCGAGATGCCTGCGAGGAGGACATTACAATAATCTAGTTTGGCCCCTATAGTAGCTCTAGCTATTGATAGGCAGTTCTGTTTGGACAGGAAGGGTTTTACTGCACTTATTAGCTTAGGGGTGTGAGCAGCGGCCAACGCAATGGCACTAACCTGTCACGTCATAGACAGAGTGGAGTCTAGGTAGACGTCCAACAGAAAAAGGGAGGGCTTTCATGCCTCGCGCTCAAACCCTAACGATATGTAGAGTCCAAATAATGGCGTTATAGCGTCGAAAAATAACTCCAAAAGAAGTTCCAATGTCACAGAGACTCTTTAATTTGTATTGTGGACAGCCGACACGTGTTTCGACGACTGGTCGTTTTCAAGGCAGCAATTTGTTTCCTTTCATTATGTTCCCCGTTGTGGATTAAGGGAAAGTTGCTGGTTATCACATACATTCTGCAGGGGTGTGCAACCTTTGGTTCCACAGATGTTTTGGACTACAACTCCAATCTACTGTTGCCATCATATTCTATGGTGAGGGATCATGGGAGCCGTAGTCCAAAACATGTGTAGAGCTGCAGGTTGCAGGCTCCTGCCCTAGGGCAGGAATGTGACACATCTTTGTGGAGGAGACCACTGACACAGAGGAAAGGGGTACATATCATGGCAAGGGCACATAGTGAAGGAGGCAACAATGGAAGAGTCTGCACCAGGAACAGTGCCCATGCTGCAGGTGCCAAATGCTCATCAACTCGCAGGGTGGCACCCCCACAACGACCTGCGCACAGTACGCAGAGGAGACCTTAGGATGCAGGGTGCAACTCTCTATAACCGCTCTCTACATGTCCATGTACCTCCATGTGTACCCTGAAGTCTGTCCTTCTTGTGCCAATATTATTGCACCCGATTACTGCATCGATTTGCAGCATAGTGCTCTCAGGCTTCACTGATAGGTTCACACCATATAAATACCAGCACACGGACCCAGGCCCTGCCTCTGCCCACAACAGAAATCCAATATGTTGAAAGACTCCACAATGGACAAGAAACAAAGAATGTTAACACCTGTGCTGTGTTGAAGAAGACAGTGGGTCCCATACCGTGTATGCCGGCATTCCGGCAGTAAAGTTGCAAACGGACTTGCCATTACCGGCCCTTGGTCTTCCGGAATAAAGATGAATTTTGCCAGTAAGGGTAGTTAATACACATCGCATCGAGTCCCATAGGTCTTCATGGGGGGAGTTTGCCACTATTACCGGCTGTACCGGTGATTAAGGCTGTTTTTTGCCGGTAGGGGTCGGATTTACCTCCAGCTCTTAGCTTGTAGTTGGCCGATCCGATAAAAGTGCTGGTGAATGTTATTTACGGCTCTTTTACTGTGTACCGGCCAACATGGAATGAGGCCAATATGCCAAAATTGAATACTGGGTCCAATTTGGGAATGATATGAGGTGGTGCCATCAATGTCTCTAAGGAGAACAATTGTGGCATCAACAGCGCACTTCCCCTGCCCTGCGGGCACGAGCCACAACAGTGCCAACGTCCTGTAACATTCACAAAGGACGACATGCCACTCCATTGATGAAGTGCTTCAGAACCCCAAATTGTTTACTTTACTTTTAATATTTGTAATGCGCAACCATGGACCCTAAGGCATTAGGTTGCGGACAAGACAAAACAAAACATATAACGAAAAAGCAGATACCGGCCAGCAGCTAACTAAAATACTTAAGGAGAGTCCAAGGTAAAGGTTCGGGAGAATAGAAAGGTTTTCCGCCCTGTCTTAAAGGCTGTCCAAGAGGACTGACCTCTTAATGCCGAAGTTAACAGATTCCAGAGCTTGGGTGTGCAATAGACAAAGCACCCTGTTCTGCTTTTCTCGTTCTGCTCCGAGGGAGAAACAAAAAAAGTTCTGATCACTGGATCTGACCTACATCACAACCTACAACGCATAAGGTTTAAAAGGGCCCACTCCAGTGTAACAGCTCATCTCCTAAAATACATTCAAGTGAGGAACAAAGTATCACAAAACACATGAAAGGGATAATCGGGCAGCAATGTTAGCATTGGCCTGAAAGACGAGGTTATTGAAACTGTCAGGGTAGACTTGACCAGTGCGAGGGGAAAAAGTCAATGACACCACGTGCATGTGGTCCTGTGGCCAAAGCACTGATTGCACGGACATCACTGCACACGGGTCTAGTGTCCCGGGTTCTACCATTAGCCAGCATCCCTAATACAGCAGAAGGTGCATGCCCTTTGTACATGGGGCGTGGACGGGTTTGATAGCAAATCACACCAGAGTTTGGAGTTCTCTGGGTTCTTGGATAAGATGGGACAGGTAGTGGCACTATGGTTGGTGGCAGCTTGCAAGGGTTTCAATGTTGCTGCATCCCTTAGAACTGGTTGGCACATGCACGTCCTTTGCTTTCATCAGCCACTGCAAGCTACTAGATGCCATCACTGGTGGTGTGCCATAGAAAATCAGCTCCCATTTTGGCCGGTCCTTTAGTCCCCTAAATGCATTAGGAAAAATGGAAGATCGCCACTGCTTACCAATGATTGACTACTGCAAGAGTTGCTTGCAGGCTGTGGGCATTGCATTCCCCACGCCCATTGCGTTGCAAATGCTGGACAATGCATGTCCTCTTCTGCAGCTTTTGGAGGAAGCCATTGGTAAATTAAACCTACTTGCTGTGTCAATCATTTAGAAGATAAAATGGTCAACCCATTGGAATTGGAACTTTTGAACATAGCAAAAGGACATGACTTCCCTTGCAAGGCAGAAGTGGCTCAGCTGATGGGGAAACCTCTCACATCACAACAGGGGGACCCATGCAGTGTTGCAATGAAAGACACATCCGGACACCCCTTGGTGTAATTCCTCAATCCTTAATTCACATTTTCAGAAGCTTGTGGGTGAAGAGGTCTTAGACTCAGAGCATGCCATGTTCCCCAAGTGCAAGGATGCACTGGCGAAGCGGTTGGATGAACAAATGGAGGAAGAGTAGAGTCAGCAGGATCCCGGAACTGAAAGCCAGCCAACAATAGCAGGAAGAATCCACCAAGCCAAGCTACACATATAATGGCGGGTGGCAGAGGTTCCCCAAGAACCCCCTCCCCTAATCCCCCACTCAGACATGCTCAGTGCATAAGGCTCTATAAAAAGACACCAAAGTGATCCCACCACCGCACAAATGCTGGATGTGTACATTAGTGACACATGTCATCTTGGAAGGGGGGTGGTCCCCTACACGTTTGGCTGGGTCAGCAGTCTGTGTGGCCACACGTATGTGTCAGAATGGCCTTGCAACGCCCGAGCTGCCTCTGCCAGGGCGCAGTGTGAGCTCTTATTTAGTGCTGCTGGAGCGGAAGTGTCAGAATAAAGGAGGTGCCTAAGCCAACATCACATCGCAGGCAGCCATGGCAGTTAATCTGTGATCCACCTGGCATGACAGACTTTGATGGCTTCACTGATCAATGGGATGGTGGCATGGAGCCTGGTGCAAGTCTGCTGGTATAATGTAGAGTGGCTATGATGCAATGTGGGAGTGAGAAGTGTGACCCTCAAAGCAGTGGCAGCTCTGGTGATGGATACGCATGGGCAGCATGGCCATTCACTATTGGGTTGCCTTGGCAACATACATTAAAAAGACTCTGGTTATACCCTCAAATGAAGACAGGGCATTTGCATGATGCAAATATTGGCCAATGGGCTGGAAACATCTGAAAGTTGTGAGGCTTCCCATACAGAAGGACTACTTCTTCAGTTTAGTGTTGGGCTTTAAATTGTGTGGAACAACTCCTACAATTTTCGAAGCTTGCCAAATTCCAGGACTGGTCCTGAAAGTGTTGCAGCTTGGTCACGGAGTAGTACTGCTCCCGCACTTCCTGAGACTTTGCCAGCTGGCTTGAATACTCTTGCAATTTGTGAGGCTCCATCAGAGGACAGGACATGCTCTGCACGTTTTGAGGCTTCACAGCAGATGCGCTACTCCGCCTAATGTTGAGGTTTTGTCCCACAACAGAGCACTCCAGCAATTATGGAGGGTTCCTCAGCAGGCAGAAGGAATACTTCAACGTTCAATGTTTGAGGCTTTAACAAAGAACAGGATTACTCCCACAATTGTGTAGTGTTTTCCTGAGGTTGGGGCTCCTCCTGTAATGCGTGTGCTTTCACTAAAGGGGTTCACTACTCCAGCAATTTTGGAGGTTTCCCCAGAGAATGAGAGTTCTTCTTCATTTTTCCACGCTCTCCTACTAAGATGAGCCACTCCCTCAATGTTGAAATGTACAGCCGCTGTCCCACTTTTGTGTTCCTCTCCTCAGAGGACAGTCGGCTGCCCAGTAGTGGCTATTTTCTCTTGCCATGGTACAGGAGCATATTGCTCTCCATGGCGTCCTCTACTGAAGTGTGTTCTAACTCTGCCCGATTGTTTGGCACGAGACAGAAAAGCCAGGACGCGCCTGCATGCCGCATCAGCCGGTCGCATTAAACCTGCCTATGTGTAGACACCTCCCACATGTTATGCATGCTCCATCTGGGATTGGCTGGTATATACTCTGTTGGAAACACAAGTTGGCTCTTTGCTTGTGTGGTCAGAAATGGGGTCAGGGCTTCTGAGTGGTGCATACAGATTGGAGGTTTCACAATGGCACCCTTGAAAGTGGCAGTGCATGGCTAGCATGCTCTCAGTGGCCAGCCCTTACTTTTCAGGCCCCTCAGGGCTTACTTGTTTGTGCGACTGCAATCCACAATGCACTCTCCCCTGGGCAGTCATCCCCATTATACACAGTAATACAACGTCTGAAACCAGGAGGTTTATTCGAATTGGGGATGTCTTCTGCTCTGCTGGAATCACATCAGGATGTGCTGTGCCTGCCTCGCCCGTTCTGCAATACAAGTATAGGCTAAGACTCCTCTTCCTCCACTTGCACCTCTGCCTGTGCATCCCCACCTCCTTATCTGGATCTGTCCGAAAGTCGTTGCTAAGCGGGCAAGGGGGTCTGAGTGGGTTATAGCCCCGGGTCTTTTGGTTGTAGCTCTAGATAGAAGCACAGGGGCTGCAACCGAAAGGCTAGCTAGCCCCGAGTCCCAACAGTCCCGACATTAGTGTAGCCCCAGATCTATTCCGGTCCTAGCAAAACCCCTGCATCTTACGAACCTACGCTGTGTGTTCCTTGCGTGAGTTTCCAGAACTAGCAACACCCCTGTGTCTCACGAACCTCCGTTGTGTGTCCCTTGCGTGAGTTTCCAGACCTAGCAACACCCCTGCATCTCACGAACCTCCGCTGTGTGTCCCTTGCGTGAGTTTCCGGTCCTAGCAACACCCCTGCATCTCACGAACCTCCGCCGTGTGTCCATTGCGTGAGTTTCCAGAGCTAGCAACAACCCTGCGTCTCATGAACCTCCGCTGTGTGTCCCTTGCATGAGTTTCCAGAACTAGCTACACCCCTGCGTCTCACGAACCTCCGCCGTGTGTCCCTTGCATAAGTTTCCAGACCTAGCAACAGCCCTGCGTCTCACAAACCTCCGCTGTGTGTCCCTTGCGTGAGTTTCCGGTCCTAGCAACACCCCTGCATCTCACGAACCTCCGCCGTGTGTCCATTGCGTGAGTTTCCAGAACTAGCAACAACCCTGCGTCTCTGAACCTCCGCTGTGTGTCCCTTGCATGAGTTTCCAGAACTAGCTACACCCCTGTGTCTCACGAACCTCCGCCGTGCGTCCCTTGCATAAGTTTCAAGACCTAGCAACAGCCCTGCGTCTCACAAACCTCCGCCGTGTGACCCTTGCGTGAGTTTCCAGGCCTAGCAACCGCCCTGCGTCTCACGAACCTCCGCCGTGTGTCCTTTGCACATGTTTCCAGACCTAGCAACAGCCCTGCGTCTCACAAACCTCCGCCATGTGTCCCTTGCACGAGTTTCCAGACCTAGCAACACCCCTGCGTCTCACGAACCTCTATCGTGTGTCCCTTGCGTGAGTTTCCAGAACTAGCAACACCCCTGCATCTCACGAACCCCCGCCGTGTGTCCTGTGCGTGAGTTTCCAGAACTAGCAACACCCCTGCGTCTCACGAACCACCACTGTGTGTCCCTTGCATAAGTTTCCAGACCTAGCAACAGCCCTGCATCTCACAAACCTCCACCGTGTGTCCCTTGCGTGAGTTTCCAGAAGTAGCAACAACCCTGCGTCTCACGAACCTCCGCTGTGTGTCCCTTGCCTGAGTTTCCAGAACTAGCAACACCCCTGTGTCTCACAAACCTCCGCCGTGTGTCCCTTGCATAAGTTTCCAGACCTAGCAACAGCCCTGCGTCTCACAAACCTCCGCCGTGTGTGCCTTGCGTGAGTTTCCAGACCTAGCAACAGCCCTGCGTCTCACGAACCTCCGCCGTGTGTCCCTTGCATACGTTTCCAGACCTAGCAACAGCCCTGCATCTCACAAACCTCCGCCGTGTGTCCCTTGCGTGAGTTTCCAGACCTAGCAACAGCCCTGCGTCTCACGAACCTCTGCTGTGTGTCCCTTGCGTGAGTTTACTCTGGCTACCGTTTGATCCTCAAGCAGGTTGATGATCAGATCAAGTTCTCCAAGTTCGAAACTTGGTGGGAGGTCTTTCATGGAGTGGTAATTCGGTGAGCGTCCATAATCCAAAATGTAAGTCACTAAATGGCATTGGTGAATTGAATGGAATGGTCCATTTAGCCTGCCCCATGGGCACAATTGAATGAGAAGCCTGGCTCACCGCTAAGATTGCATCATCACCAGGCTGATGCGTCACTGCCTCGCATCAGCAGCAGTGGTAATGCTATCAAGGCACTGCACAAGACCATCACTACCGCCAGACCCATCCTCATCCTAGGAGACCCATCCTCTTCCTAGGATGACCATCTCTACCTCCAGACCCATCCTCATCCTGGGATGGCCATCGCTACCGCCAGACCCATCCTCATCCTAGGATGACCATTGCTACCGCCAGACCCATCTTCATCCTAGGATGACCATCGCTACTACCAGATCCATCCTCATCCTAGGATGACCATCTCTACCTCCAGACCCATCTTCATCCAAGAATGGCCATCGCTACCGCCAGACCCATCCTCATCCTAGGAGACCCATCATCATCCTAGGATGACCATCTCTACCTCCAGACCCATCCTCATCCAAGAATGGCCATTGCTACCGCCAGACCCATCCTCAACCTAGGATGACCATCGCTACCGCCAGACCATCCTCTTCCTCTGTGAACTACCCTCATTTTAGGATAACCATCTCTACTGCCAGACCCATCCTCATCCTAGGATGATCATCGCCACCGCCAGACCCATCCTTATCCTAGGATGACCATCGCTACCGCCAGACCCATCCTCATCCTAGGAGACCCATCCTCATCCTAGGATGACCATGGCCACCGCCAGACTCATCCTCATCCTAGGATGACCATTGCTACTGCCAGACCCATCCTCATCCTAGGATGACGATCGCTACTGCCAGACCCATCCTCATCCTAGGAGACCCATCCTCATCCTAGGATGACCATCTCTACCTCCAGACCCATCCTCATCCTAGGAGGACCATCGCTACCGCCAGACCCATCCTCATCCTAGGATGACCATCGCTACCACCAGACCCATCCTCATCCTGGGAGGACCATCGCTACCGTCAGTCCCATGCACTGCCTTCTTTGTGCAATCAAGCGGGCACAGAACGAGTTGGCAGTTCAGTTTGAGGGAACAGCCCCGTATTCTGAGGATCAAGAGGAAAGTCTCATTTATTCACTGTTTCATATTTCTGAAATGTATGATGTACTCTGTACAGTCAGAGCTAACCATATGCCTTTGAACGTCCGGTTTTTATGGGATGACTTTTGAAAAGGCGTAGCATGCTGGGAACGATAAGGGTGGCCGCTTACGAATTGAATTGTGACGGTTTTTAACAGAACATCCTGGAACAAGCTCATACCAGGAGTTCTGTTCCAGGGGAAGCAGCCACTCCCACTGCGCTTGCACTCTATCCCCCTCGCCCGGTTAAAAGCTATTGAGGGCATTGAGGATTTCGGCTTCTTATTCAAACTAATCATGAACAACCTCCCCTAAAACTGGCCTGAGAACATCCTTCAAATTCTGCATCAGAGCTCCGGTGAGTCATTTGCGTGCCTCAGGGGTTTAGCTTCCAAATCTCACCGTAGAGCGCAAGCCCCCGCAGAGTGCAATCGGCTTTGTCACAGCCAATCTGCGCCCCAAACCTCCTGTAAGCATCTGAGGTTTTACAGAAGGTAACACGCAATTCCTCTCCCTTTTAGGTTTTAAAAGGTTCTCGGAATAAGAAACAGGAGACATCCACATTGCAGAGTGCTGGAGAGTGCTAAAAGTGATGTTTGTTTTTGGGAGATATTTCATTCTCTGTGTTACTTTCTTGTGTCCCCTTTTACTTTCATTCCTTTCCAATCTTTAATTTATCATGGTTCTCTCCCCTTCCTATTACTTTAATGGACCCCTTCATTTTAAAATGCACTCTTCCATTTTCTTAGCTTATATCTTAATTGACTTGATTTTAGTTTTGTATACATGCTTTGCGAGTTGTTGGAAACGGGGAAGCTTGGACAGCAATGGATTTCGAAGGAGTTGTCTGGTTCCTATGTATTCCCATCCTCTGAGGAGGAGGTGAGGCGGATGCTGGACTCTGAGGAGGAGGGGAGGCGGATGCTGGAGAGGGGGTTCAGCAGCGCACCGCCATTACGCCCGGCAGTTCATTGGAGGGGACATTTTAAAGTGGGGATGGACATTTGAGTTGAGGGCGGAGCTCGCTGCAGTTCAGGGAAAGGCTGGGAACAAGGTTGAGAGCAGTAGGGAGAGGGGGATTCAGGTTTCCATTCCCATCATGGGGCAGGAGACTGCGATGGGCCATTGTCTGGAATACCTTGTGTTTTGCCCAGTGACAAAGGAGGCATCTGCACGCGTGATTTAGGGAGAGGTGGCAGAAGCAGAGGGTGCCCTCTGGCAAGAGGGACCGAGGAAGCAGAGGAGGAAAAGGTGGCGGCTACAGGTCCACAGGAGGCATCTGTGTAGGAAGAGAGAGGGGAGGCTGTGTGTCTGGAGAAGCAGGAGGTGTCTGTGGAGGAGAAGGAGTCGGTGGGGGTGCATGCTGGGGGTGAGGAGCAGGCACCGCAAGAGTGCAGAATGAGGATGAGGAAGAGTGGCTGTGGGAAATGGAGGAGGAGGAGGCAACAGCAGATGTGCAGACTGAGGGGAGGGCAGCTGGTTTCAGCATATGAAGGAAGTCTAAAGCATGGAAGGAAATACAAGGGACCATGTATAACTCTCTAGCAGTGGCAAGCTTCCACTCAAAAGCCTGCTGCTTCACCCACCAGCCTCCCTTCACAATAGACTCTAGTGGTGCAGAGGAGATATCGGACAGCAACTCGGGGAAGCTGGAAGGTCACTGTGACAGAATGCCATCTGCTGTGGGCGGGATAGTCTGGTTTTTGTGAGGTTTTGTAATCAAATGATGTGAATATTTCTGTTTCTGAAAGTCAGATTTGCTGATCCCCCCACTTTCAAAATGATCAAAGTCAAAAATCATAATGCACAAATGTGCCTTGCGCAGAGTTAGTAGGTCAGGTAGAAAGGTCAAAGGTGCATACCTGAACACAGCTGCTGGAGCCCAGTGAAGAACCAACTTCCGGGCACCAGTGGTCCAGGGATGGATATCGCTTTCTAAACCATCAATTAGCCCCACACCTCTAGTGCCCCAGAAGGGACCCCAACAGATTGGATACTGAATACTACAAACTAGAATGCCATGTGTCATATACCTGGGGTACATGCAATGCTGTGCACTGCAAACTAGAATGCCATGTGTCAGATGCCTGCGGTGCCTGCACTGCTGTATACTGCAAATTAGAATGCCATGTGTCAGATGCCTGCTGCGCCTGCACTGCTGTGCACTGCAAACTAGAATGCCATGTGTCAGATGCCTGTGGCGCCTGCACTGCTGTATACTACAAACTAGAATGCCATGTGTCAGATGCCTGCGGCGCCTGCACTGCTGCATACTGCAAACTAGAATGCCATGTGTCAGATGCCTGCGGTGCCTGCACTGCTGTATACTGCAAATTAGAATGCCATGTGTCAGATGCCTGCTGCGCCTGCACTGCTGTGCACTGCAAACTAGAATGCCATGTGTCAGATGCCTGTGGCGCCTGCACTGCTGTATACTACAAACTAGAATGCCATGTGTCAGATGCCTGCGGCGCCTGCAATGTTGTGCACTGCAAACTAGAATGCCATGTGTCAGATGCCTGCGGTGCCTGCACTGCTGTATACTGCAAACTAGAATGTCATGTGCCAGATGCCTGCGGTGCCTGCACTGCTGTATACTACAAACTAGAATGCCATGTGTCAGATGCCTGCGGTGCCTGCACTGCTATATACTGCAAACTAGAATGTCACGTGTCAGATGCCTGCGGTGCCTGCAATGCTGTGCACTGCAAACTAGAATGCCACGTGTCAGATGCCTGCGGTGCCTGCAATGCTGTGCACTGCAAACTAGAATGCCATGTGTCAGATGCCTGCGGTGCCTGCACTGCTGTATACTGCAAACTAGAATGCCATGTGTCAGATGCCTGCGGTGCATGCACTAGTGTATACTGTAAACTAGAATGCCATGTGTCAGATGCCTGTGGTGCCTGCACTGCTGTGCACTGCAAACTAGAATGCCATGTGTCAGATGCCTGTGGTGCCGGCACTGCTGTATACTACAAACTAGAATGCCATGTGTCAGATGCCTGTGGTGCCGGCACTGCTGTATACTACAAACTAGAATGCCATGTGTCAGATGCCTGTGGTGCCGGCACTGCTGTATACTACAAACTAGAATGCCATGTGTCATATACCTGGGGTACGTGCAATGCTATACACTGCAAACTAGAATGCCATGTGCCAGATGCCTGTGGTGCCGGCACTGCTGTATACTACAAACTAGAATGCCATGTGTCAGATGCCTGCAGTGCCTGCACTGCTGTATACTACAAACTAGAATGCCATGTGTCAGATGCCTGTGGTGCCGGCACTGCTGTATACTACAAACTAGAATGCCATGTGTCAGATGCCTGCAGTGCCTGCACTGCTGTATACTACAAACTAGAATTCCATGTGTCAGATGCCTGCGGTGCCTGCAATGCTGTGCACTGCAAACTAGAATGCCATGTGTCAGATGCCTGCGTGCCTGCACTGCTGTATACTGCAAACTAGAATGCCACGTGTCAGATGCCTGCGGTGCCTGCACTGCTGTATACTACAAACTAGAATGCCATGTGTCAGATGCCTGCGGTGCCTGCAATGCTGTGCACTGCAAACTAGAATGCCATGTGTCAGATGCCTGCGGTGCCTGCACTGCTGTATACTGCAAACTAGAATGCCATGTGTCAGATGCCTGTGGTGCCGGCACTGCTGTATACTACAAACTAGAATGCCATGTGTCAGATGCCTGTGGTGCCTGCACTGCTAGAATGCCATGTGTCAGATGCCTGTGGTGCCTGCACTGCTGTAGAGGTGCCTGCACTACTGTATACTACAATCTAGAATGCCATGTGTCATATACCTGGGGTACGTGCAATGCTGTACACTGCAAACTAGAATGCCATGTGTCAGATGCCTGCGGTGCCTGCACTGCTGTATACTGCAAACTAGAATGCCATGTGTCAGATGCCTGTGGTGCCTGCACTGCTAGAATGCCATGTGTCAGATGCCTGTGGTGCCTGCAGTGCTGTAGAGGTGCCTGCACTGCTGTATACTACAAACTAGAATGCCATGTGTCATATACCTGGGGTACGTGCAATGCTGTACACTACAAACTAGAATGCCATGTGTCAGATGCCTGCGGTGCCTGCACTGCTGTATACTGCAAACTAGAATGCCATGTGTCAGACGCCTGTGGTGCCTGCACTGCTGTGCACTGTAAACTAGAATGCCATGTGTCAGATGCCTGTGGTGCCTGCACTGCTGTAGAGGTGCCTGCACTGCTGTATACTACAAACTAGAATGCCATGTGTCAGATGCCTGTGGTGCCTGCACTGCTGTATATTACAAACTAGAATGCCATGTGTCAGATGCCTGCGGTGCCTGCAGTGCTGTGTGCTGCAAACTAGAATGCCATGTGTCAGATGCCTGCGGCGCCTGCACTGCTGCATACTGCAAACTAGAATGCCATGTGTCAGATGCCTGCGGCGCCAGCACTGCTGTATACTGCAAACTAGAATGCCATGTGTCAGATGCCTGCGGCGCCAGCACTGCTGTATACTGCAAACTAGAATGCCATGTGTCAGATGCCTGTGGTGCCGGCACTGCTGTATACTACAAACTAGAATGCCATGTGTCAGATGCCTGCGGTGCCTGCACTACTGTATACTACAATCTAGAATGCCATGTGTCATATACCTGGGGTACATGCAATGCTGTACACTGCAAACTAGAATGCCATGTGTCAGATGCCTGCGGTGCCTGCACTGCTGTATACTGCAAACTAGAATGCCATGTGTCAGATGCCTGTGGTGCCTGCACTGCTAGAATGCCATGTGTCAGATGCCTGTGGTTCCTGCAGTGCTGTAGAGGTGCCTGCACTGCTGTATACTGCAAACTAGAATGCCATGTGTCAGATGCCTGTGGTGCCTGCACTGCTGTATATTACAAACTAGAATGCCATGTGTCAGATGCCTGCGGTGCCTGCAGTGCTGTGTGCTGCAAACTAGAATGCCATGTGTCAGATGCCTGCGGCGCCTGCACTGCTGCATACTGCAAACTAGAATGCCATGTGTCAGATGCCTGCGGCGCCAGCACTGCTGTATACTGCAAACTAGAATGCCATGTGTCAGATGCCTGCGGCGCCAGCACTGCTGTATACTGCAAACTAGAATGCCATGTGTCAGATGCCTGTGGTGCCGGCACTGCTGTATACTACAAACTAGAATGCCATGTGTCAGATGCCTGCGGTGCCTGCACTACTGTATACTACAATCTAGAATGCCATGTGTCATATACCTGGGGTACATGCAATGCTGTACACTGCAAACTAGAATGCCATGTGTCAGATGCCTGCGGTGCCTGCACTGCTGTATACTGCAAACTAGAATGCCATGTGTCAGATGCCTGTGGTGCCTGCACTGCTAGAATGCCATGTGTCAGATGCCTGTGGTTCCTGCAGTGCTGTAGAGGTGCCTGCACTGCTGTATACTACAAACTAGAATGCCATGTGTCAGATGCCTGCGGTGCCTGCAATGCTGTGCACTGCAAACTAGAATGCCATGTGTCAGATGCCTGCGGTGCCTGCACTGCTGTATACTACAAACTAGAAGGCCATGTGTCAGATGCCTGTGGTGCCGGCACTGCTGTAGAGGTGCCTGCACTGCTGTATACTACAAACGAGAATGCCATGTGTCATATACCTGGGGTACGTGCAATGCTGTACACTGCAAACTAGAATGCCATGTGTCAGATGCCTGTGGTGCCGGCACTGCTGTATACTACAAACTAGAAGGCCATGTGTCAGATGCCTGTGGTGCCTGCACTGCTAGAATGCCATGTGTCAGATGCCTGTGGTGCCTGCACTGCTGTAGAGGTGCCTGCACTGCTGTATACTACAAACTAGAATGCCATGTGTCAGATGCCTGTGGTGCCTGCACTGCTGTATATTACAAACTAGAATGCCATGTGTCAGATGCCTGTGGTGCCTGCACTGCTGTATACTGTAAATTAGAATGCCATGTGTCAGATGCCTGCTGCGCCTGCACTGCTGTGCACTGCAAACTAGAATGCCATGTGTCAGATGCCTGCGGCGCCTGCACTGCTGCATACTGCAAACTAGAATGCCATGTGTCAGATGCCTGCGGCGCCAGCACTGCTGTATACTGCAAACTAGAATGTCATGTGTCAGATGCCTGCGGTGCCTGCAGTGCTGTGTGCTGCAAACTAGAATGCCATGTGTCAGATGCCTGCGGCGCCTGCACTGCTGCATACTGCAAACTAGAATGCCATGTGTCAGATGCCTGCGGCGCCAGCACTGCTGTATACTGCAAACTAGAATGTCATGTGTCAGATGCCTGCGGCGCCTGCACTGCTGTATACTGCAAACCGGAATGCCATGTGTCAGATGCCTGCGGCGCATCCACTGCTGTATACTGCAAACCAGAATGCCATGTGTCAGATGCCTGCGGCGCATGCACTGCTGTATACTGCAAGCTAGAATGCCATGTGTCAGATGCTGCACTGCTGTATGCTACAAACTGGAATGCCATGTGTCATGTACCTGCGGTACATGCAATTCTGTGCACTGCAAACTAGAATGACATGTGTCAGATGCCTGTGGTGCCTGCACTGCTGCATGCTACAAACTAGAATGCCATGTGTCAGATGCCTGCGGTGCCTGCACTGCTGTATGCTACAAACTAGAATGCCATGTGTGAGATGCCTGTGGTGCCTGCACTGCTGTATACTGCAAACTAGAATGCCATGTGTCAGATGCCTGCTGTGCCTGCACTGCTGGATACTGCAAACTAGAATGCCATGTGTCAGATGCCTGCAGTGCCTGCACTGCTGGATACTGCAAACTAGAATGCCATGTGTCAGATGCCTGCGGCGCATGCACTGCTGTAAACTGCAAACTAGAATGCCATGTGTCAGATGCCTGCGGCGCCTGCACTGCTGTATACTACAAACTAGAATGCCATGTGTCAGATGCCTGCGGTGCCTGCACTGCTGTATGCTACAAACTGGAATGCCATGTGTCATATACCTGCGGTACATGCAATTCTGTGCACTGCAAACTAGAATGACATGTGTCAGATGCCTGCGGTGCCTGCACTGCTGTGCACTGCAAACTAGAATGCCATGTGTCAGATGCCTGCTGTGCCTGCACTGCTGGATACTGCAAACTAGAATGCCATGTGTCAGATGCCTGCAGTGCCTGCACTGCTGGATACTGCAAACTAGAATGCCATGTGTCCGATGCCTGCGGTGCCTGCACTGCTGTATACTGCAAACTAGAATGCCATGTGTCCGATGCCTGCGGTGCCTGCACTGCTGTATGCTGCAAACTAGAATGACATGTGGCAGATGCCTGCGGTGCCTGCACTGCTGTGCACTGCAAACTAGAATGCCATGTGTCAGATGCCTGCGTGCCTGCACTGCTGTATACTGCAAACTAGAATGCCATGTGTCAGATGCCTGCGGTGCCTGCACTGCTGTATACTACAAACTAGAATGCCATGTGTCAGATGCCTGCGGTGCCTGCAATGCTGTGCACTGCAAACTAGAATGCCATGTGTCAGATGCCTGCGGTGCCTGCACTGCTGTATACTGCAAACTAGAATGCCATGTGTCAGATGCCTGCGGTGCCTGCACTACTGTATACTACAAACTAGAATGCCATGTGTCAGATGCCTGTGGTGCCGGCACTGCTGTATACTACAAACTAGAATGCCATGTGTCAGATGCCTGCGGTGCCTGCACTGCTAGAATGCCATGTGTCAGATGCCTGTGGTGCCTGCACTGCTGTATGCTACAAACTAGAATGCCATGTGTCAGATGCCTTCGGTGCCTGCACTGCTGTATGCTACAAACTAGAATGCCATGTGTGAGATGCCTGCGGTGCCTGCACTGCTGTATACTGCAAACTAGAATGCCATGTGTCAGATGCCTGCTGTGCCTGCACTGCTGGATACTGCAAACTAGAATGCCATGTGTCAGATGCCTGCAGTGCCTGCACTGCTGGATACTGCAAACTAGAATGCCATGTGTCCGATGCCTGCGGTGCCTGCACTGCTGTATACTGCAAACTAGAATGCCATGTGTCCGATGCCTGCGGTGCCTGCACTGCTGTATGCTGCAAACTAGAATGACATGTGGCAGATGCCTGCGGTGCCTGCACTGCTGTGCACTGCAAACTAGAATGCCATGTGTCAGATGCCTGCGTGCCTGCACTGCTGTATACTGCAAACTAGAATGCCATGTGTCAGATGCCTGCGGTGCCTGCACTGCTGTATACTACAAACTAGAATGCCATGTGTCAGATGCCTGTGGTGCATGCACTACTGTATACTACAAACTAGAATGCCATGTGTCAGATGCCTGTGGTGCCTGCACTGCTAGAATGCCATGTGTCAGATGCCTGTGGTGCCTGCACTGCTAGAATGCCATGTGTCAGATGCCTGTGGTGCCTGCACTGCTAGAATGCCATGTG
The DNA here is from genome assembly GCF_040938575.1 of Ambystoma mexicanum. Classification (NCBI taxonomy): domain Eukaryota; kingdom Metazoa; phylum Chordata; class Amphibia; order Caudata; family Ambystomatidae; genus Ambystoma; species Ambystoma mexicanum. The sequence continues at coordinate 1,430,812,327 of NC_090924.1, read as the reverse complement.
TCAGATGCCTGTGGTGCCTGCACTGCTAGAATGCCATGTGTCAGATGCCTGCGGTGCCTGCACTGCTGTATACTACAAACTAGAATGCCATGTGTCAGATGCCTGTGGTGCATGCACTACTGTATACTACAAACTAGAATGCCATGTGTCAGATGCCTGTGGTGCCGGCACTGCTGTATACTACAAACTAGAATGCCATGTGTCAGATGCCTGTGGTGCCTGCACTGCTAGAATGCCATGTGTCAGATGCCTGTGGTGCCTGCACTGCTAGAATGCCATGTGTCAGATGCCTGTGGTGCCTGCACTGCTAGAATGCCATGTGTCAGATGCCTGTGGTGCCTGCACTGCTAGAATGCCATGTGTCAGATGCCTGTGGTTCCTGCAGTGCTGTAGAGGTGCCTGCACTGCTGTATACTACAAACGAGAATGCCATGTGTCATATACCTGGGGTACGTGCAATGCTGTATACTACAAACTAGAAGGCCATGTGTCAGATGCCTGTGGTGCCTGCACTGCTGTATACTACACACTGGAATGTCATGTGTCAGATGCCTGTGGTGCCTGCACTGCTAGAATGCCATGTGTCAGATGCCTGTGGTGCCGGCACTGCTGTATACTACAAACTAGAATTCCATGCGTCAGATGCCTGCGGTGCCTGCACTGCTGTATACTACAAACTAGAAGGCCATGTGTCAGATGCCTGTGGTGCCTGCACTGCTAGAATGCCATGTGTCATATGCCCGTAGTGCCTGCACTGCTGTAGAGGTGCCTGCACTGCTGTATACTACAAACGAGAATGCCATGTGTCATATACCTGGGGTACGTGCAATGCTGTAAACTACAAACTAGAATGCCATGAGTCAGATGCCTGTGGTGCCGGCACTGCTGTATACTACAAACTAGAATGCCATGTGTCAGATGCCTGTGGTGCCTGCACTGCTAGAATGCCATGTGTCAGATGCCTGTGGTGCCTGCACTGCGGTATATTACAAACTAGAATGCCATGTGTCAGATGCCTGCGGTGCCTGCAGTGCTGTGTGCTGCAAACTAGAATGCCATGTGTCAGATGCCTGCGGCGCCTGCACTGCTGCATACTGCAAACTAGAATGCCATGTGTCAGATGCCTGCGGCGCCAGCACTGCTGTATACTGCAAACTAGAATGTCATGTGTCAGATGCCTGCGGCGCCTGCACTGCTGTATACTGCAAACCGGAATGCCATGTGTCAGATGCCTGCGACGCATCCACTGCTGTATACTGCAAACCAGAATGCCATGTGTCAGATGCCTGCGGCGCATGCATTGCTGTATACTGCAAACCAGAATGCCATGTGTCAGATGCCTGCGGCGCCTGCACTGCTGTATACTACAAACTAGAATGCCATGTGTCAGATGCCTGCGGTGCCTGCACTGCTGTATGCTACAAACTGGAATGCCATGTGTCATGTACCTGCGGTACATGCAATTCTGTGCACTGCAAACTAGAATGACATGTGTCAGATGCCTGTGGTGCCTGCACTGCTGTATGCTACAAACTAGAATGCCATGTGTCCGATGCCTGCGGTGCCTGCACTGCTGTATGCTACAAACTAGAATGCCATGTGTGAGATGCCTGCGGTGCCTGCACTGCTGTATACTGCAAACTAGAATGCCATGTGTCAGATGCCTGCTGTGCCTGCACTGCTGGATACTGCAAACTAGAATGCCATGTGTCAGATGCCTGCAGTGCCTGCACTGCTGGATACTGCAAACTAGAATGCCATGTGTCAGATGCCTGCGGCGCATGCACTAGAATGCCATGTGTCAGATGCCTGCGGCGCCTGCACTGCTGTATACTACAAACTAGAATGCCATGTGTCAGATGCCTGCGGTGCCTGCACTGCTGTATGCTACAAACTGGAATGCCATGTGTCATGTACCTGCGGTACATGCAATTCTGTGCACTGCAAACTAGAATGACATGTGTCAGATGCCTGTGGTGCCTGCACTGCTGTATGCTACAAACTAGAATGCCATGTGTCAGATGCCTTCGGTGCCTGCACTGCTGTATGCTGCAAACTAGAATGCCATGTGTGAGATGCCTGCGGTGCCTGCACTGCTGTATACTGCAAACTAGAATGCCATGTGTCAGATGCCTGCTGTGCCTGCACTGCTGGATACTGCAAACTAGAATGCCATGTGTCAGATGCCTGCAGTGCCTGCACTGCTGGATACTGCAAACTAGAATGCCATGTGTCCGATGCCTGCGGTGCCTGCACTGCTGTATACTGCAAACTAGAATGCCATGTGTCCGATGCCTGCGGTGCCTGCACTGCTGTATGCTGCAAACTAGAATGACATGTGGCAGATGCCTGCGGTGCCTGCACTGCTGTGTGCTGCAAACTAGAATGCCATGTGGCAGATGCCTGCGGTGCCTGCACTGCTGTATGCTGCAAACTAGAATGCCATGTGTCAGATGCCTGAGGTGCCTGCACTGCTGTATGCTGCAAACTAGAATGCCATGTGTCAGATGCCTGCGGTGCCTGCACTGCTGTATACTGCAAACTAGAATGCCATGTGTCAGATGCCTGCGGTGCCTGCACTGCTGTATACTGCAAACCGGAATGCCATGTGTCAGATGCCTGCGGCGCATGCACTGCTGTAAACTGCAAACCAGAATGCCATGTGTCAGATGCCTGCGGTGCCTGCACTGCTGTATGCTACAAACTAGAATGCCATGTGTCAGATGCCTGCGGTGCCTGCACTGCTGTATGCTACAAACTAGAATGCCATGTGTGAGATGCCTGCGGTGCCTGCACTGCTGTATACTGCAAACTAGAATGCCATGTGTCAGATGCCTGCTGTGCCTGCACTGCTGGATACTGCAAACTAGAATGCCATGTGTCAGATGCCTGTAGTGCCTGCACTGCTGGATACTGCAAACTAGAATGCCATGTGTCAGATGCCTGCGGCGCATGCACTGCTGTAAACTGCAAACTAGAATGCCATGTGTCAGATGCCTGCGGCGCCTGCACTGCTGTATACTACAAACTAGAATGCCATGTGTCAGATGCCTGCGGTGCCTGCACTGCTGTATGCTACAAACTGGAATGCCATGTGTCATGTACCTGCGGTACATGCAATTCTGTGCACTGCAAACTAGAATGACATGTGTCAGATGCCTGCGGCGCCTGCACTGCTGTATACTACAAACTAGAATGCCATGTGTCAGATGCCTGCGGTGCCTGCACTGCTGTATGCTACAAACTGGAATGCCATGTGTCATGTACCTGCGGTACATGCAATTCTGTGCACTACAAACTAGAATGCCATGTGTCAGATGCCTGCGGTGCCTGCACTGCTGTATGCTACAAACTAGAATGCCAAGTGTGAGATGCCTGCGGTGCCTGCACTGCTGTATACTGCAAACTAGAATGCCATGTGTCAGATGCCTGCTGTGCCTGCACTGCTGGATACTGCAAACTAGAATGCCATGTGTCAGATGCCTGCGGTGCCTGCACTGCTGGATACTGCAAACTAGAATGCCATGTGTCCGATGCCTGCGGTGCCTGCACTGCTGTATGCTGCAAACTAGAATGCCATGTGTCCGATGCCTGCGGTGCCTGCACTGCTGTATGCTGCAAACTAGAATGACATGTGGCAGATGCCTGCAGTGCCTGCACTGCTGTGTGCTGCAAACTAGAATGCCATGTGGCATATGCCTGCGGTGCCTGCACTGCTGTATGCTGCAAACTAGAATGCCATGTGTCAGATGCCTGAGGTGCCTGCACTGCTGTATGCTGCAAACTAGAATGCCATGTGTCAGATGCCTGCGGTGCCTGCACTGCTGTATACTGCAAACTAGAATGCCATGTGTCAGATGCCTGCGGTGCCTGCACTGCTGTATACTGCAAACTAGAATGCCATGTGTCAGATGCCTGCGGTGCCTGCACTGCTGTATACTGCAAACTAGAATGCCATGTGTCAGATGCCTGCGCTGCTGTATACTACAAAAAAGAATGCCATGTGTCAGATGCCTGTGGTGCCTGCACTGCTGTATACTGCAAACTAGAATGCCATGTGTCAGATGCCTGCGGCGCCTGCACTGCTGTATACTGCAAACTAGAATGCCATGTGTCAGATGCCTGCGGTGCCTGCACTGCTGTATACTGCAAACTAGAATGCCATGTGTCAGATGCTTGCGGCGCCTGCACTGCTGTATACTGCAAACTAGAATGCCATGTGTCAGATGCCTGTGGCGCCTGCACTGCTGTATACTGCAAACTAGAATGCCATGTGTCAGATGCCTGCGGTGCCTGCACTGCTGTGCACTACAAACTAGAATGCCATGTGTCAGATGCCTGCGGTGCCTGCACTTCTGTATACTACGAACTGGAATGCCATGTGTCATGTACCTGCGGTACATGCAATGCTGTGCACTGCAAACTAGAATGCCATGTGTCAGATGCCTGCGGTGCCTGCACTGCTGTATACTGCAAACTAGAATGCCATGTGTCAGATGCCTGCGGTGCCATGTGTCCGATGCCTGCGGTGCCTGCACTGCTGTATACTGCAAACTAGAATGCCATGTGTCAGATGCCTGTCGTGCCTGCACTGCTGTATAGTGCAAACTAGAATGCCATGTGGCAGATGCCTGCGGTGCCTGTACTGCTGTGTACTGAAAACTAGAATGCCATGTGGCCTGTACTGCAGTGCCTGTACTGCTGTATGCTGCAAACTAGAATGCCATGTGTCAGATGCCTGTGGTGCCTGCACTGCTGTATATTACAAACTAGAATGCCATGTGTCAGATGCCTGCGGTGCCTGCAGTGCTGTGTGCTGCAAACTAGAATGCCATGTGTCAGATGCCTGCGGTGCCATGTGTCCGATGCCTGCGGTGCCTGCACTGCTGTATACTGCAAACTAGAATGCCATGTGTCAGATGCCTGTCGTGCCTGCACTGCTGTATAGTGCAAACTAGAATTCCATGTGGCAGATACCTGCGGTGGCTGTACTGCTGTGTACTGAAAACTAGAATGCCATGTGTCAGATGCCTGCGGCGCCTGCACTGCTGCATACTGCAAACTAGAATGCCATATGTCAGATGCCTGCGGCGCCAGCACTGCTGTATACTGCAAACTAGAATGCCATATGTCAGATGCCTGCGGCGCCTACACTGCTGTATACTGCAAACCAGAATGCCATGTGTCAGATGCCTGCGGCGCATCCACTGCTGTATACTGCAAACCAGAATGCCATGTGTCAGATGCCTGCGGCGCATGTACTGCTGTATACTGCAAACTAGAATGCCATGTGTCAGATGCCTGCGGCGCATGCACTGCTGTATACTGCAAACTAGAATGCCATGTGTCAGATGCCTGCGGCGCCTGCACTGCTGTATACTACAAACTAGAATGCCATGTGTCAGATGCCTGCGGTGTCTGCACTGCTGTATACTACAAACTAGGATGCCATGTGTCAGATGCCTGCGGTGCCTGCACTGCTGTATACTACACACTGGAATGTCATGTGTCATATACCTGCGGTACAAGCAATGCTGTGCACTGCAAACTAGAATGCCATGTGTCAGATGCCTGCGCTGCTGTATACTACAAACTAGAATGCCATGTGTCAGATGCCTGTGGTGCCTGCACTGCAAACTAGAATGCAGAATGCCATGTGTCAGATGCCTGCGGTGCATGTACTGCTGTATACAACAAACTAGAATGCCATGTGTCAGATGCCTGCGGTGCCTGCACTGCTGTATACTAAAAACTAGAATGGCATGTGTCAGATGCCTGCGTTGCCTTCACTGCTGTATACTGCAAACTAGAATGCCATGTGTCAGATGCCTGCGGTGCCTGTACTGCTGTATACTACAAACTAGAATGCCATGTGTCAGATGCCTGCGGTGCCTGCACTGCTGATTACTGCAAACTAGAATGCCATGTGTCAGGTGCCTGTGGTGCCTGCACTGCTGTATACTACAAACTGGAATGCCATGCGTCAGATGCCTGCGGTGCCTGCGCTGCTGTATATTGCAAACTAGAATGACATGTGTCAGATGCCTGCGGTGCCTGCACTGCTGTATACTGCAAACTAGAATGCCATGTGTCAGATGCCTGTGGTGCTTGTTCTGCTGTGTGCTGCAAACTAGAATGCCATGTGTCAGATGCCTGTGGTGCCTGCACTGCTGTATACTGCAAACTAGAATGCCATGTGTCAGATGCCTGCGGTGCCTGCACTGCTGTATACTACAAACTAGAATGCCATGTGTCAGATGCCTGCGGTGCCTGCACTGCTGTATACTGCAAACTAGAATGCCATGTGTCAGATGCCTGTGGTGCCTGCACTGCTGTATACTACAAAATAGAATGCCATGTGTCAGATGCCTGCGGTGCATGTACTGCTGTATACTGCAAACTAGAATGCCATGTGTCAGATGCCTGCGGTGCCTGTACTGCTGTATACTACAAACTAAAATGCCATGTGTCAGATGCCTGCAGTGCTTGTTCTGCTGTGTTCTGCAAACTAGAATGCCATGTGTCAGATGCCTGTGGTGCTTGTTCTGCTGTATACTACAAACTAGAATGCATTGTGTCAGATGCCTGCGGTGCCTGCACTGCTGTATACTGCAAACTAGAATGCCATGTGTCAGATGCCTGCGTGCTTGTTCTGCTGTGTTCTGCAAACTAGAATGCCATGTGTCAGATGCCTGTGGTGCTTGTTCTGCTGTATACTACAAAGTAGAATGCCATGTGTCAGATGCCTGTGGTGCTTGTTCTGCTGTATACTACAAACTAGAATGCCATGTGTCAGATGCCTGCAGTGCCTGCACTGCTGTATACTGCAAACTAGAATGCCATGTGTCAGATGCCTGCGGTGCCTGCACTGCTGTATACTGCAAACTAGAATGCCATGTGTCAGATGCCTGTGGTGCCTGCACTGCTGTATACTGCAAACTAGAATGCCATGTGTCAGATGCCTGCAGTGCCTGCACTGCTGTATACTGCAAACTAGAATGCCATGTGTCAGATGCCTGCGGTGCCTGCACTGCTGTATACTGCAAACTAGAATGCCATGTGTCAGATGCCTGTGGTGCCTGCACTGCTGTATACTGCAAACTAGAATGCCATGTGTCAGATGCCTGTGGTGCCTGCACTGCTGTATACTGCAAACTAGAATGCCATGTGTCAGATACCTGTGGTGCCTGCACTGCTGTATACTGCAAACTAGAATGCCATGTGTCAGATGCCTGTGGTGCCTGCACTGCTGTATTCTGCAAACTAGAATGCCATGTGTCAGATGCCTGTGGTGCCTGCACTGCTGTGCACTGCAAACTAGAATGCCATGTGTCAGATGCCTGTGGTGCCTGCACTGCTGTGCACTGCAAACTAGAATGCCATGTGTCAGATGCCTGCAGTGCCTGCACTGCTGTATACTACAAAGTAGAATGCCATGTGTCATATACCTGCGATACATGCAATGCTGTGTACTGCAAACTAGAATGCCATGTGTCTGATGCCTGTGGTGCCTACACTGCTGTGCACTGCAAACTAGAATGCCATGTGTCAGACGCCTGTGGTGCCTGCACTGCTGTGCACTGCAAACTAGAATGCAATGTGTCAGATGCCTGTGGTGCCTGCACTGCTGTATACTACAAACTAGAATGCCATGTGTCAGATGCCTGCGGTGCCTGCACTGCTGTATACTACAAACTAGAATGCCATATGTCAGATGCCTGTGGTGCCTGCACTGCTGTGCACTGCAAACTAGAATGCCATGTGTCAGATGCCTGTGGTACTTGTTCTGCTGTATACTACAAACTAGAATGCCATGTGTCAGATGCCTGCGGTGCCTGCACTGCTGTATACTGCAAACTAGAATGCCATGTGTCAGATGCGTGCGGTGCCTGCACTGCTGTATACTGCAAACTAGAATGCCATGTGTCAGATGCCTGCGGTGCCTGCACTGCTGTATACTGCAAACTAGAATGCCATGTGTCAGATGCCTGCGGTGCATACACAGCTGTATACTGCAAACTAGAATGCCATTTGTTAGATGCCTGCGGTGCCTGCACTGCTGTATACTGCAAACTAGAATGCCATGTGTCAGATGCCTGCGGTGCCTGCACTGCTGTATGCTACAAACTAGAATGCCATGTGTCAGATGCCTTCGGTGCCTGCACTGCTGTATACTGCAAACTAGAATGCCATGTGTCAGATGCCTCTGGTGCTTGTTCTGCTGTATACTACAAAATAGAATGCCATGTGCCAGATGCCTGCGGTTCCTGCACTGCTGTATACTACAAACTAGAATGCCATGTGTCAGATGCCTGTGGTGCCTGCACTGCAAACTAGAATGCAGAATGCCATGTGTCAGATGCCTGCGGTGCATGTACTGCTGTATACAACAAACTAGAATGCCATGTGTCAGATGCCTGCGGTGCCTGCACTGCTGTATACTAAAAACTAGAATGGCATGTGTCAGATGCGTGCGGTGCCTGCACTGCTGTATACTGCAAACTAGAATGCCATGTGTCAGATGCCTGCGGTGCCTGCACTGCTGTATACTGCAAACTAGAATGCCATGTGTCAGATGCCTGCGGTGCATACACAGCTGTATACTGCAAACTAGAATGCCATTTGTCAGATGCCTGCGGTGCCTGCACTGCTGTATACTGCAAACTAGAATGCCATGTGTCAGATGCCTGCGGTGCCTGCACTGCTGTATGCTACAAACTAGAATGCCATGTGTCAGATGCCTTCGGTGCCTGCACTGCTGTATACTGCAAATTAGAATGCCATGTGTCAGATGCCTCTGGTGCTTGTTCTGCTGTATACTACAAAATAGAATGCCATGTGCCAGATGCCTGCGGTTCCTGCACTGCTGTATACTACAAACTAGAATGCCATGTGTCAGATGCCTGTGGTGCCTGCACTGCAAACTAGAATGCAGAATGCCATGTGTCAGATGCCTGCGGTGCATGTACTGCTGTATACAACAAACTAGAATGCCATGTGTCAGATGCCTGCGGTGCCTGCACTGCTGTATACTAAAAACTAGAATGGCATGTGTCAGATGCCTGCGTTGCCTTCACTGCTGTATACTGCAAACTAGAATGCCATGTGTCAGATGCCTGCGGTGCCTGTACTGCTGTATACTACAAACTAGAATGCCATGTGTCAGATGCCTGCGGTGCCTGCACTGCTGTATACTGCAAACTAGAATGCCATGTGTCAGATGCCTGCGGTGCCTGCACTGCTGTATACTACAAAATAGAATGCCATGTGTCAGATGCCTGCGGTGCATGTACTGGTGTATACTGCAAACTAGAATGCCATGTGTCAGATGCCTGCGGTGCCTGTACTGCTGTATACTACAAACTAAAATGCCATGTGTCAGATGCCTGTGGTGCTTGTTCTGCTGTATACTACAAACTAGAATGCCATGTGTCAGATGCCTCTGGTGCTTGTTCTGCTGTATACTACAAACTAGAATGCATTGTGTCAGATGCCTGCGGTGCCTGCACTGCTGTATACTGCAAACTAGAATGCCATGTGTCAGATGCCTGCGTGCTTGTTCTGCTGTGTTCTGCAAACTAGAATGCCATGTGTCAGATGCCTGTGGTGCTTGTTCTGCTGTATACTACAAAGTAGAATGCCATGTGTCAGATGCCTGCAGTGCCTGCACTGCTGTATACTGCAAACTAGAATGCCATGTGTCAGATGCCTGTGGTGCCTGCACTGCTGTATACTACAAACTAGAATGCCATGTGTCAGATACCTCTGGTGCTTGTTCTGCTGTATACTACAAACTAGAATGCCATGTGTAAGATGCCTGCGGTGCCTGCACTGCTGTATACTGCAAGCTAGAATGCCATGTGTCAGATGCCTCTGGTGCTTGTTCTGCTGTATACTACAAACTAGAATGCCATGCGTCAGATGCCTGCGGTGCCTGCACTGCTGTATATTGCAAACTAGAATGCCATGTGTCAGATGCTTGTGGTGCTTGTTCTGCTGTATACTACAAACTAGAATGCCATCTGTCAGATGCCTGCGGTGCCTGCACTGCTGTATACTGCAAACTAGAATGCCATGTGTCAGATGCCTGTGGTGCTTGTTCTGCTGTGTGCTGCAAACTAGAATGCCATGTGTCAGATGGCTGCCGTGCGTATACTGCTGTGCACTGCAAACTAGAATGCCATGTGTCAGATGCCTGTGGTGCCGGCACTGCTGTATACTACAAACTAGAATGCCATGTGTCAGATGCCTGTGGTGCCTGCACTGCTGTATACTACAAACTAGAATGCCATGTGTCAGATGCCTGCGGTGCCTGCACTGCTTTATACTACAAACTTGAATGCCATGTGTCAGATGCCTGCGGTGCATGTACTGGTGTATACTGCAAACTAGAATGCCATGTGTCAGATGCCTGCGGTGCATGCACTGCTGTATACTACAAACTAGAATGCCATGTGTCAAATGGCTGCCGTGCATATACTGCTGTGCACTGCAAACTAGAATGCCATGTGTCAGATGCCTGCGGTGCCTGCACTGCCGTATACTACAAACTAGAATGCCATGTGTCAGATGCCTGCGGTGCCTGCACTGCTGTATACTACAAACTAGAATGCCATGTGTCAAATGCCTGTGGGGCCTGCACTGCTGTATACTGCAAACTGTATACTGCAAACTAGAATGCCATGTGACAGATACCTGTGGTGCCTGTACTGCTGTATACTACAAACTAGAATGCCATGTGTCAGATGCCTGCGGTGCCTGCACTGCTGTATACTACAAACCAGAATGCCATGTGTCAGATGTCTGTGGTGCCTACAAACTAGAATGCCATGTGTCAGATGGCTGCCGTGCATATACTGCTGTGCACTGCAAACTAGAATGCCATGTGTCAGATGCCTGCGGTGCCTGCACTGCTGTATACTACAAACTAGAATGCCATGTGTCAGATGCCTGCGGTGCCTGCACTGCTGTATACTATAAACTAGAATGCCATGTGTCAAATGCCTGTGGTGCCTGCACTGCTGTATACTGCAAACTGTATACTGCAAACTAGAATGCCATGTGTCAGATGCCTGCGGTGCCTGCACTGCTGTATACTACAAACTAGAAAGCCATGTGTCAGATGCCTGCGGTGCCTGCACTGCTGTATACTGCAAACTAGAATGCCATGTGTCAGATGCCTGCGGTGCCAGCACTGCTGTGTGCTGCAAACTAGAATGCCATGTGGCAGATGCCTGCGGTGCCTGCACTGCTGTATACTGCAAACTAGAATGCCATGTGTCAGATGCCTGCGGTGCCTGCACTGCTGTATACTACAAACTAGAATGCCATGTGTCAGATGCCTGCGGTGCAGGTACTGCTGTATACTGCAAACTAGAATGCCATGTGTCAAATGCCTGCGGTGCCTGTACTGCTGTATACTACAAACTAAAATGCCATGTGTCAGATGCCTGTGGTGCTTGTTCTGCTGTATACTACAAACTAGAATGCCATGTGTCAGATGCCTGCGGTGCCTGCACTGCTGTATACTGCAAACTAGAATGCCATGTGTCAGATGCCTGCAGTGCTTGTTCTGCTGTGTTCTGCAAACTAGAATGCCATGTGTCAGATGCCTGTGGTGCCTGCACTGCTGTATACTACAAACTAGAATGCCATGTGTCAGATGCCTGTGGTGCTTGTTCTGCTGTATACTACAAACTAGAATGCCATGTGTCAGATGCCTGCGGTGCCTGCACTGCTGTATACTGCAAACTAGAATGCCATGTGTCAGATGCCTGTGGTGCCTGCACTGCTGTGCACTGCAAACTAGAATGCCATGTGTCAGATGCCTGCGGTGCCTGGACTGCTGTATACTTCAAACTAGAATGCCATGTGTCAGATGCCTCTGGTGCTTGTTGTGCTGTATACTACAAACTAGAATGCCATGTGTCAGATGCCTGCAGTGCTTGTTCTGCTGTGTTCTGCAAACTAGAATGCCATGTGTCAGATGCCTGTGGTGCCTGTACTGCTGTATACTACAAACTAGAATGCCATGTGTCAGATGCCTGCGGTGCCTGCACTGCTGTATACTACAAACTAGAATGCCATGTGTCAGATGCCTGCGGTGCCTGGACTGCTGTATACTTCAAACTAGAAAGCCATGTGTCAGATGCCTGCGGTGCCTGCACTGCTGTATGCTGCAAACTAGAATGCCATGTGTCAGATGCCTGCGGTGCCTGCACTGCTGTATGCTGCAAACTAGAATGCCATGTGTCAGATGCCTGCGGTGCCTGCACTGCTGTATACTACAAACTAGAATGCCATGTGTCAGATGCCTGCGGTGCCTGTACTGCTGTATACTACAAACTAGAATGCCATGTGTCAGATGCCTCTGGTGCTTGTTCTGCTGTATACTACAAACTAGAATGCCATGTGTCAGATGCCTGCGGTGCCTGCACTGCTGTATACTGCAAACTAGAATGCCATGTGTCAGATGCCTGCAGTGCTTGTTCTGCTGTGTTCTGCAAACTAGAATGCCATGTGTCAGATGCCTGTGGTGCCTGTACTGCTGTATACTACAAACTAGAATGCCATGTGTCAGATGCCTGCGGTGCCTGCACTGCTGTATACTACAAACTAGAATGCCATGTGTCAGATGCCTGCGGTGCCTGGACTGCTGTATACTTCAAACTAGAAAGCCATGTGTCAGATGCCTGCGGTGCCTGCACTGCTGTATGCTGCAAACTAGAATGCCATGTGTCAGATGCCTGCGGTGCCTGCACTGCTGTATGCTGCAAACTAGAATGCCATGTGTCAGATGCCTGCGGTGCCTGCACTGCTGTATACTACAAACTAGAATGCCATGTGTCAGATGCCTGCGGTGCCTGTACTGCTGTATACTACAAACTAGAATGCCATGTGTCAGATGCCTCTGGTGCTTGTTCTGCTGTATACTACAAACTAGAATGCCATGTGTCAGATGCCTGCGGTGCCTGCACTGCTGTATACTGCAAACTAGAATGCCATGTGTCAGATGCCTGTTGTGCTTGTTCTGCTGTGTGCTGCAAACTAGAATGCCATGTGTCAGATGCCTGCGGTGCCTGCACTGCTGTATACTGCAAACTAGAATGCCATGTGTCAGATGCCTGTTGTGCTTGTTCTGCTGTGTGCTACAAACTAGAATGCCATGTGTCAGATGCCTGCGGTGCCTGTACTGCTGTATACTACAAACTAGAATGCCATGTGTCAGATACCTGTGGTGCTTGTTCTGCTGTATACTACAAACTAGAATGCCATGTGTCAGATGCCTGCGGTGCTTGTTCTGCTGTATACTACAAACTAGAATGCCATGTGGCAGATGCCTGCGGTGCCTGCACTGCTGTATACTACAAACTAGAATGCCATGTGTCAGATGCCTGTGGTGCTTGTTCTGCTGTATACTACAAACTAGAATGCCATGTGTCAGATGCCTGCGGTGCTTGTTCTGCTGTATACTGCAAACTAGAATGCCATGTGTCAGATGCCTGCGGTGCCTGCACTGCTGTATACTGCAAACTAGAATGCCATGTGTCAGATGCCTGTGGTGCTTGTTCTGCTGTATACTACAAACTAGAATGCCATGTGTCAGATGCCTGTGGTGCTTGTTCGGCTGTATACTGCAAACTAGAATGCCATGTGTCAGATGCCTGCGGTGCCTGCACTGCTGTATACTGCAAACTAGAATGCCATGTGTCAGATGCCTGTGGTGCTTGTTCTGCTGTATACTACAAACTAGAATGCCATATGTCAGATGCCTGTGGTGCCTGCACTGCTGTATACTGCAGACTAGAATGCCATGTGTCAGATGCCTGCGGTGCCTGTACTGCTGTGTACTGCAAACTAGAATGCCATATGTCAGATGCCTGTGGTGCCTGCACTACTGTATGCTGCAAACTAGAATGCCATGTGTCAGATGCCTCTGGTGCTTGTTCTGCTGTATACTACAAACTAGAATGCCATGTGCCAAATGCCTGTGGTGCCTGCACTGCTGTATACTGCAAACTGTATACTGCCAACTAGAATGCCATGTGTCAGATGCCTGTGGTGCCTGTACTGCTGTATACTACAAACTAGAATGCCATGTGTCAGATGCCTGCGGTGCCTGCACTGCTGTATACTGCAAACTAGAATGCCATGTGTCAGATGCCTGCGGTGCCTGCACTGCTGTATACTACAAACTAGAATGCCATGTGTCAGATGCCTGTGGTGCCTGCACTGCTGTATACTGCAAACTAGAATGCCATGTGTCAGATGCCTGCGGTGCCTGCACTGCTGTATACTGCAAACTAGAATGCCATGTGTCAGATGCCTGCGGTGCCTGCACTGCTGTATACTGCAAACTAGAATGCCATGTGTCAGATGCCTCTGGTGCTTTGTCAGATGGCTGCGGTGCCTGCACTGCTGTATACTACAAACTAGAATGCCATGTGTCAGATGCCTGCGGTGCATGCACTGCTGTATACTGCAAACTGGAATGCCATGTGTCAGATGCCTGCGGTGCCTGCACTGCTGTATACTGCAAACTGGAATGCCATGTGTCAGATGCCTGCGGTGCCTGCACTGCTGTATACTGCAAACTAGAATGCCATGTGTCAGATGCCTGCGGTGCCTGCACTGCTGTATACTGCAAACTAGAATGCCATGTGTCAGATGCCTGCGGTGCCTGCACTGCTGTATACTGCAAACTAGAATGCCATGTGTCAGATGCCTGCGGTGCCTGCACTGCTGTGTACTACAAACTAGAATGCCATATGCCAGATGCTGCACTGCTGTGTACTACAAACTAGAATGCCATATGTCAGATGCCTGCGGTGCCTGCACTGCTGTGTACTACAAACTAGAATGCCATGCGTCAGAGGCCTGTGGTGCATGAACTGCTCTGTACTGAAAACTAGAATGCCACTTGTCACATGCTGATCAGAATGAAACTGGGGTTTGTAAACTACACAGAGTCACACACACACACAAGTCCCATGGATGGTACAAAACACCTGCCAGGTGTACATCTTGCCCTATCCCGAGCATGTGTTGGGTGTAGTACATTTTCATTTTGGGGAGCTGAACTCTCTCATTTGATCTCTGCATCGATCTGTGTTCTGCCTTCTGAAGAAAACATTCATGCCTGTGTTAAGTTAAAAATATCTTGACAGGTTTCCACACAACCATTCTTTAAAAAGGATTGGGGAAAAGGAAGATAACACAATAATGTCCTAATGTACATGAAAGGTGAGAGTGAAGGGTCTGGCAGAATGATAAACCTCTCAGAGCCAGCGCAAAGATAGGGCTCACAACAATGAAACAGCGAGCCCAAACTCCCCAGACAACGGTGTAAAGTAACTGCCACACATACAATTTCCTCAAACATTAGGACATTCAAGAGCACACCCCTGTCAGAGGCCCACATGGAGGGTATATAAACTCACGCCACATCAATATTCCCCAATAGCAAACCGCTTCTGGATGCTTCGGGATCCTTCTCAGATAATTCTCTGCAGGGGGTTTCCAAAACACTACTTGATTCTAAGAGAAACCATAAAGGGACTCAACATGGCCTAGTCTCAGTGGGAAAAGAGGATCACCCACAGAGGGCCACATCCCCTGCACAGTGCAGTAAAGGCCACAGGAGACCGGTGATAACCCTGGCAGAAGGGGACACGCAGCATGGCGTGGTCTCAGTGGGCAAAGAGGTTCAACCACAGAGGGCCACATCCCCCGCAGAGTGCAGTAAAGGCCACTCGAGACCAGTGATAGTCCAAGCAGAAGGGGACGCGTGGCATGGCCTGGTCTCAGTGCGCAAAGAGGTTCAACCACAGAGGGCCACATCCCCGGCAGAGTGCAGTAAAGGCCACTAGAGACCGGTGATAGTCCAAGCAGAAGGGGACGCGTGGCATGGCCTGGTCTCAGTTGGCAAAGAGGTTCAACCACAGAGGGCCACATCCCCCGCAGAGTGCAGTAAAGGCCACTGGAGACCAGTGATAGTCCAAGCAGAAGGGGACGCGTGGCATGGCCTGGTCTCAGTGGGCAAAGAGGTTCACCCACAGAAGGCCACATCCCCCGCAGTGTGCAGTAAAGGTCACTGGAGACCGGTGATAACCCTGGCATAAGGGGACACGCAGCATGGCCTGGTCTCAGTGGGCAAAGAGGTTTACCCACAGAAGGCCACATCCCCCCGCAGTGTGCAGTAAAGGCCATTGGGGACCGGTGATTATCCTGGCAGAAGGTGACACGCAGCATGGCCAGGTCTCAGTGGGCAAAGAGGTTCACCCACAGAGGGCCACATCCCCCGCAGAGTGCAGTTAAGGCCACTGGAGACCGATGATAACCCTGGCAGAAGGGGACACTCAGCATGGCCTGGTCTCATTGGGCAAAGAGGATCACCCATGGGGGGCCACATCTCCCGGAGAGTGCAGTAAAGGCCACAGGAGACCGGTGATAACCCTGGCAGAAGGGGACACGCAGCATGGCCTGGTCTCATTGGACAAAGAGGATCACCCACGGAGGGCCACATCCCCCACAGAGTGCAGTAAAGGCCACAGGAGACCGGTGATAACCCTGGCAGAAGGGGACACGCAGCATGTCCTGGTCTCATTGGGCAAAGAGGATCACCCATGGGAGGGTACATCCCCCGCAGAGTGCAGTAAAGGCCACTGGAGACCAGTGATAACCCTGGCAAAAGGGGACACGCAGCATGGCCTGGTCTCATTGGGCAAAGAGGATCACCCACGGAGGGCCACATCCCCCACAGAGTGCAGTAAAGGCCACAGGAAACCGGTGATAACCCTGGCAGAAGGGGACACGCAGCATGGCCTGGTCTCATTGGGCAAAGAGGATCACCCACGAGGGGGCACATCTCCCGCAGAGTGCAGTAAAGGCCACAGGAGACCGGTGATAACCCTGGCAGAAGGGGACACGCAGCATGGCCTGGTCTCATTGGGCAAAGAGGATCACCCACGAGGGGGCACATCTCCCGCAGAGTGCTGTAAAGGCCACAGGAGACCGGTTATAACCCTGGCAGAAGGGGACACGCAGCATGGCCTGGTCTCATTGGGCAAAGAGGATCACCCACAGAGGGCCACATCCCCCGCAGAGTGCAGTTAAGGCCACTGGAGACCGATGATAACCCTGGCAGAAGGGGACACTCAGCATGGCCTGGTCTCATTGGGCAAAGAGGATCACCCATGGGGGGCCACATCTCCCGGAGAGTGCAGTAAAGGCCACAGGAGACCGGTGATAACCCTGGCAGAAGGGGACACGCAGCATGGCCTGGTCTCATTGGGCAAAGAGGATCACCCACGGAGGGCCACATCCCCCACAGAGTGCAGTAAAGGCCACAGGAGACCGGTGATAACCCTGGCAGAAGGGGACACGCAGCATGGCGTGGTCTCAGTGGGCAAAGAGGTTCAACCACAGAGGGCCACATCCCCCGCAGAGTGCAGTAAAGGCCACTCGAGACCAGTGATAGTCCAAGCAGAAGGGGACGCGTGGCATGGCCTGGTCTCAGTGCGCAAAGAGGTTCAACCACAGAGGGCCACATCCCCCGCAGAGTGCAGTAAAGGCCACTCGAGACCAGTGATAGTCCAAGCAGAAGGGGACGCGTGGCATGGCCTGGTCTCAGTGCGCAAAGAGGTTCAACCACAGAGGGCCACATCCCCCGCAGAGTGCAGTAAAGGCCACTAGAGACCGGTGATAGTCCAAGCAGAAGGGGACGCGTGGCATGTCCTGGTCTCAGTTGGCAAAGAGGTTCAACCACAGAGGGCCACATCCCCTGCACAGTGCAGTAAAGGCCACAGGAGACCGGTGATAACCCTGGCAGAAGGGGACACGCAGCATGGCCTGGTCTCAGAGAGGTTCAACCACAGAGGGCCACATCCCCCGCAGAGTGCAGTAAAGGCCACTGGAGACCAGTGATAGTCCAAGCAGAAGGGGACGCGTGGCATGGCTTGGTCTCAGTGGGCAAAGAGGTTCAACCACAGAGGGCCACATCCCCCGCAGAGTGCAGTAAAGGCCACTGGAGACCAGTGATAGTCCAAGCAGAAGGGGACGCGTGGCATGGCCTGGTCTCAGTGGGCAAAGAGGTTCAACCACAGAGGGCCACATCCCCCGCAGAGTGCAGTAAAGGCCACTAGAGACCGGTGATAGTCCAAGCAGAAGGGGACGCGTGGCATGGCCTGGTCTCAGTTGGCAAAGAGGTTCAACCACAGAGGGCCACATCCCCCGCAGAGTGCAGTAAAGGCCACTGGAGACCAGTGATAGTCCAAGCAGAAGGGGACGCGTGGCATGGCCTGGTCTCAGTGGGCAAAGAGGTTCACCCACAGAAGGCCACATCCCCCGCAGTGTGAAGTAAAGGTCACTGGAGACCGGTGATAACCCTGGCATAAGGGGACACGCAGCATGGCCTGGTCTCAGTGGGCAAAGAGGTTTACCCACAGAGGGCCACATCCCCCGCAGTGTGCAGTAAAGGCCATTGGGGACCGGTGAATATCCTGGCAGAAGGGGACACGCAGCATGGCCAGGTCTCAGTGGGCAAAGAGGTTCACCCACAGAGGGCCACATCCCCCGCAGAGTGCAGTTAAGGCCACTGGAGACCGATGATAACCCTGGAAGAAGGGGACACTCAGCATGGCCTGGTCTCATTGGGCAAAGAGGATCACCCATGGGGGGCCACATCTCCCGGAGAGTGCAGTAAAGGCCATTGGGGACCGGTGATTATCCTGGCAGAAGGGGATATGAAGCATGGCCAGGCCTCAGTGGGCAAAGAGGTTAACCCAGAGAGGGCCACAACCACCGCAGAGTGCAGTAAAGGCCAATGGAGACCAGTGATAACCCTGGCAGAAGGGGACACGCAGCATGGCCTGGTCTCATTGGGCAAAGAGGATCACCCAGGGGGGGGCACATCCCCCGCAGAGTGCAGTAAAGGCCACTGGAGACCAGTGATAACCCTGGCAAAAGGGGACACGCAGCATGGCCTGGTCTCATTGGGCAAAGAGGATCACCCACGGAGGGCCACATCCCCCACAGAGTGCAGTAAAGGCCACAGGAGACCGGTGATAACCCTGGCAGAAGGGGACACGCAGCATGGCCTGGTCTCATTGGGCAAAGAGGATCACCCACGAGGGGGCACATCTCCCGCAGAGTGCTGTAAAGGCCACAGGAGCCGGTGATAACCCTGGCAGAAGGGGACACGCAGCATGGCCTGGTCTCATTGGGCAAAGAGGATCACCCACGAGGGGGCACATCTCCCGCAGAGTGCTGTAAAGGCCACAGGAGACCGGTGATAACCCTGGCAGAAGGGGAGACGCAGCAACTCAATGGCAGCCGCAAGCATCAGCGGCCCTCCCGGGCAGCACCAAAGAATGCTCAGATTCTGTGGATTCCATGAAACGCCCTGAACCACAACAATGACACCCACAGCGGTGAAACATACATTTAAATCCTAATATTTTCATACACATTATATTATTGTCAACGCCGATATCATACATTTCAAAATGTTCACAACTAAATTTTCGTTATCAGAGAATCAAGCAAAATGTAAAAGCCCTGATGCGAAATATTAAAAAACATCAACACAGATGGTTTCATTTGCTTTATCTTAAAAGGTAGGTATAACCTACCAAAGTCTTGATAGTATGTAGCGTTGCATTCAATGCTTTGGATCTTTGACAACTTCACCGGGACCACAATTACACTGCATTCAGCAACAATATAAACTAATCTTTCAAAAACTTTCATTTGAGGGGGAACTAAAAAATCACCACATCCATGCGAATACAGCTTGGCTTAGGGTGGACACAACACCCTCTAATTACTACCAATCTATGGCACATGTGTGGCCAGCAACAGGCGTCTTTGGCAGTCCGGTGCTGTTCCAACAGTAAACAGAGTTCTTTCTTTCATAATACTTTTTTTGCAATTATTGTTTTAAATCCTAATAAATTAACAAAATTGAGTAATGTAAACAACGTGTCAAATAAAAAAGAGACTGAAAAAATGGGAAACCTCTGCTTCAAATGTTAGCGTTTAGCAAAACTGATCTGAAGCCAGTTACTGATCTGAAGCCAGTTATCCACAGCACTCTCTGCGCATATGCACACTTTAAGACTTGCTTGACAAATCGAAACATCCTTGAACTAATAATTTAGTGTAGGTATTGAATTTCTGACAGATGATACTGACACTTATTGGCCTCTCGAAGAATTTAACTAGAAGATCAACTACTTTGTCCTACACAGAACCCACGTGTAACAAGTCATTCACCCACACATCCTCAGGGCATGTCTGCAGTCTAATCCCAGTGCCCATTTCCATACTTCTTTCTGGCCAAATCAGCAAAAAACGTCATCTGTCAACAACGAATCAAAAGGAAATCAGAAGGAAAACATGATTGAACACAAACAAAGGTATTTGCTAAAAAAAAAGTTAAAATAAAAGCAATAAAAGAATACATGTATTTTTTTAAAATAAAAATTCTGCTTTGCTCAATGTGTGGTATGATTTAGAAATAACAATTCCATTCCTGGAACTCATTCAGGCCCCATGGGGTCAGTGCCTCCGATTTATTGATCCAGCATAAATCTGTTTGAAGTACTTTTCTTGTTTTATCCACTCCCTGTGAGGGAATGGAATTTTCTCAAGAACTTGACAAGGAAGCAGGGCGACTGTACAGCGCAGTATGTTTTCATTCCATAAAACATGGGGCTGCACACTACCAGCTACTATATGGATATTATGCTCTCCACTTTAAGCTTGACCAGATCTGATGTTTATCCAACATAAAGAAAAAGCTTGCAGACAGATTAGGGAAATTACATGAGGTAAATGCATATGAGGCAATTTTATGACCAGAGTTTGGGTGCAAAATAATAAATAAAATATTTGGTCCCAGAATGGAAGGGTAGCGCTGCATAGAGTGGAGGCTTTGCTGCGCCATTGTCCTGCCAGCACTCATTTTATTTTATTTTATTTTATTTTTTACATTTGTATAGCGCACTACAGCCCACGGGCATTGAGGCGCTTTTTCAAGAAGCTGTAAGTAGGCAAGAATACGACTTTGGAACATGCGATTACTTAGTTACATCGTAAGGCGGTCAGTTGCAGGTACATTAAGCAGACATAGAATTTCAGTTGAGTACCGAGCAAATGGTAGGCAGGAACATTTCAGACAAACAGACTGGTTTGATGGCTTTGCGGAATGCCAGGTGGGAGTTGATAGCCCTGATGTGAGTGGGGAATGCATTCCAGTGGGCGGCAGCGATAGCTGGGAAACTAGAGCCTCCAGCACGCACTCTGCATGTTTTGGGCTTGGTAATCAGGTTGGTGCAGGCTAGCCTAGACGGCCTGGTGGAGGTGGGCATGGAAATGCACTGGGAGAGGTAGGGTGGCGCTAGATCATGGAGGCATTTGTGGGTAATGGAGAGGATTTTGAAGATAACTCTCTGTTTAACGGGAAGCCAGTGCACCTGTCTCCTAAGGTCCGATATGTGATCCTTTTTCGGAAGTCCAGTGGCGGCCCTAAGTGCATTGTTTTGGACAAGCTGGAGTTTGGCAATGTTTTTGCCGAGGAGAACATTACAATAGTCCAATCTTGAACCGATGGTGGCCCTGGCAATAGTAAGGCAGCTCTGCGTGGTTAGGAAGGGTCTTACTCATGGCAGCTGGGGGAGGGGATGCAGCACTGAGTGTCTCTGGAGGATGCCAAGCAGAGGGATCCGAGAATGAGTTGAAGCTCTGAATATTCCCCCACTCTGCTCAATCCTTAGGTTGGGGCTGGTGCAGGAGCGGCAGTAGAAGTCTGGGGTGGGCAGACGCCATCGATGATGTGACAGGTGTTCATATCGGTAGTCCCAGAACCCTTTGGAAATCCAGAAGATGCGCTGTGGCGTGTTAGATATAGGAGATGGAAACGAAGACATGGTTCAATTTTAGAAGTTTTTAAGAAAAGGAAAGCATGTCGCTCCCATCCCTGCAACTTTGATGATGGTTTTCCCCAAGCTTAACAAAAAAACTTGTGCTCGTCAGGATGTCACACAGCCCTCCACCCGAACCTAATCTACCCTAGTATCTAGCTCTACCACTGATAACAAAGGAAACATAAACTTATCCTAGGAAAATAATACTGCCCCCTTTTCTTGACTCCTGGTTCCTGCCCCCCATACAATTGTGCCTTTGGTTCTCCCTTTCGCATTCAGGCCTCTGACTGCTGGTACAGTTCAAAATATGTCCTTTGTCCTTTAAGGAATAGGGGACTTCTGACCCCCACACAAATGTCCTTGTCAGTCCAAAGAGTTTGTTCCTCAATTGGAGTAACTGGTCCTGCAAATTGGCTACTTGTTTCGTACAATAGGCTCTGGATTTTTGTTTAGAGTGAGTTTCTTGTTCATCCCTCCAGAGTGCTTCAGTCTCTCCTGGGTTACTATATCTCTTCAGTCTGTGTCAGTTTGCCACTGTTCTCACCCGTCTGTGGGGTCCCTGCTTTCTGAGCCCTGCATGCGCTCTCTGACCTCTGAGACCGTCTCAGTTTCTCGTGGCTTTCACCCTCTCATGGTATACCATCTGGCACAGCCTGGCATGGTCTATCCAGCCTCTCAGGAAGTTTGGATTCATTATTACTTTCACCCACTTGTGCGGTATTTCAGAGCCTCACTGCCCTCCTCCCGCTCCTCTCAGTCAGCCGTGTACCTGGTTCTCAGTTTCAGTGGTGCTCATCAGGCAAGGCATTGTTCTCTAGCACCTTGAAGCGACTCATGTGCTAGATGGAATTGCGACTAATGATCTCAGACCCAGATAGCCAGACAGGCTCAAAGAATATGGCAAAGTACTACTTTATTATCAGCATAAAATAAAGTAGGACTATCTGGCAAACAACAAACTGTAGTCCACGCCTGCACACTTCAATTTCGATTACACAAAGGCTTTAGACCTCGATATTCGTAATATTACTGGATGCCCCTTATCTGGTAGGCACGCCTTGAACCACATTTAAATACGTATAATACAGATTATAGCAGAATAACAGCAGCGGCTTGGCCTGTGCAACATTGTATAGTGTGTTGCTACCAGTGGTCAAAGTGTACGAAAAGAAGCAGTGAAACTATGTTCCCTACTGGCCTGCCCTGCTCCCCACAAGCTCCGTCACCATGCCCCCTCCAACACACAATACAAACCCCCAAACACATGCACCTGCTGTTTAAGGGAACTTTCTGTGCAGTTCACTGAAAGTGCAAGTTTCAACTTATTTCTGCACTTATATTTTAAAACAAATCCATTCCAGTACACTTTCTTTTTAAAATAAAGTCTAGGAATAGTAAAATTTAATTTAAAAAAGTAAAGGAGCACCGCTCCCAATCACTCCTGTCCACTTCGACAACTGGTTGCTGCATAGACCCTCTGATTGGTTGACATTCTCTCACAACCACGGGCATTCGGCTTGTTAGCAGCATGTAAGCAAAATGAAACTCAGGTGCAGATAGCAATGCCAGACTACTACCCACTTGCCGAATTAGTCCATCATATCTCATTGGTCAAACCCCGAGCAAAGACTTCTTCTTTATAGTTGACCTTTGATTTAATTAGGCTGGATGTCATTACTCTTCTTGGCCTCTGGAGACTTGCTCACTCCATTTTGCATATACTTTTCACATCTTTGATTCTTCAATGATCGCTGCTCGCAGATGTTTTCTTCTTTGCTTAATCTAAGAGAAATATGTGTTACATACATGGCTTATCATCTTGACCCCCCTTTGTGCCCTGCAATTATTACTTGATGTAGCATCTTTGATCCCAGGCCAATAAACTCTTCTGTGTTCCTCACAGAAAGCTATTTTTCCAGCAACTTCTGACTTTGCAGCCCTAGCCTGTCTTAGAGGTAGCTTGATTGATTTCAACACAAGTCTAATGCCACATTATATTTGCATCTGCAGCACGCTTCTATATGTCTCAGATAACTTGCGTTTCTGCGTATATGCATTCACTTCATCTCTCCTCACTTATTTATTTGGTGCCTATGATTTGTTTGTCTTTGATTAGATGTTTCTCTATTTACTCCAGTTACATCTTCATTCTTTAAGTATTAGCATATCGTTTCAGTGTGCCTTTGTGTCTTTCCTTCATGCCCTCGTCCAATTTCACGTATAGCTCTTCGATGTCCGATGGTGTGTGCTGACATCCATACACCATTTCAGTGCCAGGGTACATTCGGTTGTCTGAGGGCATATTGTCACTCATATACTCAATGCCGTAGTGGGATGATACCTGGTGTCCCACGTAGGGCTCTTCTCCTGCTGTTCCAATATGATAGCTTTGAGGGGGCGGGAGCTAGGGATGACGTGTCCATCTGCTCCTCTACAGCATCTTCTCTGGTTTCTGCAGAACTGCAGTGCCGAAGTATTTGTGTTCGGGTCTTATGCTTCAGTTTCTATTGTCTGCGACCAACAGGACTTTGGGTTTGGAGATGCTTAATGCTCGGATGCCGCATCTCTGGTGGTCCAGTCTGTCTCTTGCTCATTGATCTTGAACTTCTTGGTCTCTCTGCTTTCCTGGCTCTGCGTTTCCTCTACCCACCACGTCGTGTGCATGGCCATACCTCCAGGGCCATACCTAAAATAAGATATACACGGGGGAAGTTGAGAGGTCACATCTGAAGTGTTAAAACAGTATCTGGACAATAGTAGAACTTTAAAATAGATATACTCCAAGAAATTAGACACTTATGACATTTTTGTTGTGTTCTTTATGTCAAAAAATAGTTCAATACTTACTTGGACTTTACAAAATGTTCATCCACATTTGAAAACATTGTAAGGAGGTTCCTACAGCCTCTATTACTCAATGATTCTCTCCACTGGCACAACAACCATATCACCTCTGAGCCGAGCACCTTCCACTGGCTCTGCTCAGGCCACATTATGCTTGCCTCAGGGCTCTCCTCTGTCTCCTTGATAACACACCACCTCCTTCACTTCCCTCCACTGGCAACCTGAGCACATCACCTCTCATCACCTGATCACCTAGTCCATCATTGGTTGGTCTTTCTGATATTGTCCCGGGTGTTGCTTGGATGAGGTGACTTCAACCTGACTGGTGTTCCCAGAGGAGCCTCGTGTGGCCTTCGGCTGGAGATTGGGTGGATCCTAATATGGCCTCAGGAAGTGATTTCACCAATCCAAGATGACCACTGAATGTGATGTCACCAATCGAGGATGGACACAGGAAGTAATGACACCAGTACAAGATGGTTTCTGGTAGTGATGTCACCAACCGAAGATGGCCACTGGATGTGAAGATCGAGACAGAAAGTGAAACTCAAAACCAGAAGGCATGACACACAGTCTCGTCACACGATTGCCCAGTCTATCAGTGGTTGATCTCTTTGATATTTTCCCTGGTGTTGCTGGGATGAGGCAATATCTTCCCGAATGGTGCTCCCAGAGGAGCCTCTTGTGGCCTTCGTCTGGAGATTGGCATTGATCTTCCATCGGCTCTGCTCTGGCTAAATTATGCTTGCCTCAGGACACTCCTCTGGCTCCCTGATCACACGCCACCTCCCTTAAGTTCCTCAATGGGCTACCTGACCACATCCCCTCTACTCTAAACACCTTCCAATGACTCTGCTCATGACAACCTCTAAGCTATCAATTGGCTCCCTGAGAACACACCACTTCCCTCACATCCCTCCATTAACTACCTACCCACATCATCACTGCCATCAACAATTTCCACTGGCTTGCTCTGGTCACATTATGACTTTCTCAGGGCTCTCTACTGGCTCTCTGATGACACACATCTCCCTCACTTCCCTCCACTGGCAACTTGACCACATCACCTCTGTCCTCATCACCTTCCAGTGGCTCTGCTCGGGCCACATCATGCCTGCATCAGAGCGCTCCACTGGCTCCCTTTTGGCACATCCCCTCCCTCACATCCTTCCACCGACTACCTGACCACATCAACACTGCCCCCCAAGCTCTCCACTAGATTCCAAACCGCATCATCCCAAAACTCGCAGTTATCCATTAGCACCACATCATCCCCACACTCACAGCATTCCCTGACCTTCCTCACCACATGTTTTCTTTAATCCTCTACCCTCCTAGCCCTCCACCGGCTCCCCAAGCAAATCCCCCAAGGTCCTCCTCTGTCTAACAGATGACCCCATTCCTTGTTATTTTAGAATCGTTTGCATGAGCTTCCTATTCCTCCAGTACTCCCCTCTTCCCCCTCCACTCATTGCGCGTAACAGATCTGAATGATCCAAGACTGCAAATATCCTGAACCCCTCCCTCCAGTCTAATACTCCCCCCCCCCACTTGGGCCGCTGGCTAGTGACTGTGTTAACAGCTGTTACCTTTTAGATTGCAAATAAATAAATAAACAAAGAAGTAAATACCTATCCCTTAAAGGTTCCACTGGTTCTGTGCCACTCCTCTAAACACCTACCCGTGGCACTTGGATAACATCCCAATAGGCCCTCCACTGGCATCCACACCACATCACTCCTACCCTCACAGCTCCCTACTGTACCCTTGCATTAATCAGAATTCAGTTGCCTCTTTAAAGCTGCAAACCATACCGACCCTTCTTACCTTAGGAATAAGTTCACCAAACAGAGAACCAAACTAACACCCATATCCAGCATTTTGTGACAATTCAGGACAAACTGCTGGGACAGTTGCACTTTGGCAAACCAGGGACCTTCTTCTGGAGCACCTCATTGAAAGTCTGCAATAGGAGGACCTTACTCTGAAGCCCCCTATACCAGTGTCAGAAACCCAGTGGGTTTTCTTTGGAGAATCCTAAACCAAGGACTGCAACCTCTGCACAACCTACAGCAAGGCATACAGCCTGGGGAGCTTCTCTAGAGCAAAGTATGTCAAAGACGGCAGCAAAGGTCACATTGTCTAGAGCGTCTTAAGTAAAAATCTGCAGTCCAAGTAGCTTTGTCTGGTTCTCCATACTTCAAGGCCTCTAAAGAAACTGCTTTATCTGGAGCCCTATCTGCCAAGACCTGCAATCATGGAGCTTTGTCTAGAGTGTCATTACCCCTAGGCTTGCAAACCAAGGGTCTGTGTCTGGAGCACCATACTAGAAGGCCTGCAACCAAATTAGCTATGTCTGGAGCGCCATTCCCCAAGGCCCGCAACCCACAGTACTTGGCTCGGCATGCCACAACTCAAGGCTTGGAAACTATGGAGGTTTGCAATCCAATGAGCTTTTTTATGGTTCACCATAACCCAATGTGCAACGAATGGGACTTTGCCTTGATCCCCATTCCAAGGGGAATGGGACTTTGCCTTGATCCCCATGCCAAGGGGAATGGGACCTTGCCTTGATCCCCATGCCAAGGGGAATGGGACTTTGCCTTGATGCCAAGGACTGCAAAATAAGGAACCTTGTCTGCAGCACCTTACCCAAAGACCTTGAACTCATGTAGTTTTGTCTGGAGCCCTGTATGCTAAGGCTTGCAACCTGAGAAGGTTCATCTGGAACGCCATAGGTCAAGGCCTGCAATCCATTGAACCTTATCTCAATGCCTGCAATGAAAGGGGCTTTGTATAGATCCCCATACCTCTAGGCCTGGAGTATTGTCAGGTACATCATACGCTGAGGCCTGCAACCACAGGAGCTTTGCCTGGAATGCTATATTCCATGGCCTGCCATCCAATGAGCTTTTCGGATACACTATATCCAAGGCCTGCAACCAAAGTAGCTTTCTCTGGGGCACCATATTCCAAGGCCTCTAACCCAAGGATCTTTTTATGGAGTACCATGCTTTAATGCCTGAAACCCAGAGAGCTTTGTGTGGCACACCCTAGCCCCAAGGACTGCAACTGAAGTAGCTTTGTCTGCAGCATCCTACACCAAGACCTTCAGCCCAAAGAGCTTTATCTTGAACCCATTATCTGAAAGCCTGTAGTCAAATTCGGATTCTTACTACATCGTACCCCAAGGCCTGAAACCAAAGGAGCTTTTTCTGGAGCATCATACTGCAAGGCCGGCAACGCAATGGGCTTGGTCTGGAGTACCATATGCCAAGGCCTGCAACTCAAGGGGCTTGGTCTAATGTGCCATATGCCAAGGCCTGCAACTCAAGGGGCTTGGTCTAATGTGCCATATGCCAACGCCTGCAACTCAAGGGGCTTGGTCTAATGTGCCATATGCCAAGGCCTGCAACTCAAGGGGCTTGGTCTAATGTGCCATATGCCAAGGCCTGCAACTCAAGGGGCTTGGTCTAATGTGCCATATGCCAAGGCCTGCAACTCAAGGGGCTTGGTCTAATGTGCCATATGCCAAGGCCTGCAACTCAAGGGGCTTGGTCTAATGTGCCATATGCCAAGGCCTGCAACTCAAGGGGCTTGGTCTAATGTGCCATATGCCAAGGCCTGCAACTCAAGGGGCTTGGTCTAATGTGCCATATGCCAAGGCCTGCAACTCAAGGGGCTTGGTCTAATGTGCCATATGCCAACGCCTGCAACTCAAGGGGCTTGGTCTAATGTGCCATATGCCAAGGCCTGCAACTCAAGGGGCTTGGTCTAATGTGCCATATGCCAAGGCCTGCAACTCAAGGGGCTTGGTCTAATGTGCCATATGCCAAGGCCTGCAACTCAAGGGGCTTGGTCTAATGTGCCATATGCCAAGGCCTGCAACTCAAGGGGCTTGGTCTAATGTGCCATATGCCAAGGCCTGCAACTCAAGGGGCTTGGTCTAATGTGCCATATGCCAAGGCCTGCAACTCAAGGGGCTTGGTCTAATGTGCCATATGCCAAGGCCTGCAACTCAAGGGGCTTGGTCTAATGTGCCATATGCCAAGGCCTGCAACTCAAGGGGCTTGGTCTAATGTGCCATATGCCAAGGCCTGCAACTCAAGGGGCTTGGTCTAATGTGCCATATGCCAAGGCCTGCAACTCAAGGGGCTTGGTCTAATGTGCCATATGCCAAGGCCTGCAACTCAAGGGGCTTGGTCTGGAGTACCATATGCCAAGGCCTGCAACTCAAGGGGCTTGGTCTAATGTGCCATATGCCAAGGCCTGCAACTCAAGGGGCTTTGTCTAATGTGCCATATGCCAAGGCCTGCAACTCAAGGGGCTTTGTCTAATGTGCCATATGCCAAGGCCTGCAACTCAAGGGGCTTTGTCTAATGTGCCATATGCCAAGGCCTGCAACTCAAGGGGCTTGGTCTAATGTGCCATATGCCAAGGCCTGCAACTCAAGGGGCTTGGTCTAATGTGCCATATGCCAAGGCCTGCAACTCAAGGGGCTTGGTCTAATGTGCCGCATGCCAAGGCCTGCAACTCAAGGGGCTTGGTCTAATGTGCCATATGCCAAGGCCTGCAACTCAAGGGGCTTGGTCTAATGTGCCATATGCCAAGGCCTGCAACTCAAGGGGCTTTGTCTAATGTGCCATATGCCAAGGCCTGCAACTCAAGGGGCTTTGTCTAATGTGCCATATGCCAAGGCCTGCAACTCAAGGGGCTTTGTCTAATGTGCCATATGCCAAGGCCTGCAACTCAAGGGGCTTGGTCTGGAGTACCATATGCCAAGGCCTGCAACTCAAGGGGCTTGGTCTAATGTGCCATATGCCAAGGCCTGCAACTCAAGGGGCTTGGTCTAATGTGCCATATGCCAAGGCCTGCAACTCAAGGGGCTTGGTCTAATGTGCCATATGCCAAGGCCTGCAACTCAAGGGGCTTGGTCTAATGTGCCATATGCCAAGGCCTGCAACTCAAGGGGCTTGGTCTAATGTGCCATATGCCAAGGCCTGCAACTCAAGGGGCTTTGTCTAATGTGCCATATGCCAAGGCCTGCAACTCAAGGGGCTTGGTCTAATGTGCCATATGCCAAGGCCTGCAACTCAAGGGGCTTAGTCTAATGTGCCATATGCCAAGGCCTGCAACTCAAGGGGCTTTGTCTAATGTGCCATATGCCAAGGCCTGCAACTCAAGGGGCTTGGTCTAATGTGCCATATGCCAAGGCCTGCAACTCAAGGGGCTTGGTCTAATGTGCCATATGCCAAGGCCTGCAACTCAAGGGGCTTGGTCTAATGTGCCATATGCCAACGCCTGCAACTCAAGGGGCTTGGTCTAATGTGCCATATGCCAAGGCCTGCAACTCAAGGGGCTTGGTCTAATGTGCCATATGCCAAGGCCTGCAACTCAAGGGGCTTGGTCTAATGTGCCATATGCCAAGGCCTGCAACTCAAGGGGCTTGGTCTAATGTGCCATATGCCAAGGCCTGCAACTCAAGGGGCTTGGTCTAATGTGCCATATGCCAAGGCCTGCAACTCAAGGGGCTTGGTCTAATGTGCCATATGCCAAGGCCTGCAACTCAAGGGGCTTGGTCTAATGTGCCATATGCCAAGGCCTGCAACTCAAGGGGCTTGGTCTAATGTGCCATATGCCAAGGCCTGCAACTCAAGGGGCTTGGTCTAATGTGCCATATGCCAAGGCCTGCAACTCAAGGGGCTTGGTCTAATGTGCCATATGCCAAGGCCTGCAACTCAAGGGGCTTGGTCTAATGTGCCATATGCCAAGGCCTGCAACTCAAGGGGCTTGGTCTGGAGTACCATATGCCAAGGCCTGCAACTCAAGGGGCTTGGTCTAATGTGCCATATGCCAAGGCCTGCAACTCAAGGGGCTTTGTCTAATGTGCCATATGCCAAGGCCTGCAACTCAAGGGGCTTTGTCTAATGTGCCATATGCCAAGGCCTGCAACTCAAGGGGCTTTGTCTAATGTGCCATATGCCAAGGCCTGCAACTCAAGGGGCTTGGTCTAATGTGCCATATGCCAAGGCCTGCAACTCAAGGGGCTTGGTCTAATGTGCCATATGCCAAGGCCTGCAACTCAAGGGGCTTGGTCTAATGTGCCGCATGCCAAGGCCTGCAACTCAAGGGGCTTGGTCTAATGTGCCATATGCCAAGGCCTGCAACTCAAGGGGCTTGGTCTAATGTGCCATATGCCAAGGCCTGCAACTCAAGGGGCTTTGTCTAATGTGCCATATGCCAAGGCCTGCAACTCAAGGGGCTTTGTCTAATGTGCCATATGCCAAGGCCTGCAACTCAAGGGGCTTTGTCTAATGTGCCATATGCCAAGGCCTGCAACTCAAGGGGCTTTGTCTAATGTGCCATATGCCAAGGCCTGCAACTCAAGGGGCTTGGTCTGGAGTACCATATGCCAAGGCCTGCAACTCAAGGGGCTTGGTCTAATGTGCCATATGCCAAGGCCTGCAACTCAAGGGGCTTGGTCTAATGTGCCATATGCCAAGGCCTGCAACTCAAGGGGCTTGGTCTAATGTGCCATATGCCAAGGCCTGCAACTCAAGGGGCTTGGTCTAATGTGCCATATGCCAAGGCCTGCAACTCAAGGGGCTTGGTCTAATGTGCCATATGCCAAGGCCTGCAACTCAAGGGGCTTTGTCTAATGTGCCATATGCCAAGGCCTGCAACTCAAGGGGCTTGGTCTAATGTGCCATATGCCAAGGCCTGCAACTCAAGGGGCTTAGTCTAATGTGCCATATGCCAAGGCCTGCAACTCAAGGGGCTTTGTCTAATGTGCCATATGCCAAGGCCTGCAACTCAAGGGGCTTTGTCTAATGTGCCATATGCCAAGGCCTGCAACTCAAGGGGCTTTGTCTAATGTGCCATATCGCGAGACCAGCAACGCAAGGAGATTTGTCTGGAGAACCATATGCTAAAGCTTCCAAACCAAGGAGGCTGGTCTAGAACACAATATCCTGAGGCCTGCAACCCAAGGTGCTGATGGGGTGTATACCCCAAGACCTGAAACCAAAGGAGAGTTTTTTCTGGAGCACCATACAATAAAGCCTGCAACACATGAAGATTTGCCTAGAGTACTACACACCAAGGCTTGCAACCCAAGGAGCTTTGTGTGGCGCCCCATGCCTCATGGCCTACAACTGAAGGAGCTTCATCTGGAGACTCCTACAGCTCGGCCTGCAACTGAAGGAGCTTCATCTGGAGACACCTACAGCTCGGCCTGCAACTGAAGGAGCTTCATCTGGAGACTCCTACAGCTCGGCCTACAACTGAAGGAGCTTCATCTGGAGACTCCTACAGCTCGGCCTACAACTGAAGGAGCTTCATCTGGAGACTCCTACAGCTCGGCCTGCAACTGAAGGAGCTTCATCTGGAGACTCCTACAGCTCGGCCTGCAACTGAAGGAGCTTCATCTGGAGACTCCTACAGCTCGGCCTGCAACTGAAGGATCTTCATCTGGAGACTCCTACAGCTCGGCCTGCAACTGAAGGAGCTTCATCTGGAGACTCCTACAGCTCGGCCTGCAACTGAAGGAGCTTCA
Organism: Ambystoma mexicanum; assembly: GCF_040938575.1. NCBI lineage: Eukaryota > Metazoa > Chordata > Amphibia > Caudata > Ambystomatidae > Ambystoma > Ambystoma mexicanum. Next base: position 1,430,780,002 of record NC_090924.1, on the reverse strand, counting down.
TCTGGAGACTCCTACAGCTCGGCCTACAACCCAAGGAGCTGTATCCGGTGCACATTCATTGAAAGCCTGCAACCTAATAAGCTTTTTCAGCATGCCCTACCACAAGGCCTGAAAACGGGGAGCACTGTCTGGATCACCCTGCACTAAAAAATGGAACCCGGAGAGCTTTCACTAGAGCACACTTGGCTAAGGCCTGCATCCAGGGGCACTTCCTCTGCATAGCCTAAGCCAAGGTGTGCAGCTGCCACGTCTCTTCCTGAAGTCCTGCAACACAAGGAGCTTTCTCTCCAAAATGGCGCAGCAAGGTCTGAACGGGAGGGAGCTTGCCCTGGAGTCCACCAGCACCAAACCTGCAAAACTGCTAAGATCCAATTTTACTGGGACCCACAAGGGCAAGGCCTGGATGACAGAGGTCGCAGGGCCATAAGTGGGGACGTGGCCATGTAGGAAGGACACCCCCGCTCCCCCAACAAAGGGAAGGGGGCTAACATATGCCCCCATTTCCGCGACACCAACACATGCAGGGGTCTGGCTGTGCAGAAACAGGAGGCAGCAGACTGGTGGGAAAAGCCTGGACAGGCTAGCTGGGACCTCTCGGGAGGGGTGACATATGCATAGGAACAAATGGACAGGACAGCCACCGACATTCATTCTGCATCCCTGCAGAGGAGACCTAGGGGTTTGCATCGTGCAAAGGTCACAGAGAGCACCCCACTTCTCACACACATGGAAGTAGGAATAAAAGACCATTGTGTAATTAATTATGCATAATAAGAATCACTAGCAGCACCCACTGTACTATACACCATACATCTCTCTCTCTCTCCCCTTCTCTCTACCTCTCTCTGTGCTCTAACCTCTCAATTTGCTCTCCTTCACTCTTTCTCCCTCTCTCTCTGCATCACTCTATGGACTGTCTCTCTGTCTCTCTGTGTTCTCTCTCTGTCTCACTCTGTGTCAATCTATGGTATGCTCTCTCTCCCTCTGCTCACTGGTTTTATCTTTCTCGCTCTCTGTCCCCCCCTCTCTCTGTCTCTCTCGCTGCATCACTCTATGGACTGTCTCTCTGTCTCTCTGTGTTCTCTCTCTGTCTCACTCTGTGTCAATCTATGGTACGCTCTCTCTCCTGCTCACTGGTTTTCTCTTTCTCGCTCTCTGTCAGTCCATGGCTCTGTCTCCCGCTCTATCGCTCTCTCTGTGCTTTCCCTCTTTCTCATTCTGTATCACTATGTCTCTCTCTCTCTCTACACTCTCTCTACCTCTCTGTCTCGCATTGTGTCAATGTATCATTCTCTGTCTCTGTCTCTCTGTGCTCTCTTTCTCACTCTTCCTCTGTATCACATTGTAACTCTCTCTCTCTCTCTCTCTCTCTCTCATCCTCTCTCTGGGTTCTCTTTCTCGTTCTCCATGTCTCTCTGTGTGCCCTCTTTGTCTCTCTCTCTCTCTCTGTAGCACTGTATGGCTCTGTCTTTCTCTGTTTCTCTTTCTCTCTCTCTCACTCCCCTCTGCCCCCCATCTCTCTCTCTGTCTCCTTCTTTCTCTTTCTCTGGGCTCTCTTTCTCTTTCGATTTCTCCATCTCTCTGTGTGGCCTCTTTCTCTTTTTCTCTCTCGCTCGCTCTCTCTCTCTCTTTCTCTCTCTCTCATCCTCTCTCTGGGTTCTCTTTCTCGTTCTCCATGTCTCTCTGTGTGCCCCCTTTTTTTCTCTCTCTCTCTCTGTATCACTGTATGGCTCTGTCTTTCTCTCTTTCTCTTTCTCTCTCTCTGTCTCACTCCCCTCTGCCCCCCCATCTCTCTCTCTCTCTCCTTCTTTCTCTGTCTCGGTGGCCTCTTTCTCTTTCTCTCTCTCGCTCGCTCTCTCTCTCTGGGTAAGAGTAGTGTTGGAGCATGAGAGAGAGCTGGAACAGCATATGATACGCCAGGTGTGGCTAGTATTGTTGATTTTATAATAATGTATAATTTCGAAGACGCTGGTTTAAGCGGGCGACATAGGTGGCAATTACTAGTATGCCGGTAAAACAGTGGTAATACCAGTCCGGCCGTGTTACCGATAACGACGTGGTGACCAGCAGAAGTGCAGCTGTATTACGACCTTTCATGGGCACGTGCACCCTCGTCATATAAACGGCGGTATCCCGGATACAGGTATTACCGTAGCTGGTAATAGCGGCAGTGGAAATAACATCACCACCGCAGCGAGAAGCGCATGAGTAGCCATTTTTAAAAACTCAGTCCATTCCAAATCCTAGATTTTCATGGCACAAGAAAAAAAGGCACACCTCCCAGAACCGCGGTTGTGGAAGCCTAGGTTCACGGAGGCAGAGCTGACTGCACGCGCTGGTGCCGCCGTGGAGCATGCGCGGGAGATGTTTGGGTGCAGACAGTGCAAGACCTCTGCACAGAGAAAGACGGCCATATGGGCCAACATCATGTCATGGGTGACAGCCGCGGGCACTGTTCCCCGCGCTGCCAAGGACTACCACAAGTGGTGGACGATTTGAAGGCGAGGGTGCGCAGCTTCATACGACAACACACGAGGGAGAAGGCTGCCACAGAAGGTGGCATGGTGGAACCCCTGAAACTCATGCCTTGGGAGTAGATGGCCAGCTCCCTCCTCGACATATAGGGGATTGGCAACACAGAACCCAGAGCAGAGTCCAACGGCGATGCAGGTAAGTCCATCCCAGCCCATGCACATGTGCATGCTGAGACCAGAAACATGCATCCCCCCAGCAGAGATGTGCACCATTGGCCAACACAGCAAATGCACAGTCACGACACACATTTGCCAGGGGAGGCAGGAAAACGTCGCCATGTACATGCATTGTAGGTGAAACTGCATGGCAAATAAGGGCCACATGAGAAGCACCCATGTGTGACATGTAAGTCCATGTTGCCAAGTGATGCCCCACAGCACACACAACAACATATGACCTTGGTAGGCCAACAGACAGTGTGCACATACATGCACTGTGTACACCCTCAGCAGGCACTACCACCATGTAGAAGCTGTAGCACTCATTGCACTGTTATCACCCTTGCCACTCATGCACAATGTGCATCACTGCAACACACACACTGTTGCATGAGTGTCTTGCAAGCCTGCAGACAAATCTGCAAGATGATGGACAGAATGCCATTCTATTACCAACAGGTACAGTCCACGGAGAGTGATGAGGTCGGGCCCTCCATCAGCTGTCTCCACCCCTATACAGGCCAGACCCCTTGCCAGTGGGAGTAGGCAGCAGAGCTGGGCTATAAGTCCACCACCAACTCCTCCACTTCCACCACCCAACAATGCTGTGGACACACCAGTAACTCTAGATGCTGTCACCAGCCCCACGGTGGTGCACAGTGACACCTCCACCATTCAGGCAGGTGGCGAGGCTGTCACTGGAGCCACCACTGCCATGCGACAGCCAGCACCTTTCGTGGCTCACACCGAACCCCTCCCAGCATTGGCTCACAGTCATCAGGGTCCAAAAATGCCCTCATCACCATCGAGAGCAGTGCAGCCACCGGTCCATCGTGGCAGGGCTCATGTTGTTACCACTGACGATGAGAGGGAGATGGTGGAGCACTATCCCTCACCATGCTTCACAAGATATGATAGGATTGGTTATTTATAATGCACTTAATACCCAGGGGTTTGTAGGCGCAGACCCGGGGATCAAACCTGTGTGGCTCCATGTCATCTTGCTTCCAAGGTGAGCACTTTTCCCCTGAGCTATGATGGTGGTGGCCTTATAGCTCAGCTCTGCTTCAGCCCAGGGTTACCACACAGCCAAACCACCTCAGCCCGTGACCAACATGTTGGCAGTATGTGCAAGGCTGGATGCTTTACAAGGGAGGCAACCATCCACAGAGGCACCTACGGGTCAGCAGCTACATGAAATGCAGGCCATGCATGACTGAGTGTTGCCGTAGGGTGTTGCGGTCACTCGGCCATGCCACCACCACAATTACCTCAATGGGACACATAGTGTGGGGCATACTGAGTCATCCTCAGCCTCTGCCGAGTCACTGAACCAAGCAATCTAGCTCACCCTGCAGTTCTTGTGGGCCCAGGGGTCAGAGCCCTCCACCTCGGTGCCCCCACATAGGGCTCCCTACCCTGCACCCCAAGATGCCACTCACATCACCACCTCACAGTCAAGAAGCCAGAGAAGGCCCAATGGCAAAAATGGGCAAGAAGGAACTGTTGTTGTTGAATTCTAGGCTGTGTTACCACCATTTTCCCAACTTGTGATTAGCTGGTAATACTGTTTCGCCGGTAGTACTGCTAAGTGTATTACCAGCAACGGTAACAATGATGGTATTTGAGGCGAATTATGATTCAGTGGTCCAGTGAAAGTGGCAGTAATTCCAGTTACCCCCACTTTTACCATGCACCGTCTGATTCATAATGATCCTCATAGTTTTATTTGGGAAAAATTATGAAAGGAGGGTAGGGGCAGCATATGTTCTTCAGACAGTCCGCATCATATTCTCTTTGTGCACAAGCAGCATAGTAATGTGTTTTACAGTGGAAATGCTGGCCTCATCATTTTCATACAGCACAACCAGCATTAATGGGGGCAAGCACTGACCTTGTAGCATCACATTGTTGTTTTACAACAGCAGTTCTGGTCCTTATTGTTGAGACAGGACCTCATGTTTTTGTTTATGTGCGGCCGGCAAAATAAGGTGTTCTTCTTTTGTGTACTATTGGCGACCTGGTAATTGTGGGTGTAATCAAAGGGCCTGAAGCAATGGAACCGAATGTCCCACTGGTAACGCGACCTGCCAGCATACAGAAACCTGCACACTGAAAAATTGGGCCTATTCAGGCAGACTATGCAGGTTTCTTTCTGCAGGGGAAATCCGGAGAAGGGTAAAACAAAATGTAATCCGAGTGCAGATTGCAAAAACACATCACATTGCAGCCTGAGAAATAAATGCAGCAGTATGTTCACTGAAACTGTCACCCATCAAAAGGGGGTGCACTGTGACAATTCAGACCCACTTTTCAGCAGAAAACCAACAGCAAGTAATTAAAAGTGTATTTTGTTAATGACTGTAAGAAACAGCCCTGCATTTTCAGTACAAAAGCAAAGTGAACTCTGATCCGTAAAACAGACTGAGTGTCAAAGATTAAAGGCTGATGATAAAACATTGATTATGTGAGTTCATTTCAGCCAAGAACAATGGTCAAAATTCACAGGTGGCTTACCCCACTGCTAGCCTAGTTTGTGCATCCCAACTGTTTACAACTGCAATAAAATGTGCCCCGAAGGGTATCAAAAATCAAGTTTTCGTAGACCTGCTGCCTCTGAAGGCAGTTCTGAGCAGGCAAATGGCTTTAGAACGTGCATGACAAGAATGTGGGGAGGGGGATCTCTGTGTTGCCAAAAACCCAGGTGTTTATAAGCTACAGCATACACTTCAAACGACAAAGAGACTAATAAAAAACACTTGCCAAGAGAGGCAAATGGCACTGGGGCAGGAGGGCTGCAGTAGATATAAACTAAAGATGTCCTATTAATTTAAAATAACTATTGTCATTTAGGCATTTTTCTGAGCAACCATAAGTGGTACTTCCTTGATTGATGTATCATTTTTTAGTCACTTCCAAAGGATTTTGTTGAAAAAATATTCATCTGTCTGTGACTCAGGGATTGATAATGGCGAACTAAAAGGTGTTCCTACCTGCTATGAACATGTCCCAGATTTAAGAGTTGCTAAACTGGTGGGGGTAAAATTAGGAAAGTGGGTAATACAATTCATGTTCTTAACTATTCTGCTTTTTGTAAAAATGTCGGAAAATTGCCAAACAGGTGTGTGACATTGTGTGGACTTGGTTGTCGTTTAATTTAATTCCCCATGATTAGCTGAATTAGATGAAAAAATGTAGGTTATAGCAGTTACTAGTAAATTCTGAAGTTTTGCCACATAACTAATTTCTGTCAAAAAGTAGACTTGAAAACAAAAGGGGATTTCAGATGGAAGTTTTCATATGTTGCCTGGATTCATCTCTTTCTGTGGAACTTCACGTAAACCAAGTTTCTAAAAACTGCTCTGACTATCTCCAACTGCTGTGGATGAACCGGCACTTCCTATCTGAGAAAAACTACTGCTCTATTGCCCATGCCATAATCCTATCTAGACTACATTATTGTAACTCACTTTTGATTGGAGTAAATAAGAAATGCCTGTCTAAACTTCAAATTTCCCAGAACGATGCAGTTAGAATTGTCAAAAGTAAATTCGAAGCAGGACCACATCTCTAAGAGTAGGAAAAAACTCCACTGCCTTCCCATCACCGCTCGTATATCCTTCAAAGCAGTGATATTGGTACACAACTGTCTTTATGGCACCTCCCCTGCTTACCTGAAATCCATAATTCTTCCCTATGTCCCAATTATTTCTGTGTACTCCTCCGAGATGGGTTAGTAAGATCTATATATTTCAATCAGACAAATGGCCTAGATACATTTTCTTCCAGTTGCAGCACCTAATATATGGAACTGCCTTCCTTCCAATTTCAGACTTGATGAAAACCATGATAGTTTTCATTGTAAACTGAAAATATTCATCTTTAAATAAATCCCTTCCTGCTCTTAATTCTGCTGGAGCTCTTGGTCTCTCTTCTGCTTTGTGTCTGTCTCACGTGTGTCTATGTTGGTGCGTCCTGATGCCTGCAGGCTTTTGTGCCTTATAAATAAATATGTCTGTTCCTGGCTCCTAAACCTATCCATAGAGAGAGGCTGAAATTGGGAGGAAAGAGAAGGGTAACTGTCCAATCCTGGTTGTGAAAAGAAAACACTTGCAGGGAACTGCCCAAAATTGAAATCTTGATTGTGTCATCAATGCTTTATAAAGTGGATGCAGTATGGGAGAAAGGACAGAAATGCTGAAATGTACCATCGGACAACCGCAAGCAAACATCGAGGCGACTGCTGAGCATTGCATCTGGGTAAAGCTGTCTATAGCAGGGGAGGCCTAAAAACAAGCTAACTGGGTCCTATGTTAAGAGCTGGGGGCCATCCTTGAGAGTGGAGTGACCAGACCCCTGCCCTGTTCTCCAAGAGGTTCCTGGTATGCAGGTGGCTTTCCTGAACTTTAAACAGAGGCTTTCAATGTTATTAGAACTGAGTCAATCGAAACCAAAGGTGGGGGAATCTGCTTGCCTTAAAACATGTCCCTTTTTGGTGGGCGGGGGGGGCGAACTGTGTAGTTCCTTAGCCTATTTAATTAAAATAGTAATTGAATTAGTTTCCCTTGGCAAAACACCACAAGGTTTTTTTTGTTAAAAATCAAAATGATCATTCCAAGATGGCTGCCAAAACTAGGTAGACGTGTGTCGGCGGCGCTCCGATAACCCCCGAGCTTGGGAGGCACTCCACCACCCCCTTTCAGGCATCCATGGGTCAGGAGACAGCACTATTTCTGCCCCCTTCTGCCCCCTATTGCCCACTAGAGCAACTGACAACTGGCAAGGGGCGAGCGGACCGCAGCCCACAGACCCGCGAGGAGCAGAGCCCAGGGGGCCGAAGAGCGAGTTCAGGAGGTGGGTGGAAACCACAGCCGTGGTGCGGGACTGCAGAGAAGCCAGGAAGGTGGAGGGCCTGGCCGGATCGTGGCCGGCTCTGGCATAGTGGAGCCGCGCTCCGGCTCCCTGGACTTTGGAGTGAGGCGGGGACCCGGCGTGGCTCTCTGGATCCCGGAATAGCAGCGGCTCAGGAGAGCACCCAAGCGCGGGGCCCTGGACACCTCCCCCCCTCGCAGTGCGCTCAGGAGGACGCCAGAGTGTGGAGTTCGCTGCAGCACCTCCCCGCTGCCTTGGAACAAAGCAACTTAGGAGGGCACCCATCAGCGGAGACTCCAGTGCCTTCCCCCAGGCTGGGCTAACAGAGACTGGAAATCTCTGGCAGCGTTGTGATAGCGGCCCAGGGGGGTACCCTGGAACGAAGGCCAGAGGAAGGGAGGAGCCTGTGCGGAGAGAGACCTGTGCCCCAAGTCCTGTTTGCGGCACAGGGAGAGCTGTGTGAACTCAGGGCCCAGACAATTCAGCGAGCTCCGGTAATGCCCTATTAACGGATCCGGGCCTGCAGCCAGGACCTTTACGTTGAAGGGGACCCAGGGAGACCTTTGAGGCATCAGCAGTCGGCAATGGAGACCAGGCTCTCGGCTTTGGGGGCCTGGGTGCGGGGCTGAGCGCCTATACCCCGGGACAGGCTTGTGGGAGCATAGCCCCTTAGAGAACGGTTAACACTCCAGCGAGGGAGGGGATGCCTCCATTGAACTGGGTGTCCTGAGGGAGGCCCTTCCTTTAGAGGAGCCAAGAGAAGCAGAGTTGGGCAGTGACGCTGGGCTGAGACGCTGACCCCCTCCCCACACATAGGGCAGAGTGACCCCCCCGGACGACGAGAGACGGGACCAAGGATCAAGTGGGCATGAATCGCAGCGCGACGAGAGGGGCGGCTGCATTCCGAACCTGCAACAAGATAACGGTAGCATGGCTGCCAAAAATAAGAGCAGATCTATCAAGAGTGGGTTCCCACAGGTGGAAACATCAGGCCCTCTCATATCCATGTGGGCAAGTAAGGACACACAGGAGGGGAGGAGCGGCCAGCAGGATGAGTCCTCTGACATGACCCAGCCGGATGGGTTACAACAAGCCCCCCACTTCTCCCGACAAGACCTACATGCAGAAATGCTCTCCCTGCAAGATTCGTTGGCAAAGACGTTCCAGGACCAGTTACAACTAATATGGTCTGATTTAAATCGGGCCCTGTCTGAAATTAAGCAGGAAGTAGGCCAACTGGGTGAGAGAACGGATTTGGTGGAGAGAGGTCTGCAAGAGGTGAGCAGGGACACAAAGGAGAACAGTGAAGCGATAGATCGATTGGATACACAACACAGAACCTCGTGATTAGAATGGAGGACTTGGAAAACAGATCCAGGTGGATCTGGAGCCGCTACTCCAAGCCATTTGGGAATCAGGGGACATCCGGGGAATTCCGTTTGGGGGGGTTCAGCACAAAGTCGCATCTTTCGCTCACGATATGCTACTTACCCTTACCGGTCCATCCTATTCCTGTAGGGCCAGTAGATTACTGCTTGGGAATTTCAGGGAGGTATCGGGATTGCGTACCAACATCGGCAAATCTGAATTAATGGACCTGAGCCTGGGGAAAGAGGAGCGGGAAGAGCTCAAAAGATCCTCTCCGTTTGCATGATGCCCTGGGGGGATTGTGTATCTAGGGTTGAAGATAACTCCAACGCTCCCCGGGTGGTTCGCAGCTAACTACCCTCCGCTAGTAAAAAAACATCAGAAAAGACCTCCACAGGTGGCGGAATCTCTGCATCTCCTGGTTAGGGAGAATAGCGGATATAAAGATGGCTATACTGCCGCGCCTCTTATATTTGTTCCAAGCTGTCCCTCAGACAGTCCCGGAGCACTTCTTCAAGGAGCTTCGAACCATAATGAATTAATTTGTTTGGGAGGGTAAGAAAGCCAGGGTCAGTAGACAGTTACTCACAGCCCCGAGAAAGGAAGGTGGACAGGCCCTCCCTGATTTTCGGCAATACTATGAGTCTACGCAGTTGAGAGTCATTAGGGAGTGGCTTCAACAAGGGGGAGAGAAGCACTGGGTGAAAATGGATAGGGCAGTAGCTAAACATGACCTGGACGTGGTGTTATGGCTCCCAAAATGCCACTGGCCAAAACACATGTACATGAGCTCCATCACTAAACTGATGGCGGATAACTGGGACAGGCTGACCAGACAAAGAGGCATTACTACCTTCCCATCCCCGTTCACACCAATATTTGAAAATGGGGACTTCACAACATGGCTGGAGAAGGGGGCTTTCAAAAAATGGCAGGACGGGGGGTTTACGAGGATGCGGGATATGTTTATTGGGAAGGACATTAGCCCTTTTCACGAATGTAAAAGGGATTTCGCTCTGGGGGAGGATGAAAGATTGCGGTACTACCAGTTACGTCATTGGCTGATGCACCCAGAGAATAAAGAGGCGGCTACCAGAGACCCTACTAAATTCGAAAAATTCTTAACATCTAATGATGGCTCAAAAGGGCTAATCTCGCAGCTGTATGGAATTTTAGACGAGGCCAAATCAAGGCAAAGCTGGGCCTTTATGGGCAAATGGGAAAGGGTGCTGGGAAGAGAAATAGAGAAGAAAGAATGGGAGAGACTATGGAGGATAATCCCGAAATTAGCAAGAGCATCCCAGACCCAAGCGGCTTGGTATAAACTTATATATGGTTGGCACTACACTCCGGCCCGCCTACACAGACTATACCCTGAGAAATCTAGGGACTGTTGGAGAGGGTGTGGGGCAGTTGGTCCAGGGGGGAGCAGATCTTGTTGGGCATTCAGCACAAGGACATGGAATGTGCATCGGGAGATAGGGCAAGAGCGCAGGTGATGCTTATCATTGCAGGAATTACATTGATTGCCCAAAACTGGAAAAGCCCGACAATACCTGCATTTCAGGATTGCCTCCGGAAAGTCTGGGAAATAGTCGTGGTGGAATGGGAGACGTATGCTTTGAACAATGCAACACAGATCTTTGCAAGTGAATTGGGTGAAGTGTTGGCCTTACTCCGAGACGACTTTAGGATTGGTTGACGCCCACAGCGCCTCAGACTACTGGACCTACAGTGAGCAAAGGGGGTGATTGACTGCATTTTGGAGAGTTAAGGAACACTGGAAGTGGCTGGTTTGTTTTCCTTGGGGGGGAGAGGGGGGCGGAAGGGGAGGGGACTGTTGGGAATGTTCATGTTTAAAAATGTTAATAAAAGTTTTTTAAAAAAAACAAAATTAACATTAAGTGGAGTGGGGGGTATGAAATCCCAAATGCTTAAATCAGCCCAATGTTTCTGTCTGACTTTTCAACGCAGACCATAGTATGTCCTACTGCTAAATCACCCTGTGTTTATTTCCTGCTAGCCTTTTAAGCATGAAGGAAATCAGAAATTGTACAGCATTGCAAATGTAAAGTGATGTTGTCCAGGGTCCAGTGTCGATGATCATTGATTTTGAAATTTGTATTAAGTGCAATGTAGAGAGAAGTGTGTTGTGCTGTGCCACAGATAAAATGGTGTGTGACATTTAAGAGTGATTTTCTATTACCTATCATCCAAATAAATAAACATATATTTCCTGTACACCAGCCTGCTTATTGGCTCATTGGTAGATCAGAGGGAGGGATCCAAGGGGCATGATATGAGGCTGGGATAGGGTTAAATAAAAGAACTGACCTTAACCATTTATTGTGTGACACTTAGCTTGGGGAGGGAAGAAACTCCCTGTGTTGAGGGTGGCCTCTCAATAAACAGTTACATAATGATGGGAGTATTTCGTGGATTTTTAACAAAATGGATTGAAAATGGTATGTCTTTTACCCAGTTTTTCTGAATTGGGTGCTATAAAATGTACCATTACAACCCATTATTTAAACAATGTTTTTGAAAGTCTGAAAGGTTCGTTTTCCACACTGGTACTTTTAAAAGCAAATGTCTGCTCCACACGGCAGCAAAGAAAGGCCAGAGACCCTGCTGGGGGTGTCAATGGAACAGAGCTTGTGTAAAGTATTAAATCTAAATGCTCAGTATCTGCAAGGCAAAATGTGACCAACTCATGGATCTTTAGTAAAGTTAGCAAAAATGTGGGGGTAGTTATAGTCAAGTGTATTACCCACCTCCCTCCCCCATGTAGTGCCTTCTGACAAGAGTGTTGGCTCTTATTCAGCGCTATAAGTGTCGTAATGGTTGAGCACTGAGAAGCTAATGCAGTAGGTGCATTGTAACAATATATTGGAAGACCACCCTTACCCCCGGATTACGGTGCCACACAACACATCAGTTATTTTTATTCCGGTTAGCCCTGTATATTACTCAGATAGAGCTACGCAGATCCTTCCCCCTGTGCCACCAATGAGCCAAGAACCAGGCTGGGGTACAGAAAGAATATATATTTATTAAATAATAGGTTCAATTAATTCTTTGCACAAAATGATTGCACCGGCCAACTTCTCTGTGGCAGAAAACAAAGCTTCAATACAAAACAGACTTTTTCCTTAAATTTCCCTTTTTGGGGCTTGTGTACATGGAACTCAGGCCGCATAAATAGTTCAAACCTCTTGTCTCACGAACTCCCTTATGTCAAATTAAACAATACCTTGGAACATAACCAGATCAAGAGTGTTAGCATTCCTTGATAAGGTTTAGATTTAAATCAAATGCAAAATATTTCTAATTTCAAAGGCAACTTCACACAAACAGAGCGTTGTATGTTTAATTTCCTTGTGCACTTAAAAATGCTCGCAGTTTTGAAAACACAACACATGTTTGATACTCCTTTGGATTGATAGAACCCTTCTTCCTTCTTCACCCCAAAGCAATATCAAATCTTTCTATCAGGGTCACTTTCTCACTCTCAGGAAAGAGTGTCCATTTTTCAATTAGGAATTACACTTGGTTTCATTTACCAAACCACGGGTCTACCCCGCACCAAACCAATGACTTCAGTAACATTCATCACCCGTCTGCTTAAAGGATAGGTCTGAGGAAAGGTGATAGCTAGGATTTCGTTTTTGGACAAGGTCTCCCCTTTCCTTTAGGGAAGTCTGGGGTTGACAAGAAAAATAGGCGTACCCAATTACTTTGAATGACTATAACTTGAATTAGTGCTAGAAAAGAAGGTAGAGGTTTAGAATTCCCCGAGCTCCACCACGCATCACTACATGGGAGTTAATTAAATTATTATTGAGTAAAGTATGCCAAGAGTCTACTCAGTTTGCCCACCCTCACCCACTATTAAGGGGAAGATATTAACTCAAGCAGATCCTGACATACTGGGTTCTGTTGCACAACTACTTACATTGGGAATCTCTGTTGTTGATGCTCAGGAAAGTCCGCATTACTTTAGTACCATCTCTTGTGGAAGCACATGGATCTGGTCAGGTACTTCAGTCAGAGATTGCTACCAGCATTGATCCCTCTTTTTGGCTCTCCTTGGTCATAGGGCACGGGCAGCTCTTAGACGTTCCCAATGGCTGCCTCCCAGGCAAAGTTAATCTTCCAGTAATCTTCACTAATTCCAACCCAGGTAGCTACGATAGATTATTTAAACTAATGTGAATCTTCAAACATGTATGCTCCAGGCTCTGCTGCATCACTGTTGGATTAAGCTTGGTGTAAAACCATTAGCCTTTGTGCTCACAATGCTAATGGCCATCCTGTTGTTTATCTCAGAGAACAGGCCCCAATAGAATTCCCTGATCACTGCTTGAGTGTTCTGAATAGACTGAGCCCTTCACAGAAAATGGAAACTTAAAGTCATGTATCGTGTAACTGAAACCTAGGTCATTTTGAAGGAAAAAGAAACTTACAGTCATGCCTCTAGAAATAGACACTTATATTTGTGAAGGTTACATTTCTTTGGGTATATGAGGCCTTTTTAATGTTGCATTACCTTTTTATGTGAATCCTTTCAACAGCTCTCATCATGAACGGAGGATACACAGGGGCAACGTGATTGTCTTGGAAGCAAGGCCACGCAGAGCAACAAAGGTTTGAATCCCGGATCCAAGCTCAGGTGTCAAGCACGTTATAAAAAAAAACAATAAAAAATGACATCAATGTCCACTTAACTTTATGATCTTTATGTGAATGGTTTTGGCAAGAGAGTTTCACTGTAAAACAAGTCCTTTCCATCCAAACAGTAAAAAGCCCACATTTTCACGGCATCTTTCGTATGTCAGCAAGTTTGCCGGTGTTGGAAAATAGGCCTCAAAAGTTCTGACAATGGCATGCAAAGCCCTTTTAAATAAATGTATTTCTCATGATTTACACACTGCATTTTTAAAGTAGTAGCTGAAAATGAAAGGAGGTATTGTCTGTCCGCTCACAATGTGCCTTTAGAATGACAAGGCTGTATTTCACCACGTTGGGACCTAACATGGCTTTTCTGTTCATTTGATCCTGGGGCTGCCAATAAACCCCACAGCACAGCAGTGATCTACCAAAATCTAAGTCAAATGCAATACATTTCCAGACACTCTGTCCTACCTGTGTTTCCCTCTCCGCATTGGTTTCCACACTTTAATTTGTGCAAGTTCTATTTAAATTTGATTTTCAAACGAAAAGGTTTAAAAACAGAAGTAAATAGAGTTCAATGTCACTGTACGGGGAACTCCTCAATCCATCATGGAGGACATGTCATGCCCTGCAGGAGACCAATGAGCAGTGACCCTCCTCTATATAAGTCCTTTACTCCAATCCCAACCCCTCTTTCTTTGCTGCTGACACCATAGCTAAGTCACTCCTCATTTCGTTGTGCCTTGCATGTTAGTCAGTAGTAGGCCTTGATAGTATATTGGCCTTGTTTTATTTAAATGTATATATATATATTTGGTATATTTGCCTTTCAGTTTGAAAGGGAAAAGGTTTTGTTTTTGTATCATTGTGTATGGCAGGCCGTGTGCGGCCGTCACTTATTTATTAATGAAGATGGATATTTTAGAAAGAATTTAGGACTCATTCATTTATATTTTCCTTATTTTCACTTTGGTTCTGGCACGCGCCGGTCTATCAGAGGTTTCGGTTCAGACCCAGCACGTGCGAGAGATGTAATTATTTTTCAAGCTTGGGCATTGGTGCCCTCTAGGTCCTGACGCGCGCCGGTCTGTCAGGGGCTTCAGTTCAGAGAAGGCGCGCGCGCGGGCGCTGGGTTTCCTTTTGTTTTTCTTTGTTATTTTCTCAGTATGGGCATTCTGCCCTCTATGGCCCATTGCGCGTCCGTCTGATGGAAGCTTCTGCTTCAGACTCGGCGCGCAAGGGGCTCTATGATTCACAACGAAGAAGCCTGTTTCTGTGGCACAGTCTGTAAGTGTTCTGACCTGTACCAGAGAGTTTGGTTGTTCGAGCCAATCCTCCAGCTTCAAAATAATGGAATGTTGTGAAAAATCATTTTCAATTTTCTTCCATGTTTTCCTATTATATTTATTTATATATTTTGTTTATGTATAGGTATATATATGTATATGTATTGGTGAAAAAGCGCTGTGTATAGCGCGAAAAGCGTCCATACAGGACTGCTCTCTTGGTGTCCTGCCTTGTTGTGGGGTTGTTGGTGTTTTTTTCAAACATGATGCACTTTGTCTATCTTTAAATAAACTTGTGAGCTAATCACTTCAAGTTTCTGGCTCATCTTTTTCCCGTAGGTTTTGGACCTTGCTGTTCATACCCTTGACTTGGAGTGCAGGGTTTCTGGCAGTTTTCCTCTTTTTTCTTCTTGTCTGATATGTATATGTATATATACATATATATATGTTTGGACTGTAGCCCGACACCGTGGGTCTCGCTTGTTTTGAAGCATGTTTAAAGCTTCTGCTTCAGCCAGAAGCAGGGTAGCTCAATGGTACAGCTGCATGTTTTTCCATGCAGGAAGACCTGGGTTCACTTCCCGCCATGTCCACTGTGCACATAAGTGTATGTGTATATATATATATATATATTTTAAATTGTTATGTTTTATTTGACTATTTTAATTGATATTTTAAGTTTAAGTTTGGCGAGGACCTGCCTGTTCGAGAGTGTTGCGCTGCCAGTCTGCAGCTTTATGTCAAGCGCTATTCATGACATGGGTGATTTGCCTTCACTATAGGTGTGCCATAACCTCCACGTTTCAGGCTTTGCCTGGGTTCTACTGCGAGGGTCTCCCTCGTGTACTGCTGGTTGCCGCACCCTGCTAGGGTGAGCAGTTTGAGGTACACTTGCTAAGTGTATTCCTCGCTTAAGGTCGGCAACTTTGTTTAGGTGCTGCATATGGCTTTGGTGATTGCCTTCACGGTATGTGGCTGCTCGGTGGCAGGCTTTGCCTGTGTTCTGCGAGGTGAACCCCTTGTGTACTGCTGGTTCCACGCCCTGCTAGGGTGAGCAGTGGAGGTGCACTTGCTCAGTGTTCTCCTTTGCTAAGCAATATATTTTAGCAGTGCCTGAAGCACATTTACGTTTTCAGGATTGTCAGTAGCCCGGAAAGCTCATTAAGCATCAGCTTCTATAAGGGGCCGGGGTTCGGACCCCTGTGGGCGGTAACCCCACTTCCTTGGGCATTTTATATTATTGTATAGTATTTTATATTATTTTATATTATTTTATATTATTTTATTTATTTATTCATTAAGTACTTCAAAGAAAAGAGTGTGTAGAGGTGGTTGTAAACAGACCCATGTGGGGGGTTGTACCTTTCTCTTTAGCCATCACTCAGGTGTTAACCTTTGTCTTTTAGTTAAATTCTGTCACCCTTTACATTAGTTAGTTTCAGGACAACTCAGTCAGTTTCCTTAGGCATTTCCTTTCCCAATAACAATGGCTCCACTCAGTACCCGTGTTGATTAAGTAGCAGAATTTTCTCTCGTCATGAAGAGGAGAAAAAATGACTCTTTATGTCCCTACTGAGTGCTGCAGGGCTTGATTCTCTCTTTAGAGAGTGGCGTGCTTCCCTTACTATTTGGCCCATTATGACATTCATTATACAATTTGGACTATTGGTGGGAACAAGTTCAACTCGAGGGTAACTGTTCAGTTTTGTCGAAGGGCAGGTGGAGCACCCATGTTCTGATTTGGATGGAGCGTTTGGAAACACTTGCTGGTATCAGAGGGACTGGTTACTAAATAATATCTTTATGGCGCCCGCCCCATGGTTTTCCTCCCATGACTTGGCCTGTTTTCCGCTAATCGTCTAGCGGTGTGTTACAATGTTTCCTCTGCTCGAGGAGTACACGCAGGGTTCTGTACCCTCAAGAGAGTTGTTTGGTTTCTTACATTATATATTTTTTTCCTATAGTACAGCGAATAGAGTGTTTGCTTTCAAATCTGTGCAGAGCCTACTGTTGCTGGTTCCTAATTTTGGAAGGATCTAAATCAGTCTATCATCCTGCTGAGATCAATAAGTGAACACCTCACACCACACACCGTTGATAGTAATGATGAGCAACACTTGTATACCTGAGGGTTCGTAGCACTATATAAGTGCTATTTTGCTATGGGCAATGTGCTTAATTTTTCCCTTCCCCTGATCCCCAGAGAGGCCAGTCAGCCTCACATGCATACGGAGGCTCAGGCCTCAGTGTTGAAGGGACAGTGGTCCCAGTATTCTTTTGCATCCTTTCAATTACGGGACACAATAATTATCCCAAAGTCCTTACCCCCCTCCTTCCCCTTCCCTCCACCCTTGCGGGGGGATTGCATCATAATGTTACACCTCTTGGAGTAACACCTGATGGTTTCTGTTTTCCTTTAACAGGAGTTTTGGCTCATGACCCGTGCAAACTCGCAATGGGCATTTCCCTCCCGTCAGTTTACTTCCCTTTGCACCAATTTCCTGGTATTTCTCTAAGTTAAGCGGACCCCCTTCCTCGGTCATGGGGGTTGGTTAGAAGTGCAAGAGTGGATTTATTTTAAGGGTGTAAAGCAGGGCTTTAGTGTGGCCTCTTATGGGTTGCAAGGTTTTCCTTAGATAAATGGAGGAGGTTTTATCTCCTCCTTTGGGAAGGCACAATATCCCTCGGTGGGATATAGGGGTCTGGGAGTGCTCCTCATGCTCCATCCATGTTATTACGGCCCTCTATCACAGGCCGTCCAATGTCTCTACATTAACCATCTCAGAATGTGTCTGTCAGTGCGACTGCCAGAGGGCTGGGATATATTTAGTTAATGACTTGGTTCTCCTAGTCACCTGCATGGCAGGTAGACCTTTTGGTTTTTCACGGGAGATTGTTTTGCAATAAGGTGCCAGCACAGGGTGCTGGGGGCTTCAAGGTTCTTCAGCTTGGCTAAGATAGAGGTTAGTCCTCTTCTGGTGAGCAACATCATTTTAACTGTTTAGTCATCAGTTTCTTTGCAGTTTAGAGTCTTTACTATGACTATGGAATTTAGTGAGTCCTCCTTCGATTGGTTTATGATCCTCTAGGGGATTTATCAACTATGGGGTAGGGGATAAGGTCCAAGCACCTGGCTCATCTGCAAGGGGGTTCAGGTATCACTATAATGGTAGCAATTGGATGTAAGATACGTTTTTTCTCCTTGCCAAGTTCGGTATTTTAAGGGTCAGGTTTTGTAAATATCTTCCTTTTGTCATGGTAGCAGAGTCCTTCTTCAAGAGCTCAGGAGGTCTGAGGGTCTCTGTCTTGATGGTTTGGCAGGTTTAACTCTTCCTTGTGTTTCAAGGATTCTTCAGGAATATCTCTTTGTCATCACGGTTCCCTGGTGGGGTTTTTTCTTAGTCCGGGTGTTATTTAACGCTAGCTGCTGGGTTTCAGGTGAGGCCCTCTCTTCCTTTCTTAGTATACACATAGGTCTGGGGACAATTGTGTGTTAAGGACAGGGCTTGCAGTAGACTTTTCTGAGTACACATGGCCCCAGGTCTATTGCAAGTCTATTACTTTTCAGTTCCGCTCAAGCTTGGTCGTCCTATAACATGTTAATAAAAGGTCCTTTCACTCCCATTTGACCTTTTATGAAGAATTTGCCTTTCCCACTCGTGTAGTTATGTGACATGTTCTGTTTCTAATACGATAGCTTCCTTTAACGCATGGGAGGGAGCCTACAAAGCTTTCACACCCTAGGGGGTATTTTTTCTTTATCTCCAGGAGAGCTAAGTGTTTAGCTGCTTTCATTTACTATATAGGTTCCCAAAAGATGGTATGAATTTAAGTGTTTTAAATGTTTGATTGGACAACAGAGGAGTTTATTACTCCTATGGGTTCTCCTAACCTATTAGTATAGGAAGACTTTGTTCAGTGGTTCCCCCTCCCTCTTTTTATCCCGTTGGTTTTTGGTGGCCTGTGAGGAACGCAGGTATTGGCACATCTTGCCAGTTTGTTTTCTTGCAGTTATTCAGGCAGCCTACCCTTGGGTAATACTCTTACGTTCAGTTGATTGATCAAATGAAAACATTTAAAACACTTTCTTCTCGTATTATTTTACTGTACTGTCACTATGGTATTGATCATGTTGTACTAATGGGATGTTTGGATTTAAATGAAAAAGCTAATATACAGCTTTGGATGTGTTGCAGGACAATTGTTTTTAAATGTTAATAAAACATATCAACAAAAGTGTTCATTTTGTAGTTTAAGCTAAGTAATAACATGCAGCTCCTTGCTCACATTTTTTAAACTGCAGCAGTGCAGCATGTAAACATTCCTTGTCCATTTCTGGCTGTAAAGTGTCACAGAAAGTATTTAACAAGCAAAGAAATTAAAAATCTTTTAACGGCTTTAATTCACTTTTACAGTGACAGCTGGAGTTTCTGACATTTGTTGGCTCAAGCAGAAGGCCTTGTGACATCACAGCGGAAGTGTAACAACTAATTACGGAGCAGCAGTGCTTAATTTCTAGGGGGGTTTGCCAGGGCTCAGCCCTGGCACTTATTTCTGAGCCCTGGCACTTATTGTTTAGGACTCACTTTAATGATGAGGTGGTGATAGTCAGTGCATCCATCAACCACAATGAGCAGGTGTGACCCCATTTGTAACCCCAAATGTATTGATACTGTGCAAAGCAGCTATGAGTGGCTGCAGCAGTGGTGGGGCACTGCCCACCAGCAGTGTCACAGGGGTGCTAGAAGATATTTGTGCCCTGGCAATTATTTGTTTACAAATTAAGCACTGCGTAGCAGTTGTGATGTCATTTTCTTATTACAGGTCAGTTGGGTAATGAGAAAGTTATTTCCAGTCTTTTATAGGAATATTATCTGCTGGCATGTATTATAGATGTATAGGAACTGGTACTGTATCAATGTTCCACCATTATCTACAGTATCAAAGAATTAAGGCATTTTGAAATATTATTAGACGGATACCAAAGCGCTCAATGTGCATGTGAGTGGCAGGATATCCAATCCTGTCTTTCTGGGAATTATGCTGGAACTTTTAGACTTCCTACATTTCTAATGAGAAAGGAAACAAGCACTAGTCCCAGAACTGGACTGGGTGGTTTTCTCAAGCAAGGCCACGTTAAACTTGAGTGCTCTGTGCAGGGCGCACTTTAGCCCCAACCTAAACGCCCTGCCTAGAGCCTGACGGCTGAAATGGTTTAGATTCGGCAGTGAGCGTAAGATCCCCTCCCCTCTCCCTTCCCTCACCCCGTCTTATACAGCCCCGCGCCTGATAGCTGGAACCCGGAGAAAATTAGCAGTTGCCAACTCCGCACGCAAGTCCATGCCGCTCCCAGGGCGGGCCAGGCCAGGCGAGCGCCCAGGTGGGGAGGGGTCCCGGCTGCCAGGTGCAGGGCGGCCCGTGCAGACGCCGGCCTGCGCCTTTCTCATTCCTCCTGCAGCCCGCTCGCTGCAGCCTCTGTTCTTCATGCATTATTGAGTCCTCACGGGCTGTAGCAGCACCGTTCGCCTTGTATACCTTGTGTGCAGTTTAAAATATAGATAAAAGCCCAGGGCTCGCTTGAAATGAACTGGCTGACAGCTGCCGCCTCTGTCTGGGCTCTGCACTTCATCTTGCAGGCCGCTCCCCGGAAGCTTCCTCCACGGCCTGGCCCTCACCACTCATGTGTTAATTCACGGTTTAATGTGTCCACAGATCTACATTGCAGAATCCCTCTGGTCGTCAAGGCATTGCAGAAGGTGGTGCCGGCTCCCAGAATTCACAGTAAACACTACTGGCCAGTGTTACCTGCTACCAACAGGCTGAGCCAGGGGAAAGGGCGGCAGGAGTTAGTCCGAATGAAGCCATTATATGGTTCTCTGTCTCCAACCCTATCACCATCCACCCATGGAGCAGAAAGTGTGTGTCGCTGCATGCGTGTGGCGATTTCTTCTCCGTCCTACTTGTGTGCCGGTTGAGGGAGGGCAATGCACAATTGCCAGTTCTTTAAATGGGCCAGGGCTAGCCGGGCCCAAGACCCAGAAGTCTCTGAGATGGGCTCCTGCCGTAGCTAGTCCCAGCCACGCCACCTCCCAAGCAGCTGTTTATCCGAGTCCTGCATGGTTACACGGTTTCTTTTCTTTTTTTGTAATCCGAAATGCTGACACCAAAAGTGCTCCAAAATGCTGACAGTGAGTAACGAGCTAACATGCCGCAGGAAGCCCATTAACCATGCTTCGTTGAAGGGCTTCCACTGTGTGTTCGCTATTTATTCAGAAAGAAAAGGAGAGGCTGGCCAACACAGCCCTCCTCCTGTTTCAGAATAAAGAGACATCACACAGCAGGCAGCCCAATGCATTCACAGAGCTATGCTGTTAAAGGGTTGCCTAGAAGGGTCATCGACCCCCACAGGCAATCCTTCAACTACAGCTCCTTGTTGGGGGTCGTGCTCTAAGCACTCGTACTTAGGCCACACACCCTAAGGAGAGCCCCCCTCAATTTACCACCTCACTTAAAGCACTGCGCAATCCCTACACATCCAACACGCGGCACACGCTGCGCACAGAGCATGCACACATTGGCCATGAACGGTGGCGGCTGCCATGGGAACCTCTGCTCCACCACCATGAATTTTGACGGCTTGTGTCTGGATTTAGTAGTCACAGGAAAACTGGCCAAAATTCCCTAAAATTCTCTGATGCCATATAAACTGGAAACCTCCCAATTTCAGTGCTATTCCGGTTAATATGAAGCCTAATATTGGCTTTCTGTTTGGGTTGGATCTATCATTGACATTTATTTTTATCTGCAAAGTCTGTTCCAGATAATCTAGTTTCACATTTTCCTATATGGTGTTTCATGCCTGATTCCTCCTCCTTCTAATTTCAAAACTAATGGGGTCACTATTACCTAAGGTAATGCTACTCAGTTCATAGGATATACCGATATATTCTCTGATATCAAGCTTCTCCATCGGCGGTGATGGCAGTTGTTTCATCACTTGGGATGACCAGGATTCACCTCTGCAGCTTCTCCAAAATGATGCAGGCTGAGGCGTGGTGGAGGGAGGCTGGAAGAACCACCTGCCCTCTCCTCTTAAAGCCGAGCATTGTTTTCCAGTTGCCCATACAGAGGACTTTGAGGTCCTGTGCGTAGGGCCTGTTACAGAAGCCGCCTCCCGCTTTTCCTAGTAAGGGACCTTCATAGTTATTGACCGCCTTGCACCATGGGGTTTGGCGGATCAGTATTTCTTTTCAGGTCTACTCATTACGTGCAGAAGAGTAGACGGCCTGCCATTCTCATTCTTGGCTCTGCAAGCATGGAACTGATGTCTCATGTGCTGATTCGCTGATATACAAGAAATAGGCCCCTCCCTACTGGATCTTAATTAGGTCAGAGGTGGAACCCAGGTCTCCTTTTGTGTAATCATCTAGTGTGCACTCTAGAAACGCTTTAAAAATAAGTAGAGAGTTGACAAGGAAAGCTTCTTGTACTTTTATTTAAGCATGCATCTGTCAGTCATTTTTTCTACTGGCTTAATTTCCACCTTAATTAATTACCGCCTATTAAGACACTTCCTAACTTCAAACCCACTACGCAATTCCACTTCTCCAAAGTCTCCATACTAGAAGTAGAGAAAGCAATACTCGGTCTAAAACCGTCCAACTGCAAAGGAGACTTATGTCCAGCACAACTCATCAAAGATGCCGCACGAGATCTAGCACCATTTATCACTAAGTTAATTAATGCCTCCTTTACCACAGGCATTATCCCCAGTAACTTAAAAGAGTCCTGGGTGCTCCCACTCTTAAAAAAGGCTACTCTAGACCCCACTATACCCACTAATTATAGACCTATTACTACGGTTCCGTTCCTTTTGAAGATACTGGACAAGGTGGCATATATCCAAATCCAGAACTTCCTGGAACAAAACCAACTATTAGGCTCCCGACAATCGGGCTTCCGCCCTCTTCACGGCACAGAAACTGCACTGATTGACCTGAAAGCCCAAATAGACAAAGTACGAGATTCTGGAAAACCAGCACTCCTCCTGCTACTAGACCTATCGGCCGCTTTTGATTTAGTGGACCATAAAGTCCTATGTAACCACCTAGATTCAGCAGCACACTTCTCCACTGAGGCTATAGCTTGGATACAATCCTTCCTTAGTGACCGCACCATGAGGGTTTTCTCACCTACAGCAGCGGCAGACCCCATCCCTATTACCTGCGGTGTGCCACAGGGATCGTGCGTTTCACCAACGCTATATAACATATTCACTAAGCCCCTGTTTGATGATTTGGACCATCTGGGTATCACGTATACTAACTATGCTGACGATACCCAGATCCTCCTCCCACTCACAGGGGTTTACGAAAAAGATCTAGCTATGGTGAACAAAATATACAGCATCCTTCAGGCATGGATGGCAACCCATGGCCTATGCCTGAACGATGATAAAACAGAGCTTCTTATCCTAGGCACCGCACCCCTCATCAATAAACTAAGCACAAATTACTCTTCCTTTATCATAGATGGGAACTGCATACAAGTTGCAAAAGAAGTTAAAACATTAGGGATCTACCTTGATTCTACCTTATCATTCTCCAAACAGGTAAACTCCCTAGCTTCTTCAACAGCCTACACATGTAAGCTCATTAGAGCAGGGAAACAATTCCTCTCCCAGCACAGTTGTCTAACACTAGCCAGAGCCCTTATCATCACTAAACTAGATTATTGTAACGCACTATACATAGGAGCCACTAAATCCATCATCAACAAAATCCAGATACAGCAAAATAAGGCCCTCCGAGCGGCATTGAACATCCCCAGGAGAGAACACATTACAGCAATAAGAAGGAAACACAAATGGCTCTCCACCCATGAGAAAATCAGACTCAAAACTGCATCTCTCACACACAAATCTCTACATAACAAAGCCCCTCAATACCTAAAGGACAGATTCACCAGATCACACCCCACACGACAAACCAGACTTGCCTACACCAATCGCCTACAAGTACCACGCTTTAAACTGACCACCATAGGCGGAGCTAGCTTCCCAGTCAAAGCTGCTCAATTGTGGAACGAATTACCCACTACCGCGAGGCTAGAACACTCTTTTTCCAAATTCAGGCAAATTGTAATTAACTGGCTAACGACAGTAACTGCTAATTGAACCTATGATAATGCTTACGCCTGTTTGCTACACAGCATCTGCACCATACGATTGTAAACTTGTATTGTAAACCTGCACTGTAACTGGTAATTTCTGTAACTTGTATCTGTAACCTGTAACTTATGCTCTAAGCTGTACATATTCTTACTTTCAGCGCCCTTATACCCCAGGGTCCGGTGCGCATAATAAATACTAAACAAACAAACAAACAAACAGTATGGCAAGCAAAGTGCGTAAGGTGCTGTTTGAGAAGACACATGTCCAGTTGTTTCTTAATCCAGAAGGATTTATTCTAAAAAAAAAAATGTAAATACACCAATTCCATTTGATAAAAGAAATTAACAACTCTACCAGGGTTTCGCATCTGCTCTCTTCACCAGGACCATATCTAGAAAGAACAGGATGTAGACACATTCAATGCGTGGACTATAACCAGCTGATTCTTCTTATGGAAACATCAACAGAATAGTCACTGAAAGGAAGTTCTTCCAGTAAGGCGTGTGAGGAACATTTGAACAGCCATGTTTGTATGGTATTCAAAGCTATTATCGCTGGCGAAAACCATAGTGGGAAGGCCAGTGTTCTTTTCCCCTCTCTTCTCCACATTTTCTACACGTACTGTAGGACTGGAGTAGGTTCATATAATTATTGCAGTCCTACAGTAGATTGGGAAACCTCTTCAGTGGGAGAAAAAAACATTGTTGAAGACAACAATTTTTTTGCAAATTATCTCACATAGGACCTGTTTATACCACAAGGCCTTGGTTAGACCTACTGTTAGCAAAGCCACAGAAGAAATACTGTCAGGCAGTGAACATTTTGCAAAGAAGCATATGTAGTTACAATTCCAGTGTCGAACAGCTGACAGTAAGGGACTAGACAAGATGCATAATTTAAGAATGATGTCAGTGCTGAAAGGAATTCCTGTCAGTGAGACTATCGGTTGTGGTTGGGATTATTATGAATTTTCTTAATTTTTGAAGTGGCAATAAAATATGAGTAAACAACATCTCCTAGTTTGTTCTCTCCCACCGCGGTTCCTCCTAACGCTCCAGTCATGGAATACCACCCCCAGAGAATCAAGGTTGTAATACGCTAAACATTGTCCTCATTTTTTTTTTTAACAACTTTATTTATGTTTGCTCACAGGTTATGCACATACATTAGCAACTTCCAGTTATACTATTTTACTACATATACCTTTCAATTGCCTTCTGTATTCAGGTTCTCCGGTTCACTGAGATCGGCCAGATATTGCTTGTATCGTGTCCATATGTTTCTGGGTCTACTCTGTGACATGGCCAAATCAATATATAGTTCTTCTGTGTCGTTAATCCACACCATATCTCTGTTCCAGTGCTCCATCGTAGGTGGTTGTACATTCTTCCATCTCATTAATATGACCCTTTTGGCTATGAGCAGACTTAGATTCAATCATTTCCGCCACGTTGGATTCAGTTTACCTTCTGCCCCCAACATGCAAATCCGTGGTGTCCATATCACTGGTTGGTCTGCCATCTTGTTTAGAGCCCCGCACACCTCTGACCAATAATGTCTCAAATTGGTGCAGTCCCACAGCATATGAAATATATTAGCATTTTCAGAGTTACATCTTGGACAGGCACCATTCAATGTGGGATGTGTAATGAGTCTGTGCAATATTTTATAGTGTATCAATTTAAACCTCGAGTTGCATGATATCTCTTTAGTCAGTGCGCAAATCCGAGACCATTCTTGATCGTCTATCAGTTGCCCCAGGTCTTGTTCCCATCTCCCTTTAGCTGTGTGGGTTACCGCAGGGCGTGTTTGTATTATAGTTTTGTACAGCGTAGAGGCAGTGATCTTCTGGGAACCTCCTGTAAATATATAACCTAGTGCCATATTTATTTCTGGTAGTCCTAATTTTGAGCGTCATCCTTCAAGAACTCGACAGGAGCATCAAAACCACCATCAACCACCCAATGAGCACAGACCAATCATTAGCAGCAGACAACTCCACTTTAATAGAACACATTCCTGCCCCAGAAGACAGCTTGAAAGAGGAAAAAGAAAAAGTTAGGGTGGGATAATACTCACCTTCCTACCATTGATAAAATCATGGCTCTTCGTCATACGGCCTGGGAGCGATTAAGAGTTTAAAGAATGGTACAGAAGCCTCCTATCATGGCAACTCAAACTGTGACGCACCACGGCTAACGCATACACAATAGGTGTGCCGTAAAATATACAAAACACTGCATCCTTTCACCAATCTATTGAACTGTGAATACCCTCCTGATAAGTTCTTAAAGGGAAAGATTTCAATGCATACCACCACTAACTGAGTGAGCCCTAATATTTGAAATATGCACACGGGTCAAATTCATGAACCCTTTTGGGAAGAGACTTGTGCATGAGGCTTCAAAAACGAAACATGACGCTGCGGAAAATACATTGTCACATGTTCAGTGCATCATTTGTAATGTTGTAAACCTTCTACCAGATACAATTTAGGAAAGACAGATATTGAATTATGGGCAATCCTGTCCTTGCACATCGAGTCAAATAAACAGTGTCGCTAGTAGGAGAAAAGGTTCTACTTGTAGTACCCAAGACCCTCACATCAGAAAACCCTCCTAAATGAATCAAGCACAGCACGAGTATTTCTTCTGATCATGCAATTACCTGGATTATCAGGCCAGTCCTGAAACAAGGATAACGCTGCATGCATACCTTGACCTTGCATACTTAGCTTGAGGGGAAGCTTCTCCCTATACCCTATTGTATGTTCACCTATTGGCAGGCTGTACACCAAACAATACTATATTGATCTGGCTAATTATCATATATACATAATGCTCCGAGTGTGTCTGTGAATTGGGAACTGGGTTCACACACACAGCAACATGGACCCCGCTTCACCTCCGCTTCTAGAATGTTAGTTCTGCGGTAGGCTTTTGGAAATAGATTCAAGAAGGACCTTAAATCCAAACATTGTGACCGATGCCACAGACATTTTATCCTCACCTCTAAACCCTGAAGCTGTCAATTGACTATATATGGTTCATGCTGAAAAAACAATGAATGCTAGGGTGAGCGTGGGGCAAAAATAAAATGACCACCAAGACTAGTGTGCATTATGTACTTAGTGATTCAAACATTTAACCTTTTTATTACAGTTATACTTATCACATATAAAGATCTGTGGTTCTTATGTTCCCAAACAGCCCTTTCATTTTATAAAAAGCAGGCTTGAAACCTCATTGGTGCTATTTGCCAGATTGGCCATTTTGGAAAGGTAACCTTTAATCATAAACAATGTATATGGTTCTTCTAGGTTTTGATAACGTGTTTTCATCAGTAGGACAGTTTTAACATTCTTATTCTGTCTACATTACATTCTGGAAGAAAACATTAGGAATTAATATGTTATCAATATAAAAGCAGACAACTTACAATATTACTCAAATTAGATAATGCCCTTTGATTAAAGGCAATTCTATATTTCTTCTGTGAGCACCAAGGCAATATTTACATGCTAGCCACGGATTGTGCTGCTGAACCAGCATTTGTTTCAGTATGCATAAACACTAGCAATTAACACAAATATAGCAAATAACAAATGTAGTTGTAGATCTTGGTCTTTGAGTCACTTGCAAAGCTGGTTGGAAGAACAGCACCTCCCGAAGAGGTTATATGCAACCCCACCGAAATCCCCCCACACAGACAATGTACCCTCAGTGTCATGGCAACATTTCTGCCGGACAAGCACAACGATAATGTATGTCTCAAAATACCAGTCCTATTCTAAACTCATGGGATGGTTTTGTCACTCATTCACTCATTCCAATTTGCCCTATAAAAAACACAGCATACTCCCCCTTCAAGATACTTGTGATATTTCTCTGGCCACACTGCTGTCGGCAGCGGCTGGGATGGCTCCAGCAAGCGTCCACTTTACAATATCAATTTTTCCCAAAGAGAGGAAAAGAGTGAGAGACATGGAATGAAACAGAGGGAGAGAGAGCGCGAGAGATATAGCGAGTGATATAGTGAGCATGTTACATCTGTGTATGATATGTCAGGAACAGCCAATAGGAATTAATTGTTCTGTAGGAAAACGTGCTAGCAAGCTCTGCTTAAATATTAAACACAAAGGCATGAACTGGGTCAAGATCCTTTGGGTGGCACCAGCGAACCCACACCCCCCAATCCGATGACTATGTCCGAAGTGTGCCTGGGGACCAAGAACCTCTAATAAGTCCCAATGCCACCTCAAAAAGACTAAGTTATGACCAACGAACCCTGAAAGTAACTAGGCCGAAAGCCGAAGCAAGTCCACCATTATCATGAGATGTATGCATAACATGTCTGGGAATGAGGATCGATGAAGCGGCAGGTCAATTGCCAGATCCAACATAAGAGGAAACCAGGCTTAGAAAGGTAAGGCTGGAGGAATCAGAACCAGACTAGCTCCCTGAAGAGTTCTGGGATTGGAGAATGGGAGAAAAACCGGTTGATTTCCTAATTCCAATAGTGTAAACGCGCACCCCTGGCTCACGCCTTTAGATCTGACCTTTGAATCAAAAATCATGGGTGGTGATATCTTGATAGGAGGCACAAATATCAATTTCAAATGGGACTCAAGACTCCTGAACTCTTTGAAGGCACACAGATGCCTGGAACTCCAATTTGCTACTCACTTGAAGGCTCATGACAGATGCTCTGCCTGGACCTTCATTTAATGACTGAGCCAAGATTTTAAAACATTTTTTGGCCTTATCTGAAACTGTTGTCTATTTGGTGCCTCTCAACCAATTTATGTAACTGACCACTGGCACATCCATGCACATTCTATGCCATTCCTGTGACTTTGCAAAACAATGAACCACCAAGGGGCCTCCACGCATCTATAAACAACTGATATAGAAAGCAAACGTTGCTTTACTGTTCAAAAATTGCATGGGATGGAGACAACATTTAAAGTTCTCTGATGTGCTCTTTTAGGTGAAGTATTCCTCCCTCAACTGACAATCATCAACCGCCCCCAAACTCAAGGCACTAAAAACTGGGCAAATTCACTTGCTTCTCAAGAAACCAGCACTGGACCCTGACGATCTCACCAATTACAGCCCCATCTTCCTTTCCTAGGGGATATCCTTGAGCAAGCAGCAGCCACGTAAGTCCTCCAGTACATTGAATACAACAACCTCCAGCAGCCCTACCAATCTGGCTTCAGACTCAGATGCAGCTCAGAAATGGCTGCCATCAAAGTAATTGACGATTCCCTTGAAATCCTTGATGTTGCCCATCCTTGCCTCCTGGTTCTCTGTGACCTCTCACCAGCATTTGACAAGGTAGACTACAAGACATTCACCAACAATCTACAGCACTTCATTGGGATCAGCAAGATTGTCCTCAGCTGGTTCAAATCCTAACTTGCTAATTGCCACTAGTGCGTACAAATGGATTCCTCAAGATCACCTGTTGTACCCATCACCTGTGGAGTTCAGCAAGAATCCATCCTCTCCCTGTGATATTCAAACTTTACAAATGAGCAACAACACCTGGGCCATTTCAAGTGTCGAATGGGATTACCAAATAAATTATCTCAGGCCCAAATAACCGGACAGACTCAAACAAAATGGCAAAATGCTACTTAATGATCAATTCAATAAAGTAGGGAAACCTGGCGAAGAAACAAATTGTAGCTCATACACTCATTGCATTTCCATTTACGCAAAAGGCTTTATACCTCGATGTACATTAGCTATGACGTCATCCTATGTGGCAAACAATCAAACCTATCGGGTGGGGGCATTGGTTAAGGGAATGCGTATACCTATAGTATTAATATCATCATTGGCTGCCTTTTATCTGATAGTGTCGAACTGGATATTAAATTATGCCTCCTATTATAACGATTTGTATGTATATTGGCCCACGCCAAGTTGCTTAAAATTGTACGCGAATAACTCTCTATGGCAAGGTCTTGACCTTAGAAATTGATGTAAGCCGCCATCTTGAATCAAGCCTCCATTTTAGGTTAGAACCGCCATTTTGGGGTTTTTGTACAAAGTCACCCTGTGATCTAAAATGCCCGTCTCGTGTGCCCTTGTTCTTGCCTTAACCTCTCCAACCTCTGTAGGAGAGTTAATGTCCAACCTGTCTTCAGGCTACATGTCAGGGTCATGTAGACCTTGTCCTTTGTTGACCTCGGGAGCAGGGGATTACTTGAATTAGCAAAGTTAAACTACAAGTATACAAGAACAGTAATGCTATCCAAATATAATATGTGAAACATTTGTTTGGACTGTATTAAAACAGCATGTAAAGAGTGTTAATGTTAAATTAAAGAATAATGGATTGTGTTAGTAAATATATTCAAAAGTAAACCGCATGCACGAGATATGTAAATTAGGAAAGTGAACCTGGCGCGACCCTAGCCCAGTGTATAATTAACCTGGAAGAGGGCTGCACATCATTTTACAAATTGTATAAATGCGTCGATGTCCAGCTAGGAAATTCTGTTCACTGTTCACATTAAACCCTGCTGGTGGTCTCTGTGATGTATTGACGGCCAAATAGCTATTTGTGTACTTTGTTGAATACTGTTCAGTTTTGTAATAAAGATTCTGGGAATCTTTACAAGCCTGTGCCGGTGTATTTTCCTTTGCTTGGTGTAACAGCCGTAATATTGTATTTTTTCTGATTCCACAGATGGCTCCCAAATAGGGACCCTCAAGATTGACTTCGTCTCGTTGAAGGTTGGCTCGGCTATCGGACTGTAAGAGGATTCAATTCAGCACTACAGCCAAGTCAACGCCTAGTCTAGAATACTGAATGAAAACCCTTATTGATATATCTTTATGTCCAGTTCATGCGTTCTGGATGACTACCCCTATATAACACCCCTCTCTTGGAATCCTCCTGACCCCACTGAGCCAAGAAGTAGTTCTGTTTTGCAAGTTAAAAGGTTTAATTGATAGTTTAAACAATAGATATATATATCACACTTTAGAATAAATTAATAATTGAATAGCACACTTAATCTGATATGATAAAGATTAACAACGGAGAATCTGGCACTAGCACACTTCTTGATAATCACTAAGGAGTTGACATGAAATGGATAAGATAGCACACTGGTAAATAGGGACAGAAGAATAATGTGGAAGAGAATGTTTTATAGGGTTCAAGGAAATGCAAGGTTGAATGAATGAAATGCAGTATAGAAAATACTCAATATGATTTCAACAAAACAATGTAATCACTTTTCCCTGGCAGTCCCCTCCCCCCCTTGATGCAATGCAAGGAAATGGAAGGAAAGCACACAGTTCTCAGAAATGCAATCAAATGTGATTCAGTTCACCCCAGCAAGCTTAGACTACAGAAGTTTAAAACACAGGCAAAATGCTTTTATATGTGCTGGCAATAAAGTGAAAAATATGCTAAAATGCTTTTAATTCCCTCTAGGAGGTTCAGGGTGAGTGAAATAAAGTTAATATTAGTCCAGGCTCACTTTAGCAAGGATCTAGGGTGTAACTAGCAGGTTAAATGAATTTTTGGCAACTGGAAGGCAAGCAGCAGCAGATTTTTACACGTGAAGAAATTTGCAAATCGCGGTAAAATGTCAAATCGCGGCTAAATTTGCGAATGCGCCGAGCACGATTACAGAGGAACTACAAGGACTATCACTGACTTTTTGGGGTCCTAAGAAAGCCTAGGATCTCAGCTTCCAGATGAAAGTTACTGCAAGTCTCTAGCACAAACGGTCACGGAGATATGAGCGATTAAATAAAGGTCGTTTTTCAGATTTGAAATTTTAAAGTTCAAAAAGACAAGTGCAGCTTGCAACTAGAAAATGACAAGTGACAGCTTTACAACTGACAGGTGACAATTAGGAGACAGTTCTACTTAGATTAAAATAGCTTGAATTATATTATCTTAACTAAGAGATTGGTTCTGCACAGTCTTCTAGGTACTCACACTATATTCTTGAGTGAAATGGACCTCGCCACGGATCTGGTCAGGTTTTAAACTGGACTCTGGTCCCTGCATGTCAGGATTAGTCAGGCGAGTACAAAGGCAGCGAATATGGCAAGGGAAGTGTGCACCCAGGAACTACGACTCAGGTATGCTAGAACCCAGGAGTGCAAATAGAGTGTGACATCAAAACCAATATATGCAAAGGGATGTGGGGTAAGCACCTGACCGCGAGGAAAGTCGGCAAGCGCCTTACCCCCAATTGCTGTTACAGGTACTGACAGCGCTAAACCCACGTGGAGGGCAAGCAATGACAGGATCTGTGTACTAACACTCTTGATGGTATTACATAAGGGAACTTAAGAACTGTACTCACGAGGACGAGATAAACCTCTTGAATGTCAGCTAGCCCACGAATCCTGTTGAAGAAACTGGGACCCCGAAAGGCTAGAACAGCAATGGAAGGAAAACTAAATACCTAAGTGGGAATAGTGTTTACAAAATAGTGAGGAAAACATAAGCATTCACACAGGAGCTAGCTACTACCGCACACCACACCTAATAATCAAAGGGAAAATAAATGCAGAAGTGCAGTGGAAAACATGGAAAGGATCCTCTAGAAAGTAAGGATCAGGAGCAGGGAAAAACTAAATAACCTATGCAAACTTCTCCCTACCCCTCCAAGGAAAAGACAGGAAACTAAACTAAGAGGAAGGCTAAGGCAAATGGGTAACAGCAGCAAAGGACAGAGTCAAAGAAATATAGAACACAGACAAACTGGGCTGCATCTAAAAGGGGAAAGCACTGAGAATTGCTGCCTGCAAACAGAGGAAAGCAAAAAGGGAATCAAGGGAGCAGAAATCAATTAGCGCATGAATCCGAAATTCAGGGCGGAGGAAACAAGAAAACAGGAACAAGGAAGTAGGTACAAAGGCAAGGAACCAGGGACTAGTCAAAAACAGGAACACTGCAAACGATGACCAGCGCTGGACTGAAGTAAGACTGAGGCTTTTAAAGCTGCTTAACGAGCACACGCCTCGGGTGTGCTGATAGCTGCACCTGCCGCCGCAGCTGTTACCTATCCTCCACCCAACCTTGTGTTGCAAGGGTGGAGGTGGAGCAGTGGGCCAGGCATTCTGGGAAGCATAGTCATTTGGTTAAAGAAGCATGCTGGCTGCCAAAAACCTGGAATGGATCCGGAAGGGAAGTAGCTGGGAAAATAGGGATTTAGCGCTCCCAAATCATCACAGCACTGTAGCATAAAGTTCCGAGGAAAAGTCCAGTAGGGAATAAACCCCAAACCATGCCCCCAAATGGTGGGAACGGGCGCGAAGGGAGCGAGTCGTGACAGTATACCCCCTCCTACGGCCGGCTTCGGGTGCCCGCCACCCGCACGAGACATCTTCTTTCCATGATGGGAGTGCTTTTTCTTTGGAGGTGGCACTAATGGAAATGGTGGCCTGTGGGCAAAGGCAGATGGACTTCCATGATAGGAGTGCTTTGTCTTTGGAGATGGTACTGATGGAAACGGTGGCTTCTGGTGAGGAAGAGACTCATGGTTCGAAGAAAGGCATGAAGGACTTGCAGGACCAGAAGCAGAGTTGGAAGGTCCAGGAAGCTCAGTCACTGGGAGTGGACCCTTATAAGTCTTTGAGGGAGGCAGGCTGGTGCAACATGCCTTAGGCAATGGTAGAAGCTCTGTTAGCCTTTCGGCCGAGAGTGGACATGCGGGAGGTGAGGAAAACGCTGGCTTCAGGAAAGGTTTATGCTCAGCCATTAGAGAAGGTTGTGGCTGAGGTAGAGGTTTAGATTTCCTTCTGTCATCCATCTGGGAAAAGGCTTGTGGTTGAAAGTGACTAAGGTTTGACTGCACATGTTCTACGCCTTGGAGACCTGAAAGTCCAATGGGTTGTACAAGGCTAGTACTCCTGGTGACAGTCGTGTAGCCACTTTGTTTCACGTGGGATACCACAGCAGGGATGTTTGGCATCCTGATAGGAGTGATAGACGCAGTACTTGGTATTTCAGGCAGACACGCAGAAGGAGCAATAACAGACACATCTTGAACTGCAGCAGTCATTCCCTTCCTTTGGCTACTAGCACCCGACTGGTGCTTCTTGGCGGAATTCTGTTGCACAAGTCCTGTAGGTAATACGCCAGTCTGCACCACCCCTTGTGCACCCCCAAGTGAGTGGTTCTGACTCACCACTTGGTCCAGCTTGATGACTCTGAAGCGGGAGCTGGCAAAAGTCTCAAACTCTGATGCTGCATCTTTAGGAGGCTCTGATGCTAAAGTGAAGCAGTTGGGAGAATCGTCTTGTGGAAAAGGCAGGCATTCTGGTGCTCCTCCTGAAGCAAAAGAAAGGCAGGCTAGACGTTCATCGACTGTAAATGGTTGGGATTCAGGAGGTATCGCTGGAGCAGAAGCAAATACAGCAGAATCTGATGGTGTAGACAGGTATACCTCTGATATTGGCAGCGAGGCTATGCAGGATACAGGCGTCTCATGAACTGAAGGCAAATACTCAGTATACTCCAGGACTGAAGACATGCTCTTTTGATGGACTACCGGAGGCTCTAAAGCTGAAGGATGATCTGCAGGATGAGTCGCTGTAGCTGAAGACAGGCAGGTCAGGGGAAACCTTGAGGCTGAAGGCAGGCAAGCTGGAGCAATCTCGGTTGCTGGATACAAGCATGTCCAGGTCTTTGGGACTGGCTCTTGAGTAAATGGCAGACATGGCAGCGGTTCATTGGTTGAAGACAGGTATGCCAAAGATGACTGCAGGGCTGTGGATTGAATCACAGAAGAGTCAATGGTTGTAAGAGGACAGACAGAAGTCTCAGAAGTTGACAGACCCATCGGTGGCTCAGGAATGAAGGGCACCCTTAGGGCAGTCGACTCCTTGGCACCAGTAACCAAAGACTGAGCTGTACCCTTGCAGTCCCTTTCTTTAGTGGGTGACACAGAGTCTTTTTCTTTGTAGAAGTCAAAATCAATCAGTGGAATCACCATAGTAAAGTCTCTGTTAATCAGGATTTCGTCTATTGTCCATTCCTCTGTTTTAGCTTCTGAAAGAGGCAGATTATCAATCAACAGTTCAGGAACCGCCTGACGGTTCTTTGGTTCAGTATACTGTGGAATGAGTCCATCAGAACAAGAAATCTGTACTGTCTCTGACTGTTCGTATTGATCAGAAGTGGCAGAAGGAAGAGTGAACCCAGAGGTAACATTGTTTTCCACATCAGCTTTAACATCTACTTCAGTCTCAGCAGCTGTATCAAGAGCAGGGCCTAAGCCTACAGTAGTGACTGAATCTGTGTATGCCACCATTGTGGATTGTGTTTGGAAATCAGAAGCTTGTATGTGTGCTAGCTCAGAATTATGACAAACTGCTACACAGGGTATTTTTGGTAAAGGAGTGGCTTGTAACTCTTCAGCTAACTGCAATCCCTGATAAACAGCAGAACAAATGTTAGAACCTGTGCCTAGATTAAGTGCTGTGCTAGACGAAAGACCTTCACTCCCAATAGATCTAACATATCGACAAATATCATGGTTTACCAAAGTCTCTGCCCTCAGGGGCTGAACAGTGTTCACTTCCTCCACATCAACAGAAAAAGTCTGAGGTGTATTCAGTAAAGAGTGTAAGGTTTTATTTTCCTCTTGTGCAGAAATGAGTTCTTGTCTTAACTCCTCAAGTTTAGCTCTTAGCATGCCCTGCATTAACTGTACATCACTATCAGTAGGCACAGGGGGAAGCATAGTGGCATCAGGGCTGGATCCTGCACTAGCAATCTGGATGTGCCTCGATTGTACATTGTCCTCTACTGCTTGCAGGTTCTGTGATTTATAGTTTATCTTTCCAACTTGGTCTGTGTTTCCCTTAAACAAACTATTGACATTAGACCTCTTGGCATTAGGGACTACAGTATGTACCTGTGCAACGGAGTATGCGTTAGACTGAGGGTAGAAAACAGAAGTTATGCAAGAAACCCCTCCATTCTTTATGTTGGTATCATGAAACTGTTCTATCTGAGGTGAAGCACAACTGGAATCATGGGGTTCAACAACAGAGGTACTCTCGTATAATAAGTCTAACAGTGTGTTGTTTTCTGCGGCTAAGGCTTGTGCTGACATAGAATCGGGATCAAAACCAAAGATAGAACTAGGATCAGGCCATGTAGGATGTGCCATCCTATGGGAAAAATACTTTGCACGTAAATGCCCATTCGTGACAAGGAGTTCATTGGAGTCAGGACTAGTGGTTTGATTGTCACGGGTAAACGTAGGGGAAGCTTTCTGTACAAACTTGTTAGAGGCCTTGCTGCCTTTCTTTCTTAAACTTGCCATATTCAATGGGAATTTTGGGCTGGTCATACTGTCAGGATTAGTCAGGCGAGTACAAAGGCAGCGAATATGGCAAGGGAAGTGTGCACCCAGGAACTACGACTCAGGTATGCTAGAACCCAGGAGTGCAAATAGAGTGTGACATCAAAACCAATATATGCAAAGGGATGTGGGGTAAGCACCTGACCGCGAGGAAAGTCGGCAAGCGCCTTACCCCCAATTGCTGTTACAGGTACTGACAGCGCTAAACCCACGTGGAGGGCAAGCAATGACAGGATCTGTGTACTAACACTCTTGATGGTATTACATAAGGGAACTTAAGAACTGTACTCACGAGGACGAGATAAACCTCTTGAATGTCAGCTAGCCCACGAATCCTGTTGAAGAAACTGGGACCCCGAAAGGCTAGAACAGCAATGGAAGGAAAACTAAATACCTAAGTGGGAATAGTGTTTACAAAATAGTGAGGAAAACATAAGCATTCACACAGGAGCTAGCTACTACCGCACACCACACCTAATAATCAAAGGGAAAATAAATGCAGAAGTGCAGTGGAAAACATGGAAAGGATCCTCTAGAAAGTAAGGATCAGGAGCAGGGAAAAACGAAATAACCTATGCAAACTTCTCCCTACCCCTCCAAGGAAAAGACAGGAAACTAAACTAAGAGGAAGGCTAAGGCAAATGGGTAACAGCAGCAAAGGACAGAGTCAAAGAAATATAGAACACAGACAAACTGGGCTGCATCTAAAAGGGGAAAGCACTGAGAATTGCTGCCTGCAAACAGAGGAAAGCAAAAAGGGAATCAAGGGAGCAGAAATCAATTAGCGCATGAATCCGAAATTCAGGGCGGAGGAAACAAGAAAACAGGAACAAGGAAGTAGGTACAAAGGCAAGAAACCAGGGACTAGTCAAAAACAGGAACACTGCAAATGATGACCAGCGCTGGACTGAAGTAAGACTGAGGCTTTTAAAGCTGCTTAACGAGCACACGCCTCGGGTGTGCTGATAGCTGCACCTGCCGCCGCAGCTGTTACCTATCCTCCACCCAACCTTGTGTTGCAAGGGTGGAGGTGGAGCAGTGGGCCAGGCATTCTGGGAAGCATAGTCATTTGGTTAAAGAAGCATGCTGGCTGCCAAAAACCTGGAATGGATCCGGAAGGGAAGTAGCTGGGAAAATAGGGATTTAGCGCTCCCAAATCATCACAGCACTGTAGCATAAAGTTCCGAGGAAAAGTCCAGTAGGGAATAAACCCCAAACCATGCCCCCAAATGGTGGGAACGGGCGCGAAGGGAGCGAGTCGTGACACTGCACTTCACAGTGAGCTGGGTCAGCTCTCTCTGGTTCTGCTAACAGGTCAGCTCTACTCTGCTGGTCTGGTCTGGGTCTCTGAAGGTTGATGGAGGTAAAGTATGGATTTTCCCGGCAAATGGATTTGAAGGTCCCTATCTGTCCTGTCTCTCTGCTTTTATGTGTTTTGAAATGGGTGTGTGTGCAGCATCACTAGGCTCTACCCCTCTCCACTTATCATTGGCCAAGCTTTCATTTCTCCCCTGATTGGGGGAGCTAAGTTGTGTCAGAGTGATGTCATTTTACAGCCTGCAGAAAGTCCACTCCTCCTGTCAACTTGCACACGAATCTAGATTTGAACCAAATACATATTTGCAGAGGTACATATTGTTTTAAAATTACACGCACCCCTCACATATCACAGGAGGTATACCCTGTCCAAATCTGCTCTTCCTGGGGGCTTGCATTCAGAAATGGCAATATTTTGCACTTTTTAACTGGTTTGCAATACCGGACATTACCCCAAATTTACACACATGTGCGCAAGGAGTATGGACATTAGTTGATGAAGTGTCAGATTTTTCACATGCACACATTTTGAGTAATATCCTCTTTTCCGCTAAAACCCCCCTGAACATGCCACCGGTTCTAAAAACCTCTTAAAATGTGGGCAGAAAAATCACAAGAATTATGGTATCATTTATAAAATTTTCACATGTCCGCTCTATGAATGATCCATCTTGTTAAAGTTATGTTCTGGCCCCAAAGGGGTGTGGTTTCCCTCCAGCACAAGGTTGAATTTCTGGTTTTTCCAGTTCTGCCAAGCCAGCTTGCTCTCACAGGCAGTGCCCCTCCCCTTTACTTCCAGGAGGAAGCTCCATTTACGACTGCCGCCAATAAAACATTTGCCTGAGTCAGGACAGGGCTTTGTTCAGAGCTCCTGTATTCTGTGGGGGCTCCCCTTAATTCAATTATCAGAGAGATGGCATATCCTTAGTGTGGCCAGCAAAAGGCAGATAGGCCTGGGAACACAGCTGTGACTCAAGTTTCACTCCTGATGGGGGTAGTTGCCAGGCAGAATTCAGTTCCTTAAGCCAGGTTTCAGATAAAATAACACTTTTTGTTACCCAGTTTAAGTCAAGACAATGTTTACATATGCAGCTAGAATGCTGATTCTAAGTTTAAACTATGACATTTAAACAATTGCAACCTATGTGACACTCAAAGTAGGTCACTCATTTCTTTTAAACATTTAGATTTTTTTTAGTGTCTTTCAGTCCAAATTTACTTAAACTGCTGAAATCCACAGCTCAGCCAGTCTTGTTCTAAACCTTCAAGTCACTTCAGAATATAACTTTACATTGGATCCACCTCTTAAAATGTCTTTCTTTGGCATGTTTTGGGTTCATTTATTCAGTTTTCTACAAAAAGTAAAATCTGGTGTTTTAAAACGCCGGCTTTTGGATAGTGGTGAGTACTGGTACTGCACCCCTTTTTGGGATTCAAGAAAATGAATTCCCAACAGTTATGGGTTTGCTTTTGGCAATCAGCATTGCCATTCCCAATGGTTTCAGACTACTGTGTGGGTAGTCCAATGGTGGTTTTAGGCAGTGTCCTTCTGTGCCCATAACATCGGCAAAAATGAGTGGCAGCCTATTCTTCATGCACTTCCCTGGGCATTTTCTGGGAAGCTCTGGCCATCATGATGTTTTCATGTCAGTACTGCACAGTTTTGAGGTAGGGCTAGGATGCATGGGTAAATACATCCCACAAGCCCCCCTCTTGCGATGGCCATTCGGGTTCACTGATGGGACTCGCAAGATCTGGGATGTTTCCTCATCTTCTTCCAATAGATGGCACAGTTCAGCATCTTTTCCTCCATCCGGTGCTGGTCGATCGGTTCTCCTCGCCGGTCCTGATGGGAATATTGGGCGGTACCCCGGGCCCCCTTGCGTCATCCTCCCAGTCTCCGGATCGTCCTCCTTGGCCCGTCTCAAGGTTTTCTTTCTCCTAGGACGACAAAGGAAGAGCGGCAATACCTATTCATAGACGTTTTTTCCACCACTGTTGAGATAGTGGGGCAGCATATGCATTTCATCATAACGAAACATTACATTCTTATTTTGAAAAAAAAACAGTATAACTAAGAGACAGTTTCATGCAAATCACAATATTTTAGAGACTAGGTGTGGTATGTTTTATGGTTGGAACTGAATTAGTCTGAGACAGTACCCGCTAGGATTCCAGAGGATTCCTCCAGTTGTTGCAGAGTGTGCCTGGGATGGCAACATTTCAACTGGTTTATGTGGATCCACTTGTCTTCCCCCGCTGCCAAAGGACCTTTGGGGATGTGGATTTTATAGGCCACAGGGGAGATTTTGTCGATGATCTCAAAGGGTCCCTTCCATGTAGGCAAGAATTTCCGCTGTTTTGCCTGGTTTCTTTGGAAGTTGTATAGATAGACCCGGTCTCCCACCTGATATTCCTTCCTGGAAGTCTTCAGGTCATAGTGGGTCTTCATGCTATCAGCTGATCTTTCTAGATTCCGCTGAGCATAAGCAAAAGCATGTTGAAGGTGTTTCCTTAAATTCTCCACATACTCATGAGTAGTGGAGGCATTTATCAGTGTCTGCTCTTGGGTCCTGTAGAGCAAATGCTGAGGAAGTACCATCTTGCGCCCAGTCATCAACTCAAATGGTGACATTTTGGTTGCAGATGAAGGGGTAGATCTGATGGCCATTAGGACCAGAGGTAATCGGATATCCCAACTTGGCCCAGAATCTGCCACAAACTTTTTTAAGATGCTCACAATTGTCCGGTTATATCTCTCTACTGCCCCAGAAGAAGCTGGCATGTAAGCAATATGCAACTTCCTTTTGACCCCCAGTATCTCCCACATCTTTGTCATTACTTCACTGGTGAAGTGGCTACCTCTGTCTGACTCAATCCTTTGAGGTAGACCAAAACGGGAAAAGATATACATATTTTGAGTAATATCCTCTTTTCCGCTAAAACCCCCCTGAACATGCCACCGGTTCTAAAAACCTCTTAAAATGTGGGCAGAAAAATCACAAGAATGAAGGTATCATTTATAAAATTTTCACATGTCCGCTCTATGAATGATCCATCTTGTTAAAGTTATGTTCTGGCCCCAAAGGGGTGTGGTTTCCCTCCAGCACAAGGTTGAATTTCTGGTTTTTCCAGTTCTGCCAAGCCAGCTTGCTCTCACAGGCAGTGCCCCTCCCCTTTACTTCCAGGAGAAAGCTCCATTTACGACTGCCGCCAATAAAACATTTGCCTGAGTCAGGACAGGGCTTTGTTCAGAGCTCCTGTATTCTGTGGGGGCTCCCCTTAATTCAATTATCAGAGAGATGGCATATCCTTAGTGTGGCCAGCAAAAGGCAGATAGGCCTGGGAACACAGCTGTGACTCAAGTTTCACTCCTGATGGGGGTAGTTGCCAGGCAGAATTCAGTTCCTTAAGCCAGGTTTCAGATAAAATGTCACTTTTTGTTACCCAGTTTAAGTCAAGACAATGTTTACATATGCAGCTAGAATGCTGATTCTAAGTTTAAACTATGACATTTAAACAATTGCAACCTATGTGACACTCAAAGTAGGTCACTCATTTCTTTTAAACATTTAGATTTTTTTTAGTGTCTTTCAGTCCAAATTTACTTAAACTGCTGAAATCCACAGCTCAGCCAGTCTTGTTCTAAACCTTCAAGTCACTTCAGAATATAACTTTACATTGGATCCACCTCTTAAAATGTCTTTCTTTGGCATGTTTTGGGTTCATTTATTCAGTTTTCTACAAAAAGTAAAATCTGGTGTTTTAAAACGCCGGCTTTTGGATAGTGGTGAGTACTGGTACTGCACCCCTTTTTGGGATTTAAGAAAATTAATTCCCAACAGTTATGGGTTTGCTTTTGGCAATCAGCATTGCCATTCCCAATGGTTTCAGACTACTGTGTGGGTAGTCCAATGGTGGTTTTAGGCAGTGTCCTTCTGTGCCCATAACATCGGCAAAAATGAGTGGCAGCCTATTCTTCATGCACTTCCCTGGGCATTTTCTGGGAAGCTCTGGCCATCATGATGTTTTCATGTCAGTACTGCACAGTTTTGAGGTAGGGCTCGGATGCATGGGTAAATACATCCCACAGGACCGGGATCGGACAGGGCCAACAGAATTGGCCACTCTAGACGAGAAGAGAATTCCTCGACGAAACTGCACGATCTAATCCCTGGACGGTGAGCTGTGGCCCGAGACGACGTCTTGAGGAGGGTCCATATATTTGAGGTGGGTAAATTTGCTGAAAATCACCAGACACGTGGGTCCTTAGCATTGTCCTTAGTAACCCGATCAGGCCTCCAAGTCCTTTGTTCAGGCGAATCGTGCCCCGATTCTTAATCTAACTCTGACAATTTGAATTTGGAGCATAGTACTCGCGAGCACAATTATTTAACCAGGTAACACCAGAACTTTGATATGCCTGGGAAATTGTCTGCCTGCTTTAGGGCATTATTCTGAAGCGACAGACAATCATTGGAAGATAGCCATCCCGCACCACAGGAGGGGTCGCAGGCATGTACTATGTACTGTAAGAAAGGCTTTGGTAGTATAGCATTTAATTACATTTGGCACAGACAAATAAGACTTAATTCTAAACTTCGGTGGCCAACCAATGGTAGTTTTGAAATCCCTCGTATAGAATATTTAGAGTCTTTATTAGTAAAGAAAAAGGCTAGACCTGCAGCATTTGACGCGTTGCACAGTTGGAAAACAGAAGCTTTGCAGCAACAAAAGAGTAGAGAGAAACACATGCGTAGACATATGACACGTTTCGAAAAGGCACGGTTATATGATCAAAATAAACAATTGGAGTCAGTTAGGAACACGGACAGGGCGTTTCAATTAGGCATTCAGAAAATCTACCCTTCAAAAGATTTTCATACGTCAGATGAATTGATTAATAAGCTTTTGCATGAACGAAGGCCCGATGCCTCCGCGCCACCTCCGTACGTCCCTCCTCCTGGCGCTTTGCCCCTTCCTGTTGTAGTTCCCCCTCCTATAGTTCCTCCGGTCCTCCCTGCTGTTCTTCCTGTTGTTCTTCCAGCCGTCGCCCCGTTGCCTGCCCCCTTACCTTCACCTGTTGTTATTCAGAATGTGCCTACTCTTCCTCTTCCAAGTGATTCTGCATCTCTTGTAGTAGACCAGGGAGCAAGACCAAGGGTTGTGACTCGTAATACTGTGTCCCCAGACAAAAGGAGTGAATTAACTGCTTGGGCTAAACATTGTATGGAGAAGGGTGAACAAGCTGATGTTTTTTTCCACACTCGAAAATTTGAAAGATATTCCTGAGAAAAATGTTTTTATCGAAGGATTAGGGACTCATTTGAGTATAATGTGGAATAGACTAAATGATGTAGATTTCCCACAAGGGCTACGGGATTTGAACGCCTTAGCGTTGTCCAGAGATACTGCGGAGAAGGTATATGAGCATGTTGAGAGGATTTTTGAGTATAGGAAGGAGTTGGAAGGGTTACAGAATGAGGAAGCAGATGGTGGTAGTTTAGGTATTATGTACTTAAAGAAACAGTTTTCTCCTCGTCGAGAATTAAAAGGAGAGAAAGCGCAAACTTGTATAAAGGATGCGATAAGATGGATTTCGGATATGTCGATAACTCCAGATGAAGTATATGACACAGATAGTCAGTATACGTTAGAAATGCAAAAGAAAGTGATATAGGTGATGGTAGAGCACCTGCAGAATGAGTGTGTAAGAAGAAAGATTTGTTGTCCCGCAGAATTTTTGAGTGTTTATAAGAGAGCCTTTTCGATCGATACTACTTCGACTGCCTTAGCACTTGACTTGGCTATGTAGCTTAGTAAGCGTTCGGAGATGCCTACTTCTCAGTTGCCTATGAGAGAGGTCCCTCTGACATTTGTCCCGAAAGTTAGATTGCGGCCGATGCTGGACGAGGAATAGTCGCCGGAGAAATTCCTGCACATTACGTTTCACAGTTTGTTCATGTCCCGTTTTCAAGACAGGAAGTGAACACCATAAAGCAATCTATTCCCAATATAAGAAAGAATCCGACCGGATTCTATATAGAAATAGAGTCAGTCTTACAGTCGTCGGTATTCACTTTAAGTGATATTGACCTATTATTTCCCGTACTCCTGCCAGTTGATTTGTGGAAACAGATTAGGACTGTAGATGACATACCTGGGTTGGGAGATACATGGGATAACATGGTTAGGCTAGACAGAGAAAGATCAGCTGGCGAACAACTACCTCAAGTGATATTAACCTTGCCTGATAGAATTATTGTAAAATTGAAAACTATGGTTCCAGAAAAAAGAATCATTTGGGACAAGCTTACGGCCTGTGTCCAAGGAATGTCTGAGGGTGCTTCCAATTTCTTCAATCGGTTCGAGCAGGTATTCTCAGATTTCAGTGGACAAGACTTAGGCACAGAGTCAGGGAAAAGGTTGTTTGTCGACAAATTTGTACGTGGATTGCTGCCTGACGTCCAGTTACAGATTATGTCTTCTGAAAGCGCTTGGCAGGCGAAGTCTCAATCAGAAGTACTGCATATGGTTCAGTACTATGAAAATCGTGTAAATAC
Organism: Ambystoma mexicanum; assembly: GCF_040938575.1. Classification (NCBI taxonomy): domain Eukaryota; kingdom Metazoa; phylum Chordata; class Amphibia; order Caudata; family Ambystomatidae; genus Ambystoma; species Ambystoma mexicanum. The sequence goes on along the minus strand of NC_090924.1, from coordinate 1,430,735,699 downwards.
TGAAAAGGAAAAACTTGAGAAAAAAAGGGGTGACCTGAAAACTAAAGTTTTATTACAGCAGATTGTTAGGTCGAGTCAAAAACTGAGAGGCGAGTGATTGCTGAGGTGAAATTGTTAGCCGACTTCCGTCCGGAGAACAATGTATTACTGCATGCAATGCCTTCAACAAATTTAGCCCCAGCAAGTTCGCCCCACAGTTTGTGGTAAGTAGAAATGGACACTGTTCCATGAAGGGACCCAGTGTTATTGGTACCGGCAAAGAGACCGGACAAACTACAGGTGTGCCTGAAAACCCTACGGAAAAGTTGGACTGCCCTGACAGGGGAATATTTGGAACCCGTGAATGGTCAATGGAACATTTCTGTGCTCCTGTATCTACTAAAAATAGATGCTTCCTATTTCCCACTGCCATCTCAACGTAGGGGCCTTTCTGATGAACGGGAATAGGCGTAGGTTCCAAATCCTGCTTCGGGCAATCCTAGGGAAACAGAATATTATCAAAAGGAAGCTCTTCAGAGAGGTACGCGGCAGAAGGGTGATCAAAAATGTTTCTATTATCCACATTCGAAACTTGCTTATCTTGTGAAGGAGGTTGCTGTGATTCTGGTGTAAACTGACCTCTGTAGATTGTGGATCCCTAACTTTTCGTTAACGATTAAACCAATGCTGGCTTTGACAAAGAAGGGCATTTCTTTGCCATTGCCATGGACTTTGGAACACCAGACAGCATTTGATTTGCTCAAATCCGCACTGTGTTTAGCGCCGGTTTTAGGAACTCCGAATTATGACAAGGCCTTTGTATTGTTTGTACATGAACGTGATGGATGTGCTTTGGCTGTGTTAACACAGGAACATGGAGGGAAGAATAGGCCGTGCGGCTACTATTCCTCCGCCCTTGATCCTTTAGCATGCGCTTTGCCAAGATGTTTGCGCGCTGTTGCTGCTTCTGCTGCGTCTGTAAAACAGAGTGAGGGAATGGTCCTGGGTCATGCGTTAACCCTAATGGTACCTCACTCTGTAGATTTTCTATCGAATAGAACTCAAACGCAACACCTCACTTCTGCACGATTGACAAGATATGAATTAATCTTGTTTGCCCCCACATTCAAATTCAGAGGTGTTGTGTATTAAATCCGGCTGAACTTTTAACTGTCTCGCAAGATACTGTTGATGGTGACGATACATCACACGATTTCCTTTTTATGACAGAACAAGAGACTAAAGGCAGAATCGATTTGAAAGACACGCCTTTGAATAGCCCACAAGGAGAGCTATTTTGTGATGGCTCTTGTTTTAAACTTCCAGACGGTACATTCACGGCTGCTTATGCTGTTACTACTTTAAGCACGGTTGTGGAAACTAAAAGAATTATGCACAACTATGCGCAGGCCGCAGAAATTATAGCGTTAACTTGAGCTTGTGAACTTTCTGAAGGGCTTACAGTGAATATATATACTGATAGTCAGTATGCCTTTGGGGTGGCCCACAATTTCGGTAGACTTTGGAAAGAACGAGGTTTCTTGACCTCGCACGGAACGAAAATCCAGCATGGCACTTTAATAGTGTGATTACTTTCAGCACTTGCACTCCCTGTTCAGTTAGCTATCGTAAAATGTTCAGCACATCAAAAGGTTACAGATGATGTAGGAAAAGGGAATGCTTTCGCCGATCAGATAGCTAAACAGACTGCCACTGATTTCAGTTCAGAAATGTATGCTGTAAAAGAAATTGTAAATGTTTGCACTTTGGGTGAAAGTATCGATGCTGTAAAAGATATTCAAGCAGATGCCACCATAGAGGAAACTAAGAGATGGATCGAGGGTGCAGGCAGATTGGATGACGATGGGTGTTGGGTAGACAATATTGAAGGGAAATGGTTACTCCCTGACGCCTACATTACAATGATGGTTATTATGGCTCATGGTCCGACACATGTTTGTGCACGAAAATTGACAAAAATGCTACACAGTGTATGGGCCAATGATAAGATTTTCAAAACTGCGGAGCGTTTTGTCCAGAACTGCATGGTTTGCTTGCAGCACAATGTAGGAAAAGGTACCTCGACTCCTAGAGGAAGTTTTGCTCAACCTTCTGTCCCGTTTGAGGTTATTCACTTTGATTTTATTGAAATGGAACGGTGTAACAATCTTAAATATGTATTGGTTGTTATTTGTGCCTTTAGTAAGTGGGTTGAGGCCTTCCTGGCTAGAGATGCAACGGCCATAACCACGGTAAAAACTCTGTTGAAAGTTTTTTTGCTAGATTCGGGCTGCCGAGAGTCATCTGGTCAGATAATGGGCCACACTTTATTGCCATTGTAATCCTACAAATTTGCAAAGGATTACAGATTGACAAGCGGTTCCATTCAGCTAGACATGCCCAAAGTGCTGGATTAGTAGAGAGGCACAACGGCATTATAAAGAACAAACTCGCTAAGACGTGTGCTGGCACCAAGCTAAAGTGGCCCGACGCCTTACCGATCGTGTTACTATCGATGAGAACAACCCCTCAAACTAAGACTGGGCTCTCTCCCTTTGAGGTGGTAATGGGGAGACCTGCTAATATTTGGGGTATGCCAAAAAGTCACTCATTGCGGAATATAGAAAATGTGCTTCTTTCAGATTACTGTAACCAGTTGACTAAAAATCTGTTTTCAATTTATCGCCAGGTGCGAGAGGCATTACCTGTGCACTACGAGGGTCCTGGTCACAGTCTATGACCGGGGGACTGGATCCTCACGAAGGTTTTTGAGAGGTTGTCTTGCCTTGCACCTCGGTGGAGGGGTCCCTACCAAGTCCTGCTAGTCACCCAGACTGCCATGCGGGTAGCGGGTCGTAAACACTGGATCCATGCGACGCACACCAAACGGATCCCACAGCCCGTGCCATACGATACAGAAGACACGGAATCCCTTCCCACTGCTGTAACTAGCGTGCCTGAAACAGCAACAACCAACAAGGGAGAATCGGAGTCTGCTTCAGAATCTGCAAGGCCGGACAAAACGGCCGTCTTGTCTTCGCACTCCCCAACAGTGGAACTTCCGGATCAATCCTTTTCTGATCCCATTTCCGTCCATTCACCACTTCCAGGAGGAAGTGACGACACTTTTTTCTCACCAGAAACTGCAAAATATAATTTGCGCCCAAGGAAGTAAACGTACAGCATGGTCTGACTGTGCGATTGAGAAAATCCTTTGAGGGCTTGCCTTTTTGGCCTGACTGTGCGGCAAGATTCTGTCGGCTAAGGGTTGTGGGAAAGACATTAAGAAGACGCGTGACTGGAGTCGCCAGCAAACGAACAATTGGTGTTTTTTCGGTTGAAGACGACAATGCCTGCACCCGCTACCGCTCGTACCAAACTATTAGATAAACATTTGACTAGCAGAGACAATGATCAAGCATGTAAGGGGACCCCCAAAGTATATTGTTGCCTTGTCGTGATAATTACTGGATTTTTAGTAACTGTTGGGTTTGGGTTATGGTATCCGTTAGAGGACTTTTTTCCTATTGAAAATGTATCTGTTATTCCCACTCCTTCTGTGCAATTGCATACTTTGTCGCTTAGGGATTCTTTGCATAGACGGAACTATCAGTGTTCTCATGTCTACCATTTCAGTTCGAAGGTACATTCAGTACGATTGTCTGAGCGCACAACGTCTCTTAGACCTTCAATTTGATATTGGAATGATTCCAGGTGTCATGCACATTACTTTCTTGTTATTCTTCCAATATGACAGAGGTGAGGGGGTGGGTTCAATAGACGACATGTACACATGCCTCCCTACATTCCCCCCTCTGATCGAGTCCTCGACCACCACCTCAATTTTATTCACACTGTTGTTTCTTCGGAATCCATATCTTTGTCACCCCCTCAGGTCACCTGCATTCTTTATATGTTCATTCACACTCCAGGTCATATGGCAACACTCCCCAGTCATTTGACAGAACACCCAACATTCCACATAATTCTAATGATCCTTGGGATAATAAACCTTTGTTCCTAGGGGTGCTAGGGTACTTCCTTTGAGGTGCTCATGGGTGGTCTGTGTATGCTCATCAGTGACAGCATTTACATCAATCATTATCTTCATCCCAATAGCTTTCTTTGCTGTCTTCTAGCATTGTCTTGTAATTATTCTTATACGAGACAAGAGAATCCTAGCAACACCAACACTAGTATTGGTTCTAATAGTTTGAAGGCTTTCGCTATTCAGGTTGGAACTCAGGAGAATAGAGATGAAAATCAATCTTTATCTTCGGTCTCATCTACTTCTTCCACCATCGTCATATGCAGGGTTGACAGTATAGTTATTGCTTCAGTTATGGTTCCATTTTCTCCATAATGGACACTTATTGATGTACAGCTAGAAGGCTCTATCTTGGCACATGCACATCCTTCCATTGCTGTAATTAAGCCAAGTACATACCTGTTGTGGAGAGTCATGAATCTGATGGCCCCCAATTATTCTCTAATCACATTAAATCCTTGTATTGTCATGATATTTGTTTGTAGCCGTTCCCACCTGGTAATTTGTAGCCTCATGGGGTTCGCTACAGCTTGAATTCCTGGGTATAATATAAATGTAAATATTACTGCGGTACTACTCAACAATGTGTGCTCTTCTGTAATGTCATAATAAGCTTCCATGGCTTTTGCAGAGAAATAGTTATCGCTCTTCTATTGGATGGGGTTGAGTGACTTCTTCTTCCTTTGATGTGCATGTCATAATTCGGTCTTATTGTGCCTCCATTTTTGACTCCAAGATAGGGGATAGTCCTTCCTTGGCAGTCTAGCTTTCTTGATTCCAGTGGACACGGTGGCTCTGCCCTTGTGTTACGCTCACCTGGTCTCTGCGGGGACGTTGGGGCACGGTTAGAGCCCCCCCTGGATTCGGCTCCCCGGGATCGGTTCTCACCCACAGCTGCTGCCAAGTATACTGTTCTGGATGCTGGTACTGTCCCTGTGGAACACGAGAGGCAATGAGAAGGGTGTAGAGGTATTGTGACTCCCCTCGGACCTTTCGTGCCAAAATGAGGTAAGTATGCATTTGCCCATATAGACTCACCTAACATATAGTTAGGGCAAGCTGTCCGTCCTGCTTCTCTTCAGCAGGGGCGCTTCAAGATGACCCAGTTGCTTTACTGGTCCATAGATGTGGCGGCCCAGGCCGGCTGTGACCGAACCACTTTGAAGGTAGGAGTCTTTGTGATGATTATTGTTCATATAAGTATTAATGTCTTGTCACATGATTTAAGTTCGTACTAATGTCTCTTTCTCCCGTATAGGTGATGGCAGCCCAGCAGAGCCGTTGCACCGGTGGAGGACTTCGAAGTGTTCCCAAGAAGATGACTAGTTGGAATCCAATGGTAAGCGCTAGATCCGATGGCGCACAACCTTAGCAAATGTCTCAATTAGGTTTCTAACCATATTTGTTCTTTCCTCCTGCAGGTATAGTCTGCAAGCACTTGGAGAAGAGTTGCAGTGCATGGACCTGGCAGGGGGGTGAAGGATGCCTGCGACCGCGACAAAGCTGGCCGTGTAGAACGTCTAATTTGCTGTCCGAGCTGAAGGTCAGGTAAGGCGTGCCGTCGGTGGTTATATTCCACGAGCCAGGTAAGTGCGCTCTGGTCGATCGCGGATGGAGTCATTGCGAGCAGCTAAGTGACAATTCAGCTGGTTTTGATGGAGAAAATGGGTATGTTGCGCCTCCGCGATTGTTCGGCTGGCTATGCAGGTAAGATGCTTCTCTGCGATGGTTTCACTGGACGACAGGTAAGAAGTTTCTCCGAGATGGTTTGGCTGGATGACAGGTAAGATGCTTCTCTGAGATGGTTTGCTGGGAGGCAGGCAAGAGGCTTCTCCGAGGTGGTTGCACTGGAGAACAGGTAAGATGCTTCTCAGGCGGCGGTGAGCGTTACGCTGCTTAGGCAGAATAAAGCCTGGTCCCGGCCATGCCCCATTGCTCTGCTAGATGGTTCCACCCTGCCACTCCCAAATGATGCCGCACGTGCAGCTTTATTGATTCCTATGGCCACGCTCGGCCCAGATACACATGGTTGACTGATATGAGATGGAATGGCACGTGCCCAAGGGAAAAAGTGTGCAGAGCACACTTTCTTATGAGCCTGGCGCCAAAGGCTCCAGAACTGGGTCCAACTGGACCCTTTAGGGGATGTGTACTGAGGTTTCTGTCCAGTGCCCATGACAGCACTCCTCCTCAAGGCCCCTCTGATGATTTTCCCCCCTCCTGACCTTGGTTTGGTGGAATTATTATGATGAAATTGTCTAACTAGCCGTGGGGCATGGACGAATTCAATGGGCTCCCAAGTTCGATCTTACGGTCCGTAGCCTTTCCAATCAATTAAGTAGTACAGTTTGGATCGTACTACCTTAGAATCCAAAATGTCTTTGACTTCGTATTCCAATTCCCCTTCAATGACAGCTGGTTCGGGTTGTGTTTCAATCCGAGTATCTGGATTCATTGGTTTCAAGAAGGAAACATGGAATACCGGATGGATCCGCATGTTAGTTGGTGAATCTAACTTCATGGCTGCAGGATTAATAATAGCCTTGATGGGATAGGGTGCTAAGTACCTGGGTCTGAAGGCCCGGGGTCCTTTCAATGGGATGTTCTTGGATGGCAACCAAACTTTATCCCCAACTTGGTAATGTGGAGCTTCCTTTCTTTGTCTATCTGCAAACTTTTTCTGTTATTCTTTAGCCCTGGTTAGTGTCTCTGTAGCCCTTTTTAGAATTTGTGAGATAGTTTTGTGTAAGGTTTTGACAGCTGGCATTTCCAAATTGTCAGGAGAGTCAAAGACAGATGTTTGAGGGTGGCGACCTTGGACTGTATATATTGGGGTCTCTCCGGAGCTAGTGTGGACTGAGTTGTTGTAGGCAAATTCCGTTAACCAGAGAAGGTTTGTTGCAACATGCACCAGAGGTATTGCTCTAAGGTCTGGTTGGTCCTTTTGGTCTGGCCATCGGTTTGGGGATGGTGACTCGTGGATAGCCGGAGTTCAATCTTGGCTATTTTGCAGCATCTCCTCCAGAGAGCAGAAACAAATTGTGTTCCGCGATCTGAAATCAGCACAGACGGGAAACCATGAAGTTTTACAACTTGCTCTAAAACACTGTGGCGAGTGCGGAAGCAGTTGGAAGCCCCTTCAAAGGAATAAAATGGGCCCTCTTGGAGAACAAGTCTACAATAACCAGAATTGTATTGAACCAGTTGCAAGAATGTAGGTTGGTAGGTTGGTGATAGAATCCATCGACAGTGTATGCCATGGTGCTGGTGATACCGCTCAAGGACGTAATAGCCCTGCAGAGCTTTGTTTCTGAGATTTATTTTGTGTGCGCACCCCACAGGTGTCTTTTCACCAGGTTGGACACTGGGTAGCACTTTTGGATTTTGGCCCGAGTCTTGGTGATTCCAGGATGCCCTTCCACTAGCGATTCATGGTAATTTGCTATTATCTGCCTTTGCCTTGGTTTTGTCTTGAATATATAGCCTTTTTTGGAAATAAGGCAAATCATCCATAATGGAGTATTGGTTTCCTTGAGCTAGCCATTTCTGTTGTGCAGTTGGAGTCATTCAAGATCGAAGATCAGTTTTCACTTCTTCCAAACAGGAGGTTTCAGCGATTTGATTCTGAATCCGTACTTCGGATATATTATGGCCACAGGCTCGGAGGTTGCAAAGGCTTCCTTGTCTTCTCCCATACGGGATAGGGCGTCGGCTTTCCCATGGCGCACCCCTGGCCTGTATGTAATTATGAAATCATATTCTGCAAAGAAAAGAGCCCAGCGGAGCTGGCGCGAGAATTGGGTCTTGGCTGTCTTTAGAAATTGTAAATTTCGGTGATCTGTAATAACCGTGACCGTGTGCCTAGCTCCCAAAAGCTCCATGTCTTGAAGGCCCCTTTGATTGCCAATAGTTCCCTGTCGGTAATTGCATAGTTCAACTCAGGTGCAGAGAATTTACGGGACCAGAAGGCTATGGGATGCAGTTGTCCAGTATCCGGATATGTCTGTGATAAGACGGCTCCCGTGGCAATGCTAGAAGCGTCTGTTTCAACTACATATGGCAGGTCAGGACGGGCACGCCGCAGAACTGGTGCTCAAGTGAAGGCCTTTTTCAGTTCCAGGAAGGCCTTTTCTGCCTCAGGAGACCAAAGCAGTATTGTATTCTTCTTCAGTAAGGAAGTGATTGGATGGACTATTTGCGAAAATCCAGGAATTAATCATCAGTAAAAACTAGCAAATCTGATTATGCTTTGATGGATGTTGGTGATGGCCATTGTATTATTGCGTCCACCTTGCGGGTTTCCATATGAACACCTTGTGGGGTAAGCATGAAGCCCAAAAAATTCTGTCCAATTGTTTTTTTTTTTTGGTCTGGATGATTTGTATCTAAATGTGTATATCTTTTCATTGTACATAGTTTTTCCTTCTTCCAGATGTTGATCAATATAATTTCTTACAGCACCACTGTCAATATATGCCTCCAAGGCATGCACCTTTGTGGGTTGCTGATGGTTGACCAAAAGTACCGGTCTGTACAGATTCCTTCTTTTCGCTCGACAAGTGGACCCCTACACTTGCCGGGTGCACGAGTTTTCCTGATCTTGTTCTTTTTCTTCCTTCCCATTGTCAGTTGCTCCTACACTTCTTTTGGGGGGTTTGATGGGGCACTCTCGAAGGGAATATCCTGCTTTTCTGCAGTATAAATATAGTTGCTGCTGCCTCCTCTTCTCTCGCTCTGCCTTGGAGATAGGAGCGCATATTCCTCCAATCTGCATTGGTTCGACTGGTTCATGGGTTTTAGCTGAATTGTCCTGGGGTCGCATAATGACGGACCTCCCTTAATTCCTTGAGTGGTCTATTCTTCGATTCTGCAGCTGGTAATCTAGTTGTTCCGTCAGATTTATATACTCTGCACATCCTTCAGGAGGATTAACCACTTGGGCTAGCACATCTTTTAATTCCCCACGCAAAACCCAATAAAAGAGCATAGTTCTCTTTTCTTCTGGCCAATTTGTCTGTGCCACGAGGCGATTTAAATTGGCGATATAGGTAAGCATTTCTTGGCTCCCCTGACTGAGGAACAACAGTTCAATGTCCATAGGCTTGGCTTTGGATATGTCTAGTAAACAACTTTTCCATTTCTAGTTGGAAATCCCCAAAGTTTCGGAGCAGAGGATCATCCTGGTTCACTAATGGTATCGACCAGTCTGCTGCGCTTCCTCCTAAATAGGAAAGAACGAAAGCCACTCATGCGCTATCGTTTGGAAAGGCCCCAGGTCGGCACAGAAAGTGAAGACAACTTTGATTCATAAATATTGCATATTTGTTTGGATCGCCGGTGAAACGTTCAGGTGGGGCTAGTGGCACTGCCCCTGGAAGCACCACCTGGACTGGTGGTGATGGCTGCGATGTAGGAGGTTTTGACATCCCAGGTGGCGGAACCTATCCTGCGTGTGTCTGAAGCATTTGCCTTGCCAAATCATCGGTTCATTCCCGGGTTACAAGTAAGTCCCTTCGCAAGGCACTGGTCTCTTGTCTGGAAGCATGGACTTCAGCCCACAATTCCCTTAGTAATTGGTCCAGCTGGTCGGTTTCAGAGGTTTCCATAACGCCCAGGCAGGGATTCAGAGAGGATTTGCATTCTGTTACGCTCACCTGGTCTCTGCGGGGACATTGGGGCACGGTTGGAGCCCTCCCAGGATTCGGTTCCCCGGGATACGGTTCTGGATGCTGGTACTGCCCCTGCGGGAACACGAGAGGCAATGAGAAGGGTGTGGAGGTATTGTGACTGCCCTCTGACCTTTTGTGCCAAAATGAGGTAAGCAAGCGTTTACCTATATAGGCTCACCTGATATATAGTTAGGACAAGCTATCCGTCCTGCTTCTCTTCAGCAGGGGCACTTCAGGATGACCCAGTTGCTTCACTGGTGCATAGATGTGGCGGCCCAGGCCAGCTGGGACCGAACCACTTTGAAGGTAGGAGTCTTTGTGATGATTATTGTTCATATAAGTATTAATGTCTTGTCACATGATTTAAGTTTGGATTTAATCCTGCGTGTATGGCTGACATCACATAGGCAGAGTCAGAGTACACTGTCACTTGCTCATCCTCAGATCTCTGAAGTGTGGTGATAAGTGCCACTAATTCTGCAGTCTGTGCTGAACAATGTGAAGGCAATCTTGAACTTTTCACTACTTCAAATTCCCCATTCTTTTTTTAACTTTACTACTGCCGATACCATATGCCTTTCTCCTGTCATTTGGACAATCTTTGAAGAGCCACCAATTAATAGAATTTCCCCCGCCCTAGAGCATTTTCTTTAATGTGGGGAATATTGTCATAAAACTCAGTATACATGTGCAAACATGTACATAATCCTCCTTTCCTACTGGTTCTGCTACAAATGTTGCTGGATTAAGAATTCTCCATCTAACAATTTTGATTGCTGTGTTTGAAATAATCTCCTCATAACCTGATTTTCTTTGTGTGGGCAACGTGCTTTTAGGTTCATCGAAAATAGCCAATAGGGAATGCACGACGGATAACTTAATTGAACCCCCCATTGTAATACATGCAACTTTTTCAATTGCAAAAGCAGCAGCAGCTATTTTGTTCACAAGGGTAATGCTCTCTCATTACTAGGTTTAAAATCCCACTGTAATAAGCCAATGGTTTATGTCCATGTCCTGATGTTGTTTTCTGCGCGAGGACTGCTGTCATTACTACTTCATTTGAATGTGAGAATAACGAAAACTCTTCATTATAATCGAGAATCCCTAACATAGGGGCTGCACAAATCGCCTATTGCCCAAAACCCATCTATTAAGTTCTCATTCCCGTAGTGTGACATTTTCCATTTTATTTCTAAGTCAAATCCTACAGCTGTGCCTTCTGCCCCTTTCAGTATTCCCCCTCCCTTTGCTTGCATCTTATTTATCCTGTCTTTTTAATGTATCTCTCCAATCTGGGATCTTTCCCCAACCCTATAAAGGTTATAGTTATTCCCCTTTTGAACAAAGCTAACATCATCTCCTCTGATCCATCTAACTTTCATCCCTAGTTCTCTCTTGTAATACTGTTCTAAACATTTGGAACGTCTGGTCCATGCACAGCTCTCTTCTTATTTGAACTTTCATGGTATGTTCTTCTTGTCATTCCAGGTTTCGCTGCCTTCTTTCCACAGTGACAGCAATCCTGGGTTCCTCCAATTTCATCCTACATGTGCATCATCACAAGCTTTCTTTTATTTTGGTTCTTCTTGACCTTAATGCCACATTTGATACTATCGATCACAATCCTGTTGAATTCTCTTTCTTCAATTAGCCTTTCTGGAACTGTTTTGTCCTGGTTTGCTTCTTTTCTACAGGACTGTTCTTTTTCTGTATCCTGGAATGGTACATTTTCATCTTCTATATCATTTCCCTTTGGTGTACCCCAAGGTTCAGTCTTAGTGCCTCTGCTCTTTGCACTTTATACTGCTCCACTGTTTCACTTATTTCCTGCTTTTCATTCAAAGCTCATTGGTATACTGATGAGACGCAGATGTATGTTTCTTATTCTTAATTTTCTTTTGATATTCCTCAAACGTTTATTTTAGTATCTTTTAGCCATTGCATCTGTGGTGGCTACTCACTATCTCTGTCTTAGCCATAACAAATTAAGTGTGTTTCTTTCCTGCCTTCAATTCACCTTTTTCCCCTACCACTGATTACTTTCCCCTTTTGGCCCTACCAATTTTTGATTTAGTATGTAATCTTGAGATTATTTTTGATTCAACACTCACATATCAGTAACGGAATGTTTATACTGTTCGTACTTGCCATTTTCAGATTCATAACATTCTTGAAATCTGTCCTCTTCTGGCATGTTCTGATACTTAATTAAAAACTCTTGTGTTCATGAAATTGCAGTACTGCTGGTCTCTGTATTTTGTTTTACCTCAGTATGCTGTGCATCCTCTTCGTTCGATTTTATATTTCCCAATTTGTTTCTCTCTTAGATATTTGTCCTCTGTTCTCCTTATTTAGCCTAGCTTTATTGACTCTCTATTCCCTTTTTGATGTATTGTTTTTAAACCTGTTTATGGTGTTGGCCCTGGATATCCTTGCAATGTGGTCTCCCTCTATCAACCTACTTACCCTTTCTCTCTGCTTCTCATTTTCTCCTCTTTACCATATGTACTCCCTGTGCCTTGTCTCTTGCTTTTGATCCTTTCAATATTTGGCTCCCAAATTGTGGAATGCTTTACCCTTTGACATGCATTCCTCTGTTACTGTTTCTGTCTTTAAAAAATGTCTGAAAGATCATTTGTTAGCAAAATCATTGCCTTCTTAAATTCTTTTCCCTTTTGTTTTTTCTTTTCTTTTCAAGCTTTACTGACATTATTGGACCTATTGGAATGTTTCATTGTATGTACCGTTATCCATTTTATAAAGTTTCCATAAAAGCACTTTGTAAGTGCCATCAATAAATCAATACATATATCCCTAGATATTTAATAAAGCTATCTAAACAAATCTGGACATTTTAATTAGGGCTATATATGAACATGCCGCGTTTCCAAGTTTAGAGATATTTAATAACAAGCAAGCCTAATTCATGATCAATTCATGTATTTGAAGGTAAAAAAAAAACATAGAGCTCATTGTGTCCAGCCTCGAAAAACCTCTGGAACCATAACCTCGCCCTCAGACTGAGTCACCTCCGCCATTTGCATTATCTCAACCATCAGACTCAATGTATTAAGCATCTGATCTTGGCAGGTTTGCCATATATGGCCTCCCCTTGCTGGAGTCTTCTTCATATGTGGGTAGGAAGGGGTGCATTGTAGGATCTTCGTTTGTGAGTGAAGCTACTGCATCAGGCACAGTTAGTTCTTTTTGGATGTTAAAGTCCAGAAAATGTCAATTAACTTCCCAAAAATAGGTTCAAGTATCTCAAAGAATCCAATGGATTGTGTTGTTTAAAATATGACTTCCAACTTAAGGCAGAAGATTTCTGCCTGTCCTTTTCGTCTAATAATTGGCTTCCAAAATGTTAAGCAAGGAAATATATTGTTTCCCAAAATATTGAATGTTTTTAGTCATGGAACTCTATGGCTCAATTTCCTAAAACAGCTATTGAGACACTGGGGTCATCGTTTATCGTTTCTGGGAATCGTTCGAGAGTCGTTTAACTGTGACAAGAATCCTCCAATCTGATATGTCGGCGTAGCTGAAGCATGCTCAGTTATACGAGGGCGACATGGCCAGCTTTAGAACTTGGATGGATGGATCAGAGGGCTCCAACACCCCGCCCCTTAGATTATCAGAGATCCCATACCTCTCAGTAGCCCTATCATCAAGAACCTTATTCATATCCCGCATTTCAGTAATTGGGAGAAGTGGCTGTAACTCAGTAACCCAAAGAATATCGTTGGAGGGGCAATAGTCACATGTGCTAGCAGGCCAAAGAACCACAGCAGATAATCACGCCCTGTTCACCGTCTTAGTAGCACCGCACAGTGGAACAGTGGAACAGTGTAACAATGTGGGGGTCTGTAAAATGGCAACAGGATATGCAAATCTCTAAAAATCTCACCCGATGAGGCCACGTGGGACAGAGTCCAAAGAGTAAAATCACCAAACTCATCTCTGGTGTGCTTTCCTAGGCATGCAACCTTCTTACAAAGGAACAAACACCCAAATCACCTGGCCTAGAATTACAATTGGTGTTAAAGGGGCAAGTGACAGAGGTAAGAGGTCTGTTACCATGTGACAGGAGGAGATCGTTGCTCCTCAAATGAATATGCCTGTCTAAAATGATGCTGTTTGTTTGTTAACGATCTATGTACGCCGCACGGCATTTGAGATATCATTGCTTTGGGCGGGTATACCTTGTCACTCTGTGCCACTAGAATCCTAGTTTATTCACATTGTCTGTCGCTCCTTGTGGGTGCTTTAAGGTATACTCAGTCCTTAGTCTAGTTTCTAATTGTAATACTGTACCCCAATGGTACGCCAGACATTCAAACTATCAAAGATGAATTGGATTAAATGTGCCAAATTCGAAAGTTCAGTTGCAACGGACATTGGCCCTCATTACAACCCGGGCAGTAAGTGAATAACGATGCCGGTAAAGGATTACCGGCATCGCTTACCGCTCCGCACGATTAGGAAAGGACAACCCGCTATTAGCGGCACCGTACTTAACGGTGCCGCAAATAGCAACATGAGTGCGGGCACGCGACACCTCATGCCGGAAATAGCGCCATGGCGCAAACAGGGGAACATCACGACTCATGCAGACATGCAATTAACGCCCTAGTGAAGGTCGTAATGTACCTTACCGCCATGGTGCAAATACCTTCATCGTGGACCACCCGTAATCGGCCATGTGCAGTGTTCCCAACTGCCACAGGTGCACACAATCAGCACAGGTGGAGGCAATACAGACTGGGTAAGTACAAAAGGAGCACACCCCACCCCTTCCCACACCCAGACACACTCCACAATGATTCCAATACTACTAGCAATGCTGGGGCTGGAGGACCTGATTGCAGTGGAAGTGCTACTACAACAACAACAACAACAACAGGCAGCACAGAGGAGACGCAGGAGGAGAAGGAGGGCAAGGCAGGGCCAGCATGCCCCACCAGTGCAGCCAGTGGCACCACGCAGGCAGCCCCCATTCCCACGTATCAGAGCCAATCCATTCAACCTAACCGCTGAGCAGATCCACACCCTGTACCGTCTGGACTGGGACACCATCACCACCATTGTGGACATGATAGATGACGACATTGTCAGCCTGATTGAAACACGCACCACCATCCCACCCCTACTGAAGGTAGTGTCTGTGCTCCACTTCCTGGCCACAGGCACCTACCAGCACACAGTGGGGCACATGCATTGCATTTCACAACCATTATTCTCACATACGCTGAACCAGGTGCTTGATGCCCTCCTCAAGCACACAGACGACCACATTTCCTTACCACGGTCTGCCCAGGAGATCTCAAACACCAAAGTAGGTTTCCATTCACTGGCTGGCATCCCTGGTTGCATTGGCGCCATCGACTGCACCCATGTGGAATTGGTGGTCCCACATGCCATGGAGCAAGCGTACTGCAACCTTAAGATATACCACTCAATCAACGTGCAAATGGTATGTGACTCGAACAGGATCATCACACATTGTTGTGCCCGATTCCCAGGATCAACCCATGATTCAATGGTCCTGCGCAACTCCACGATACCACGCTACATGGAGCGACATGCAGGGCAGAGATCCTGGCTTCTCGGTGAGTCGCATGTTATGCCCATGGAAATGTGATGTGGGTAGGTGATTGAGGTATAGATGCATACTTCACCTGGCTGAGATGGGGGGGGGAGATGCATAATTCACCTGGCTGAGATGGGGGAGGGGGGTGAGATTCATACTTCACCTGGCTGAGATGGGGGGGGAGATGCATACTTCACCTGGCTGAGATGTGGGGGGAGATGCATACTTCGCCTGGCTGAGATTGGGGGGGGATGCATACTTCACCTGGCTGAGATGGGGGGTGGAGAGATGCATACTTCACCTGGCTGAGATGGGGGGGGAGAGATGCATACTTCACCTGGCTGAGATGGGGGGGAGAGATGCATACTTCACCTGGCTGAGATGGGGGGGGAGATGCATACTTCACCTGGCTGAGATGGGGGGAGAGATGCATACTTCACCTGGCTGAGATGGGGGGAGAGATGCATACTTCACCTGGCTGAGATGGGCGGGGGGAGAGATGCATACTTCACCTGGCTGAGATGGGGGGGTAGAGATGCATACTTCACCTGGCTGAGATGGGGGGGGGGAGAGATGCATACTTCACCTGGCTGAGATGGGGCGGGGGGGAGAAATTCATACTTCACCTGGCTGAGATGGGGGTGGGGAGATGCATACCTCACCTGGCTGAGATGGGGGTGGGGAGGAGATGCATACTTCACCTGGCTGAGATGGGGGGGGGATGCATACTTCACCTGGCTGAGATGGGGGGGAAGGGGATGCATACTTCACCTGGCTGAGATGGGTGGGAGAGATGCATACTTCACCTGGCTGAGATGGGGGGGGGGAGATGCATACCTCACCTGGCTGAGATGGGGGTGGGGAGGAGATGCATACTTCACCTGGCTGAGATGGGGGGGGGGATGCATACTTCACCTGGCTGAGATGGGGGGGAAGGGGATGCATACTTCACCTGGCTGAGATGGGTGGGAGAGATGCATACTTCACCTGGCTGAGATGGGGGGGGGATGCATACTTCACCTGGCTGAGATGGGGGGGGAAGGGGATGCATACTTCACCTGTCTGAGATGGGGGAGGGAGATGCATACTTCACCTGGCTGAGAGGGGGGGGGATGCATACTTCACCTGGCTGAGATGGGGGGGTAGAGATGCATACTTCACCTGGCTGAGATGGGGGGGAAGGGGATGCATACTTCACCTGGCTGAGATGGGGGAGGGAGATGCATACTTCACCTGGCTGAGATGGGGGGGAAGGAGATGCATACTTCACCTGGCTGAGATGGGGGAGGGAGATGCATACTTCACCTGGCTGAGATGGGGGGGGGAGATGCATACTTCACCTGGCTGAGATGGGGGGAGAGATGCATACTTCACCTGGCTGAGATGGGGGAGGGAGATGCATACTTCACCTGGCTGAGATGGGGGGGAGATGCATACTTCACATGGCTGAGATGGGGGGTGAGAGATGCATACTTCACCTGGCTGAGAAGGGGGGGAGATGCATACTTCACCTGGCTGAGAAGGGGGGGAGAGATGCATACTTCACCTGGCTGAGATGGGGGGAGGAGAGATGCATACTTCACCTGGCTGAGATGGGGGGGAGATGCATACTTCACCTGGCTGAGATAGGGGGGAGATGCATACGTCACCTGGCTGAGATGGGGGGGAGATGCATACTTCACCTGGCTGTGATGGGGCGGGGGGGAGAGATGCATACTTCTCCTGGCTGAGATGGGGGTGGGGAGGAGATGCATACTTCACCTGGCTGAGATGGGGGGGAGAGATGCATACTTCACCTGGCTGAGATGGGGGGGTAGAGATGCATACTTCACCTGGCTGAGATGGGGGGGGGAGAGATGCATACTTCACCTGGCTGAGATGGGGCGGGGGGGAGAAATGCATACTTCACCTGGCTGAGATGGGGGTGGGGAGATGCATACCTCACCTGGCTGAGATGGGGGTGGGGAGGAGATGCATACTTCACCTGGCTGAGATGGGGGGGGATGCATACTTCACCTGGCTGAGATGGGGGGGAAGGGGATGCATACTTCACCTGGCTGAGATGGGTGGGAGAGATGCATACTTCACCTGGCTGAGATGGGGGGGGGATGCATACTTCACCTGGCTGAGATGGGGGGGGAAGGGGATGCATACTTCACCTGGCTGAGATGGGGGAGGGAGATGCATACTTAACCTGGCTGAGAGGGGGGGGGATGCATACTTCACCTGGCTGAGATGGGGGGGTAGAGATGCATACTTCACCTGGCTGAGATGGGGGGGAAGGGGATGCATACTTCACCTGGCTGAGATGGGGGAGGGAGATGCATACTTCACCTGGCTGAGATGGGGGGGAAGGAGATGCATACTTCACCTGGCTGAGATGGGGGAGGGAGATGCATACTTCACCTGGCTGAGATGGGGGGGGGAGATGCATACTTCACCTGGCTGAGATGGGGGGAGAGATGCATACTTCACCTGGCTGAGATGGGGGAGGGAGATGCATACTTCACCTGGCTGAGATGGGGGGGAGATGCATACTTCACATGGCTGAGATGGGGGGTGAGAGATGCATACTTCACCTGGCTGAGAAGGGGGGGAGATGCATACTTCACCTGGCTGAGAAGGGGGGGAGAGATGCATACTTCACCTGGCTGAGATGGGGGGAGGAGAGATGCATACTTCACCTGGCTGAGATGGGGGGGAGATGCATACTTCACCTGGCTGAGATAGGGGGGAGATGCATACGTCACCTGGCTGAGATGGGGGGGAGATGCATACTTCACCTGGCTGTGATGGGGCGGGGGGGAGAGATGCATACTTCTCCTGGCTGAGATGGGGGTGGGGAGGAGATGCATACTTCACCTGGCTGAGATGGGGGGGAGAGATGCATACTTCACCTGGCTGAGATGGTGGTGGGGAGGAGATGCATACTTCACCAGGCTGAGATGTGGGGGGGATGCATACTTCACCTGGCTGAGATGGGGGGGAAGGGGATGCATACTTCACCTGGCTGAGATGGGGGAGGGAGATGCATACTTCACCTGGCTGAGATGGGGGGGGAGATGCATACTTCTCCTGGCTGAGATGGGGGGAGAGATGCATACTTCACCTGGCTGAGATGGGAGGGGGGAGAGATGCATACTTAACCTGGCTGAGAAGGGAGGGGGGAGAGATGCATACTTCACCTGGCTGAGAAGGGGGGGGAGATGCATACTTCACCTGGCTGAGATGGGGGGGGAGATGCATACTTCACCTGGCTGAGATGGGGGAGGGAGATGCATACTTCACCTGGCTGAGATGGGGGGGAGATGCATACTTCACCTGGCTGAGATGGGGGGTGAGAGATGCATACTTCACCTGGCTGAGAAGGGGGGGGGATGCATACTTCACATGGCTGAGAAGGGGGGAGAGATGCATACTTCACCTGGCTGAGATGGGGGGGAGGAGAGATGCATACTTCACCTGGCTGAGATGGGGGGGAGATGCATACTTCACCTGGCTGAGATGGGGGGGAGATGCATACTTCACCTGGCTGACATGGGGGGGGGGGAGAGATGCATACTTCACCTGGCTGAGATGGGGGGGAGATGCATACTTCACCTGGCTGAGATGGGGTGGAGAGATGCATACTTCACCTGGCTGAGATGAGGGGGGAGATGCATACTTCACCTGGCTGAGATGGGGGGGGGGAGATGCATACTTCACCTGGCTGAGATGGGGGGAGATGCATACTTCACCTGGCTGAGATGGGGGGGGGGGGTAGATGCATACTTCACCTGGCTGAGATGGGGGGGAGATGCATACTTCACCTGGCTGAGATGGGGGGAAGATGCATACTTCACCTGGCTGAGATGGGGGGGAGATGCATACTTCACCTGGCTGAGATAGGGGGGGTGGGAGAGATGCATACTTCACCTGGCTGAGATGGGGGCGGGGGGAGATGCATACTTCACCTGGCTGAGACGGGGGAGGGAGATGAATACTTCACCTGGCTGAGATGGGGGGAAAGATGCATACTTCACCTGGCTGAGATGGGGGGGGGGATGCATACTTCACCGGCTGAGATGGGGGAAAGAGATGCATACTTCACCTGGCTGAGATGGGGGGAGGAGAGATGCATACTTCACCTGGCTGAGATGGGGGGGAGATGCATACTTCACCTGGCTGAGATAGGGGGGAGATGCATACGTCACCTGGCTGAGATGGGGGGGAGATGCATACTTCACCTGGCTGTGATGGGGCGGGGGGGAGAGATGCATACTTCTCCTGGCTGAGATGGGGTGGGGAGGAGATGCATACTTCACCTGGCTGAGATGGGGGGGAGAGATGCATACTTCACCTGGCTGAGATGGTGGTGGGGAGGAGATGCATACTTCACCAGGCTGAGATGTGGGGGGGATGCATACTTCACCTGGCTGAGATGGGGGGGAAGGGGATGCATACTTCACCTGGCTGAGATGGGGGAGGGAGATGCATACTTCACCTGGCTGAGATGGGGGGGGGAGATGCATACTTCTCCTGGCTGAGATGGGGGGAGAGATGCATACTTCACCTGGCTGAGATGGGAGGGGGGAGAGATGCATACTTCACCTGGCTGAGAAGGGAGGGGGGAGAGATGCATACTTCACCTGGCTGAGAAGGGGGGGAGATGCATACTTCACCTGGCTGAGATGGGGGGGGAGATGCATACTTCACCTGGCTGAGATGGGGGAGGGAGATGCATACTTCACCTGGCTGAGATGGGGGGGAGATGCATACTTCACCTGGCTGAGATGGGGGGTGAGAGATGCATACTTCACCTGGCTGAGAAGGGGGGGGAGATGCATACTTCACATGGCTGAGAAGGGGGGAGAGATGCATACTTCACCTGGCTGAGATGGGGGGGAGGAGAGATGCATACTTCACCTGGCTGAGATGGGGGGGAGATGCATACTTCACCTGGCTGAGATGGGGGGGGAGATGCATACTTCACCTGGCTGACATGGGGGGGGGGAGAGATGCATACTTCACCTGGCTGAGATGGGGGGGAGATGCATACTTCACCTGGCTGAGATGGGGTGGAGAGATGCATACTTCACCTGGCTGAGATGAGGGGGGAGATGCATACTTCACCTGGCTGAGATGGGGGGGGGGAGATGCATACTTCACCTGGCTGAGATGGGGGGAGATGCATACTTCACCTGGCTGAGATGGGGGGGGGGGTAGATGCATACTTCACCTGGCTGAGATGGGGGGGAGATGCATACTTCACCTGGCTGAGATGGGGGGAAGATGCATACTTCACCTGGCTGAGATGGGGGGGAGATGCATACTTCACCTGGCTGAGATAGGGGGGGTGGGAGAGATGCATACTTCACCTGGCTGAGATGGGGGCGGGGGGAGATGCATACTTCACCTGGCTGAGATGGGGGAGGGAGATGAATACTTCACCTGGCTGAGATGGGGGGAAAGATGCATACTTCACCTGGCTGAGATGGGTGGGGGGGATGCATACTTCAACGGCTGAGATGGGGGAAAGAGATGCATACTTCACCTGGCTGAGATGGGGGAGGGAGATGCATACTTCACCTGGCTGAGATGGGGGAGGGAGATGCATACTTCACCTGGCTGAGATGGGGGAGGGAGAGGCATACGTCACCTGGCTGAGATGGGGGAGGGAGATGCATACTTCACCTGGCTGAGATGGGGGGAGAGATGCATACTTCACCTGGCTGAGATGGGGGGGAGATGCATACTTCACCTGGCTGAGATGGGGGGGGGGGGGAGAGATGCATACTTCACCTGGCTGAGATGGGAGGGGGAGATGCATACTTCACCTGGCTGAGATGGGGGAGGGAGATGCATACTTCACCTGGCTGAGATGGGGGGAGAGATGCATACTTCACCTGGCTGAGATGGGGGAGGGAGATGCATACTTCACCTGGCTGAGATGGGGGGAGATGCATACTTCACCTGGCTGAGATGGGGGAGGGAGATGCATACTTCACCTGGCTGAGATGGGGGAGGGAGATGCATACTTCACCTGGCTGAGATGGGGGAGGGAGAGGCATACGTCACCTGGCTGAGATGGGGGAGGGAGATGCATACTTCACCTGGCTGAGATGGGGGGAGAGATGCATACTTCACCTGGCTGAGATGGGGGGGAGATGCATACTTCACCTGGCTGAGATGGGGGGGGAGAGATGCATACTTCACCTGGCTGAGATGGGAGGGGGAGATGCATACTTCACCTGGCTGAGATGGGGGGAGAGATGCATACTTCACCTGGCTGAGATGGGGGGGAGATGCATACTTCACCTGGCTGAGATGGGTGGGAGATGCATACTTCACCTGGCTGAGATGGGGGGAGAGATGCATACTTCACCTGGCTGAGATGGGAGGGGGAGATGCATACTTTTTTTTTTTTTTTAAATATATTTTTATTTTGTTTTAAGTGAAAACAGTATAAACAGACTTGTGACATTATATACAGTAAGCCAATAAACACTTAACAAAGCACAATATTACACTCCCCCCCCCCCCCCCAAGAGCTCATCCACAGGGTAGTTCCGTTTCGACCTGGTGTGGCCGGGTGACTTCCTCCTCCGAGGCAGTAGGTTCTTCTCGTGCCCCAAACAGACCAGTGACTAATGACCTCCAGGCATTTACTGCATGCCTCTTGCCAGACCATGGTTTCGGCTTCCGCCCATTTTTGGAGATCCCTCCACCACATCTCTATCCTAGGTTTGTAGCATTGCTTCCAGTTCATAGCTATCCTCCTCTTAGCGAGTATATACGCTAGGTCTCTCAGTTTCCCCAGATGTCTGGTGTTCTTCGGTCTGGAGAACCCCCCTAGAAGGCAAGCCCAGGTCGTGTCAATGCTTATCGGGACCCCTTTGTCAGCCAACTTCTGTGACACTTCTCTCCAGAAGACTTCGATTGCTGGGCAGGACCAGAACATATGCGTCATGTCCGCGTCCTCCTCGTTACATTTCGGGCATGCCTGCCTGCCCGAGTTCGCAAACTTAGCTATTCTCTTGGGAGTCATATACGCTCTGTGTGTGATATATAGTTGGATTTGCTGTAATCTAGCATTTCTGGACACTTTTTTATGATATCCCAGAGCCCGTTCCCACATCCCATCAGTCATCTGAACCCCCACCTCCATTTCCCATTCTAGTCTCAAGTCTGTCAAGTCCTTTCCTACTCGGGACATCACCACCTCATACAATCTGGAGATCTCGTGTCCGCCCTCTGATATGTCATATATTGTATCAATCAGGGCGTCCGGATCCTCCGCTAACACCGTCTCAGGCCAAGATTTTCGGATAGTCCGTACCAACCTGAGGTATGTAACGTATTGGCCCCCATGTAACCCAGCTTCTTCTTCTAAGTCTGCAAAATCCTTGATGGCCCCATCTTGCCATATATCTCCTATCGTGGCCAACCCAACCGGTTCCCAGTACATTCTGAGTCAATTTTTCTAAGTTGACCATCCCCCGCAGTCAAGGCAACCAGTGGCACCTGCGGCGAACACGGATCCGGGCTTTCCAGTAGCCGGCATGCTCTACGCCACATTTTCCACCCAAGTAACAGCATACCAGGGCGAACATTTAAGTCTTGTCTAGGGACCCAGATGATCTCCTTCAAATAAAACGGGGTGCAATCTGTCCCAACCAACCTGGACTCGGGAGATTCCTCATCAGAGAGCCACTGTGTAACATATTGCAATTGGCTCGCTACGTAATAGGCCTCAAAATGTGGTAGTTTAATCCCTCCTTAATCGTAGAAGTTTTGTAGCTTCCACAGCGCCACTCGGTTGCGAATGCCGTGACACAGGAAGTCCCTGCACATACTGTCGAGTTTGGTAAAGAACTTCCTAGCTATTAAGTATGGTATGTTGTTGAAAAAATGCAGCAGTCTAGGCAAGACAACCATTTTAAGCAACGCCCCTCGCCCTATCATCGCTAGCGACAGCTTTTCCCAAAATCGCATAGACGCACGGATTTTATCCACAGCAACCTCGGTGTTATGCAGATGTTCGTTTCCCACAGTGTGATATATGTCTATTCCGAGGTATCGGAAGGACTCGGCTGCCCAAGGCACGGGCAATACCGGTAAGCGTTCCGTGGGGACCCTCGAATAGTATCCTAGGGGGAACATGTTCGACTTGCCAGGATTAACCGCTATGCCAGACAATTCGGCATATTTCTGCATGACCTCCAAAACATACTGGAGGTTCTCTTCCGGATACTTTAGGTACAGCAGCAAGTCATCGGCATATAAGGATATCAAATGGCTCTTTCCTCCCACCTCGATGCCCACCAGGTCATATTGTTGTCTAAGATATACCGCTAAGGGTTCCAAGGCCAATATGTATAACATCGGGGACCAAGGACATCCCTGTCTAGTACCCCTACTTAGGTGCCACTTATCGGATATCACTGATCCCGTACGCACCCTAGCCGTTGGTTGGCTATACAGTAGTCTCGCCCATCTGATATAGCCTGGCCCAAACCCATATTCCCTCAGGACCGCAAACAGCCACGGCCACCTCACCGAATCAAACGCCTTAACTGCGTCTAGGGAGATCACTGCCATTTCCTCATCTCTTCTGTTCCCTTCTTCTATCACTCGGTGGAGCCGCCTGTGATTATGAGATATATTCCTACCAGGGACATAACCTGTCTGATTCGAGTGTATCAGTCTGCCGATGACCTTGCGCAGCCTATCCGCCAAGACCGCTGTCAGGATCTTACTGTCTTGGTTCAACATCGACAGCGGTCTGTACGATCCACAGTGTTGTCTCGGCTTGTTAGGCTTGGGTAGTGGTATTATCAGCGCTTCTCTGAGCGTGTCTGGCAATCGGCCTCCCTCGAATGATTCGTTATACATCTCCAGCATAGGGGGGAGTATCTCTGCGCTATACGTTTTGTAGAACTCACTCGGGAGTCCATCAGTGCCCGGGGTCTTGCAAGTAGGCAGCCGTTTCACCACCTCTTCCAATTCATCTAGCGTAATGGGGCCATCTAACTCCTCCCTTTCCTCTGCACTAATCCTGGGCAGTTCTATATCTTCCAGTGTGTCCCTGATTTTATCCAGATTGTCTTCCCCTTTGTCCTCATACAGCGCTTTATAATAATCTAAGAAAGCAGCATTAACCTCTTGCTGAGTGTGAGCCTCCTCTCCGTCTCCCCTTTCTATCATCATGACCGGGGCCCTGGGGGTTTCCCTCTTATAAAGCCATGCTAGTAGGCGACCAGTTTTGTCACCTCCTGCATGTTGCCTCTCCACGTATTTCCTGTAATTGAGGTCACAAAGCCGCTCCCAAAGCTCTGAGCATCGTTGTTGTAATTCGAGTACTAGGTCTGTGTCCCCTCCCCCTCTGGTACATTCACGCTCCAATTCTTTCTCCACTTTCTCTAGCTCAGCTAAACCCCCCCCCTGAAGGCCCTTTGATTTAGAAATAGCGTCGCCCCTCACTACCACCTTGAAGGCCTCCCAAAGTGTACCAGCCGAATCCACACTGCCCGTGTTCTCCTCAAAATACCTTGTAATCGTCTCTCTAATATCTTCTCTAAAGACAGGGTCTCTGAGCGCCTCCGCCCGAAGGCGCCATGTTGGAATCCGCTCTCTGGGGCGGCCATATTGCCAGGCCATCACCAAGGGCGAATGGTCCGACAGGACCCTCGCTCTGTATTCAACCTGTGTTGTTGTCATCGCCACTTCTGGCGTAGCAAAGAAGTAATCTAGTCTCGTGTGCAACTGTTGAGGGGCCGAATAATGAGAATACTGCAAGGCCGTGGGGTGTTTCAATCTCCAGACATCTTCTAGTCCATAGTCGTCTAATAGTACCCGTAGAGCCCTGGCCGCTGGGGTGGGCCTGTCTACTTTACTGTCGGACCTATCTATCTTGGGGTCAAGAACACAGTTAAAGTCCCCCCCCCAGATGGTCGGTTCCCCTGCGCACGGGCCCAGGCGTGTACATAGAGTCCTGAAGTATACAGCAGTATTCTGATTGGGGGCATATGTATTAATAATACTCAGTCCTCTGTTCTCAATCAGTACCCTCAGTATTACCAGCCTACCCTCCGTGTCTACCTCCTCTCGTACAATTCTGAGTGGGACATGCGGTGCCACCCAGATCAGCACACCTCTGGCATAGGCCGAGTACGGGGAGCCCACCACTGTACCACCCCATTTTTTCTTTACAAGGTCTCGTTTATGTTGGGCCAGGTGCGTTTCTTGTAGTAGGGCAATGTCGATCTTCTGTCGTTTAAGATACAACATGACTTTATTTCTTTTTAGGTAATTATTGAGGCCTCGGACGTTCCAGGTGGCAATCTTGAGGTCACCCATGGCAGCTATGTGTCTTCCCACCCCACTTACGGGAACCTCCAGCGGTTCTCATTACACAGAAAGCGTCCCACTGCAGCCACTCCGCGAATAAGCTCATTCCCAAACTAACCACACACACAACCAAACTCCAACTCCCTTTCCCCTCCCTCTCCCACCCTCCCCCCAACACCACACGCCCCAACTGTTGCCCAGCTTCAACAAAAGAGCTCAGGCACCCCCACATCTGGTTCCGCAAACACTGGTCTGTGCAAGGAGCCCAGTAGGGTAAGGTCGCCCTAATGGCCACCTAACCTAAGCTATTGTGGGGAGAGAGTATCGCTCCATGGGGCTCCCGTTCAGTGATAATCTCAATGTTTGTGACAATCAGTACAACCAACTGACCTTCCATACCGAAGGTTCCGAACCGACTATAATCAAGTCTCAGGGTCCATTAGTCGCGCCATCTTACGTCTTCCGCAGCTCCTCCGAGTCCTTCTGGGGCCGGTCCGCCGATTCTTGAGGGCACCCCTGTGCGTCGAGCCACTCCATGGCGTCCTCTGGGGTCTCGAAAAATAAAGTTTTGTGCGCCTGTATGACCTTCAGTTTTGCAGGGTAAAGCAGCATATATTTGTAACCTGCCTCCCTCATCCTCCGTTTCACAGTCCCAAAGTTCATGCGGCTCCGCTGCACAGCTAGGGTGTAATCCGGATACGCCGTGATGTTTGCTGCTCCTCTCTTGATCGTGCCTCCTTTCCGAAAATGTTCTAATATTTTTTCCCGATCACGATAGTTAAGAATTTTGGCAATGATGGGTCTGGGCGGGTTTCCGGGAGGCGGCCTCCTCGTTAGAGCTCTATGTGCTCTCTCCACTGCGAAGCCTTGGGATAAGGCCCCTCCGGATATCTCTTGCAGCAGCATGGTCTCAACAAAGTCAGTAGGGTCACGGCCCTCCGTCCCCTCCGGTAAGCCCACAATGCGGATATTGTTGCGACGGGCCCGTCCTTCCGCCTCCTCCACTCTACTTTCCAGGTTGCCCACCCTTTGGATTAGGGCGTGCAGTTTTGCCTTGTGGGTGGCACAGTCCGCCGTATTCGGGCCAACTTCTTTTTCCAGGGACTCTGTGCACTCCGCCAGAACCCTAACGTCTTGTCTCAGTAGATTGACGTCCACCTGGACCTCCCCAACTTTGAGGTCCAATGCCGTTTTTAATTCAAAGACAGCCAGTTCCAATTTCGACTCCCAGGCCGCTCTCAGGTCCGCAATCGCTGCTAGGATTTCTTGATTAGAGCTCGAAGTCGTCGCGCTACCCACGGCTGGTGCATCATTATTCTTGGTGGCGTCCAGGCCCGGGGACGTTTTGGTGAAGTCATCCAGCGTGGGCTGTTTCGCCTTAGGTCGCACTGCCTTACTGGACATGGTTCTGAGGATATGCAGGTCTACCGAATGATGAGTGGGCGCACTGCACGCTGGCCTGGTTAGGTCTTCTCGCAACTCTTTTCAATCCCGTCTCGGGCCTATGTCGGCCATTTTGAGTCGCCCTTTGTTCTCAGCGTCTCTCGACTTTTCTTCTCCGATCTTAGCCGTCGTAGCTGCTATGACCTCCAAAAGTTCACAGTACTTCGGTAGCACCTTCACACGCTGGCATGCATATCGTCGGTATTCAATAAGCAGTCGTACTGCACTGATTTGCCCGGATCTGTTCAGGATCTCGGGAGCTCCGCTGGAACGCGTCCTCCTACATGGCTCTCGTAGCCACGCCCCGGAGATGCATACTTCACCTGGCAGAGGGGGGGGAGATGCATACTTCACCTGGCTGAGATGGGGGGAGATGCATACTTCACCTGGCTGAAATGGGGGGGGGAGATGCATACTTCACCTGGCTGAGATGGGGGGGGAGAGATGCATACTTCACCTGGCTGAGATGGGGTGAGAGATGCATACTTCACCTGGCTGAGATGGGGGGAGAGATGCATACTTCACCTGGCTCAGATGGGGGGTAGAGATGCATACTTCACCTGGCTGAGATCGGGGGGAGAGATGCATAGTTCACCTGGCTGAGATGGGGGGGGAATGATGCATACTTCACCTGGCTGAGATGGGGGGTAGAGATGCATACTTCACCTGGCTGAGATGGGGGTAGAGATGCATACTTCACCTGGCTGAGATGGGGGGGGGGGGAGATGCATACTTCACCTGGCTGAGATGGGGGGGAGAGATGCATACTTCACCTGGCTGAGATGGGGGGTAGAGATGCATACTTCACCTGGCTGAGATGGGGGGGAGAGATGCATACTTCACCTGGCTGAGATGGGGGGGAGACATGCATACTTCACCTGGCTGCGATGGGGTGGAGAGATGCATACTTCACCTGGCTGAGATGGGAGGGGAGAGATGCATACTTCACCTGGCTGAGATGGGGGGTAGAGATGCATACTTCACCTGGCTGAGATGTGGGTAGAGATGCATACTTCACCTGGCTGAGATGGGGGGAGAGATGCATACTTCACCTGGCTGAGATGGGGGGGAGAGATGCATACTTCACTTGGCTGAGATGGGGGGTAGAGATGCATACTTCACCTGGCTGAGATGGGGGGGTAGAGATGCATACTTCACCTGGCTGAGATGGGGGGGAGAGATGCATACTTCACCTGGCTGAGATGGGGGTGAGAGATGCATACTTCACCTGGCTGAGATGGGGGGAGAGATGCATACTTCACCTGGCTGAGATGGGGGGTAGAGATGCATACTTCACCTGGCTGAGATGGGGGGAGAGATGCATACTTCACCTGGCTGAGATGGGGGGGGGGGAGAGATGCATACTTCACCTGGCTGAGATGGGGGGGGGAGATGGATACTTCACCTGGCTGAGATGGGGGGGATGCATACTTCACCTGGCGGAGATGGGGGGGAGATGCATACTTCACCTGGCTGATATGGAGGGGGAGAGATGCATACTTCACCTGGCTGAGATGGGGGTGGAGATGCATACTTCACCTGGCTGAGATGGCGGGGGGAGAGATGCATACTTCACCTGGCTGAGATGGCGGGGGGAGAGATGCATACTTCACCTGGCTGAGATGGGGGGGGGGGAGATGCATAATTCACCTGGCTGAGATGGGGGGGATAGAGATGCATACTTCACCTGGCTGAGATGGGGGGGGATGCATACTTCACCTGGCTGAGATGTGGGGGGAGATGCATACTTCGCCTGGCTGAGATGGGGGGGATGCATACTTCACCTGGCTGAGATGGGGGGGGGAGATGCATACTTCACCTGGCTGAGATGGGGGGGAGAGATGCATACTTCACCTGGCTGATATGGGGGGGTAGAGATGCATACTTCACCTGGCTGAGATGGGGGGAGAGATGCATACTTCACCTGGCTGAGATGGGGGGGAGATGCATACTTCACCTGGCTGATATGGGGGGGGAGATGCATACTTTACCTGGCTGAGATGGGGGGGGAGATGCATACTTCGCCTGGCTGAGATGGGGGGGGGATGCATACTTCACCTGGCTGAGATGGGGGGGGGAGATGCATACTTCACCTGGCTGAGATGGGGGGGAGAGATGCATACTTCACCTGGCTGATATGGGGGGGTAGAGATGCATACTTCACCTGGCTGAGATGGGGGGAGAGATGCATACTTCACCTGGCTGAGATGGGGGGGGGATGCATACTTCACCTGGCTGAGATGGGGGGGGAGATGCATACTTTACCTGGCTGAGATGGGGGGAGAGTTGCATACTTCACCTGACTGAGATGGGGGGGGGGGAGATGCATAATTCACCTGGCTGAGATGGGGGGGATAGAGATGCATACTTCACCTGGCTGAGATGGGGGGGGGATGCATACTTCACCTGGCTGAGATGTGGGGGGAGATGTATACTTCGCCTGGCTGAGATGGGGGGGGATGCATACTTCACCTGGCTGAGATGGGGGGGGGGAGATGCATACTTCACCTGGCTGAGATGGGGGGGAGAGATGCATACTTCACCTGGCTGATATGGGGGGGTAGAGATGCATACTTCACCTGGCTGAGATGGGGGGAGAGATGCATACTTCACCTGGCTGAGATGGGGGGAGAGATGCATACTTCACCTGGCTGATATGGGGGGGGGAGATGCATACTTTACCTGGCTGAGATGGGGGGGAGATGCATACTTCGCCTGGCTGAGATGGGGGGGGGATGCATACTTCACCTGGCTGAGATGGGGGGGGGGGAGATGCATACTCTACCTGGCTGAGATGGGGGGAGAGTTGCATACTTCACCTGACTGAGATGGGGGGGGGGAGATGCATAATTCACCTGGCTGAGATGGGGGGGATAGAGATGCATACTTCACCTGGCTGAGATGGGGGGGGGATGCATACTTCACCTGGCTGAGATGTGGGGGGAGATGTATACTTCGCCTGGCTGAGATGGGGGGGGATGCATACTTCACCTGGCTGAGATGGGGGGGGGGAGATGCATACTTCACCTGGCTGAGATGGGGGGGAGAGATGCATACTTCACCTGGCTGATATGGGGGGGTAGAGATGCATACTTCACCTGGCTGAGATGGGGGGAGAGATGCATACTTCACCTGGCTGAGATGGGGGGGGAGATGCATACTTCACCTGGCTGATATGGGGGGGGGAGATGCATACTTTACCTGGCTGAGATGGGGGGGAGATGCATACTTCGCCTGGCTGAGATGGGGGGGGGATGCATACTTCACCTGGCTGAGATGGGGGGGGGGGAGATGCATACTTCACCTGGCTGAGATGGGGGGGAGAGATGCATACTTCACCTGGCTGATATGGGGGGGGTAGAGATGCATACTTCACCTGGCTGAGATGGGGGGAGAGATGCATACTTCACCTGGCTGAGATGGGGGGGGAGATGCATACTTCACCTGGCTGAGATGGGGGGGGAGATGCATACTTTACCTGGCTGAGATGGGGGGAGAGATGCATACTTCACCTGACTGAGATGGGGGGGGGGGGAGATGCATACTTCACCTGGCTGAGATGGGGGGGGGAGATGCATACTTTACCTGGCTGAGATGGGGGGG
The DNA here is from genome assembly GCF_040938575.1 of Ambystoma mexicanum. Taxonomy (NCBI): domain Eukaryota; kingdom Metazoa; phylum Chordata; class Amphibia; order Caudata; family Ambystomatidae; genus Ambystoma; species Ambystoma mexicanum. Next base: position 1,430,705,035 of record NC_090924.1, on the reverse strand, counting down.
GAGATGCATACTTCGCCTGGCTGAGATGGGGGGGGGATGCATACTTCACCTGGCTGAGATGGGGGGGGGGAGATGCATACTTCACCTGGCTGAGATGGGGGGGAGAGATGCATACTTCACCTGGCTGATATGGGGGGGTAGAGATGCATACTTCACCTGGCTGAGATGGGGGGAGAGATGCATACTTCACCTGGCTGAGATGGGGGGGGAGATGCATACTTCACCTGGCTGAGATGGGGGGGGAGATGCATACTTTACCTGGCTGAGATGGGGGGAGAGATGCATACTTCACCTGACTGAGATGGGGGGGGGAGATGCATACTTCACCTGGCTGAGATGGGGGGGGGGGTGCATACTTCACCTGGCTGAGATGGGGGGGAGAGATGCATAATTCACCTGGCTGAGATGGGGGGAAGAGATGCATACTTCACCTGGCTGAGATGGGGGGGAGAGATGCATACTTCACCTGGCTGAGATGGGGGGGGGGGAGAGATGCATACTTCACCTGGCTGAGATGGGGGAAGAGATGCATACTTCACCTGGCTGAGATGGGGGTAGAGATGCATACTTCACTTGGCTGAGATGGGAGGGGGAGAGATGCATACTTCACCTGGCTGATATGGGGGGGGGGAGATGCATAATTCACCTGGCTGAGATGGGGGGGGGGATAGAGATGCATACTTCACCTGGCTGAGATGGGGGGGGGATGCATACTTCACCTGGCTGAGATGTGGGGGGAGATGCATACTTCGCCTGGCTGAGATGGGGGGGGGGATGCATACTTCACCTGGCTGAGATGGGGGGGGGGAGATGCATACTTCACCTGGCTGAGATGGGGGGGAGAGATGCATACTTCACCTGGCTGATATGGGGGGGGTAGAGATGCATACTTCACCTGGCTGAGATGGGGGGAGAGATGCATACTTCACCTGGCTGAGATGGGGGGGGGAGATGCATACTTCACCTGGCTGAGATGGGGGGGGAGATGCATACTTTACCTGGCTGAGATGGGGGGAGAGATGCATACTTCACCTGACTGAGATGGGGGGGGGGGAGATGCATACTTCACCTGGCTGAGATGGGGGGGGATGCATACTTCACCTGGCTGAGATGGGGGGGAGAGATGCATAATTCACCTGGCTGAGATGGGGGGAAGAGATGCATACTTCACCTGGCTGAGATGGGGGGGAGAGATGCATACTTCACCTGGCTGAGATGGGGGGGGGAGAGATGCATACTTCACCTGGCTGAGATGGGGGAAGAGATGCATACTTCACCTGGCTGAGATGGGGGTAGAGATGCATACTTCACTTGGCTGAGATGGGAGGCGGAGAGATGCATACTTCACCTGGCTGAGATGGGAGGGGGAGAGATGCATACTTCACCTGGCTGAGATGGGAGGGGGAGAGATGCATACTTCACCTGGCTGAGATGGGAGGGGGAGAGATGCATACTTCACCTGGCTGAGATGGGAGGGGGAGAGATGCATACTTCACTTGGCTGAGATGGGAGGGGGAGAGATGCATACTTCACCTTACTGAGATGGGGGGAGAGATGCATACTTCACCTGGCTGAGATGGGGGAAGAGATGCATACTTCACCTGGCTGAGATGGGGGTAGAGATGCATACTTCACCTGGCTGAGATGGGCGGGAGAGATGCATACTTCACCTGGCTGAGATGGGGGGAGAGATGCATACTTCACCTGGCTGAGATGGGGGGGGGAGAGATGCATACTTCACTTGGCTGAGATGGGAGGGGGAGAGATGCATACTTCACCTGGCTGAGATGGGAGGGGGAGAGATGCATACTTCACCTGGCTGAGATGGGAGGGGGAGAGATGCATACTTCACCTGGCTGAGATGGGAGGGGGAGAGATGCATACTTCACTTGGCTGAGATGGGAGGGGGAGAGATGCATACTTCACCTGACTGAGATGGGGGGGGGAGATGCATACTTCACCTGGCTAAGATGGGGGGGGGGATGCATACTTCACCTGGCTGAGATGGGGGGGAGAGATGCATACTTCACCTGGCTGAGATGGGAGGGGGAGAGATGCATACTTCACCTGGCTGAGATGGGGGGTAGAGATGCATACTTCACCTGGCTGAGATGGGGGGTAGAGATGCATACTTCACCTGGCTGAGATGGGGGGAGAGATGCATACTTCACCTGGCTGAGATGGGGGGGGATGCATACTTCACCTGGCTGAGATGGGGGAGAGATGCATACTTCACCTGGCTGAGATGGGGGTGGGGAGGAGATGCATACTTCACCTGGCTGAGATGGGGGGGAGATGCATACTTCACCTGGCTGAGATGGGGGGTAGAGATGCATACTTCACCTGGCTGAGATGGGGGGGAGAGATGCATACTTCACCTGGCTGAGATGGGGGGGGGGGAGATGCATACTTCACCTGGCTGAGATGGGGGGGGAGATGCATACTTCACCTGGCTGAGATGGGGGGGAGATGCATACTTCACCTGGCTGAGATGGGGGGGAGAGATGCATACTTCACCTGGCTGAGATGGGGGGGCGGGGGGGGATGCATACTTCACCTGGCTGAGATGGGGGGAGAGATGCATACTTCACCTGGCTGAGATGGGGGGGAGAGATGCATACTTCACCTGGCTGAGATGGGAGGGGGAGAGATGCATACTTCACCTGGCTTAGATGGGAGGAGGAGAGATGCATACTTCACCTGGCTGAGATGGGGGGGGGGGGAGAGATGCATACTTCACCTGGCTGAGATGGGGGGTAGAGATGCATACTTCACCTGGCTGAGATGGGGGGGAGATGCATACTTCACCTGGCTTAGATGGGGGGAGATGCATACCACACCTGGCTGAGATGGGGGGGAGAGATGCATACTTCACCTGGCTGAGATGGGGGGGAGAGATGCATATTTCACCTGGTTGAGATGGGGGGGGAGATGCATACTTCACCTGGCTGTGATGGGGGGGGGCTGCATACTTCACCTGGCTGAGATTGGGGGGGAGATGCATACTTCACCTGGCTGAGATGGGGGGAGATGCATACTTCACCTGGCTGAGATGGGGGCGAGATGCATACTTCACCTGGCTGAGATGGGGGGAAGATGCATACTTCACCTGGCTGAGATGGGGGGGAGATGCATATTTCACCTGGCTGAGATGGGGTGGAGAGATGCATACTTCACCTGGCTGAGATAGGGGGGTGGGAGAGATGCATACTTCACCTGGCTGAGAAAGGGGCGGGGGGAGATGCATACTTCACCTGGCTGAGATGGGGGAGAGATGCATACTTCACCTGGCTGAGATGGGGGAGGGAGATGAATACTTCACCTGGCTGAGATGGGGGAAAAGATGCATACTTCACCTGGCTGATATGGGGGGGGGAGATGCATACTTCACCTGGCTGAGATGGGGGAGGGAGATGCATACTTCACCTGGCTGAGATGGGGGAGGGAGATGCATACTTCACCTGGCTGAGATGGGGGAGGGAGAGGCATACGTCACCTGGCTGAGATGGGGGAGGGAGATGCATACTTCATCTGGCTGAGATGGGGGGAGAGATGCATACTTCACCTGGCTGAGATGGGGGGGAGATGCATACTTCACCTGGCTGAGATGGGGGGGAGAGATGCATACTTCACCTGGTTGAGATGGGAGGGGGAGATGCATACTTCACCTGGCTGAGATGGGGGAGGGAGATGCATACTTCACCTGGCTGAGATGGGGGGAGAGATGCATACTTCACCTGGCTGAGATGGGGGAGGGAGATGCATACTTCACCTGGCTGAGATGGGGGGGAGATGCATACTTCACCTGGCTGAGATGGGGGGAGAGATGCATACTTCACCTGGCTGAGATGGGAGGGGGAGATGCATACTTCACCTGGCAGAGGGGGGGAGATGCACACTTCACCTGGCTGAGATGGGGGGAGATGCATACTTCACCTGGCTGAGATGGGGGGGGGGAGATGCATACTTCACCTGGCTGAGATGGGGGGGAGATGCATACTTCACCTGGCTGAGATGGGGGGAGAGATGCATACTTCACCTGGCTGAGATGGGGGGGAGATGCATACTTCACCTGGCTGAGATGGGGGGGGGAGATGCATACTTCACCTGGCTGAGATGGGGGGGGGGAGATGCATACTTCACCTGGCTGAGATGGGGGGTAGAGATGCATACTTCACCTGGCTGAAATTTGGGTAGAGATGCATACTTCACTTGGCTGAGATGGGGGGAGAGATGCATAATTCACCTGGCTCAGATGGGGGGTAGAGATGCATACTTCACCTGGCTGAGATCGGGGGGAGAGATGCATACTTCACCTGGCTGAGATGGGGGGGAGACATGCATACTTCACCTGGCTGCGATAGGGTGGAGAGATGCATACTTCACCTGGCTGAGATGGGGGGGGAGAGATGCATACTTCACCTGGCTGAGATGGGGGGTAGAGATGCATACTTCACCTGGCTGAGATGGGGGGGGATGCATACTTCACCTGGCTGAGATGGGGGGGAGAGATGCATACTTCACCTGGCTGAGATGGGGGGAGAGATGCATACTTCACCTGGCTGAGATGGGGGGGTAGAGATGCATACTTCACCTGGCTGAGATGGGGGGGGAGAGATGCATACTTCACCTGGCTGAGATGGGTGGGGGGAGAGATGCATACTTCACCTGGCTGAGATGGGGGGTAGAGATGCATACTTCACCTGGCTGAGATGGGGTGGAGAGATGCATACTTCACCTGGCTGAGATGGGTGGGGGGAGAGATGCATACCTCACCTGGCTGAGATGGGGGGGATGCATACTTCACCTGGCTGAGATGGGGGGGAGATGCATACTTCACCTGGCTGAGATGGAGGGGGAGAGATGCATACTTCACCTGGCTGAGATGGAGGGGGAGAGATGCATACTTCACCTGGCTGAGATGGGGGGGAGATGCATACTTCACCTGGCTGAGATGGGGGGAGATGCATACTTCACCTGGCTGAGATGGGGGGGAGAATGCATACTTCACCTGGCTGAGATGGGGGGGAGAGATGCATACTTCACCTGGCTGATATGGAGGGGGAGAGATGCATACTTCACCTGGCTGAGATGGGGGGGAGATGCATACTTCACCTGGCTGATATGGAGGGGGGTAGAGATGCATACTTCACCTGGCTGATATGGAGGGGGAGAGATGCATACTTCACCTGGCTGAGATGGGGGGGAGATGCATACTTCACCTGGCTGATATGGAGGGGGGGAGATGCATAATTCACCTGGCTGAGTAGGGGGAGGGGGGTGAGATGCATACTTCACCTGGCTGAGATGGGGGGGGGGGAGATGCATACTTCACCTGGCTGAGATGTGGGGGGAGATGCATACTTCACCTGGCTGAGATGGGGGGAGATGCATACTTCACCTGGCTGAGATGGGGGGAGATGCATAATTCACCTGGCTGAGATGGGGGAGGAGGGTGAGATGCATACTTCACCTGGCTGAGATGGGGAGGGGGGTGAGATGCATACTTCACCTGGCTGAGATGGGGGGGGGAGATGCATACTTCACCTGGCTGAGATGTGGGGGGATGCATACTTCACCTGGCTGAGATGGGGGGGGGGAGATGCATACTTCACCTGGCTGAGATGGGGCGGAGAGATGCATACTTCACCTGGCTTATATGGGGGGGTAGAGATGCATACTTCACCTGGCTGAGATGGAGGGAGAGATGCATACTTCACCTGGCTGAGATGGGGGGGGGAGATGCATACTTCACCTGGCTGAGATGCGGGGGAGAGATGCATACTTCACCTGGCTGATATGGGGGGTAGAGATGCATACTTCACCTGGCTGAGATGGGGGGAGAGATGCATACTTCACCTGGCTGAGATGGGGGGGGGGGAGATGCATACTTCACCTGGCTGAGATGGGGGGGGGGGAGATGCATACTTTACCTGGCTGAGATGGGGGGAAAGATGCATACTTCACCTGACTGAGATGGGGGGGGGAGATGCATACTTCACCTGGCTGAGATGGGGGGGGGAGATGCATACTTCACCTGGCTGAGATGGGGGGGAGAGATGCATACTTCACCTGGCTGAGATGGGGGGAAGAGATGCATACTTCACCTGGCTGAGATGGGGGGGAGAGATGCATACTTCACCTGGCTGAGATGGGGGGGGAGAGATGCATACTTCACCTGGCTGAGATGGGGGGGGGAGATGCATACTTCACCTGGCTGAGATGGGGGGAGAGATGCATACTTCACCTGGCTGAGATGGGGGGGGGGATGCATACTTCACCTGGCTGAGATGGGGGGGGGAGATGCATACTTCACCTGGCTGAGATGGGGGCAGAGATGCATACTTCACCTGGCTGAGATGGGGGGAGAGATGCATACTTCACTTGGCTGAGATGGGAGGGGGAGAGATGCATACTTCACCTGGCTGAGATGGGGGGAGATGCATACTTCACCTGGCTGAGATGGGGGTGGAGATGCATACTTCACCTGGCTGAGATGGTGGGGGAGATGCATACTTCACTTGGCTGAGATGGGAGGGGGAGAGATGCATACTTCACCTGGCTGAGATGGGGGGGAGATGCATACTTCACCTGGCTGAGATGGGGGGGGGGAGATGCATGCTTCACCTGGCTGAGATGGGGGGGGGAGATGCATGCTTCACCTGGCTGAGATGGGGGCAGAGATGCATACTTCACCTGGCTGAGATGGGGGGAGAGATGCATACTTCACCTGGCTGAGATGGGGGGGGGTAGAGATGCATACTTCACCTGGCTGAGATGGGGGGGGAGATGCATACTTCACCTGGCTGAGATGGTGGGTAGAGATGCATACTTCACCTGGCTGAGATGGGGGGGAGAGATGCATACTTCACCTGGCTGAGATGGGGGGGGGGAGATGCATACTTCACCTGGCTGATATGGGGGGAGAGATGCATACTTCACCTGGCTGAGATGGGGGGTGGGGAGATGCATACTTCACCTGGCTGAGATGGGGGGGAGATGCATACTTCACCTGGCCGAGATGGGGTGGAGAGATGCATACTTCACCTGGCTGAGATGGGGGGTAGAGATGCATACTTCACCTAGCTGAGATGGGGGGAGATGCATACTTCACCTGGCTGAGATGGGGAATGGGGGGGAGATGCATACTTCACCTGGCTGAGATGGGGGGGAGAGATGCATACTTCACCTGGCTGAGATGGGGGGGAGAGATGCATACTTCACCTGGCTGAGATGGGGGGAGAGATGCATACTTCACCTGGCTGAGATGGGGGGTAGAGATGCATACTTCACCTGGCTGAGATGGGGGGGGGAGAGATGCATACTTCACCTGGCTGAGATGGGGGGGAGAGATGCATACTTCACCTGGCTGAGATGGGGGGAGAGATGCATACTTCACCTGGCTGAGATGGGGAGAGAGATGCATACTTCACTTGGCTGAGATGGGGGGGGGAGAGATGCATACTTCACCTGGCTGAGATGGGGGGGAGAGATGCATACTTCACCTGGCTGAGATGGGGGGAGAGATGTGTACTTCACCTGGCTGAGATGGGGGGTAGAGATGCATACTTCACCTGGCTGAGATGGGGGGGAGGGGGATGCATACTGCACCTGGCTGAGATGGGGGGGAGAGATGCATACTTCACCTGGCTGAGATGGGGGGGAGAGATGCATACTTCACCTGGCTGAGATGGGGGGGAGAGATGCATACTTCACCTGGCTGAGATGGGGGGGGAGATGCATAATTCACCTGGCTGAGATGGGGGGAGAGATGCATACTTCACCTGGCTGAGATGGGGGGGGGGGAGAGATGCGTACTTCACCAGGCTGAGATGGGGGGGGAGAGATGCATACTTCACCTGGCTGAGATGAGGGGGAGATGCATACTTCACCTGGCTGAGATGGGGGGGGGAGAGATGCATACTTCACCTGGCTGAGATGGGGGGGAGATTTATACTTCACCTGGCTGAGATGGGGGCGGGGGGGAGATGCATACTTCACCTGGCTGAGATGGGGGGGGAGAGATGCATACTTCACCTGGCTGAGATGGGGGGGAGATGCATACTTCACCTGGCTGAGATGGGGGGGGAGAGATGCATACTTCACCTGGCTGAGATGGGGGGGGGGAGATGCATATTTCACCTGGCTGAGATGGGGGGAGGGGGAGATGCATACTTCACCTGGCTGAGATGGGGGGGGGAGATGCATACTTCACCTGGCTGAGATGGGGGGGGGAGATGCATACTTCACCTGGCTGAGATGGGGGGGGGAGAGATGCATACTTCACCTGGCTGAGATGGGGGCGGGGGAGATGCATACTTCACCTGGCTGAGATGGGGGGGAGAGATGCATACTTCACCTGGCTGAGATGGGGGGGAGAGATGCATACTTCACCTGGCTGAGATGGAAGGGGGAGAGATGCATACTTCACCTGGCTGAGATGGGAGGGGGAGAGATGCATACTTCACCTGGCTGAGATGGGGGGGGAGAGATGCATACTTCACCTGGCTGAGATGGGGGGGATGCATACTTCACCTGGCTGAGATGGGGGGGGGGAGATGCATACTTCACCTGGCTGAGATGGGGGGCAGAGATGCATACTTCACCTGGCTGAGATGGGAGGGGGAGAGATGCATACTTCACCTGGCTGAGATGGGGGGCAGAGATGCATACTTCACCTGGCTGAGATGGGAGGGTGAGAGATGCATACTTCACCTGGCTGAGATGGGAGGGGGAGAGATGCATACTTTACCTGGCTGAGATGGGGGGCAGAGATGCATACTTCACCTGGCTGAGATGGGGGGCAGAGATGCATACTTCACCTGGCTGAGATGGGAGGGAGAGAGATGCATACTTCACCTGGCTGTGATGGGGGGGGATGCATACTTCACCTGGCTCAGATGGGGGGCAGAGATGCATACTTCACCTGGCTGAGATGGGAGGGGCAGAGATGCATACTTCACCTGGCTGAGATGGGGGGGCAGAGATGCATACTTCACCTGGCTGAGATGGGAGGGGGAGAGATGCATACTTCACCTGGCTGAGATGGGAGGGGTAGAGATGCATACTTTACCTGGCTGAGATGGGGGGCAGAGATGCATACTTCACCTGGCTGAGATGGGGGGCAGAGATGCATACTTCACCTGGCTGAGATGGGGGGTGAGAGATGCATACTTCACCTGGCTGAGATGGGGGGGGTGCATACTTCACCTGGCTGAGATGGGGAGGGGAAAGAGATACATACTTCACCTGGCTGATATGGAGGGGGTACATGCATACTTCACCTGGCTGAGATGGGGGGAGAGATGCATACTTCACTTGGCTGAGATGGGGGGGAGAGATGCATACTTCACCTGGCTGAGATGGGGGGGAGAGATGCATACTTCACCTGGCTGAGATGGGGGGAGAGATGCATACTTCACCTGGCTGAGATGGGGGGTAGAGATGCATACTTCACCTGGCTGAGATGGGGGGGAGAGATGCATACTTCACCTGGCTGAGATGGGGGGGAGAGATGCATACTTCACCTGGCTGAGATGGGGGGAGAGATGCATACTTCACCTGGCTGAGATGGGGGGAGAGATGCATACTTCACCTAGCTGAGATGGGGGGGAGAGATGCATACTTCACCTGGCTGAGATGGGGGGTGAGATGCATACTTCACCTGGCTGAGATGGGGTGGAGAGATGCATACTTCACCTGGCTGAGATGGGGGGTAGAGATGCACACTTCACCTGGCTGAGATGGGGGGGAGAGATGCATACTTCACCTGGCTGAGATAGTGGGGGGGATGCATACTTCACCTGGCTGAGATGGGGGGGAGAGATGCATACTTCACCTGGCTGAGATGGGGGGGAGAGATGCATACTTCACCTGGCTGAGATGGGGGGGAGAGATGCATACTTCACCTGGCTGAGATGGGGGGGAGATGCATAATTCACCTGGCTGAGATGGGGGGAGAGATGCATACTTCACCTGGCTGAGATGGGGGGGGAGAGATGCGTACTTCACCTGGCTGAGATGGGGGGGGAGAGATGCATACTTCACCTGGCTGAGATGGGGGGAGGATGCATACTTCACCTGGCTGAGATGGGGGGGGGGAGAGATGCATACTTCACCTGGCTGAGATGGGGGGGAGAGATGCATACTTCACCTGGCTGAGATGGGAGGGAGAGAGATGCATACTTCACCTGGCTGAGATGGGTGGGGGTGCATACTTCACCTGGCTGAGATGGGGGGCAGAGATGCATACTTCACCTGGCTGAGATGGGTGGCAGAGATGCATACTTCACCTGGCTGAGATGGGAGGGGGAGAGATGCATACTTCACCTGGCTGAGATGGGAGGGGGAGAGATGCATACTTTACCTGGCTGAGATGGGGGGCAGAGATGCATACTTCACCTGGCTGAGATGGGGGGCAGAGATGCATACTTCACCTGGCTGAGATGGGGGGTGAGAGATGCATACTTCACCTGGCTGAGATGGGGGGGGATGCATACTTCACCTGGCTGAGATGGGGAGGGGGTAGATGCATACTTCACCTGGCTGAGATGGAGGGGGTACATGCATACTTCACCTGGCTGAGATGGGGGGGATGCATACTTCTCCTGGATGAGATTGGGGGGATGCATACTTCACCTGGCTGAGATGGGGGGGGATGCATACTTCACCTGGCTGAGATGGAGGGCGTACATGCATACTTCACCTGGCTGAGATGGAGGGGGTACATGCATACTTCACCTGGCTGAGATGGGGGGGGGGGATGCATACTTCTCCTGGCTGAGATGGGGGGATGCATACTTCACCTGGCTGAGATGGGGGGGATGCATACTTCACCTGGCTGAGATGGAGGGGGTAGATGCATACTTCACCTGGCTGAGATGGAGGGGGTACATGCATACTTCACCTGGCTGAGATGGGGGGGGGGAGATGCATACTTCACCTGGCTGAGATGGGGGAGGGAGATGCATACTTCACCTGGCTGAGATGGGGGGGATGCATACTTCACCTGGCTGAGATGGGGGGGGGAGATGCATACTTCACCTGGCTGAGATGGAGGGGGTAGATGCATACTTCACCTGGCTGAGATGGAGGGGGTAGATGCATACTTCACCTGGCTGAGATGGAGGTGGTACATGCCTACTTCACCTGGCTGAGATGGGGGGGGTGCATACTTCACCTGGCTGCGAGTGCCAGAGGGAATGGACCATGCTCATACCCCAAAGCAGCCCAGACTGGACCTGACACCTGACCACATAATGCAAGATGAAAGCTGCCCTACCATGTAAATGAAGCAGTGTCACAACCATTCCACAGCCATCTGCATGTGCACTGTACCAAATCAGACCGCATCCCCCTCAACACAATGCAACTACAAGCAATGACTATAGCCAATACACAGCACCAAACACCATCAACTGAAAGGACAGTCCCCCATTACTGCGTACAAAGGAGTCACATGAGGGTCAAATACATCAATACACCACTACACTGACACAGAGGCCCATCTGAATTGCATGATACCATTTGTTGTGCATAGTGAGATCATCATGAGGCTGACATCAACGGTGCCAGGATGAAAGCATACAAATTACTGGACATCTGCCAGATCACAGAAACAACCGCCGTGGACTAACACAGTGCATGAGCACTCACAAGGAGCTGGTCCCCCCTGCGCCTACTAGTTGATGGCATGCACACGAGTCCATAAGAGGAATACACACATAGCAGTCACATTGTGTGTCTCCATTCATGCATGGAAATGTGGTTGCAATCAGGAAATCAATGCATGCTATGGTGTCATTGATCAAGGTCCCATATGATGTGATGACTTACACATATACATTGTTGCCCACATGCAGGTGATGCAGGCTATCCCTTGAAGAGGTGGCTCCTTACCCCAGTCCGGAACCCACAGAACAGGCACAAGGAGGCCTATAATCGTGCCCATACACAAACCCGTGTGCTGATTGAGCAGACATTTGGCCTCTTGAAGGCACGGTTTCGCTGCATCAGCAGGTCTGGTGGGACACTCCTGTACCTCCATGAGAAGGTGGCAAAGATCGTCATGGCATGTGTCATGCTACACAATATGTGCATCAGACGGAATGTGCCCCTGCCCCCTGACGCTGAACTGCAACCACCTGACGAAAAGGATGAGGAGGGTGGGGATGGGGCAGCACCTCAGGGAGGCAGCGATGCACAGGAGGGACGTGACATGCGCCAGACTCTGATCAACCAATGTTTCTAGCACACATGGACGGGGGTTGTTACATGGAGATGGGACTCGGCGCACTGGGTGTGTCAGGGACATGGACACTAGACTGTTAACCAATAAAGCACACATACGCAATAAGCAATTTCCACACATGTGAATTATGAGTAACCAAAATGTGTATTGAAGAAGCATAACTAAGTGAACAAGCCCTCCACCCCACACACCCTCTCCCCGTCCCCCCTCAACTCCCCCACACACCCTCCCCCTCTCAACTCCCCCACACACCCTCTCCCCCCCTCAACTTTCCCACACACCCTCTACCCCCTCCCCCTCAACTCCCACACACATGGTGTGCAGTACTGTGCACCAGTGGACCACATGGCACCAGTATGCAAGGCTGTGCCTACGGGCATCCCTCTCTTCCAGCACCAGGTGCCCCCCTGTCTGATCGGCGCAGGTTCCTACCAGACCTGCGCACAGGGCTGGTCCTGGTAGAACTAGCAGCTGAAGATGTATTTGGTTGTTCGGATAACTGTGGTGGACGCATGTCCCGCATTGCTGCCACCATCTCAGAGAGTATGTGCCGCACTGCGGCCAGTTCTGCACGTATGTCCTTTGAGGATGACCCTATTGCTGACTTCAAGGATGCAGCACATTCCCGGATTTCGTCCCTTACACTCTCACATTCAGTTATGTGCTGCGTCAAGAGGCCAGTAAGCTGCTGCTGGCGCCTTTGGATGTCCGGGATCCCCTCTTGGGTGTTTGGGGCTGCGGTGGATGTTTGAGGGGTTCCCGAAATACTATGTTCCTCGGGCACAGTTGGGATGGGGCTGGGAGTTGCTGGCCATGAGTTATCCAGAGACAGCCCGTGCATGCTGGTGTCGGGCAGGCTGCAACGGGACGGGAGTGGGGAATGCAGGGGGCCAGTGGGGGGAGTTGCAACATGCAGCAGATCCCCTTCCTCATCATCAGAGATTGCTGCTGTGGCAGCTGTTTCGGCAACTGTGCTGCTTGCAGCCGATGCAGTCCCTTCTGCCGCCGACACTTGGGTGATGGTGGCTGTTGTGGGCGCCATAGTGGGGGACGTAGAGCACATTGGTGCTGTGGCCTGTGGTGTGGTCTTGGCCTTCCAATGTCGTGCCGGTTGGCCTATGCCCCTTGAAGTGGAGGGGCGGTGTTGTCCCTCCTCGGCCTTGGCCTTCTTACATGGTGTGCCATCTTCATCCCTGCTGTCCACGTCACCACTGTCTGATTGCGTGCCTTAGGGGGACCAATAGAGGGAGAAAGTTAATGATGAGTTTACAGCCATCAGGCATACATTGGGGTGGCTGCATCCATATGGAATGGCAGATGATTGACATTGGGGGAGTGACATTCGGGTTGCTTGGATTTTGGGTGGGTGATGCATAGAGGCATCTGGCCTTACACATATGGGGTGCATTCTGCATGTGGACAGGGTGAAGCTCTCCACTGCCTGTAGGCAGTCTTGTACCCATGTGTCTGGTGGACCCTGATCTACATCATTGCACTGTCAGTTCTGGTGGACATCATCGTGGCGGGATGAATATTGTATCATTTTGGACACCTACCTGCATCGGCCGATGACGGTGCTCCTCGCTCCATGTCCCTGACTCCGTGGATTGACTCTGCCCCTATGGTGGTGGCGCATATCTCCTCCCACGGTTGTAGTTTGATGGGGGACTCCGCTCCTCCACCTGTCGCCACCCCCTTGTTGCGATTTGCAGCGAGTATGCTGCGCACGCGAAGACGCAGGTCATCCCAGCGTTTGCGGCATTCTTTTGGTGTGCAGAATGTGGTGCCAACGGCGTTGACTTTCTGGCTGACCTCTGCCCAAATCTGCTTTTTCCGCTGCAGTGCGGGACAGGACATCTCGTTCGAGAAGACCTCATCTGCATGCTCCTGCAGTGTCTCAGCTAGTATTGTCAGCTCCTCTCTGGAGAAGCGCTCCTTGCACAGGCGATCTCCCGTTTTCTTTACAGCTTTTGGCATGGTTAAATGTAAAAAGTAGTGGTGGATGTGTGTATGACTTCTGGGGGTCAGATGGCTTCTGGTTGTGGTGGATGGCAATAGATTGTGTTTTTAAACATGGCCGCCGTGCTTTTTCCCGTTCCTTTGCGATGACGCACCTTCCGGTTCCGCTTATTAGCGGTGACGGCTAATAGCGGTGGTCGCTAATGCTGCAGGCTTGGATGCCGGAGGTGCTATTTCCACTACTGACAGTGCCGGAGAGGGGGATTTTCAGGGGTTTTGCGGCATGGCGGTGAGGTATTTACCGGCATGGTGCAAAGCTCGTGCCCGTGTACTCGTAATGGGCCGCTTTCAGCGGTCCATTGCCAGAACGGACACAGAAATTGCGCCATGCCGGTAATGGCCGGTACTTAGCGCCCGGGTCGTAATGAGGGCCATTGTATTTAACACAATTCCAATTGACAAAATTGCCCATATGTTGACACGTGTTTCGGGCTAACTTCAGCCTTTTTCAAAACTGGGCATACATATCAACCAAATTACGTAAGTTTAAAAAGTTTAAAAAGTGAAGTCAACATGATATTGACCCGTATCAAATAAACACAATATTAATTGTCAATTAAAAAATGCCATCCCTCGGACAATGACAATGTAGCCCAAGCTGAGGCGTCCATGAGTGGACTCTTCAGAATCTTCTCTGCAGCCCCACCTCTGGGATCCACTCCAACCATTGACGTTCAAACTGAAAGGCGAAAACAGGTAGACGACCAGCTAGCATGATACTGTGTGCCAAATGCAAAGCTCACTGCCTTGTATTTATAGGTCACAGACTGGAATTTTTACAACTCATAGACTTGCGTTCACAGCTCACCGACTGGTGAATTCATAGTTTACAGAGAGGAAAATTCATAGTTCACAGACTGGTGTTTACAGCTGGAAGACTGGCAAATTCATAGTTTACAGAGTGGGAAATTCATAGATCACAATTGGCAAATTCATAGTTTATAGAGGAGGATATTCATAGCTCACAGTCTGGCAAATTCATAGTTTACAGAGAGGAATACACATAGCTCACACCCAAGCATTCACAGTGGACAGACTGGAAAATACATAGTTAACAGAATGGGAAATGTATAGCTCACAGACTGGCATACATGGTGACAGACTGGAAAATTCATAGTTTACAGCGAGGGAAAATCATAGTTCACAGACAATAAATTCATAGTTTTCAGAGAGCAGAAATTCATAGTTTACAGACTGGCAAATTCATAGTTTACAGATAAGGAAATTCATAGTTTACAGACTGGCAAATTCATAGTTTACAGAGAGGAAAATTCTTAGAACACACCCTGGCATTCACAGCGGACAGACTGGCAAATGCATATTTAACAGAGTGGGAAATTCAAAGCTCACAGACTGGTATTCACGGTGACAGACTGGCAAATTCATAGTTTACCGCGAGGGAAAATCATCCCTCACAGGCAGATATTTAAAGCTCACACACTAGCAAATTTACAGCTCACAGACCGGCATTGGCAAGCCACTCATGGAAAATTCTATGCTCATAGGTTGCGACGTTCTAAGCTCCCAGTCACTCACAGGTTGCCAAAACCACAACTCTGTTGGCAAATTCTCTTCCCTCACACTGTAAAATTCAAATGATGCAGCCTGGCAAATGTACAACTTACAAATTTACAGCAGGTTATTAATGTAAAAAACCTACTCAATGGGGGCCAAACTCCTGTTCAACAGAAAGGAGCAAAGTCAATGTATCCCACAGAGCCCCAACAAGCAATATAGGGGTATAGGCATAAAAGGATGAAGAGAGATGGGAGGTAGGGTGCTCAGAATGGGTGTTAATGAAAACAGTCCAACATTGTTCAAAATGATTCAGAAAAGAGAGTGTGCACGCGCCCACAGAACCATTGAGTTTGGTTAACTCAGTCTGACAGATTGACTGACTACAAATTCACAACTCAAGAGTTTATCAAATCTAGTAATCACACCTTGTAAATTAATGACACACAGACTAGTGGACTAATATGTATTTTGGGGTAATCCCCAGATGTTGGAAAATTAACCGTTTAAGTGTGGCAATTCTGCTCAATGATATTGGAGAGTTGGTAATGTATTAGGTAATTTGCATGGTGGGTGGGATTAACTTACATTGAGGCTATCAAATGACCGAAGGCTTTAACTTCTAGACTTCTCAAATGATGTACATTTTGATTGTTTTGTTAAGAAGAATACACAAGAGGAGACACGTTCCTTCCACAACCACCTGAGTGATAAAATGGGCAGTGAGTCACATTTTACACTCAATTATTTCATTCTGCAAGTGAAGACCATGGGCCAGACTATCGAACATGAACTGGTGCTAAATATTGGAAATGCATTTTGCAATTATTTTTCTGCTTGTATAATATGAAATGGAGCCAACAGGATTAGTCCCAAGAAAAATAGTATATAGGTTTGTGGACAAAGTAAAAGTTAAACACACTGATTATGCTGCAAGGACAAACTAAGGAAAAGTGCCAACTTTAATAAAAGAATCTCATTGGAAGTCATATAATAAGGTAAGTACTAAGTACAGGAAAAGGCACACGAGGGTAAGTCGCTATTTATTTCACTATGAACATTGGACAACGTAAAGTCATTTTAAGATGATGCCACCCCAAACAGAGCTGATGGGTCTTTTCCATCAAAACATGTGTCTGAGATGTCTGTGAACCTGGATTTATTTCTGTGTAAACAGTTTTGCTTTTGTATTGTGTTGAAGTTGAAATATGTTTGTGGACATGGTATGCAATTAAGGGAACTAATAAATAGCATTATATGTCTATGACAAACATACTATACAGGTGGAAATGATGGACTCAATTCAATAAATGATTGTTCTTAAAAAGCTTGTTATCAAAGGTATCAAGATCCTATCCCTATTGAACAGTAAGGCGACCAGGTTTCTTTGCTTTTCTGATTGCCACATCAATCACTACGGTTTTGGTTTACATGTAGCTCATGTCCAATCAAGTCCTGGTATTTTACAGTTGATGTCTTGCCAAGATTCCTAGTTATCCTCCAATATCCCTTGTGTAGCAACGCCCAAACAATTATTACATTTCGAAGTTTGGGATAAAAGCTCGGCTTGGTAACCTTCTGCTATGTTCCTCATGAAAAGTGGCCTTTAGAGCAAAGTATTTGGTTACCCACAAATGCAAAAATCATCATATGAGAGTACAATCCAAAGGTTATACATCAAAGAATAAAAGTGAGTGGCTCTGCGTAGTGGTATTTATAGTCTCACAATGTTTATATAGAGTGTGGAAAATTAGACAAAGTGTCATTAAATGTAACAGGAATTTACCAGCATAGCTATAATACAAATTGTATTACCCACATCAAGATTCCATAGGACAACTTATTTTTGTTTTTCTTGTTGTTTTATATAGATACTTATTTATGATGTATTACACATTTATGATGTGCTATATTTTATCGGTTTTGTATGAAAGGGTCTTAGTCATTTTGTAGGGGCTATGGTAAGTGTTGATGTTGTTGTGGGGGTACATCCCTAATTACCTCAACCCAAGTGGGCCCACCGCCTGAGGAACGAGTGCATGTTTTGTATGTAAAGCAACTTTAGTGTACAATCGTCTGGGGAGCAGGTAGATGGTACCGCGAGACCAAACTAACCCAAGTCTCAATTAACCACATCAGTTGATACATTTTTGCAACCGTTAAACCACTCCCAGATACTCTATTACAATCCACGGCCCACATATGATTGGACAAAACCTCTTCAAAGAAATACAGTTGTTCTCCAATTCCTACACTGTCATTGGTAGCTGTTATCTTAACTACCATCTTCAGCTCATGTGTAGAACATACCTCCTTTTAGGATTGTCTGTAGTAGGTCCTGACATCATCAACATAATTAATTACTAGTAACAATTGGCCTAAGCCCTATTAACTGTAACTCTTAATTGCAAATGGTTTGCATAAATACCTCAAGCAATATGAAGAAGGCTGAATAAACCAGTTCTTCTTTGAACTATTGACAACTATCACATCCTCCGGTTCCCTGTCTCCATTTAAACATTCTAATCTAAACAACTGCCATTACATCGCACACAGCATATCTGAAATACAATTGAAACTGCACAGTTTCAATTACTTTAGCCCGAGCATTGACTTACCCCATGTTTTACTGCTGGTCAAAAACAAATAGTGAAAACTCTGTTAAACTCGGGAGATTACATCTGCTATGTGTGATACTTTTCAGACTTTAAAAACTATGGTTGGTTCCTTCAGCAGAGTTGAACATCGCTAAGGGCATAGTTACTTATTCACCCATGTCTTGTCTTTGAAACTCTGCATAATCTGGAAAGTCAACTCTTAACTGCTATAGTTTTAATCTGTTAATAAAAAGCCCACTACATGTAGATTGATCATCCCCTTTAAATGTTTTCTCAGTGTGCATGCATGTTTGGTAAATACCATCTTTCCTTTACAGTGGATCCTTATAGGAGAGGCCTCACATCTGCATTATAAAAACTTCTCATTGCTTGCTTCTGGGCAGTCCATAGTACATTATGTCTGAATTGTGTTTATATTTCATTTGGTGGTTTTAATATTTTATCTTTCTGCGCTTGCAAATCTAATATATATCAGTTCTAATCAAAAAAGCAACAGTAATAGTAAGATATCCCATCCATTATTAACTACACTCAATATATATGAAATTGCAGCATCCCGCCCAGTTCACCGCACCCCTAGTCATCAATATGGCACACGCAACATGAATCCCTCATGCTTGTGGGGACCCTCTATGATGACTCCAACATAGTACAATGTTTTAGGAATGTATTATAAAAAATGAATTATACTGAATTAATTAATATGGTAGTTTGTTGCTTTGTATTATTTGCTTCCATGAAGTTAAACTTTGAAAGAAACTGTGTTTGACTGACCGACTGGCAATAGGGGTAAGACACCTTTCTATTTGCTGTGTTGTGCGTAAGAATGAAAAAATGCATTGGCTCGACTCATATAATTATCTTGACATCTACATGTCTTACACACTATCCTGGTCCAATCAGATCCTTAAAGTGTTAAATCATATGAAGCAGATTGGAGGGACCATGGATCAAAACAATATAGTTGGGTGTCTGCTAGGATATTACCTCAAAGGGTCTGATATGGTAATTGTGTTTAGTTAGTTTCAGAGAAGACGCTTTATACTTTGATAGAAGTTCCTCCTCTGTTTGTGACCCTGGAAGGCAGTGTGAATCTGTGGAGCTGAGAGCAGGACGACTTGCAGTGGGGTTTCCATGAGGTCACAGAACTGCCTCCTTTTTTGTGGCCGGTGGGGGTAATTGGATATGTGGAGGGGGCATTGACTGGAAACACTCCCCTGCCTCACCTTTGGGAACTGTCTGGGCTAAGTGACCCATTAGTACAAGGTCTGTGTGAGGCAGATTTCCTTGAAGACCCACATGTCTGTGATACTCTGGTGGGCTTGCAGAAGCTTGGCTAGGATCAGGAGAAGACTACTGCATCTGGTCCTTTGAAGTCTATTGAGAAGCTAGGCATTGGTGTACTCCTAGAACCTGTGATGAGCAGAAGACTAGCTGTGTTCCCAAATGCTTCAGGTGCTCTTTGCTTTCAATGGTGATTATGACAATGAGTGACTAAATTAGTCACATAGTCGCCCGTGGTTATGGAGTGTGGGGGCACACTTACCTCAGTCCCGATGGGGGAAGATGGCAGCCTTATGGTCCGGGCAGCCTTATGGTCCGGGCAGACTCTGAGCAGGGAATTTACTGTTTGGTAAAGCCCCCGTTCTGAGCCTCTGGTTTAGCTGAGAGGCTGCCAAACCCTTCTCGCCAGGTACTAATACAGAAAAAAAACTGTGTAATATTCATCCCAACACGTACTGTTCACAACTCCTAAAACTACCAACTGGAACGATAGCACCCACAGAAAGCCATAGCCAAATTGAATCTTCTTCTTACCATAAGGTACTTGTGTATCTATAATTAATCCCACAGATATACGGTTGAACCAAAGACAAGAAATATTACTTAAGCAATATAACCAGAGCAGGGGGCATTAGTGGTCAGGTAATGCCCCGGGACATAAGTTACAAGCCAGAGCGAAGCAAGGGCTTTAATGTTAGCCCAGAGCATTACCTGACTGGTAATGCCCCACTGCAAGGGTTATGTTGGTATTAGTACCCAGGCACATTGTACCGGGGTGCTAATAGTGTTTTTATCTCAAGTTGAGAAATAGCATCTTTACCGTTTCTCAGCTTGAGATACAACTACAAATAAAGATGGCTAACATGGATCAGGGAGAAGGGAACTACATATAGTCCTTTCTCCCTTTCCATGGAGGGCAGTGTGGTGATGGGGACTCACCGGGAACACTAGTGTTCTCGGGCCAGCGAGCGACCAGTCAGTGCAAGGTAAGTGGGGTCGGTGGAGGTAATTGGATATGTGGAAAAAGGGGGTGGGGAGTGGACAAGGGAATACGGGGGAGAACACTTACTTGATTATTAGAGAAGGGAGATGATGGTCTCCTGCTCTGAGGAGGTTCAGAGTGGGGGTTTTACTGTGTGGTGAAGACCCCATTCTCAGCCTCTTCATTGGCTGGGAGGTATAAGGAACTCATGGTGGCAACAAGTAAGACAGTCACAAGTGATCACAGTTCCAGGGTATTTATTGAACAATCAATACTTTATGCAGGTTGGAAAAACGCCTATTCTAAACCTAAATCTAAGATGGGAGCAAGTGTCGACTGTCAAAGGAAAAATAAGGCAGTCCTAGTGGTGTTGTGTCAAATAAAAGGGGCCTATACTAAGAAACCCATTGCCAAACCTTACAACTAATACAAAGAAGGGATGTGGGATAGTTCTCAAGAAAAGAAAGAAGTGTTCTCAAATAGTACGTCAGGATGCAGTAGCCGGGGTCTACCTGCCCCATATTTTGAACATGGGGTAAGGTGGGATCATGTAGAACAGCACACTCTAAAGCTATCCGAGCATGAGATGAAAGTTCAGCTTTCAGCTGTCAGGCCCATCAATGGCCAAGTCTCGTTTTACTTGAAAGTCTCTTGCTTTCGAGGACCTGATGTCTTCAAAATAATAAAACAAACGTTCATTCAACCAAATTAAAGTTTGTTAGGGTGATAATGGTTCACCCCTGGGTCCTCCTCTTCCGGGCACTAACCCCTCATGTATTGTATTCCACAATTATATATATGTCAGTTCTTTTCTCTATAAACTTTGGATGATAGCTTCACCCCTGGATCTCCCTCGGTTGGGCAGGGAACCCTCTCAACTCTTTAGCCGGATTTCTCTTCCCTTAGTTTCTCAATGTCTTTTTGAAAAGTTCATAGTGGACATCCTTTGGTCGGGTTCATGTCTGTCAACATACTGTTTCTCGGACTTTAGACTTTGCCCCTCTCGTCAGCAACCCTCAGTCGGGTCCACTCTTGCAAACTTCACATTTATAATTGCTTGCAGGATTCACCTCCCTTTCTTTCACACAGTTTGTAGACCAAAGTCTTTCGATTGTACAGGGATTTTGCTTGACCCTCAGTATGACCACTTGGACCTATTTCGTTGGCCCTCCCATGGCCTTCTGGTATCTGTAATTTTGCTCAAATGGGGATCGACGAGAGTCTTTGTAGTTAGCACCACATGGTGCTGGTTTCCCTCTGCAGCTGGTCTCCCCTTAACACTTTTACAATTCTTTCACAGTTCATTGAACTTGGTTCAAACTTGCCACTTTGCGATTCTCAATTAACAGAGCCAGGTTGTTATCGGTTCTCCTCTCGACTCTCCGGCTGTGAGGAACAGCTTGGCTATTGGCTTCATTGGAGTCAAGGTCGTTACCACAGCCACAGAAGCTTCCCTCTCTCCTGCTTATCAGCGAAGGCTTGCCCAGTGTACCGTTGACATCTGCTGCACAACACTTGGGCTATTGTTTGCGGTCTTAGGCTCTCTTCCATGAAGGTTGCAGGGATCTGGGACGAAAAGGGCAAGGTCAATTCTCTCCTCGCCACCCTCTCTATTCCTGCCACATTTCTCCTTCTCTTGAACTGCCACGCCTTGTTAGCCGTCTTGTCATGCTGTCGCTGTGCCCGTACTGTGATCTCAGGATCCACCCTTTATCCCTGTGGGGAAGGGAAAGGGCCGCCAGGAATGTGTGATTCAGGTTAATTGTCTGACTTTGCCTGACCTTATTATTGTAACATGTCAGGTAAACGGCTCTGTTCTTAGTCTGTTGACCTTTGTGTTGTACGAAAGTGTTCATGTTGGGAAAGGGGGGGAGGGGTGCAGTTGGTTTGTATGTGCTATGTGAGAGGAGGTGGAAAAGTGTCAAAGGAAGGGGGATACTGCGTCTCACCCATCGGTGTCCCACTGCTCAAGGCACCCACCCCCCCCCATCCAGGTGATCCTCCCTCACTGGTCCAACCCCAGGAACTGGATCCAAGAGCGATGGCCGTGTCCTGGAAACCTGGATAACGGATCCTCAAGGTTTAGACAGGGAGACACCTTCAGGTTTCTCCCAGGGGCCACCACACCACCCTCGATGGGTACTAATTATGCAATGCATCCCGATCTGGAGGTATTATCGGGTCAGGTAATGCTCTGGGGCATAAGTTAGAAGCCAGTGTGAAGCGAGGGCTTTAACATTCGCTCCGGGGCATAACCTGCACCAGTAATGCCCCCCAGCAAGGGATGTATTTATATATGTATCCCAGCAGGTTGTACCAGGATATTAATAGCTTTTTTTTCCGAGTTGAGAAATGGCGTGTTTGTCATTTCTCAACTTGAAAAAAACTACAATTCAAGATGGCTGCCATGCAAGAGGTTAGAAGTAAACTACACGTAGCCCCTTCTCCCTTTCCATGGTGGCCATTACTGCATCAGGGGTGCGCCAGGAACACTAGTGTTCCTGCTGCTGGCTAGGAACAAAAAGTGGCAGGTAAGTGGGGCAGGGGTAGGGGGTTAGATATGTGGAAAAGGGGGATGGGATGGGGAAAGGGGACCCAGTGAAGTGCAGGGGCACACTTAATTCGGTCCCAGCAGGGGAAGATTTTTGCCTCCTGCTCTGAGGAGGCTTGGAACAGGGTTTTTACCATGTTGTAAAACCCCCGGCCTGAGGCTCATGCTTGGCGGGGAGGCCATCACCCCCTGCTCCCCTTCCGGGTACTAATAGACAACATCATGGAATTATAAAAAGTAGTTACTTACTACAATGAACTGTGACCACTTGGGATGCTGGATCAATGTATTTGTAATTTGAAGCATTACTAGCATATTGGAGGGATCCTATAAGCAACGTGTCATATGCAGCAAGAGTTAGCCATGCAACTATCCTGAATAATTATAGCCATGTACTGATGCTGCTGGATAACCCAGTACCATTCCCATAGAAGTTACAAGTATCCAAAACAATAGACTAGGCACAAGGGGCATGTTATAACTGATGAAAGGATTCAGGTTATGATTTCCCAATTATCGCCTTCAGAAAGATCGCTCAGAGCAAAATACATTATGGCCACAGTCACACAAAACATGTCCATGGAATCTGAGGAAACTAAATAAAAAAGTGATTATCTATTGTGCAACTGTTTGGTCTTTGGAACACAGGAAGTGACTTCATAACAATTATTCATAAGAGAAGTAAGCAGGCAGCGCTGAGAAATGCTTAATGGGCAAAGCCTAATTTTTGGTTATTTTGCGGTTACGCTATAGGCATGTGGCGACATGCATGCCTCTGTTAACTTGTCTTAACAGCAGACATACGAACATTGACTCAGATGTTCAAAGAATGTTAAGAGAATGTGCCCAAATCACAATCTACTTTACTGTTGTCTGATTTGGCATTTGATTGGGCTCCGTTCACTGCACTATCTTCAAGAGTAAAGATTGTGGATACCAGGTCTCTTAATCTTCGAGTACCATGGACATAGCACTGCAGAACACCCAAATGAAATCTCCATTCTAGAGTCCAGGCTTTGTAGAGATCAGCTTGAAAAGAAGTTGCACAAGGTTTTCAAGAATCAGAAACATGTTCTTCCTCTTTGACGGCAAACCTATATCTACTCTTTCACATGAAGATGGATGTCAAGCTGTTGTACCATGCAGAGGCAAATAGGTGCTAATCTCAGAGAAGGCTAGAGAGAGGAAGATCTGTTACACATCCAGCAGGCAAGGCCCTGTTCCGTCAATAGCAGAATATCATGTTGAGAGCCTGATTCCACCAAGATGGGGAGGAGCTGCCACTCAGTGGGTACTAGCAAGTTCACTATGAACCCCAACGGCAACCAACTTGAGTCCATTGGGTGAGGCATTGTCTGCAGAGAGCAAGAAAGTGTCTCCTCTACCAGAGTGGGTTCTCTTGAAAGCTCATTTTACACATTCCACAGTGAGGAGGAAGGACAGCTATGGAGGAGACTTAGAATATGATGATGTTGGGGTGGTCAGGAAAGGTCCCCATGATGAAGAGGGTTCATATTGCGTGTGCCGTATTTGCGAGTGGGGAGGCAGCAAAGTTAGCTTTATGTTATCGCCAGTTCAAAAGGAACTTGTTGTTTCTGCTTTCCTAATGTTATTTGAAGTATTCATGCCATCCATGTGCAATTATATTAAGGGTTAATAGGTTTCAGGCCAGTTATGACTCGTAACCATGTGTTGATGTCATGACCTACCCTGGACGACACCCAAAGAGGGGTGGGCTATGAATATGATCTGTAGATGGGAGTTAAGGTAACATTGGCCAATGAGGATGGATGAATTGGAGAAAGATGGGATTTTGTTTAGGATTTTTATCCAATCTCGTGGGGGTTGGATTGTAAATATGGGAGTGTTTTAACTGTTGAGAAACAATGTATATAATGTGTCACCTTATGTGATTCGGTGAGACTTGGGTTAGTCTGAATCGAAAGGGTCATCTAGCTCCTCCTCAGTCGATTGTACAATAAACTTGCTTTATGTACAGGGTGCACTCGCATCTTAAGTGGTGGGCCTGTTTGGTTAAGGTGATTAGGGGCCCATCCATCAATGACCATGAGGTAAATTGCTATTGTTAATCCAGAGGTGAGCCCATCAATGATTACTCAGTCCTGTAGAAGTCAACAGCATGTGTCTGGTTGCTGCTGTACTTTAAGAAATGGAACTGGGGAATTGGGAGATTTGATTTCAAGATTTAGACACCCCAGAAGATCATTCTGTTAGGGTCTCTCATGAATTGTGTGAGAAGGTCCATCTTCTTTGATTGAGGCTCAGGTGAATCAGTGGACTCTGAAGGAATACTAACATCTGTAGACCCATTGGGTTACCATAAACTGGCAGAAATCCTAGCTTTTATTCCAGGGTGTAGTTGGGTTCATCAGGCCACAGCTATGTGTTCTCCTGGCTCAGCCTTTCTGATGCAGGATCAGGCAGTCAAGCATTTGGGATCTCTTGAATTTCCTGCTCCAGTTCCAGGAAGCACCGACACGTCTATAACTCTATGTATGTGGTAAAATTGCACTTAGTGTATTAGTTGTGCCTTATCTGAGATTGAATCTCCATGTGCATAGCTCAACAAGGTAACCGTTTGCCTTTGAAATATGGTGAATAGAACAAGCCTGGACTTTGCAAGTTTAAATTCTCGCAGGGCAGGCTTAGCCCACTATCCTTTCAAGGTCAATAAATGAGGTACCATTGCATTGGGCAATAATAACAGATATTATAACTGTGCTTAGAAGTTGGAGGAATCTGGCACAAAGCACTATATAAATCTCACTAGGATCCCAATTCCTCAGATATAATGGAGGCTTCACAGATGGTGCTGGCTAATCATATCAAGGGTGGGTTTCAGATCTCTGTCTCATGTAGAAGAAGTCCTTGAATTGAAAAAAGAGTTGGGACTGGCCTTACAACCTCATTCTGGTTATTCTTTGATCTTTGGGTGGGTCGGTGGTTCTTTTATAAGCAGACAAAATGACAGTCCGAGAATGTGTGAATCGACAGGGGGTACTCCATATAGGGCCCTTTCAGAATATGCAGTACA
Organism: Ambystoma mexicanum; assembly: GCF_040938575.1. Taxonomy (NCBI): domain Eukaryota; kingdom Metazoa; phylum Chordata; class Amphibia; order Caudata; family Ambystomatidae; genus Ambystoma; species Ambystoma mexicanum. The sequence continues at coordinate 1,430,678,761 of NC_090924.1, read as the reverse complement.
GCTGGATCTATGGGCAAAGCAGCACCATCTATTTTCAATGCCTTCTGTCAAAAATCAGAGGTTGACAAACTCCAAGCAGAACAAAAAAACAGGGCGTGCTGCCCTGGCAGGACTTACTTATGAGGAAGGAGCTAGTTGGTGGGATCTCCCTGAGTCTTTTGGAACTAAACATCTGTCTTGTCACTCTCGAAGAACATCATTACTTCTGAGGTATTTAGTTGAGATTCTCAGTTCCACAGACATATGGTGTACACCACGTTCTGGATTTGAGGTGTCCAATGAATAGCTGTATGCAGTCCCCTTTCTCCCTAATTTCAAAGGTTTACCTCAACCTCAGAAGGGAGGTGTGTGAGCTGATTTTAGGAGCTCCCTTTCAGCACTTTAGGGGTTGCTTCCTTCTTGCCATGTGGTCAGCAGCATGGTTGTGTTGGGGGGTTCTCAGTCCTTACTTCTTGAGGAATTCATGGCAAGTGTGTGGTTTCAGTCGCCTAAATAGCCTGCATGATCAGTTTGGAGATTGGGCTGGTTAGTTGTCAAGGAGAGGAACTCTCCAGGGAACTACTCTTATCTGTGCTGTGGTCCAGGAGACCTTCAGGATTATCTTCCAGCTCTGGGCAATCAAAGGTCTATAAGGAATGGTGATCCCGATAGGCCATTTGCCCCTCCTCTGGTTGCCCTCCATCATTTCTGAAGTTTCTGCATTATGCTTCTCTGGGTCTTCAGGTTTCACTCTTGGCTTCCACTGAGCAGCATCTCTGAGCAGCGAGGAGGGGCTTTGGATATCGAACCTGATTTGTCAATAAAACTATTGATTCACACTAGCCCTGGTTCACGCTATGAATCCGAATGGGGACCGTTCTTGACAATGAAGATGACTTTCTTCATGGAAATACCCTTGGTAAGACGAGCCACTGAGCAGGTCTCCCTGCCCTGCATCAAACCATTGCTTAGTGGTGAAGCCGAAGGATTTTGCATTGCAGGCCTGCGTTTCTATCATCTCCTTTAAGGCTTTATGTATCATAACGTGACATGAACCACAATCCTCCACCGTATTTGGTTGGTACCAAGGCACCACAATCCGTAGGAGTCTCACCATTCACTTTCCTTCAGCATCTTCAAAAGACTAAGACATGCGTAGTCTGAGGCCTGTTCCGCAAGCATTTCTGGTGTATTGCAAGTGGTCCAGTGTTAAACTAGAGTTTTTATCTTTCATGTCCGGTTGGTAAGACTCCTTTAACAATGTCCAGTCGGTGCATTAGTCTTATTGTTGCTGTGACATAGTCAATGGCCCAGGTTACTTTGCCAGAGATTACAGATGCTACCTTAGCCAAGTTGGGCTTCGCCATCCACAACACTCCACAACTCAAGCCTCCAAAGCGCCTCTCCCAGACCGACAACATCAAACATCCCAGACTGGACAACATCAAACGTCCCAGACTGGACAACATCAAACATCCCAGACTGGACAACGTCAAACATCCCAGACTGGACAATGTCAAATGTCCCAGACTGGACAACGTCAAACGTCCCAGACTGAACAAGGTAAAACTTACCAGACGGGACAAGGTAAAACATCCCAGACTGGAAAAAGTCAAATATCCCAGACTGGACAAGGTCAAACGTCTCAGACTGGACAATGCCAAACTTCCCAGGCTGGAGATGGTCAAAGTTCCAAAATGGACGAGGTCAAACATCTCAGACTGGACAACGTCAAACTTCCCAGACTGGACAACGTCAAACATACAACAGAATCACTGGAGATTCAGATGACCAAGAAAACACCTCGGATTGCAAACTCTACAGGATCAATAACAAAGAGCCACCAGTGACGACTGTCTTCAGGAAAAATGAGGAATAATGAAGGATAATGGTTCGGAACACCAGGAGAAAGAAGCTGCCACTGCAACAATAGCAAGGACTTTTGTCGATACCAGTAAAACCCCAAACCATTGGACCACAACAACAGGCAGATCCCATATACAGTGACCCTACCATAGAATGGGAACCCCTAAACTTCACCTTTCACCATTACTGAGCAAAACATGATGCAGCCACTAAAGCATGGTGGCGTATCTCATGCAAGAGTTCTGAGAAATACAAATGAAGATAGGCACAAAACAGAAAATGAAGGAGCATGGTATGCCAATAATCAAACCAATGCAAAACGACTCAGAAAGAGAAGATATCAAATATTGCAGTTTGAAACCCACCACAGAGAGATCAAACCTTGCATCACTGGTCACAAACACTCACATCATAACCAAGACATCCTGGAAGTATTCACCTACCAATATTCTAGAAAACATCTCCCAGATATATGCTAGTGAAAGGTGTAAAGACGCCGGTGGGGGGTGTCTATACTTCCGCTCTCTATATGGTAGAGGGGAGGCACAGAGGACCCCTGCCAAGATTCTCTATTATTGGTAGTTGTGGTTGAGCAATCAAGGCCTAGCTTCTCAGGAGGTGATGCAAGCTGGTTCTTAAGTACAGTGTAGTCCCCAAGAACCCACAAAGGAATGTCCACACACTGTATCGGTTACAACAAAGTCTTCATATAATTAATGTTCAAAGTTATATACAATATCACGATAACTCACTTTGTACTCCGAAAATCAGCAATGGTAAATATATACAGTTTGTACCAGTGGTACCACTAATGTTATTAGATCTCATTAAAGTGCATACGGTAGAATGACACACAGATCAGAATAAAGAGGAAACCAGCAGTAGAGAGAGGAAGGAAAGCAAGATGGTTGAACACTTGGCAGAATACTGGCCCCGTATCACTAGACACAGTTCTGTGTGGAGAACCCCACCTGGGCAACCTGTAGAAGAAAGATACAAGCCCAGTCCATATATTATTCGCACTAGACTTTCCAATAGTTCTGCAAACCCAAAGTACCTTGGCGTTGTAGTGTTCCTCATCGGGGAATCAACGGCCCTTCTTGAGTGCCCTCCCTTTAAGGCAGGAGTCACGGGTTGTTGAACCTGCGACGGAAAACAGGTCGAGCTACGACGTAGAAGTGGCCGCGTCGTTCCTAGCAGTGCTCGTTGACGGGGAAGCGTAAACGTCCTGCAAGAAGAGGCGTGCGGGGCACCTCAGTGTCGATAGTTCTGAACCGCAAAGAGTTTGAAGAACTGTGGCCCAGCAAGGGCATCAAGTCGTCGGCGTCTCTGAGGTCTTTGAGTGGCGGGAAAGCCACCAGTGGATTCTCCTCGGTGCGGCGACGGTCAGGCCTTCTCCAGCAGGATTCAGCGGCGACGATGCGGACAAGCGCGTCCTTGGATCAATGAAGTTCTTAGGCAAACGGGAGCACGGCGGCTCTAGTCGGAGATGGCGGTCATCGACATTGGCGGACAACAGTCCAGGGTGCTTCTCTTTGGACTTCCGCAGCAGTCCCCGTATCGGGTCGGCAGCCTGTCGAAGGTCTGTCAGCCAGGGAGCTCTGGCAAAGATCTGCTGGTGCACGATGGTCCCTCATAGCTCGGCAAGAGGGCGTCTTACCAGGTCCTCTCTGGGTCAGTCCTTGGAGACACAGCAGCTTTCAGATTGCGAAGGAGAGCAACAGCAATTCTTCTCTTCCAGCAGGGCTTCAAGGTCAAGCGTCAGTTTCACTCCAGTTCGTAGTTTGGACTTCAGCTCTGAACACTTCTGAACACCTGCCTAGAAGTGAGAGGTCCCCAGATATATTGTTGATCTCCCATTCATTCCGCTGGGTCACGCTGAAGCATCCAATCACTACGAAGGGCATTCATGCAGACAGGCAACCAATCAGGCACCCAGTGCATTCAGGCCATTCACTTCTCTCCAGACACTCACAACAAATTATGTGTATTGGGAAAGTACTGAGCCATTCAACACTTCATACTGCATTCATACCGGTTTCGGGCAGGGCTGTCTCAGTCATTGTGTCAACCACCAGATACTAGACACCCACAACATAGAATGCGTATTTGTCACACACTCCATTCACCCAGGTCCCACCTTCAGGCGTACCCACAACATACGGTTGTTGGGAAGACTCCAGCCAGTCTGGTCAGCACTTCCCCACACTACCATATATGGCACTTCCACCCAACAGCCATTCAGGGCGAAGGTCAGAGGCAGGGCTTCCCGGGACTTCGGGAAGATCAAGGTAACAGGCGATGGAAGGCAAGAGGCCATGGGGGCCATTTTGTCTCCATCAAGAATCTACCGATTCCAATGACAGGGCCTGGGCATCCCAAAATGGAGGATGCTCAGGGTACCAGTCATTTCAGCATGGAGCTGCCACCAGCCGGTACCCTGCTCTGTGGGCCACCCAGAGGTGCCCACAAACATACACTAGGGGCACAGGCTTGCACCCCTACCCATGGGTGCCATAAGGGTATCCCATGGGTCTGTTCACCAAACCAAGAGAGAGAGCTGCACCGCCATGAGTCCCACACGAACTCCTGCACGGAAAACACGACAGAACACGATAAAATGCAGTAAAGGACAAGGATATGAGGCCTTGTCCCTCCGATTCATTTCCAGCATCACAGTTGCCCCCCCCAGAATGAGGTTAGGGTGCCTAATCTCCCACGAGATAGACACCCTCATTCAGACAGTCAACATACCTTCTGGAAACGCTGTCTGCATTATCGTGACTCTTCCCTGGTCTGTGCTCTATGGTGAAGTCTAGCCCTTGCAGGTTAATGGACCACCTGAGCAGTTTCGGGCTTTCACCCTTCATCTGCATAAGCCACTTAAGGGGCTTATGATCTGTTTGGACCTTGAAGGTAGACCCGGTAAAGGGTCTAAAATGCATAAGGCTCCAAACTATACTAAAACATTCCTTTCAACAGTATCCCACCTAAGTTCCCTACCCCTAAATTGTCTACTGATGAATATGATCGGATGTTTTCTTCCTTTGTCATCTAACTGGGACAAGACAGCTCCAATTCCGGTGTCACAGGCGTCAGTTTATACGATAAAGGGCTTGCTGTAATCGGGCGCACACAACACCGGGGCCCTACACAGACTTCCTTTCAAGCCATCAAAGGCCCTCTGACAGTCTTCAGTCCAATTAACCTTCCTAGGCTGTTTGTGTGAAGTCAGAGCTGTCAGGGGTGCAGCTATGGTTCCATAGTCTGCCATGAAATTGTGATAATACCCAGTGAGGCCCAAAAAGGCTCTCATCTGGGTTTGAGTAGTGGGAGTCTCCCAGTCCTGTAAATACTGTACCTTATTAGGGAGAGGTTGGATTCGACCCCGTCCTACCTCATGACCAAGATACGTGACTTTCCCCTGAGCTATCTGGCACTTGGTGGCCTTGATAGTGAGGTTAGCCCTCTTTAAGGCCTGCAACACTTTATCCAGATGCATCAAATGCTGTTCCCAGGTGGAACTGAAGACGGCAATGTCATCTAAGTAAGCCACACAAAAGGCTTCCAGCCCACTGAGCGCATGGTTGACCAATCTCTGGAAAGTGGCAGCGGCATTCTTCAACCCAAAAGGTCAAAGGTGCTCATAAATTTGGCAGCACCTATGGTGTCCACAAGCTCATCAGCCCCAGGCAATGGGTGCATGTCAGTTTTGGTGACGGCATTGACTCCTCGGTAGTCCACACAGAACATCCAATCCTTGGTACCGGCCTGGGAACTTGCCTTGGGGACAAGGACCACTGGACTGGACCAGGGACTGGTTGAGGGTTCAATAACACCCAGATCCAACATCTTGGCAACCTCAGCCTGGATGTGGTTCTTTACAGTATCTGACATACGGTAGCACCTGCTTTTGACAGGCACACTGTCACCAGTGTCAATCTCGTGACTACATCACGGTGTAAGGCCTGGTGTCAGTGAGAACAGAGAGGCGTAATGCTGCAGCAAAGTCCTGCAGGCCTTCTGCTGCTCTTTCGTCAGATCGGGAGAGAGATGTACTCCCTCCACTGAGCCATCCTGAGGGTTGCTATGCAGCAAATCAGGAAGGGGCTCACTCTCATCCTCTTCTTGCTCTGAAGCCAGCAAGAGACATGAGACTTCGGCTCGCCTGTGGAAACGCTTGAGCCTATTAACATGAAATACCTGAGGGGCTACCCCCGAGGCTCCCATGTCAACCAGATAATTGACCTTGCCTATCTTGGAGATTATCCTGAAGGGTCCAGTCCACTTATCTGCCAAAGCCCGAGGCTTGGTAGGCTCCATCACGAGGACCTCCTGTCCCGGTGTCCAGTCCACTTGCGAGGCTTTAAGGTCATGCCAGTACTTATTCAATTCCTGGCTGGCCTTAAGATTCACCGTTGCCTGACCCATCATCTGTGTCATCCTCTGTCTGAGGCCTAACACATAGTCCCCAACTTGCTTGGCGGGACCTGGAGGGGTGGCCTCCCAACCTTCTCTAATTAAGGCAAGGGGCCCCCTCACGGGATGTCCAAAGAGTAACTCAAAGGGGCTGAAACCAACACCCTCTTGAGGTACCTCTCTGTAGGCAAACAGCAGGCATGGCAGGAGAAGATCCAACTTCTTCCTTATGGGCTCTTCCAAAGCACCTAGCATGCTTTGAGAGTTTTATTAAAGCTCTCAACCAGACCATTGGTCTGTGGGTGGTAAGAGTGGAGAACTTATAGGTTACCCCGCACTCTTTCCACATGGTTTTCATGTAACTCAACATGAAGTTGTATCCTCTATCAGAGACAACCTCCTTAGGGAATCCAACATGGGTGAACATACCCAGGAGAGCCCTGGGAACCACCTTCGCAGTTACAGTCCGAAGGGGTATAGCCTCAGGGTACCTGGTGGCATGATCTACCAAGACCAGGATGAACCGATGTCCACCTGACGTGTGAGGGTAAAGGGGACCGACGATGTCGATGCCCACCCTCTCAAACGGTGTGCCAACCACTGGCAACGGCTGCAGTGGGGCAATGACACTGTCTCCAGTCTTGCCAGACAACTGACAAGTTGGGCAGGTCCTGCAGTGGGACTTCACTTCTACTCCCATCCGGGGCCAGTAGAAATGGGCAGAGAGCCTCTGCTTAGTCTTCTTGGTACCAAGATGACCAGATAAGGACACCTCATGCGCCAACTGCAGCAGGAAGGGCCTGTAAACCTGGGGTACCACCAACCTCTTGAGGGCACCAGGTTCAGGCTTAGTGGGCTCACTAACAAGGAGCTCACCCTCCCAATAAATCCAGACTGTCCTAGGCACTTCTCCTTGTGTTTCCTCAGACCCTCGAGAGAGTGGCACTCTCTATGTCCCTTACAGAAGTCCGCCCGGGAGGGTCCCCCTTCAGCTAACAAGCATTGAAAGTCGGGATGACCCTCCGGGTTGAGAGCCTCTCCCACAGGAAAGTCTTCTGGCTCTTCTCCCACGGGAGTTGAGATGGGATTCACCACTGGACCCAGCCCGTCCGTAGCATGGATCCCAATGGGTGCTGTCGGAACAGCCGGAAGAGTGGGGGCTCCCTCCACTGAGGTGGCCTTCTTACTCTTCCGTTTCCTTCGCGCCTTGGGTTTCCCCGTCGGCCAGGGTACCGGGCTAGCAGCCAGACCCTGTGTGACCTGCGGTCAGGTGACCGCCACAGCAGCCATGGGCAGACCATCCGTGATCATCCCCAACTCGACCAAATCGTTTCCCAACAAAATGTTCGCAGGTACGTTGTCCTGAACCAGGACCGGAAGCTTTGCTGTCTTGTCTCCCATCGTAATGTTGACTAAGGCTACAGGCGATAATTTGGGAGGCCCACCAGCTAACCTGGTGGTTCTCAGAGGAGCACCTACATAGTCCTCTGGCTTGAGCAGGGTCCTGTTCACCACTGTCATGCTTGCCCCAGTGTCTCTCAAACCGGTAGAAGGGTGGCCATTCAAGAGGACACTTCTCAAAAACCTACGAGTGTTTTGTGGGATAGTCGCCAGTACTTCTGCGTACTGGTCCCAGGCCCTAAGGGACACTAAGGAAATCTCTACGGGAGCATCGAAGGTGATCCCCGTAGAGGTGGGGAGGACAGTGGCCTCCGCCTCAGGTACGGTGTAGGGATAGGTCAGGCTGACAGCCTGGACTCCAAGTGTCTTACCCTTACACCTAGGGTCACCCCTTCAGTGATCCAGAGCCCCACAATCCCAACAAGTGCCAGGAGTGCGGGGTATGGTACTGGAACCACTGGGACCCTGCTTTGCAGCAGGCGGACCACTACTCTTACTCCCACCCACAACAGACTTATCCCCACTAGGCCTTTGGGTCTTCGGAGAAGGGCTTTGATTTAGACAACTGTGACTGCTTTTGGGACTGCTCCGCTTTCTGAGAGGCCCCCTTTTCTTTGTCCTTGTCCTTCCCACTGGAGTCCTTAGGGGGAGACCCACTTGTCAGCCAACCTAGCCAGCTTAAAGGGGTCCAAAATATTCTGGTTAGCAACATACTGACGCAGCTCTGGTGAACAGGCTTCCGAAAAATGCTCAAAAAACAAGAGGTGAGACAATTCAACAAACGTTTTCACTTTGTAACCATCAACCCACCCCATCATGTTCATGTGTGCAGCACTCACCCAGTCAATCCAAGACACATTCTCTTGTTTCTTACAATCCCTGAATCGTTTAAGGTATTGGGTAGGCGTTTTGCCAAACTTGGCGATTAAAGCAGACTTCATGTACTCATACTGACCCCTTTCTTCCACACTTAGTTTCAGAATACAGTCATATCCAGTCTGAGGAACTCTGCTCAACAAACACTTAGCCCAATCTCTTTTATCAACATTGTGAATTGAACAAGCCATTTCAAATGCTTCAATGCATTGGAGGATATCAGAACCCTCCGCAAACACACCAATCAAATCTTTCATAAACTTGGTTGCCGGGGACCTGACACTCTCAACTGGTTTCGCTGAAGTCTCCACTCGAGCTTTCTGTAACCGGATTCGCTGACATTCAGTGTCCTTGTCTTTGAGTTCAAGATCCCTATTTTTGAGTTCAAGATCTCGATTCTTGAGCTCCACTTGTTGTGCCAACTCCTCTTTCTTAAGATCAGCATCTTTTTCCAACTTGCGATATTCAAAGGCCAATTTCATCCTTAGTAACTCAAGCTCTAAGGAACTGCTGGGGTTCGGAACAGAGGCAGCAGGAATGGTGGCATTCCCAGAATCAGTTTTGGCGACAACCCCCTGGGTAGAGTCCTCATTGGTTGCATCCCCCCTTCAAGAGTTTCACAACCGATCTGGTAGTCTACCAGGGCAGCTATCAGCTCTGCCCTAGACTTATCCACAAAGTCTAACTCCCTGGCTTCCCAAGCACTCTGGAGAGCCTCTAAGCTCATCCCAGTCAATTTACCATTCACAATAGATTCCATTGCTTTTAATGCAGTTATCTTGTACACAGCTAAACCTTAATTTAACAAAGTGCAGATATCCTTCGTAAGTGGCACGGTTATACACTGATTCTTAAAACCATAAGCATCCCACCGCTGCCACCAGACACTGGTGGGGAGTGTCTGTACTTCCGCTCTCTATATGGTAGAGGGGAGGCACAGAGGACTCCTGCCAAGATTCTCTATTATTGGTAGTTGTGGTTGAGCAATCAAGGCCTAGCTTCTCAGGAGGTGATGCAAGCTGGTTCTTAAGTACAGTGTAGTCCCCAAGCACCCACAAACGAATGTCCACACACTGTATCGGTTACAACAAAGTCTTTATATAATTAATGTTCAAAGGTATAGACAATATCACGATAACTCACTATGTACTCCGAAAATCAGCAATGGTAAATATATACAGTTTCTAAAGTGGTACCACTAATGTTATTAGATCTCATTAAAGTGCATACGGTCAGAATGACACACAGATCAGAATAAAGAGGAAACCAGCAGTAGAGAGAGGAAGGAAAGCAAGATGGTTGAACACTTGGCAGAATACTGGCCCCGTACCACTAGACACAGGTCTTCGTGGAGATCCCCCCACCTGGGCAACCTGTAGAAGAAAGATACAAGCCCAGTCCATATATTGTTCACACTAGACTTTCCAATAGTTCTGCAACCCCAAAGTACCTTGGCGTTGTAGTGTTCCTCGTCGGGGAATCGACGGCCCTTCTTGAGTGTCCTCCCTTTAAGGCAGGAGTCACGGGTCGTCGAACGTCCGACAGAGAACAGGTCGAGCTACGACATTGAAGTGGCTGCGTCATTCCTAGCGGTGCTCATTGACGGGGAAGCGTAAACGTCCTGCAAGGAAGAGGCGTGTGGGGCACCTCGGTGTCGATAGATCTGGACCGCAAAGAGTTTGAACAACTGTGGCCCAGCAAGGGCGCCGAGTCGTCGGTGTCTCTGTGGTCTTTGGGTGGCAGGAAACCCACCGGCGGATGCTCCTCGGCGCGTCGACGGTCAGGCCTTCTCCAGCAGGATACAGCGGCGACAATGCGGACAAGCACGTCCTTGGATCAATGAAGTTCTTAGGCAAACGGGTGCACGGCGGCTCCAGTCGGCAATGGCGGTCGTCGACAGTGGCGGACAACAGTCCGGGTGCTTCTCTTTGGAGTTCCGCAGCAGTCCCCGTATCGGGTCGGCAGCCTGTCGAAGGTCTGTCTACCAGGGAGCTTTGGCAAAGATCTGCTGGTGCACGATGGTCCCTCGTAGCTCAGGAAGAGGGCGCCTTTCCAGGTCCTCTCTGGGTCAGTCCTTGGAGACACAGCAGCTTTCAGATTGCGAAGGAGAGCAACAGCAATTCTTCTCTTCCAGCAGGGCTTCAAAGTCAAGCATCAGTTTCACTCCAGTTACTCTTCGTAGTTTTGACTTCAGCTCTGAACACTTCTGAACACCTTCCTAGCAGTGAGAGGTCCCCAGATATACTGTTGATCTCCCATTCATTCCGCTGGGTCACGCTGAAGCATCCAATCACTACGAAGGGCATTCATGCAGGCAGGCAACCAATCAGGCACTCAGTGCATTCAGGCCATTCACTTCTCTCCAGACACTCAAAGCATGTTATGTGTATTGGGACAAGTACCGAGCCATTCAACACTTCATACTGCATTCATACCGGTTTCGGGCAGGGCTGTTTCAGTAATTGTGTCAACCACCAGATACTAGACACCCACAACATAGAATGCGTATTCGTCACACACTCCATTCACGCAGGTCCCACCTTCAGGCGTACCCACAATATACGGTCGTTGGGAAGGCTCCAGCCAGTCTGGTCAGCACTTCCCCACACTACCATATATGGAACTTCCACCCAACAGCCAGTCAGGGGGAAGGGACAGAGACAGGGCTTCCCGGGACTTAGGGAAGATCAAGGTAACAGGCGATGGAAGGCAAGAGGTCATGGGGGCCATTTTGTCTCCATCAGGAATCTACCGATTCCAATGACAGGGCCTGAGCATCCCAAAATGGAGGATGCTCAGGGCACCAGTCATTTCAGCATGGAGCAGCCACCAGCCCGTACCCTGCTCTGTGGGCCACCCACAGGTGCCCAAAAACATACACTAGGGGCACAACGTTGCACCCCTACCCGTGGGTGCCATAAGGGTATCCCATGGGTCTGTTCCCGAAACCAAGAGAGAGAGCTGCACCGCCAGGAGTCCCACACAAACACATGCGTGGAAAACACGACAGAACACGATAAAAAGCAGTAAAGGACAAGGATACTTAAGCCCTGTCCCTCCGATGAATTTCCAGCATCACAAAAGGTTGCTACCCCCTCTGACCCCACACCAACAAGCAAGCACAGGATAATACAAACCTGGAGTCACCTTGCTATACCGCAGAAGGAAGAACTGTACAAGCATCTACAGCAGACATCCCAACACCTGCGGCCGCAATAAAAAGCACAGCAATGGAACCTTCCCAAAAGGACAGAGAGAGTTAATCTAACTCAAAACAGCACCAAAAAACTCAAAGCACAGAGCATACAAATATGGTCTATTTGGTATAGGGGTAAGGCAAATAGTTAAGTTGTACATTTTACTTGTAATCATCACTCTTGTTCTCCGCAAACACACCAATCAAATCTTTCATAAACTTAGAGACCTGACACTCTCAACTGGTTTCGCTGAAGTCTCCACTCGAGCTTTCTCTAACCGGATTCGCTGACAATCAGTGTCCTTGTCTTTGAGTTCAAGGTCCCTATTTTTGAGTTCAAGATCTCGATTCTTGAGCTCCACTTGTTGTGCCAACTCCTCTTTCTTAAGCTCAGCATCTTTTTCCAACTTGCGATATTCAAAGGCCAATTTCATCCTTAGTAACTCAAGCTGTAAGGAACTGCTGGGGTTCGGAACAGAGGCAGCAGGAATGGTGGCATTCCCAGAATCAGTTTCGGCGACCACCCCCGGGGTAGAGTCCTCATTGGTTGCATCTCCCCTTCAAGAGTTTCACAATCGATCTGGTAGTCCACCAGGGCAGCTATCAGCTCTGCCCTAGACTTATCCACAAAGTCTAACTCCCTGGCTTCACAAGCACTCTGGAGAGCCTCTAAGCTCATCCCAGTCAATTAACCATTCACAATAGATTCCATTGCTTGTAATGCAGCTATCTTGTACACAGCTAAACCTTAATTTAACAAAGTGCAGATATCCTTCGTAAGTGGCACGGTTATACACTGATTCTTAAACCCATAAGCATCCCACCGCTGCCACCAGACGCTGGTGGGGAGTGTCTGTACTTCCGCTCTCTATATGGTAGAGGGGAGGCACAGAGGACTCCTGCCAAGATTCTCTATTATTGGTAGTTGTGGTTGAGCAATCAAGGCCTAGCTTCTCAGGAGGTGATGCAAGCTGGTTCTTACGTACAGTGTAGTCCCAAAGCACCCACAAACGAATGTCCACACACTGTATCGGTTACAACAAAGTCTTTATATAATTAATGTTCAAAGGTGTATACAATATCATGATAACTCACTATGTACTCCGAAAATCAGCAATGGTAAATATATACAGTTTCTAAAGTGGTACCACTAATGTTATTAGATCTCATTAAAGTGCATACGGTCAGAATGACACACAGATCAGAATAAAGAGGAAACCAGCAGTAGAGAGAGGAAGGAAAGCAAGATGGCTGAACACTTGGCAGAATACTGGCCCCGTACCACAAGACACAGGTCTGTGTGGAGATCCCCCCACCTGGGCAACCTGTAGAAGAAAGATACAAGCCCAGTCCATATATTGTTCACACTAGACTTTCCAATAGTTCTGCAACCCCAAAGTACCTTGGCGTTGTAGTGTTCCTCATCGGGGAATCGACGGCCCTTCTTGAGTGTCCTCCCTTTAAGGCAGGAGTCACGGGTCGTCGAACGTCCGACGGAGAACAGGTCGAGCTACGACATTGAAGTGGCTGCATCATTCCTAGCGGTGCTTATTGACGGGGAAGCATAAACGTCCTGCAAGGAAGAGGCGTGTGGGGCGCCTCGGTGTCGATAGATCTGGACAGCAAAGAGTTTGAAGAACTGTGGCCCAACAAGGGCGTCAAGTCGTCGGTGTCTCTGTGGTCTTTGGGTGGCAGGAAACCCACCGGCGGATGCTCCTCGGTGCATCGACCGTCAGGCCTTCTCCAGCAGGATACAGCGGCGACGATGCGGACAAGCACGTCCTTGGATCAATGAAGTTCTTAGGCAAATGGGTGCCCGGTGGCCCCAGTCGGCAATGGCGGTCGTCGACAGTGGCGGACAACAGTCCGGGTGCTTCTCTTTGGAGTTCCGCAGCAGTCCCCGTATCGGGTCAGCAGCCTGTCGAAGGTCTGTCTACCAGGGAGCTTTGGCAAAGATCTGATGGTGCACGATGGTCCCTCGTAGCTCAGGAAGAGGGCACCTTTCCAGGTCCTCTCTGGGTCAGTCCTTGGAGACACAGCATCTTTCAGATTGCGAAGGAGAGCAACAGCAATTCTTCTCTTCCAGCAGGGCTTCAAGGTCAAGCATCAGTTTCACTCCAGTTACTCTTCGTAGTTTGGACTTCAGCTCTGAACACTTCTGAACACCTTCCTAGCAGTGAGAAGTCCCCAGATATACTGTTGATCTCCCATTCATTCCGCTGGGTCACGCTGAAGCATCCAATTACTACGAAGGGCATTCATGCAGGCAGGCAACCTATCAGGCACTCAGTGCATTCAGGCCATTCACTTCTCTCCAGACACTCAAAGCAAGTTATGTGTATTGGGACAAGTACCGAGCCATTCAACACTTCATACTGCATTCATACCGGTTTCGGGCAGGGCTGTTTCAGTCATTGTGTCAAACACCAGATACTAGACACCCACAACATAGAATGCGTATTCGTCACACACTCCATTCACGCAGGTCCCACCTTCAGTCGTACCCACAACATACGGTCGTTGGGAAGGCTCCAGCCAGTCTGGTCAGCACTGCCCCACACTACCATATATGGAACTTCCACCCAACAGCCAGTCAGGGGGAAGGGAAAGAGACAGGGCTTCCCGGAACTTAGGGAAGATCAAGGTAACAGGCGATGGAAGGCAAGAGGTCATGGGGGCCATTTTGTCTCCATCAGGAATCTACTGATTCCAATGACAGGGCCTGAGCATCCCAAAATAGAGGATGCTCAGGGCACCAGTCATTTCAGCATGGAGCAGCCACCTGCCCCTACCCTGCTCTGTGGGCCACCCACAGGTGCCCAAAAACATACACTAGGGGCACAAGGTGGCACCCATACCCATAAGGGTATCCCATGGGTCGGTTCCCCAAACCAAGAGAGAGAGCTGCACCGCCAGGAGTCCCACACGAACTCATGCGCGGAAATCACGACAGAACACGATAAAAAGCAGTAAAGGACAAGGATACCTCCGATGCATTTCCAGCATCACAAAAGGTTGCTACCCCCTCTAACCCCACACCAACAAGCAAGCACAGGATAATACAAACCTGGAGTCACCTTGCTATACCGCAGAAGGAAGAACTGTACAAGCATCTACAGCAGACATCCCAACACCTGCAGCCGCAATAAAAAGCACAGCAATGGAACCGTCCCAAAAGGACAGAGAGAGTAAATCTAACTCAAAAACAGCACCAAAAAACTCAAAGCACGGAGCATACAACTATGGTCTATTTGGTATAGGGGTAAGGCAAATAGTAAGTTGTACATTTTACTTGTAATCATCACTCTTGTTCTGTGTGGAGTCCTTCAGGGCTCTGCATTTTGGCATTTATTGTTCATTATCTCTACAACAATGTCTTTGCATAATCTATTACAACAAGTTGAAGTAGGGTTTTACTGTTAGACTGATGAGCCTCAGCTCTTCTTTGAACTGAGCAATATTTCATCCGAGGACAAAGTCAAACTCACCTATACTATTGTACATATTAAGTTGCTGCAAGGGTCAACTTCAGGACCCTCTGCATCATCCACAAGGTTTCCTGGGGCCTGGGACAGTTCTACCTCCACCTTTCTCTTCTAAATCATCTTCCTTCTCGAGCTCTCCGCAAATCCACTTCCAATTCTCTGAGGGTCAGATGCTTCTCCAAACAGAGATTTGGGGGCAGATCTACCTCCTCTGGCGGGGCCTCCCTCTGGAACAGCCTCCCTAGCTCTCTCAAACTTGAGCAGAACCCCCTCCTGTTCCGAAAGCAACTCAAGACCTTCGTTTTCACTTCTGCTTTCTCTCTTCCTCTCCCCTACTGATGTTCACCTTACTACTCCGCGCACAGGTCACCGGTCACCCTCTGAACTCGGGCCCAGTCTCCTGCATGTCCAGTTGCCATTGCACTGCCTCCGGGCTCTCCAGCACTCAAGGGTCTGTATCTGCAACCCTACAGTCCCTTCTCTCTGCACTTATGAGCCACCTACTCCCTGCACTTGTGACTTAACTGCACTTCCCTCTCCCCCCTGGCACTTCTCCCCTTTCCTCTTCCCCACACTTGCGCG
The DNA here is from genome assembly GCF_040938575.1 of Ambystoma mexicanum. Taxonomy (NCBI): domain Eukaryota; kingdom Metazoa; phylum Chordata; class Amphibia; order Caudata; family Ambystomatidae; genus Ambystoma; species Ambystoma mexicanum. The sequence goes on along the minus strand of NC_090924.1, from coordinate 1,430,662,957 downwards.
ATCTGAATGAAACAAGGCCTACCAAGCTCGTTATTTTGTCCTTCCATTATTTCCCCCTGCTTGTCTTGTCACACCTAGAAACACTTGTGTACAGGCGTGTTATAAATGCCACATCATATCATATCATATCAAGTGCAGATAGGCTCAAAGTGGCTTAGTTTGAATAATACCAAGACTTTCTTTGCGGTCACCAGCACAGCTAGACATTTTAAAATACATACATTACCGCCTCAATTTTTCACCATTGGTGAGGTATCACTGTGACTAATCAACTTCTGGGGCACCAGTGGGCCAGGGATGACTATCAGTTTCTAAACCATCAATCAGCCCCACACCTCTAGTACACAGCAAGGGATCCAGACAGATTGGAAATACAAGCAAATCGTAAACCTCATTGTCCAATTTTGGTATGGTGGGCTTATCTTCAAAAGTTTGTGGATCGCTTGCTAGTTGCAACACAGCAAAAATAAAATTATCACCCAATGATAAAAGGGACTGTCCACTCAAGGTTGTATAAAAAGATCTACTTTATTATTATCACAACAGAGAGTTCTAGCAACACTAGGAAATACAACCCACCCTGGAAAGGAATGCAGAGGACAGACAGTTTCAAAGAAGGAAAATGGATGCACTCTGAATACTGACAGGAGGGTACTTGGTATAGTAAATATTCACAACAGTTCAAGGATACTTGGTTTCAGCACAAAGGGAACAATGGGTCATAACATATCACTAGGGGCCTTCTGAAAGGACCAGGGGGACAGAACCACAATATACATGGTGCTTTTATGTGTTCTTAGTGCTGGACAGGGTCGAGTCGGTATCATGGCGCTCTGCAGCTTCTGCAACAGAGTTCAAGACAGGAGACAGCTGTGGGTATCAGGTGGCAGGTAGTTCGGCGTGCAAGGCTGGATGTACAGCTGCAGGCTGGCATACATGGCAACTCGGGGTCATGAATCGTTGTCTTAGTGCTGGTTGGCAGTTCTGAAGCACTGATCGAGGCATCTTGGATGGCTTTAGCGACTGTGGCATACCAAGAGTCAGTGCTGCAGTAGGTTGCAGTTCGTGGGGCTGGACTGGCTTGAAAATATCCTTTAAGGCAGACGACCCAGAGTATTGCAGCAACAGCCTTGTCCTTGATTTGGTTCAGAAACTCTCTGGCACTTCCGACCTAGGAAGCTTGCTGCAGAGCCTAGCTGTGCATACTGTGTGTTGGCTGGGTAACGGTTCTGGAGCTGCTGAAGGGTCCTCCGGATTCGGTATCTCCCTCTGTTCCCTGGGAGATTTTTAGGGTAGGGATCTTACTTCCCTCTTTGGAAATCTAGGCATTCCTACACTGGCGGAAGCTGTAAGGCAGACTGTACCTTCAGCCAATGTCCAATGCTGAGTTCTTCCTTCTGCTTCTGGTGAAGCCTTCAGATGATCTGCTCAAAAGAGGGTCTCAACCCTCTTTTAAAGCCAAATGGACCACAGCGAATGGTGTAGGCTTAGCCTACCTGAATTAACCAATCCTGGGTCCCCACCAACATTCTCATCTATGCATGAGGTCATAACCAGAGTGCTTTGCAACAGAAAAGGTAAAGGTGTGAAAACATGTAATACTCAGTCCCACCCATCTTCCTGTCTGTTGTGGACCAACGGGTCTCTCTGGTCAATGGAGCTCTCTGTGGTTCCTAATTCAAGCAGTAGGTCTCCCTTGAAGCTGTGTTGAGACCAGACTTTCTGGTGCCGTCAATCCACATACTCATACCTTCTGAATGGTGTCAACTTGTGGGCGTGACTACTGTAATACGTGCAGTCCCAGATATGACCTTTCACTGTCAATCGATACTAAGGGTGGGTGCTGGCTTCTGGTTGACACAGTGCATATGAAAGGTTGTTGGGGTTTCCGGTCTCCTTTGTTAACCTCTGCAGCCAGGACCCATGTGGCCCTGTTTGAAGTACACTCTATTAGTATGGTAATTATGTTAATCACTACCACCAGATGCAGGCCCCAACAAAAGGACAGGGTGGATCCATGGAGCCTTTGTTAGTTAATTAGGCGGGTCTTGCCAGGGGGAATGTTTGGCCCTCCCCCTTCTGAGATGACATGGTGTATTCCTGTCTGTCATATCCCAACGGCGCCTGTAGGCTGTGTCCACTCAGAGTACACGGGTCTATGGGCCTCATTACACGGAAGGCGGTGATCCAGGGTGCTATTAGCACCCTGGACCATGCCGGTAAATTACCGGCACCGCCTTGGCGGTAAGGGGATTTACCGCCCCATTCCAAGGTCGGTGGGGCGGTAAATCCCCCTTCCGCCATTGCCCTTCCCCATTCCCATTTCTGCCCCATAGGGCTCTATGGGAATGGGGAAGGCGCTAATTACGGCACCGCAATTTTGCGGTGCCGTAATTAGCTCCGAGGTCCCTTAGCGGGTTGGTTTTTAACGCCTGCAAAAAGCAGGCGTTAAAGCACCAACCCGCTAAGGGACCTCGTAGTACGGCGGTAAGGGTTAACGGTCACCGTTGCCATTAACGGTGACCGTTAACCCTTACCGCCGTCCGTGTAATGAGGCCCTATGTGTATGTCATGCAGTGATCATAGGAAAATGTGTGCAAATTAGCCCCACACATTTTCCAGAGGTTAATCTACCATCATTCAATTTCATTTAAAATTTCAAAAAACCCAGGTGAGCGCCCGCCCACCGTGCCGATGGTCAAATTTCTCACAATCACACACAATGTTATGCACTGTTAAAACACTTGGACTATATTCTTAGTTTAGACTTGACATGGCCGCTCATGTCAATGATATTGCAAGGTCTAGAAGCTGCTATAGTAGGATCTTAAGTTTTATTTGTCCTCTTCATTCTATTGCCTGAGCAACAGCAGGATCCAGAAGCAACGACTAACTCCTAGGTGTTTCCAAAGATATCCTGCCACAAACTGAAGGCAGTGCTTTGCCTTTCGCCCATACTCCTCCCATTTAAAGGAATGTGCGCATGTTGCCTATCTCGGGAAGGGTAATTTATAGAGCTGCTACTTTGATCCATACATGCATCTTCGGTGCCTATTTGAAGTCCACATGCATTACCCATCAGCATACTGGATCCCTGCACTCTTACAACACTCATTTGCTTAAATTGCAGAGATTCAATCTTAATACAGCTGGCAGTCACACTTCAACTGTTCATGGTTCGGCTAAATGACATTAACATTTTTAACACATAACCTCCTCCAAAAACTGCTCCTGAGCAATCTCTTTAAGTAGCAGTTTGCTAGCTAAGCATCATTTTGCACCCTATAGGTTATCTCTTGCACTTTTGCAGGTTACACATCTCTTGCACTTTGTGGGCAACCATCACTTGCTCTTCGCATGTTAACCATGACTGGCTCGTTGCAGGTCAACCATCTCTTGCACTTTGTGGGTTAACCATCTGTTGCACTTTGTGGGCAACCATGCTATTAGTTCTTTGCTTGGGAAAAGGCTGGATGTTCAGTGAAAACAATCTTACAACTGCACTCAGCCAAGATAGGACCTGTGTTGATGTATGCCGTGGAAGTGTGGGGACACCATTTTAAAATGCAATTGTCCAAATGTGGGTGTAAAATGTTCTGCCTGCTTTTTGAAATGCCAAAAATGCTATCGATAGAATTTCATTAGATTAGCGTTTGACCTGAAAGGCATTTGGGCTGAATTTCTATGCAAAGTTGTACTATGGTATGAACGACTACTACACCTGAATAACGAGAGCATCATGACCAACTATGCAACAGTATGTGTTGGTCTAAATCGTCTTACAGATATAGGTACTCTGGGTAAGATTAGGGTGCTCCACTTAAAGTGGTTACAAGGTTTCGATAGAAGTTGAGGGCATGCAAATGTTGGCTCAATGATGTAAAATGGTTGACTGTTTAGCAACAGATCTAGTACAACTGGCAATAACAAGTAAGAGTGAACACTAGACTCATCAGAGGCGTTGCTAGGGGGGGGCAAAGGGGGCTATAGCCCCTGGTCTTTTGGTTGTAGCCCCGGATAGAATCTCAGGAGCTACAGCCAAAAGGCTAGCTAGCCCCCAGTCCCAACAGTTCCGACATTAGCATAGCCCTGGGTCTTTTCCAGACCTAGCAACACCCCTGAGACCCATTATCGAATGACACGGATAAACGTACCGAAATACATTTTGGCCTACCCAACAGTTGTGTGATACAGCGATTTCTATTCTTAAAATGCAATGCAAGTCAAGCACTAGAGACATAAGGCACAGCCACTGGTATTACTAGAGGAGATCGCCTATGCCGTCTATGTGGAAGCAATGATATAGAGTCACTAGAACACATTATGCTCCAGTGTGAAAGCTTAGAACGCCTAAGGTCCCAATATTTGAAATCCTGCAACAGCATAATGAACTATACGCATCGGAAAGCTCAGTGGCAGATGTGTCTTGAAGGAAATGATTTAAAGTTTATATTTCGATTGTATTGGAAATTGAATGAAATTATGTGTGAATAATCTTTAGGGATATTTTAAAGGTAATGAATGCATCATGATGTTAAAATTGTATTTTAATGGTGTAACTTTGGTACTATGTAATGAGGGGGGCATTTATTTTATTTGCGGATGACAGTCATGGGAGGAGGGATGCATTTTTGATGAATTTTGATACCATTGATACATTTGTTGTTTTATGTGGTTGTAAATTATGTTTAATAGTGTGTGTTGTATATGCAAAGCCAGGGTAGCTATGCATATATTAATTAATACATAAATAAATAAATAACACAACATAACATGTGGTCTCTTTCCACAGTGCAACTCTAACCACCTGTGGTAATGGAGACCTGACTGACAGATGTACCATGATAGTACATGAGGTGTACCAACACAAAGGCGGCCATACAACAGAGACCATCAAGGAGTGTATACACTAAATAAATGCGGTGTTGCAGCATCACCCAGTGTTTTGTTTGCTTTTAAGGAGTGGAACGCCGAAAAGGCTGTGAGAGTACTGCCTAGAATTGCACCCAGTACTGTGCATGAAACACTGTCAACCCTGCCCAAAGGGAGGCCCGTGTGTGGCATAAACGCTGGCACAGGTGTTTGCCCTTTTGTCCCACCACAGGAAGGGTGGATGGGGTTGGTGGCCCAAAATCTACATCTCTGAGGGTGAGGGATACCTGATTTGTAAGTAATGGGACGAGGAAGAGCATTGCTGGCATTAATGCAAATGGCCGGTTAGAAAGAGCACCTTTAGTTACGAACAGTTAAAGGGATTCGTGTGCTTCGAAATGCGCAGGACACCACAGCATCTTTATGGTGAAGGCTCAATTGTACACTTTAAATATTCCAAGCATGAACTCAATAGGAACATGCTGGCATCATCTACTCCTGCTGCCAGTCACAGTAAGAAGAAGGGAAGTGAAATGCCTAAGAGGAGTCAAACCACGTTGACAGGCGATTTCTTGCAGCAGTTGCACAACCCACTGAGCTATCATTCCAGATAAGAACTATGAGCGGGGAGAAACGATAGAACGCGAAATTACAAGATAGCAACAGGGCGGCTGATGGGGTCACCCCGCGATAGGCTTCCCTCAAACACCCCAAGGCAGAGTTCCATCCCAGGGGGGCACAAGACAGAGCACCAGCTGCCGCCCCTGATGGATCGCCCCACCTGGGCTCGGGAAAAGGCCTGTTTTCTTTTCCTCGAATCCTATCTCTTGCCAGAAGCTGACAGCGCGGCCCTATGTCGTCTTCCAGGGGAAACTGTTTATCCACCTGTGCGTCTTTTGTCATCCCCTGGAAATTCGCACAAAGGGGGAACCACCTCTTCACCTGATCCCCCTGGGAGTGGAAACGTGTCCTCGGCTGCAGCTGTTGCAGGAATGGAGAGCGGCCATCGCCCCCTGCTGGACTGCCTAATAGTGCAGGTGAAAAGGGCAGAAGTGGGCGATGCCACAAAAAAGAGACATTTAACCGAGTAGATTCACTTGATATTAAACAGGCTTTACTGCGGAGTCACGCATTCTGAGAAACTGATACGCCAAAATAAAACAGGCCCTTAACTGTGCTGCTCAGCTTGTAGTTGCCCCCACCCACCAAAGATTAGCAGCCCTCTGTGGAGCTAAATATCCCCCAGAATTGGGTGTGTGTGTGGGGGAGGGGGAGGTGGCGATGGACCAAATGAGCAAAGGGAAAGTGTTATCGCTATTCAAAGAAATGGGCGGAAGGTTGACAGCTCAGCTGGTTAATGCACCTACTAAAACAATGTATGTATAAGATGCAAGCCATCCCTACAGTTCCAGACGAGATACTGGTTTGCTTGTTATGCTCGGGCATGTAGTCACTGCATAGCGCCTCGAGGAGGTACCACGTTTGATTCCCAGCCCAGGCAACGTATGGGCATTGGTCCCTAAACTTCACGTCTTTTCTATTGTTTCAGGTCAGTTGGGAGCAGAGGGACAGCTTATGTACGAGGGTAAGATGGGCCAGAGTGCACCAAGTAAATGCACAAGTGATTGTGGGCATGCAGGTACGGGGAGGAGCAATGCAGGGTTACCCAGGACCCCACAAGCCACCTTCCTTTTACAGCTGCCCACCAACCTCTTCAAAATGTTAGGGCTGGCTCACATTAAGGCAAATACTACCTGTCTGGAAATAATTTGTAAGTGTCCTTGCTCTGTGTGCTCATTGAGGTCCTTCAGTCACCCTCACCCCTCCTGAGACCTAGTCTTGACCGCCTGCCATAGCTACCTTGATTGTTCTGGCTTGTCCAGAGGTTTCCCTGTTAGAAGAAACTAGGCTGGACTTCTGTACCTCTGCCCACCAGGTAAGAGTTCAGAAATCAATATTAACAGGCCTCGCATGCATACACCAGGGGGGCAGTGAAATACAAGCGGCAGGCATACAGGCATCACATGCATACAACAGGGGGGGCAGTGAAATACAAGAGGCAGGTTACAACAGGGGGACAGTGAAATACAAGCGGCAGTCATACAGGCATCACATGCATACAACAGGGGGGGCAGTGAAATACAAGCGGCAGGCATACAGGCATCACATGCATACAACAGGGGGGGCAGTGAAATACAAGAGGCAGGTTACAACAGGGGGACAGTGAAATACAAGCGGCAGGCATACAGGCATCACATGCATACAACAGGGGGACAGTGAAATACAAGAGGCAGGCATACAGACATCACATGCATACAACAAGGGGGACAGTGAAATACAAGAGGCAGGCATACAGACATCACATGCATACAACAGGGAGACAGTGAAATACAAGAGGCAGGCATACAGACATCACATGCATACAACAGGAGGGACAGTGAAATACAAGCGGCAGGCATACAGGCATCACATGCATACAACAGGGGGGCAGTGAAATACAAGAGGCAGACACACAGGCATCACATGCATACACCAGGGGTGGTGGACAGTGAAATACAAGCGGCAGGCATACAGGCATCACATGCATACAACAGGGGGGACAGTGAAATACAAGAGGCAGGCATACAGGCATCACATGCATACAACAGGGGGGGCAGTGAAATACAAGAGGCAGGCATACAGGCATCACATGCATACAACAGGGGGGCAGTGAAATACAAGAGGCAGGCATACAGGCATCACATGCATACAACAGGGGGACAGTGAAATACAAGAGGCAGACACACAGGCATCACATGCATACAACAGGGGGACAGTGAAATATAAGCGGCAGGCATACAGGCATCACATGCATACAACAGGAGGGACAGTGAAATACAAGAGGCAGGCATACAGGCATCACATGCATACAACAGGAGGGACAGTGAAATACAAGAGGCAGGCATACAGGCATCACATGCATACAACAGGGGGACAGTGAAATACACGCGGCAGGCATACAGGCATCACATGAATACAACAGGGGTGGTGGACAGCAAAATACAAGAGGCAGACACACAGTCATCACATGCATACAACAGGGGGAGGCATGAAATACAAGAGGCAGGTATACAGGCATCACATGCATACAACAGGGGGACAGTGAAATACACGCGGCAGGCATACAGGCATCACATGCATACAACAGGGGGGACAGTGAAATACAAGAGGCAGGCCTACAGGCATCACATGCATACAACAGGGGGGACAGTGAAATACAAGAGGCAGGCATACAGGCATCACATGCATACAACAGGGGGGACATTGAAATACAAGAGGCAGGCATACAGGCATCACATGCATACAACAGGGGTGGTGGACAGCAAAATACAAGAGGCAGACACACAGGCATCACATGCATACAACAGGGGGACAGTGAAATACACGCGGCAGGCATACAGGCATCACATGCATACAACAGGGGTGGTGGACAGTGAAATACAAGAGGCAGACACACAGGCATCACATGCATACAACAGGGGGACAGTGAAATACACGTGGCAGGCATACAGGCATCACATGCATACAACAGGGGGGACAGTGAAATACAAGAGGCAGGCATACAGGCATCACATGCATACAACAGGGGGGACAGTGAAATACAAGAGGCAGGCATACAGGCATCACATGCATACAACAGGGGGACAGTGAAATACAAGAGGCAGGCCTACAGGCATCACATGCATACAACAGGGGGACAGTGAAATACAAGAGGCAGGCCTACAGGCATCACATGCATACAACAGGGGGGACAGTGAAATACAAGAGGCAGGCATACAGGCATCACATGCATACAACAGGGGTGGTGGACAGCGAAATACAAGAGGCAGGCCTACAGGCATCACATGCATACAACAGGGGGACAGTGAAATACACACGGCAGGCATACATGCATCACTTGCATACAACAGGGGGGACAGTGAAATACAAGAGGCAGGCATACAGGCATCACATGCATACAACAGGGGGGACAGTGAAATACAAGAGGCAGGCATACAGGCATCACATGCATACAACAGGGGGGACAGTGAAATACAAGAGGCAGGCCTACAGGCATCACATGCATACAACAGGGGGACAGTGAAATACAAGAGGCAGGCCTACAGGCATCACATGCATACAACAGGGGGGACAGTGAAATACAAGAGGAAGGCCTACAGGCATCACATGCATACAACAGGGGGGACAGTGAAATACAAGAGGCAGGCCTACAGGCATCACATGCATACAACAGGGGGGACAGTGAAATACAAGAGGCAGGCCTACAGGCATCACATGCATACAACAGGAGGGACAGTGAAATACAAGAGGCAGGCATACAGGCATCACATGCATACAACAGGAGGGACAGTGAAATACAAGAGGCAGGCATACAGGCATCACATGCATACAACAGGGGGACAGTGAAATACAAGAGGCAGGCATACAGGCATCACATGCATACAACAGGGGGGACAGTGAAATACAAGAGGCAGGCATACAGGCATCCCATGCATACAACAGGGGGACAGTGAAATACAAGAGGCAGGCATACAGGCATCCCATGCATACAACAGGGGGGACAGTGAAATACAAGAGGCAGTCATACAGGCATCACATGCATACAACAGGGGGGACAGTGAAATACAAGAGGCAGTCATACAGGCATCCCATGCATACAACAGGGGGACAGTGAAATACAAGAGGCAGGCATACAGGCATCACATGCATACAACAGGGGGACAGTGAAATACAAGAGGCAGGCATACAGGCATCACATGCATACAACAGGGATGCACTATCTTGTACCTTGAATGTTGTGCAGCAGCACCTGGAGCATATCAAGTGCTGGATGGGATTATCACGATAACTGATTTCAGACCCAAATAAACAGACAGACACCAAGAATATGGCAAAATACTATTTTATTATCAGTTCAATAACGTAGGGACATCTGGCAAGCATAACAAATTGCAGCGTACTCACTCGCGTATATATTTCAGTTACACATGTCATCATACGTGGCAAACCCTAAAACCTATCAGGCTGAGGGATAGGTTAGGGGAACATATATACTTATAGGTTATTTAAGTCTTAGTAACATCATTGGCTGCCTCCTATCTGGTAGGAACACCTCAAACTACCTCTCACTACGTGTGATACGGATAACAGTAGGATAGTAGCAGTGGATTGGCTTCTGCAACAATGCATAGTCCATCATCACACAGGCCATACTAATTGGTTGACACTTTCTTCCAACCTTGGCGTTTGGCAGGTGCAGGAAACAAGGTCAGACAACGGCCTACTTGGCCAATTAGTATAACATCTCTCATCAGTTAGGCAGTAAACCAGGCCTCCTTTGGTAGTTGACCTTGCTGACTGTTCTCTTCTCAGGAACTTTTAAGGGAGTGAGGGTACATTTCTATCTTTGTCTGGAGCGTTATGAATAGGACTTGTCTTCTAGTTTTACACCACGTGTGAGGATTCTGTCCTTTTATTTAGTGCTATTTGATTGGAAGGTACAAGTTGCAAGGTTTTGAATGCTCTGAGCAATGCCAGTGGTTAAGATTTATTCAACACCTTCCACCCATCACTTTTTTGGTTGTTGTTTGTCTCACTATGTGAGAGAGGGTGTGCCCAGACGTGGAACCCTTGCTCTCTGCGCCATAGAGAACCAAGCTGCACCTCACTGAGGAGGCCCAACAAGGCTGAAACATGTCTGGGGGTGCTTGCGTTTCCGTGCAGAGGGGATCTGGCCAAGCAGTTCAGGCTGGGCTGCTACCATTGGTGGCAGTACCTGACTGATTTGCATATGGCTGGACCCCTTTTGCAATGGCGCAGACGGGCTAAAAAATGGTGGTGTGGAAGGTTGCCCTGAGCAATGCCAGTGGTTAAGATTCATTCAACACCTTCCACCCATCACTTTTTTGGTTGTAGTCTGCCTCACTATGTGAGAAAGTATATGCCCAGACATGGGTCCCTTGCTCAATGCGCCATAGGGAACCAAGCTGCACCTCACTGAGGAGGCCCAACAAGGCTGAAACATGTCTGGGGTTGCATTGTGTTTCCGTGCAGAGGGGACCTGGCCTAGCAGTTCGGGCTGGGCTGCTACCATTGGTGGCAGTACCTGACTGATTTGCATATGGCTGGACCCCTTTTGCAATGGCGCAGACGGGCTAAAAAATAGTGGTGTGGAAGGTTGCCCAGAGCAATGCCAGTGGTTAAGATTCATTCAAAACCTTCCACCCATCACTTTTGTGGTTATAGTTGTTCCTATCTACGACTTGAATCCTGGCTTGCACTTACTGATCTCTTGCAACATTATGTGTGCAGTACTGACCTCTGCCACTTGGTGTGCTCTCTCCACTTGCTCATGTGCTGCATTTCGTGAGCTTTGCTCCTTCTTCTCTTTCACCACATTCACTGCTTTTCAGGCTCCTCTTCCTCTCCCTGTCTTTTCCCTCTCTCCTCTCCCCTCCTCCCCTCACTATATTCTATGCACTTACCCTATCATAATTGTCAAGTACGATAGTCGCTTGTTTGTTCCTCTTCCCCCCTCTCCCCTCCCCTCTTCTTCACCTTTTGTCAATCTACAGCACTACCAGAAATGTCGTCAGGCCTAGTACGATAGTCACTTGTTATGTTCCTCCCCTCTCACCTTTTGTCAATCCCCAACACTACCAGAAATGTTGTCAGGTCTAGTACTATAGTCGCTTGATTTGTTCCTCCCCTTTCCCCCCACCCCCTTCCCTCAATTTTTGTCAATCTCTAGCACTACCAGAAATCTCACCAGGCCTAGTACGATAGACGCTTGTTTTGTTCCTCACCTTTTGTCATTCCCCTGCACTACCAGAATTGTCATTTGGCCTAATACAATAGTCGCTTGTTTTGTTTCTCCCCTTCCCCCCGCCCTCCCTTCCCTCACCTTTTGCCATTCCTCTGCACTACCCGAAATGTCATCAGGCCTAGTATGATGGTCGTTGTCGGTCTCATCTCCTTCCTCCCAATCCCTCACCTCCTTATCATTGTCAAAGACTTGCACTATCTGAATTGTCGTCAGGCCTAGTAAGATAGTTAATTTCACATTCTTAATGTATCAAGGCCTTGTAAGAATGTCATTGTATTTTCCCTTGCTCCCTCCCTTGCTTTGAAGTACTTTCAAACACATGTGTATAAGCGCTATACAAATAAACTATCAATCTATCAATCTACATTCCAAAATTCCTAAAGAGACATGAAGGGGCGAAGGGGTTGGGGGTTCAGGTGGAGGAGGGATGAGGGAAGGGGAGGGTTCATATGAAAGTAAGTGCAATTTACTGAAGATATGTTATGTTTTGTTATGTTATGTTACTTGACATTTATATAGCGCATTATATATCATTGGTATGACCTCAAAGCGCTGGTAGGTTGAATGCCCTTGGGAACCACAGTTCAAGTCAGTAGAGAGGGAGTGTCGTATGGTGCGTGGGTGCACCGGATATGTGTGCAGCTGGTGTGGTTGTTGCATGATAGCTGCTTCTTAGCGGTAGGTATGGTGCTGAGGAAATCACTTGGATGTGTTCAGTCTGGAGGGTGGACATCCAGACTGGGTTCTGGCTGCGTTAGGACTGAGGAGACGCCTAAACTAGCGATATGTGCTCAGCTAGCTGTGTTTTATTAGGATGATGTGGTGTTTGTGGGGTCATGTTAGTATGAGAACAGCTAGACCGAATTAATCATGGTATAGCTGTGTTCTAGTTGAATGATGGTGTGTCAGAGAGAGTAAGCATAGTAGTCTGATATGGTGGTTATCAGTAAAGCGCCTGTGACAAAGCACGAGAGGAGCACAAGGGGGTGTACATAGCGGCATACGTATATAAAGCGACAGAATGCTTAGGGGTAAACATGTGATACAGATAACATGGGTATACGGGTATATAGCATATATAAAACTTTAACACAGTGACGCTATTAGGCACACTCGATGTTGTTGGGAACACTTTTGAAATTAAAACTTTAACACAGTGACGCTATTAGGGCACACTCAATGATGTTGGCCATACTTTCTAAATTCAAATTGTAACACAATCTAGATGTAACATTTGACACAGTTAGGCTATAGAGCACACTCAATGATACTTGTGCACACTATCTAGATGAGATACTCACTACAGTGAAACAGTTTGTGCATATTCAATGATCTTGGGCGCACTTTCTACGTTCAGATTGTAACACAATCTAGATGCAGGATTCGATACAGTGACGCTCTTAGGCACACTTTTTAAGTTCAAATTTATGCACAGTGATGCTATTAGGCACACTCGATGTTGGGCACACTTTCTAAGTTCAAACAGTAACACAGTGGCACCATTAGGCATACTCAATGATGTTGGGCGCACTTTCTAAATTCAAACATTAGCACAGTGACGCTATTAGGCACACTTTCCAAGTTGAAACTTTAACACAGTGAAACTATTAGGCCCATTAAAAGGGAAAGGGAAGGAGGGAGAGAAGGGGTGGTGGGGAAAGTGTGAGCCAAGATGAATGGGCGTAAGAGGGGTTGTCTAGGGTGTCTAAGTGCTTATATAGTTGAAAAATAAGGTGTCCGATGGAGGAGTGAGTGGAGTCATGCAGGTGAAGTGTTAGGTGTATTAAGGATCAAGCAGGTGTTGTGTTCATGATTGAAGCTTGGCAGTGTACCTACCTTTGAATAGTTTTTGAAAGTATTCAATTTGGGTTCTTGTAGACAGATATCCCCAGGTCGCCTTCCAGCACCTCCACTCCACGAGCAAGGGCTGCCCAAGTTCCACCAGCAAACAAACAGGACTGAACCCAGTAAAAAGATGGCTGCCGACATCTACATGGACAGCCAGCAGCCCCATTCACCACCTGAGGCCCTACCCATGCCTACACTGGATTGTCTGGGTAATGGCCAACCCCCCGAGCCACTCACAGCCAGCAGGCAGTGCCAGCATCCCAGAAGGAAGGCCTGGAAGAACGGCCATCACTTGTCTGTGCAGGAGGGCAGGACAGAGACCATCAGGCTGCCTTCCAGCCCACTGGGTGCCAACTCCACTTCACGAGCGGGAGCTGCCCAAGTGGATGCCACCAGCAGACGAATGGATAGAAGCCTGTAAAAATATGGCCGCCACCATCTACATGAACAGTCTGTAGGCCCATTCACTGCCTGAGGCCCTACCCATGCCTACACGGGATTGGCTGGGTAATGGCCAACACGCACAAACCATCCACAGCGGGCAGGCAGTGCCAGCGTCCCAGAAGGAAGACCTGGAAGAAAGGTCATCACCTGTCTTTGCAGGAGGGCAGGAAAGATACCAGCAGGAAACGTTCCAGCCCACTGGGTGCCCACACCACTCCACGAGCGAGGGCTGCCCAAGTGGATGCCACCAGAAGATGAACAAGATTGAACCCTGTACAAAGATGGCCGCCACCATCTCCATGAACAGCCAGCAGCCCCATTCACTGCCTGAGATCCTGCCCATGGCTACACTGGATTGTCGGGGTAATGGCCAACCCCTGTGAGCCACCCACAGCCGGCAGGCAGTGCTGGCACCCCAGTAGGAATGCTGAGAATAAAGGCCATCACCTGTCTATGCCTGTCCGTGCTGGGCTGGCAATCAGGCAATCCCTGCACTTCTAACCTCTCTCCTTGTGCCTATAATATTGCTCCCCTCCTGTCTCACCCTGCTCAAGTTTCTCACATCACTCAGCTTTCCATAACACACCCCTTACCAGATGCTGTGGATCTGCCTATACTACTGGCTCTAAGATGGCCGCCAACTTACCAGAAGCACATGCAGTAACAGGAGGTACCCTGGCCTCCCCCACCTCAGTCAACCACAACCTATTCAAAGGTAAGCCTCCTCCTGAGTGTACCTGCACACTATCTTCTTCCTTATATGCATGGAATAACACCATGCTGCCTCCGGAAAGCACACCTAACCACAACCCCTTCCTACCTGTGCTATGCCAGAACCCCACACAGCAGGCTACCTTTACTGTGCTCATGCTCAGTTCAGTCACCGCCATCACCTTGCCCCAACCCACACACCCGCAAGAACGCAACGCATCCCTTGCCCCATCAAATCCAGCAAAAACAATAATTCCTGGCCGGCTACACAAAAGTTGCAACCACCTCAGCTGCAGCAGTGACTGACCTTAGACACATTAAGTCAGAAACCATACCTCCTCACCATGACCTCCACCATGCCCAGGGTCATGCCAAGAAGACATGCCCAACTCCTGCACAAATCCAATAGAGTCATGTAACCCTGGCACATCCAGCACCCTTGCATCTGCCATCCCAACCGGGCCTTACTCTGGCAGCTACCCTCCAACCACCACAACACCTACCCCAGTGCATGCACCATCCTCTAACTACCCCACCAGTAGCATGCCAAAGCCACCTCCACCTCCAAAGGAAGACAACCTTACCTGCCCAGGCACATTCTCAAGTGTCCACCTCGCTGCCCATCAACCAGCCTACTCGCTGCCGCAACTTGGCATGGAAATTCCGAGGCCCATCCAACCACAAGCAGCACCATCTACAGGTCACCCTGCCCTCATCGCCTGCAATGCACCCGACGGTGTGCCATTCACAGATCCAGACCACCTTCACCACCTCAGAGCCCATACTTGGGCTCCAAACACCACCACAGGACAGCTTACTCTCAACATTCTCACATGCAACACCTTCCTGCTCTACCATTCCCAAGCCCACAGCAGCCCACCGCAAACGAAAGCTCCACTCTCCCCCCTGCTAACTACCGCACCCATACCAGGTAGCATCTCAACGCAATCCTCTCTTGTCTGTGCCCTGTTCAACGAAAGATCCATTGTTATTCATGCACTCGACATCCATGATCTCATAATGTGAAATAACGTAGACATCCTGGCGATCAGAGAAACATGGCTGAACCCATCTGCTGGTCCAGCCTTGTCCATTGCAATTCCCCATGGCTGCGCTATACTTAGAGAAGATAGGACCACAAGCAAGGGAGTCAGTGTCACGATCTATGCCCCTGACCCCCTGAAGTATAACACCCCCCTGGCAACAGTGGGACTACAGCCCTTATTAGTGCCCCCAAGGGCTTTTAAACACCATCATAAGAACATGTGGAGTCAGTCCTGGCACCTGTGGTGCCAGGCTCATTATCAGGAATAGGGCAAATTCCAGTTGTGGATCTCAATCCAACATGGAGGCTTGTAACACAGCTCAGTTCTTAGAACTGAATTATGCAGACCAGTGTTTTGGGTGTGATTGGGCCTTCAGTTGTGGCTGACTATATAAGCCACACCCAAACTAGAATACACGCTTCGGGTTATTCTGCACTGCTGCAGCGTAACGCTCACTGTGTCCAGCTCCTGCTTACCTGCTTGT
Organism: Ambystoma mexicanum; assembly: GCF_040938575.1. Classification (NCBI taxonomy): domain Eukaryota; kingdom Metazoa; phylum Chordata; class Amphibia; order Caudata; family Ambystomatidae; genus Ambystoma; species Ambystoma mexicanum. The sequence goes on along the minus strand of NC_090924.1, from coordinate 1,430,646,687 downwards.
CTCTGGTCCGATCCTGAAGCCATCGATCTGGATGCCATCACCGACCTGGAATAACAAGAACTGCATCATTAACCACACTTACCTAAGTAAGCAGCGGTTCCCGAATCCATCATGCGCTTCATTCATCTCGCCCGCCACGCTGGATCTCACTGCAACCTGCAAAGGTGAAGAAACAAGGACAGCATTATTAACAGCACTTACCTGGGTAAGCAGCGTATCCTGAAATCATTCCGTGCTTCGCTCGCTCGCCACTCCGGAACATCACCGCAACCTGCACGAAGAACGAGGAAGAGTTGCTACAGGTTAGCAACTCTAGCAATAATTCCAAAAAAACAGCGCCGCGCTCCGCGCATCAACACATACCTGTAATCTTCGGCGTCCGGCGATGCAAGCTCATTTTCATCCAGAACATAGTCAAAGACTCTAACCGCAACCATCCCTGCGGAAACAAAAAGACATTGGGCCTCATTCCGAGTATGGCGGTAAGGGATAGCGGCCACCGGTAACGAGACCGGTGGCGGTATTCCCTTACCGCCATACTCCCGAGTTCCGTCTGCGCCCTCGCCCTTAACGCCTGCTTTGAGCAGGTGTTAAAGTCGAGGGTGCAAAGGGGCCTGCAAGCCAATAACGGTGACCGTAATGAACGGTCACCGTTATTTCCATCTTCCCCATTCCCATTGAGCCCTATGGGGGCTCATTTGGGAATGGGGAAGAGCCTTGGTGAATGGGGAATCACCGCCCCGCCAACCTTGGAATGGGGCGGTGATTCCGCCATCCACCAAGGCGCTGCCGGTCCGGGTACGGCGTCAACCAAGGCGTTAATAGCGCCATTGGTTAGCGCCGTACTCGGAATGAGGCCCATTATTAGAGGAATAGCATAGGGGAAAAAAGGCAACATCAAAAAGAAGGACAAAACGAAGGGAGGAGAAAGAGACAGATTAGAAACTGAAAGACACTATAACTCACCTGAAGACAGCAAGAAGAGTCGGAGTCACAACCTGTCTGGACCACACACAAGGGCCCACGGACCAGCAAAGAAACTAGGTCCAACGGAACAGCCACACTCACAACGTGTCCCTGCACAGAGAAGCAGGACGGAGAGTTCTACGCATAAAAACCTAAAGTGAGAAATAACCCCAAGAGAAGGGGATTTGGGATCAGAGGGAGGTGGGATTCCACCCACCACAGGCCGAAACCTAAACACCCCATTCTCCTGTCATAGGCGCTACCCACCGCCCGGAACATAATGAAGTAGAGAAGGTCCGAGATAGCACACAACCGCCCATCCAGCATCGTGTGGCACCCCTGTGGATACCAGGTGAGCTTAACAGTCAAGCGTGGCATTCAATCCCACTTCGGAAAGCCCCTGCCTCACCAATCCCTCATTGTGAATACATTGCCACTAAACTCAGTTGCTCACCTAACTGTTCAATCTCACTCCAACTACTCTACTGCACTCCAGGACCCTCTACCACCTTTGAAGATGACCTCATCCAAGTCATCTATGGCAACTTCAAACCTACAACACAGCTTATTATTCAAGCAGACTTTAACCCAGATTTAACAACCCCTTAGACCTCAACGCCTCAGCCCTTGCCAATGCCACCTCTGCTCTCGGTTGCACCAGAAGGATCCTCAACCCTACCCACTCCCAAGGCTGTACACTAGACTGGCTATTGGCTCACAACTGCAACATACCCATGGTCTCCAATGTTTCTTTCCCTTGGACTGACCACCACTGTGTTACCTTCATCATCATGATGCCAAATAAATGCTCCAAAACCCTACATTCTTACCACCTACACTAGCTTGCAGCACTCACAATCTAAACAGCGACCGCCTACTCCCGCTGCTCAATACCCAGCTACTTAATATCCAGCTACCCTCCCACCATGATATCAGTTCCCTAGTAGAAGAGAACAACTCAGTACGAGCAAACACAGTCAAGTCCCTGGCCGCCCTCAAACCACACACAGCAAAGAACATCAAACATAAAAATACCTGGTTCACCTCACAGCTCCATACCTTACGAGCAGAAAAATGTGCTGCAGAAGCTGCATGGCAGAAATCTCCCAATACGGATAACAAGGCTTTCTCCTCAGACCGATCCTGGAAATACAAAGATGCCATGCTGGCCACCAAATCCGCCTCCTACAACACCAGGATAATGGAATCCTCCTCAAGCACACGAGAACTGTTCACTATCCTTTGGGAATTTTAGTCCCCAATCACACCCCCATCGAGTGTCACCAAAGATAACACCTTGTGTAGCAGCTTCCAAGATGCCCTCACCGGCAAAATAACACAACTGCGAAGAAGAATTACAGCCAGATCAGACACCATCGCAAACAGACTGCCACATATTCCCATCAACACCACCAGCACACAGCACTTTCACTTCTATCCCAGCTCTGTGCCTGACTTGACCGCAGTTGTGAAGGGAATCAAATATTGCCAATGCAAAGGCGCCCTCTATACTGCAACCCTTATCAAACAATGCATAGATACCCTGGTGCCACTCATTACTGCCAGAGCCTCATTTGCTGCCAGCACCGTTCCCTCCACTCTCAAAGAATCTTGGATTATCACCTTGCTAAAAAAATTCTCTTGACTCAACCATTCATACAAACGACTGGCCCATCACCATAGTGCCATACTTCCTTAAAATTCTGGATAGAGTTGCTTACATTGAAATCCAGGAATTTCTGGAAGCACACCACATCCCCAGGCCATGTCAATCAGGCTTCCGCCTCAGACACAGATCAGAAACAGCCCTGCTTAACCTGAAGAATCAGTTCAACAATGCCAATGTTTCAGGAAAGCTCTCCCTCCATTTATTACTTGACCTCTCAGCAGCGTTTGATCTAGTGGACCCCAAAACCCTATGACACCACCTGACCTCAGTAGCATGATTCTCCCTGGAAGCTGCCAGTTTGGTCTCCTCCTTTCTCAACAGCATAACATCTAGACTCTTTAGAGGTCAGGAAGTTGCCCCCTCTAATGCCCCACACTTGTGGGGCCCCGCAAGGCACATGTGTCTCTCCCAACCTCTACAACATTTAAACAAAACTGTTTATCGACCACCTCGACTCACTGGACATCTCCTTCACAAACTACGTAGACAATAATTAAATTGTGATTCCCGTAACAGGCATCCATGCCCAAGGACTGCTTCAATGTGTACAAGCTTTATGAAATAATCCAAACCTGGATGGCGCACCATAGCTTATGCCTGAGCCACTAGAAGACCGAGCTCCTTCTGGTCTGCTCCTTAGCTTGTCTTGCAAACCATGACCCGGCATGCCGCTTCTTCAATATAGATGGCCATAAGATTCCTATCTCGACCTAAATAAAAACACTGGGCATTTACCTAGATGCCTCGCTCAGTACGACCTCCCAAATTAACAACATCAACACAACAGCCTACACTATAAAATGTATTTGGGCGAGCAAACCTTTCCTTTCCACTACCAATGGCCTCACAGTGGCCTGTGCCCTTGTCAAGTCCAAATTGGACTACCGTAATGCCATACTTTGTGGCACCACGGAAAAGAACTTGAATAGGCCCCAAGTCCCCCAAAACAATGTCCTGTGAGCAGCCTTGAACCTGATTAAGTCTGTTGGGGTAGTTGATAAGGGTTCCATCGTTAAAGAGAAGTTTGAATTGCACGCGCCATACTGGTGGCTGGAGTGACAGTGATGTTGACATAATGTGGCAATTTATCATGAATCCAGTGTAGCTAATGGGAATGAGATATGTGTTATTTTTAGTGTAGTTTGTGTTTTAGTTGATGCATTTCTGTATTGCATGTCCGCAGCAATATAAATGTCAAAACTGCTGATACGATATAAATGCAATACAGGTGTGTCAGGCCACATAGTGCTTAACAACCAGGCAGCGAGGAGCTCTACATGTGCATGCAAGGTAGGAGATTTGCAATGGGAACATCAGTGTGAGGGAATGTGGTAGTCCTGAACATACATGTATAGGTACACATAAATGGGGGTCTTTAGGGAAATAGGTTTTGGGCAGCATGAATATATAGATCTGTGTTGCTGCAGAATTCTCTGATAAGTTAGGAATTGTGCTGGATGAAAACCTGGGTTGGGCAATTGAACTCTGCGTGACTGACAAACTACTTTTAGAAGGCTGGGCAAAGACAGCAGCAGCTGCAATGAATATCAGATGGTCAGTTTGGGGTAGGGCATTTTTATGGCCTAGGTGCATTTTGAAGGGGAGATGCAATCTATGTAATTATATAGGAGTCTGTTATTGAATCACAGGAAGATTCAGGCCACCTGGTAAGGGTGAATTTTAGGGCTGGACAATTAAACCTGAGGCGGGTTGCTTGCGGGGAAAGAGCACCGATAGATCATGGGTTTTTAATGGAGTTGTCAAGGTGTGGGTTAGGACCATGTGGGAAGGAATGGTAAGTCGTATAGTTTAGAATGAAATGTGGACACCAATATGTTTTGTCAATTAAACCAGTAACAATAGATCAAAAGGAAATGTGTTTACTCGCCTCTTCTTCTCATTAATGATATTTTAATAGAAAAACCATGTGCGTCACAATTAGGGGTAAAGGTTTCTAATCATATGGAACTTTTGATAATTGGAATTGTTTGTAATTGTGTAAACTGTGTAACTAGGAGATGAGGCTATCACCAAATATGGAAAGGCCCCAGAGAGGGGTGCAGTGTAAATATGAAACATGCAATTTGAAGTTAAAGAGGATGGTGCTAAGATTAATGTATCCAATCAGAAGTGTGGAAACCGAAGGGAATATGGTTACATTGTACATGTTTAACCAATCATGTGTGGGGGTTGAAGCTGTAACACAACCTTTTGGAGTGTTTTAATTGTTGCAAATTGTATAAAATGTGTGTTCTTTGTGTGGTTTGGGGCAACAGGTTAGTTTGACTCTTTGATGTCATGTAATCCCTCCTGGCCATTTGTACAATCAATAAACTTGCTTTATGGACAAAGCGTTTATGTACTCTTTAAGGGTGAGCCTGCTTTCGGTTACAGTGATCAAAATGCACATTGCGCTGGGTGGGCCCCACACTCTCTGAGACTTTAGGGGTCCCGATACGCCAAGCTTGGCTGCAGAGCTTCTCTGCGAGGACCATACTTTGTTCTCGACAAGGAGGAAGGCTACAGGTACCATATTGGTTAGAGGCCTGTATGACCTCCCCACCCCCAAACGTGTGATACCGTGGCCCACCTGTGCAGGCCAGATTAAGGAGCACTACGTCGGAGTGCTTTGGGTTCACGTTCATGAGAGTGCATCTTTTCCAGGTAAAGCAAGAGGGTAACGGGGGAAGAAATAAGATGCCCTTTTTTTATTCTATGATAAGGCGAGATAGGTACGTGTAAGGTTAGATGAGACCGCTACATGAAAGTCATGTTGTCCTCTTTTTTAAGGGGCTGTGTGGATGAGGACTAGGGAAAATTGAACAATAGATTATTCCACAAAACAGCTTCCTATCTCAACACTCTGTGTTGTTTAAATATCCACCTCAATCATCACAAACTGCATATCAAATTAACTGGGCTAAAGGTACATGAACTTAAAATTTCATATTTTAATCTTTACAAAACACAGTTTTTACATAAACATATTAAAATAAACATAGAAAAATAGACATAACTCGATCTAATTCTGCACAACACCTTGCTATAAAGGTCTTAATTCATCCAAGGCTGCTCAGTTTGGGAATAATTGATGTTACCAGTGATCAAAACAAAGTAAAATGATTCGTAGATGAATTATCCTTTCAATTTTCTTTCCAAACAGAACTATTACAATAGTTTGTAATAATGTGTCAACACTCAGCATGTGTTTCTAGAACCAATTTGGTGTTAACCACACAGAACTGAATTGATCTTAATAACGTGTTCTATTGGTTCTGTCTTCAGGACACTTCTTGTTTCCACCACGTTGTTAGATTTGACGTGTTGGATAGTCAAGCATACTCAATTCCAAGACAATCTAAAACCCAAACATACATTCAGTTAGATTAACACCATGTACCACTATTTTTCACTGTGTAAAATATTGTGGATATATAAAAAAACTAACCTGAAATTTCTCTTCAGAGTGTAAGGAGATTTTTATTCTAATTTTCGCGGTATTTGGAATTTCATACCAGGCATGATTTTTCACAGCTGAGGAGAAACCATATATATTTCTCTTTAGTATCTTGATTTACTTGCTGGTCACTGCTGTGAGCCCGATTCTAAATATGACATGAATTTCTACTTTTCACATTATCTACTCTGTCACTTCTGTCTAGTTTGTGCTTGTTGTTACACATTCCTAACCTCTCTGGGGTTAGTATTTCAAAGTTATTCTGTTTCTCCTCAGGTGAAAACCTATAGCTGCCCTTGCATTGTTTTTTCTTATACTACTCATATTTAAATGATTGTTAATTGCGGATTCCTCACACCTAGTCATCAACACCATTTAGTGCTTATTGTGAGGCAATTGACCTTGTGGTGCTCTTCCACATAATGAATGATTTGTTTCTTGGTTGGCCTCTCTTTTCCTTTGCCGTATTTACCAGACCAGTTAGGAGAAGTCCCCTATATGGTTTGTCACCTCTCCATCAGGAAACAGAAAAAAAGGAAGGAGTAAGTCCTAGTAGAAGTGTTTCAATGCTAACTACTCTACATATTATACGCTCACTATAATCACAGCAGAAATTCTTTTCCGAGCGCATTTTGTGTTCCTTATTGAGAGGCGGCTACAGCACACCTTCATGAATAGTTATATTCTCAACGCCGCATTAGTCCTAAATTGCACAAAGAAATGGCATATGCAATTAATCAAACAATTCATTTCTATTTGGTCGGACAAACATTCAACCATCTTTCGTCTCGTTTATTACCCGTGTGCGCAGATCAATCTGGGCTCCGGTCCTTCCTGTGATCTCGCGATCATACAGAGTGCTTAATTATCCACTCATCATGTGATAAAGTGTCCTTTGGTGCACATAAAAACATGCATTGATGTTCATGCAGCAAAAACATCTAGGTGCCATTTTAGTAGGGTCTGAGTTGGCACTTTTAAAGTTACAAACCCATTTTCTATATCCCCATATCATTCTGGTTATTAAATGATTCTCTATCGGCCTTTATCCACATGATAATGTATCAAATGTTATATATCAATGTTACTTGATCTAATTATTCTAATTTAAAAATAAATAGGAGATAGTATCGTAAACCCACAGTGATTCAAGTCTGCAATGGTATACTTGTACACGTATGCTGGATTAAAACGGACCGTATCTTCATCTGGGGGTGAACGGCATACGATGTAGAATACTGGTCGTATTTACATGTCCAGTCATTTGGAAGTAACATCCTTAACTGTGGTGCATTCCTTGGTGGTGGAATTACACACTCCATCCTGACTTCACAAGCGTCCCAGAGGTGCCGATGGTAATCTCTTGGTGCAGTGAATGTCTCCCTAATGGATAAATAAACCCCATTCTATGGAAATATTTAAACCATCTTTTACTGTATTGAGGTCATATATCCATTTTTGTTCCAGTTTCCTGAGCGTCAGGTCTCTGTCTCCTCCTCTTGGATGTGGTCCTACTGTTTGGATGATGAATCACCGTATGTCCTCATGGCCATGTTTTGCTGCTTTAAAATGAGCTACTAAAGGTTTGTCAACCACAATATTCTTCACACAGGATCTGTGTTCACAGATACGCTGTCTTATAGGTCTTTTAGTTTTGCCAATATATAGTAAACCGCACGGGCACTTAATGCCGCATATGGCCCATTTCGTGTTACAGTTTGTGAACGTTTTTAATTCCCTTTCACGGTCCTTTAGATCTATTTCTTTGGTGTTGGTCATCAAACTGCACACCAAGCAATTGCTGGATTTACAATGTCCCGTTACTGGTGGCAAATTCCATAAGGTCAACTGAGTCAAACTTGTTTTTAAGTCTACCGTCTTGAAGGTGGGAGCCAGTTTATGACGCAGGTTGGGCATACATTTAAAAGCAAAACAAGGTTTTATAATTGAAAAAAATCTGCTGTGTTAATCATGCCCCAGTTTTTTAATATGCTCCTGCGTAATTCATTACTTATGAGCGAAAACGTTGAGACACAGGTGATTTTGTCCTATTTGATTCTTTGTTGTTTGATTAAACAATCTTTTCTCTTGATGTGTCGAGCCCGTTTCAAAGATCTACGAATTATATGTGCAGCATATCCTCGTTCCTGAAGTCTTATCGACCAATGTTTGCTGTTCTCATCAAAGTCTTCTTTTAGTCTGCAATTCCATCTTATCCGCAAGAATTGTCCATATGGCAAATTTTCACGCAGGCTTGCAGGATGAAAGCTATTATACAATAGCAGAGAGTTCTTGTCCAATAGGTTTTTTAAAAATGGTAGTACAAATTTGTTGTTTGCTCTATACATTTCCAAATCAAGGAATGAAATTCTGTTGTTATCTGAGGTCGAAGTAAAGTTAATACATGCCTCCTGTTGGTTCAGCCATTCTAAAAACATATTGAGCTTGTGATGTCCCCCTGACCACAGCATGAAAACGTCATTGATATATCGATACCAGCCCCTTATCTGCTGTTTAAATGGGTGATTTTCTTCATAGACTGAAGGGCTTTCAAGGTCAAACGTAAAAAGATTAGCCAAATCTAGGGCGAACGTCGAGCCCATACTGGTGCCGTGTTGTTGTTGGTAAAATGTCCCCTCCAATATGAAAAAGTTATTGGTTAGTTCTATTGTGATGCACTCTGTGATAAAGGCTGATGGGACTGGCTTTTTCTCTCTTTTTTATAGGTACACATGCATGATGTAAATACATTTCATTTGGGGGGTACTGGTGTAAAGAGCCTCCACATCTAATGTCACCAGGAGGCCTCCTACTCCAATTTCCAAGGTCTCAAGGATCTTAATCATGCTTGTCGTCTCTTAAAGGCCTGGTATCGATATATCGATGACGTTTTCATGCTGTGGTCAGGGGGACATCACAAGCTCAACGATAGTCTTAATACCCTTCTGGTTGCTTGTCTGGTTGGCAGGAATCCTTGCCTTAGGGTGAGGTGACATGTTATGGTAAGACCACTTGTAGATACCTTTCTGGAGTGTACCCTTAGGAACCCCTTACTTTGTATTGTGGACGGGGCCTGCATATCGCTTTTCTTGGTTAGTCAAAGTAGTGCAGGGTATCTTCCTGTAGTAAGGAAAAGACAGCACTGTAGTTGAGAGTGTTGGACTAGTAAAGAAGAGAGAGATTGCGGTATTGTAGTGTAAAACCTTGCGCTCCTTTTTATGCTTGAATAAAGAAGAAATCTCAGAGAAGTAAAGAGGATTTATGGCTGGCGTGTGTTTTGATAAATATGCTGTCTTTAGTGTGTGCCCGAGGAGTGTCTGATTACTAAGACAGTTGTGGTGAAGGCAAGTAAGGAGAGTGGGTGCAGGCAGAAAATTGTTTTTTTTTTATGAAAAGGGAAAGGAAAAGCAGATTTTTTGTGGCTAGTGATTGTGCTGTGGGTTTAGTTCTTGGGGATTATATCGTGATTTTTTTTTTTAGTTACATTGGTATTTAATTTGGAGACTCCATTTAATCTTTTATGTCAGGTGCTCCCCGGATATAAGGTGAAGATTTTAAAATACCATCAAGAATGGTTGAGGGAAACGAAAGGCAAAATGCTTAATTCCACACCTAACAAAGGGTCTTACGATAAGGGTATGTGGAGAATTTGCATACTTTCCTAGTAACTAAATATAAAAGGTCAACATTGGAGAATAGGTTGACTATCTTGGAGTTGTGGAGGTTGCATGAGAAGTTATGAAGACAAATGATCAGAGCGAACCCGGTTGTACAAAAAGTCCCAAGAACAATTTAATGGTACTTACAACAAAAACCTTGTACAGTACATTTCATATATAGCAGTGATTGCCACAGGTTAGAGAACCTGACACATTCCCAACATAAAGCATATATCAGTGCATTTCTAATTACATTAACAATTAGTGCATGTTAGGAATGTCTAATGAGTCAACAGTACGTCCTATTAAACTTGAGAGGGGACTGGTATTGGTATCAATTTAAACATCAAACAATAATAAGTGTCCTGTGTGTGTGATGGGCACTGTGCATTGTAAAAAGTCGACACAGCTGTGTTTCGGCTTTTTGCCTATTTTGATGGCTGTAGGTAAAATGGCCTTCATCAGGACCAGGAGTTGTGGTCTGGGTTCAACTCTCTAGTGGTCGAAATTATATAAAAAACAAACAAATGTACAGTGCTAAGTGTAGGTTTTTTTCCGGGATACACATATACAGAAAGCTCCAAAGGTAGCTAGAACAGTGTCCCCAGGAGGGGAAACTTACCGTGCCTCAATAGTTTAGCATGTGACTTCAATATATACAGCACCTCTAGCTGCAGCTACGCCGCTCCACTAAAGGTGGATGCATAATCAGACTTTAGTTGTCCTAGGTCAGAACCTGTTGGTGAAAAAGCAGCAGGCTGTGACTGAATGGCCCTACCCACCATGGATGCCAACCTTCACTTTTTAAGGCATCAAAAAAATGATGGGGGGAAGGTGTAAGAAGAACTTACCACACTTGTGGGTGATATCCCGTGCATATGGTATAGTTTGAATGCTCCATTGCTGAGGGTCCTCTAGTGATCCCTGTATCCTCTAATCGGGGGAATCTATTAGAGGGGTAATTACAAAGGTGAGACAGTGTCATTCTGTAGGGGTCACATACTCTACACTTAAGTTCTAAACTCATGTGTGTGGGTGGCTAATATGATTCAACCACGAGGATCACCCCCTTGTTTCAATGTAAGCTGCGCACCTTTCTGTGGCCACAGGATCCCATAGCCGAAGAATGAGTATGCGCAAACATACAGTACACCCAAGAGATGAATTGCTTTTACCTGGGTGCCTCTGCGTGGAAGTCGTTACCCAAATACTATGTGCTGTGTCTATGGCTTCTGTGTGTGAGTAGCCCTGTTTGAAACCGATGCATCCATTGTCTTGGAAACAAGATGCATCGGTACAGATGTATTTGGGGGATGGCCATTTTATAGTGGACAGATTATAGCTAGCACTCAAGATGCTGGGCAGTCAGTCTGACAAGGTTACTATGCCAACCTGTGGATCTTCATTAGATCGAAGTTTAATTTCAGAAACAGGATGGATCATCCAATTTTCCGGAGAATAGGGGAAAAATATTGTAATTAATACAAATTCTTGAAATTAATACAAATTATCTAACAACCGTGTGTAAAGCACTGACTGTCCCGGTCACACTATATATGTGTTTTTAATCAACAAATCTGTATTGGAGTTGGTACGTGCACTGCAATGTGTGTTCGTGTACGTTTACTGATACATAGTGGGACTTTATACTAATCCATCCCAAAAGCAGGTTATATGAGAAGGACAGGAAGACCCATAAAATTATGACTATTAAGGAGGGGACAAGAAAGGTGGGTGTAGGGGTTTCCTCCACACCGCCCCCATATGGGTGCTATTCTTTGTCACCCACAGAAGGGTAAACTAACCCTGGGTATGAACCTCCATACTCGTCGGTAACCATTCTGGTGGTTATAAGATGTACAGGGGTGACACCTCTGTCAGCCCCAATCTTCGAAGGATGGGATCATGAGGGGACAGGAGGATAACACCTTCTTTAGTAAAAGTTATTGATGGGTCTCAAATGGATGGTGAAATGAAAAAAGTCTATTCAACATTTAGTTCAGCACTGGAATTTGAGCTTAAGGAACAAGAGCAGGAGAGAATTGTAAGAGCAAGGAGCGATGAAGAGTTTAGAAGGGAGGAGGTGCCCCAGTCACTAGAATAAAAGATAGATTGCAGATGGTAGTAGAGAGGCAGGAACAACGAAAACGGGAAACATCAGTAAAGTTAGCAGAGAATGAAGTAATGCAGTTACAACAGAGTAGGAGGAAAGAATATGAAGAAGGCAATAGGCAAGTGAAGGAGATCGAGAAAGGGAGTTGGAGGCATGGTCAGATCCTCGTTTGGTTAGATAAATCAGTTATGGAGGGAGTAAGTGTAGATTTGTAGGAAGGAAGTGCCGTCACAGGTACAGAATCAGAACAAGGAGAAATAGATGCAGTATGCTACTGCAGTGCCGAATATGCTTCTGCCCCCCCTAGAAAGATTACGGTAAGTGGTACTAGGGACAGAGGAGGAAGAGGATGTATGGGAAATAGATGACGAGCAGGCAGGACAAGTGGTAGTAGTTGTACCTCCCGCTCCAGCAGTAATCAGGGAAAGCACACCATGGGTTATTTGGATGTGACGTGGGGTTCACAAGGCTGCAGGGAGAGGCCGAGGACAGATGAAAAAAGCCCCAGTAAAGGTAGGGGTAACTCAATTCCCACTATTCCAAAGGGTCAGGGGAAGGTGTACTATGTCCTGTGGTTATACATGGACCAGAGTATTCTAATGAAGCTGCTTCTTTCGCTCACTGCAGGGGTGGGGAAATTGATTTATGCTTTGGAAAAACAAACCGCTGGTATCATGTTAGTGATTGCAGACATGAAAAGCCTTTTCACAGTCTTGATGGGGGAGCTCGCAGATGAGCTCTGGAAAACAGCAGGATATCCAGGGGTTCAATTGACCACGAACACCCATGATGGAGCACCCATTAATAATTATAGGGCACAAGTTTGGGGGGGATTGGCAATGATATACCCCTATAGTCACGATATAAACTCTATCTTGTCAAAAACAACAAACCTAGATGAGGGCCCTACTGCCCCTATTCAATTATTTCAAGAAATGTGGAGGGCAGAGATGGGAGAAGCATGGGACAAGAATGTAACTATCTTCTACCACATGTTAATAAAGAGTCTACCCAAATAAGTCCAGCACAACCTGGATAAAGTAGTAGGAATAAAGGCCAAGAGTTGGCAGGAGACTCAAGCTCACATTGTGCATTTTTGTAAAAGGCATCAGGAGAAGGAAAGCATGGAGCAAGCAAAACATACAGAGGCCAATCTAGTTCAGCAAAAGCTTGCACAGGTCTTTTCAGAAAGAGCAATGATAATGAGCGCCACAGAGGTACAGAAGAGACAATCAGGACAGCAGGGACAATTGGAAACCGGAATGGAACAAGGATGGATGGACGGGTATGTAACTGGGCCGAGACAAATGAGAGGGTTTCCACAGGTTAGGGGTGGATTGTCATGGGGTGGTGCATCCTTTGGCAGGTTTGGAGGGATAGGGCCCTGGTTTAATGAGTCGATGGGAAGAGGTTATGGAGGATGTCAAGTGTTGGACATGTGGGAGAATGGGACACGTGTCACAGGACTGTCGGAGCAGCCACAATATTTATTTCAATGCAGATCCCCCCAAATATAGCCCCAACCTTGCCACATGCCCCAAGCCTCAAGCTCTGTGCCATCGCAGCAGATCCAGGCTGATCAAAACCCAGGAGTTGGAATGGCACAGATATATGCACCCCCATCAACTGTGTCAGCCCAGGCACCAGTACAGGCTTAGGATAAAAACCCTCTACCCCACGGGACAGTCACCCACTACACCGGAACAAATGTGTTAGGAGGAAATCCTTTTGCCTCCTGGTGCTCCTATGTACCAGGAATAGGACAGCCCACAGGGATCTCCGATGTGTCCAGTTCTATCAGTTACTACTGATTCAGAAGAGGAACCTTGGATAGGAGTAAAGGTACATGAGCAGACATTTTTCCTTATGATCAATAATGTGGCCACAAAATCATGCATCAAATGTGATTTTCCCCTTTCCAGCAAAACGATGCACACACAGGGATTTTCAGAGGCTGTCCTGTCGGTTCCTTACACCGAGGATCTGTGTATCAATGTAGGTAAGCACATTTTATCTGCTTCCTTGTTATACTGTAAGAATACTCTGGCAAATACTTTGGGAAGGGACCTCCTGAGCAAGCTTAATATGTCAATTACTTTTCAAAAGAAGGCATAGTATGCTCGACTCTAGGATTGTACCCAGTGAGAGAAGCAGCACTTTCCCCCGTGTATTACAGTGATAGCGTGACCAGGGCGGTGCTAGTGCATTCAGCATTGTTTCTTTATGGGGTGATGATAGTTTTTAGCTGGGTCCCGGGAATAAAAGAACAAACATTGTGTAGAGCTCTAGAACTTTTGTTTCTGCCTGCGGAGTCACACGAGATAGCACCAGGGACTATTGTTGCCATTCTGTTAGAAGAAATGGTTGTCAAGAAGGACGGGGTTGTTCTTTCAGGCACCGATGAGGAAGGAGGTCGAATGGCCCACAGTGTTGTGTATCAATCCAACCTCATCGTTAAGAGACAGGTCTGATGAGCAATTGTTTGAAGATGCGGAAGAACCAGGAGAGATGGTCTTTTAAATTGGGGTGCCTTGCTAGGTAATGATAGAGCAAAAAGAAGTACAACAGACTATGTTCGTCATTAGGATAGCATGGCCATATTGGAAGGAGGATTTGGAGAAAGTGCTGCACTACAAGTGGACCAGCAATCATCATGATGAGGGGTTGTTGAAAAGTGTAGGAGTAGTACAGATTAAATTAAAATCAGGAGCAATATTGCCATGAGTTAGGCAATGCCCCATGTCTAGGGAGGCAGACAAAGGGATTTTTGAGACCATTATGGCATTGTTAAAACAAGGCATTATTGTTTAAAAAAAAATGTTTTTACTTGATTTAATTGTTTAAAAAAAAGAAACAATTTTTACATGATTACTTCTTGAAGATCCGTCTCTCATTCTAGAGTCGAGAAAAAAGAAAGAAAAGTCCCAATCGTGCCAGTCTCTGCTGTTTGAAGTGAAGAAAGAGGAGGAGGGAGAGTTTGTTCACCTCAAATTATGAGGTCTATTTGATCAGATTCCGGGCGTTTCAGTAGACCTAGGCTTTCGTAAAAGCCTGCCACTGCTATGGTCCATTTGACGTTTTCTCCGCTCATCAAATTATTCCATCTCTCCTCTTTTTCAAGGTAATCAAATTTGCCAAATAAGGGGCCCAAGTAGAGGGCGCGGGCCTCATCCACCCCTCTACAAGTGAGAAGCAGATGTTTGAGTGTTTCAATTGCATCTGGTTGGTGACAAATTCAACAGAGGCTGGTGTTAGCTTGTTTCCGCCTGGCTAATATCTCATTTGTATATAAGATATTCAATTGGATGTGCAGAAAGTTTTCCCGAAGCTTCTTAGATGGACAATTCAGTAGATACACTCTGGTTCCGTTGACTTTTGCCAGGTTGTCTGGACCATTCTTCATAGATTTTACTAATTGTACTTTGTCTATTGTTTGTATCCAGTCTCTCTCCATCACTCGCCTCTTTACTATTCCTGGGTTACGGATGAGGTCATCCTGGGAACAGCCGGCCCAGTCAAGGCGTTGATGATTTTTCTCCTCCCATCGCTGAAGCATCTTACACGTTCCTGCCCTGATTTCTTGCTCTATTGCCTCAAGTATCAGTGGTGGATGTGGCAAGAGCATCTTTCGGTAAAGCATCAGATCATTCCGTGTTACGATGGAGTTTAGTTATTGGAGTGTTAAGTCTTTCCTGATTACCGCCACTGGAGTAGATTGTGGTAGACTTAGTACTTTGCACCAGTACAGCCCTTCTACTTTCTGCCAAAAGATTGGCGGTATGCGAGGCATTGATTCCGCACCCTACGTTAGTGTGGGGATAACTTGCATCCTGTGGAATGTCAAAAGCGGTGCTATTGAGAATCGACCGTATTTCTTGGAAAATATTCTGGTCTATGTTATTAAAAGATGTCGTTTTTTCAGAATAGTGTCACACATTGTAGTTTCTTTCGTGTTTTTGCTCAATATAACTCCATGATATCTGAACTCGTCAACGATTTCTAGGGTCTCCTCTCATACCTTTGAGGCAAAGTTCGCTCTTTTACTCGTGCCTTTTCCCAGGATCATGACTTTGGTTTTTTCTTGGTTCATTTGTAAGTGGTTGGCTTGGAGGTAGGAGTCGAGGTTTGTGAGTTGTCTTTGTAGACCTATCAGCGTTTGGTCCATCAAGATAATATCGTCTGCATATAGCATTCTTGATATTTTCTCTTCACCCAATCTTGGAGGGAATGTGCATACTTTCATCTCGTGATCTTTATAATCCGCTATGTATGCGTTATAGAGTGCCGGGGCAAGAGGGCATCCCTGCTTCACTCCTTGTTCATTTTGATACAAGATGACAGTAGGCCCTGCTGATTCAGGCGTACACACAATGATGTACCACTGTACAGTTCCTTGATGGATTGAGGATTTCCGGTGGGCAACTGTGGTTTTCCATTTTTTCCCACAAAAGCGTTGTGTCCACACAATCGAAGGCCTTTGTTAGGTCAATGAACGCCATGTATATTTTAGGGTGACCCTCGATGACCCTCGATGACAAGGCCTTATACAGCCATCTGTAGCCCCATGTAATATGACCATCTACCCTGTGAAGAAAGCAAAAGGGTACAGGATTTGCGACCTCAGAACAACATTGTTGAGTTTCTGGAGGTACCAAATACTCCCACCATTCTCTGGAACATCCCAACTGGGTAGAGCCATTTTACAGTAATTGATTTAAAAATGTCTTTTTCCCGGTCCCCTTACACTCCGATTCCAAGTACCTCAAGGCATTTCCATATTGTGGGCAGAGATTTGAGCATACAAGGTCACCCCAGAGGTATTGTGAATCCCCAAGTGTATTTGACAGGGTCATTCAAATGGATTTGGGAAACCTACAAGGGTCCAGTACCATAATTCAGTACATGGATGACTAGTTGGTTTGTGCTTCAGAGGAGCAGTGTTGAGGAGATACAATGAGGCCCTCACCCTGCTCATGAAAAAGGGTACAAAGTGGACAAACAATTTTTGCAGTATTGACAGACAGAGGTAGCATATTTGGGTCAGGTAATATCGGCTGCAGGGAGAAAGGTGATGCATGAGAGAGCCACCGCAGTTCAGAATACACCTCAGCCAGTTACAGTAAAACAGATGCTGCAGTTTTTGGGGCACTGTAACTATTGTAGGTCCTGGATTTTTGATGACTCTTGTTAAATAGGAGAGGCACCTACTTCAAGCACTCAAGGAAGCACAGAAGGAGAAGGGTCCGATAAGATGGTCCGAGGAAATGAAAACATAAAGATGAAAAGATAATGGCAGCAGTCCTGGCTCAAAAAACATCATTAGGTTAGAAGCCCATGGCTTACTACAGCAGGCTTTTGAAATCAGTTATACAAGGTTAGTTCCCGTGTAAAAAAGCTCTCACGGCAGCAGCTTTTGCGATACAAAAGTCTTCAACCATTACTATGAGCTGCTAAGTGATGTTGTATGCGGAACATGCAGTTTTTGCTATCTTGGAAAAGTCTAAGTCCACGACCCAAAGAGTATCAGGGTGCGAAGTTATTTTGTAAAATGCTTCCATACATCCAGTAAGGTGTCACCTAGCCAATCCAGCAACATTCCTAGCCTTACCAGTGAAACCTGACGATGTTCTCCACGACTTTGCAATTTATGAGGGATAAGAAGAAGAGAGGACGAATGTTAAGGAGGATGCCTTAGAAGAAGGTGGGGTGCTCTTTGTTGATGGGTCATCAATAATTGATCAGTGCACTGGTGAGGGGCACACAGGGGCAGCTGTTGTAGCTCTTGTGCATGGGGAACACTGGGTTGGAGTGGAGAAATGACTGCCTCCCCATTACTCTGGACAAGCAGCAGAACTAGTGGCACTCATCGAGGCACTAGAGAAAAGTAAGGGGAAGGCAGTCACTATCTACTCTGACTCAGCATATGTCATCTCCACGGTACATTCTGGGTTATCTAGATGGAAGAAATGAGGGTTTAAAATATCTGACGGGACCTCACTCCAGCATGTTGCACTGCTACCCCGAATAATCAAAGTGCTAACATTTCCCCTGGAGGTAGGAATAGTGAAGTATGCAGTGCATACTAATAAAACTGATTTAATAGCACTTGGTAAATGATGCCGCAGACAGAGCGGCAACGGAAGCACCATATTTGCCATTTTCAGAACCTTCAAAAATGGAAATGGTGTCACAGCAGGTACGATTGCCAGTCCCATATACTGCAGTCCCTTTGCTTCAAATGGTAGAAATGCAGGGAAAGGCACCTCAAGAGGAGAAAGATCTTTGGGCTAAGAGGGGATGTATGCTCTTGCCTACAGACTTGTTGTGGAGACAGGAGTTGATGGGGAAGGTAGTAATGTGGATAGAAATGCTTATTATGGCTCTAGAGCAACTACATTACCTGTCACGTATGTTCCAACAACAAATAGCAACAGATAGAGGAGGAGTTTTTTATACCGAACATTCACGAACAGGTAAGTAGGTTCATAGGGAATTGTATCTTTTGTAAATAATTAAATCCTGGCAACAGCATGAAAGCAGTCAGATGGGTAATTCTGCAGCCTTCAGGTCCTTTCAGAGACCTTCATTTTTACTTTGTTGATATGAGACAGAAGTGTCATAATTGCAAGTATTTGATTGTAATTGTATGTCCATTTTCCTGATGACCTGAGGTTGGTCCCTGCATGCAACCTGATGCAAAATCGGCAGCTCGATTTCTGCTGAGGGAGGTATTTACATAGTGGGGAATATGTGAGGTCCTGAGATCAGTTAATGGGACCCATTTATTAATGCATCATTTGCTGAGATGACATCCCTTCTGGGGATCAAGCACAGGCTGTGCTCAGTGTATCGCCCACAAGCCAACAGCGTAGTGGAAATGCTTAATGGTTTGCTTAAAATACAAAATATTTGGCTGTACTGTCTTCCGTGGGCCCTGTTTTACTTATAAAATAAGCCAGGGAAAGATCACCACCTCAGTCTTCATGAGGTGGTGACGGAGCATAGATTGTTTACACCACTCTCACCCGCAGGCACAGGTTCAGATGCACATAAGTCAGCAGAGATTCATGGAGAAGAGTTTGTGGAATATCTTTGGGCCTTGACTAAGATCGTTAAGATTGTGTCTTCACAGGTTACAGCATCACATCAGCAAGCAACGGGTAAAGACAGCAAGGAACAAGAAGATCACCAGCAACCATTGCTACTCCATGGGGACTCAATCTATGTGCGTTCTTTTGTTTGCCGCTGGAATTAACAGTGTTTCCATGGGCCTTATCGAGTAATTTTTGCTACACCGACTGCAGTCCAACTGGAGGGAAACAAAACTTGGATCCACATCCATGAAAAATGGAGGGATACTAGAGTCCCTCCACTGACACCTGGGAAAGAGCAGTGCCGAAAAGGTAAGTGTGCCTTAAGGAGACGCAGTTCATGCCAGAGAAAGTGGCAGGGGGCACACAGAGGTCGAAAATTGTTATTCAGACTGTAAAGCAATAGAATGCATTTAAAAATGGGTATGAGAATGTGTAGACATATTTCTCTCTTGATTTCTTTGGTATATGTTATCAATAGTACAAATGTAACTGGGTCTGAGTTATCAAGAACTAGTGATACAGCAGAAAAATTATTAAGAGCATAAGAACTTGAAATAGATTTTGTAAATAATGATTATCATGTAAATTTAGAAGCAGTAAATGACACACACAGCTTTGCATTATATAATTTGTGGTATCATTATATGAAGATGGTGGGGGGAGAGAGTGTGACAGTGTATGTTATATTTGATCTCCTACCCTCCATGCTTCTGGTGTCCCTAGATTATTTATTCCCGATAAGGTAGAGGTAGTGGAGGTACAGTATCTTGTACACCTAGCCTTGTGCAGGGTCCGAGGGCAGTTTCAGGGGCAATCTGTAGCAGCTTCCACCCTTCCAGTCGAATAATGTTTACCATTAGATGGGAAAAAACAAAAGGATGTCCGATGCATGCAAAGAGTACAGTTTAATCCTGAAGGATGAATTATCGTGAACAATAAATGGGAGCAAGGGGTGAAGAGTTGCAGAGCAGGAGGATTGGTGGGACTTCCTGAAGAAGGGGTTGCACAAAGAAACCAAGTATGTGGAAGTGTATGGAAAAAGTATGTGAACTATTTAATTGAATCAAGGAGCCAGAGAAACTGGTTAAGATACAGTTACTTACACATTTTTCTCTGTGTTTTAAGGGCAATGGCACAGTGTCTGTGGGAATGTATTGAAACAGCAGCATCGCGCTTCACATTGCTGATCTGGCTGGAGGTACAACGGCACTTCTCGACTTGTACTGGTCCTGTGGACCCTTCTACAAGCAGTTACCTCTGACCTGGTGAGGGGTTTGTAGTCTCAACACCCTGCATGTGCCCATCCTTGTGGTTCCCCAGAGCCACCTGACATTCGCAAATTCAAAATCTGAGTTTACATTTGTGCCCCCTGTGCCCCTTGCATCCCTTGTGTTATCAGATATGGACAATTCAGGAACTTTAAAAACTTTTGTAAAAACAGACTCCTTGAAACGATCGAGAAGATCAAACTACATCTCATCAGCAAACACAGAGGCTCTTATGAGCATTCCTGAACAATTTTGACTATTTAGCCAGACAGAAATGTGTTTTACTTCCCTTTTGGCCCCTGTCGTACAAACTTTGGGAGACTCAAAATGGCTACAAATTGTTTGCTATGAATTATTATTATTCATAAATTCCTCTGAATCAGCATTTAGTACAATTAAGGAAGAACTTAGGGCCTTGAGGCTTGTAGTGTTGCAAAATCGGTATATCCTCAACCTACTAATGCCTATGGAGGGCGGGGTTTGCCAGAAGATCGGGATTGTGTGTTGCACATACACACCTCCCTATAATTTGCACAATGGAACTCTGGCCTGAACGATTCCCGCATTGCACAACCTGAGGGGGGGGGGGGGCAGAAAAGGGAGGCAGGAATTGCTGATGACGCTTTTTTGGACTTTAATTTTTCTTGGGTGCCTTCATGGATGAGCATTACTATGAAAACTCTCATACCTATTTTTGTATTTTTTTGAATTATCTTTTGATCCAGTCAACTATGTCTGCTCTGTCCAAAAGACTAGAGCCGCTACTATGATGGTCCTGATTCTGTCTAAGGCTTGGGTCACGGCTATCCCATTTAACTTTTAACATGGATCCTCATACTGATTCTGAAATAAATACAGGAGTAACCTTGTGTCCTCCACAAGGTTGTGGTGAACATGTAGAACAACGCGTAGATTACGGAATTGGTGAAAGGGCAAATTAGGATTGTCCAGCAGAGGAGCATGGGTGTGAGGGGAGTAGTATGAAAGATGGTTTTAAGGATTCATTCCCCCAAGATGGTGAGATTGATGAGCAGGAAATTTGTTTGTTAATTAATTTATTAACTAAAGGGAGAAAAGTGGGGTAGTTGATAAGGGTCCCACGGGTAAAGAGAAGTTTGAATTGCGCGCGCCACACTGGTGGCTGGGGTGACAGCAATGTTGACATAATGTGGCAATTTATCATGAATACAGTGTAGCTAATCGGAATGAGATATTATATGATATGATATGGCATTTGTAACACGCCCGTACACAAGTGTTTCAAGGCGCGACGAGGCAAGGGAGGGGGAACAATGGGAAGACAGAACAAATTATCCTCCTAGGCCAGGTGGCGATCAGATCGTGCAAGTGCATGGGAAAGGGGGCAGGGACAGTGCAGTACAATGGTATAAGATAATAAGTAAGCGGAGCGGCCACGGAGTTGGCATCAGAGTTGAGTAGCTACAGTCTGTGGCAGTCTACTCTGGCCTTCCCTACAGAGACCTGAATCTCTCTTCAGTTGCAGTTCCAGTGTGTATGGGAGGTGCATAAAACCCCTTCAGAACCACGGAGCGGCCGCGGAGTTGGCAGCAGAGTTGAGTAGCTGCAGTCTGTGGCAGTCTACTCTGGCCTTCCTACAGAGACCTGAGTCTCTCTTCAGTTGCAGTTCCAGTGTGTGTGGGAGGTGCATAAAACCCCTTCAGAACAGCGGAGCGGCCGTGGAGTTGGCAGCTGAGTTGAGTAGCTGCAGTCTGTGGCAGTCCGTGAGCAGGACAAACAGCTTTCCAACTATGGTCCTGAAACCCCCTTTGGATCAGGAGGAAGATCGGCGCCGGACGCGGATCAATAGCGTTTCACACAACAGACCAGAGCCTTCGAGTTGCTCATCGACCTGATTGACCACAGGCTCTCGAGGTTGCCAGCCTCTAATTCTATCATCAAAGCCCCCAAGGGTACCAGCGCCTCAGGGTCCATTAGCGGGCTTTCACCACCAGTAACTTCGATGCTACAAGTGGGGTCTCCTACCCTTAGTCAGGTGACATCCACCTCAGCTGTCCCGGATACGGTAGAGTCTACCAATTCAAGCTGCCCGGAAGAGACCAAAGACTCCTCGAGAGGCTCACAGACACCTGCAAAGGACGTGCCTCATCAGCTGGCGCATCCCGTGGCGGGGCAAACTCCCGGCTCACCCCCAGTGCAGCCTGCCGAAGGGCGTACTGCGAGGGACTCGCCTGCCGGTTTGAGTTGCTTCCCTGGGTCTGCACACGAGCCGTGCAAGGATCACGTCTCGGAGCCCAGGAACTGACTTCCACCTACCGTTTCCTCGCCGCCATCTACGAACGCCCTTCACGCATCTCCCGGTCGATGTATCGGGCTTGAACTTCCCCGCCGCACCAGAGGGTGTGGAGGGCCAAGGATCGTCATCAGAACAGGGGCGGACGGTGGCTTTATTCCACGCCTCCGAAAATGCGACCCTGCCCCCAAGTGAAGGCGGAGCAACGTGGAGCCCCGCGGAAAACAATTTGACGTCGTCTGAGGGGCTAAGGCTGCAAGCCCCGTCTTCGGAATCTAGAGTCCAAATAGACGACTCGATCGTGGAATTAGACATTACGGAGTCCTCCACCTCGCCTTCAATGACTCCTCCTCTTAAGAAAAAAAACTACAAGCCAAGACCGGGTCTTAAGGCGGCACATCCAGCAGTGTTAAGAAATTCAAAACTTATTCAGCAAACCGCCCAAAACAAAAAAAAAAACATCTGCCCTGAAATCTTTGTCCAACACGGTGATATGCAATTCCCTGAAGGAATACTTTGTGAGTCAAGGGAAAAGAAAATACGTTGTCCTAAAAGAACTTACGGACGCAGAGATATTAGAAGTAACCATCGAGCACCCAACAGCACAAATTCAAAGCATGCTTGCTCAAATTGACTTCAGAAACTACAATAAAGCAAAAGACCCGTCTAATCTTCCTTGTACAGGAGAGGCAACCCAGGCGCCCCCGCGTCCGCTAACCTCACCAGTGCCTGAAAATCCAGCATTTCCTATCAACTATACGGACCCTATTAACTGTGAAGCTCTGGAGCCAGTCACCCCCAACTCCACCACACTGAAACCTTTGCCATTGCTTACTCCAAGTGTACTGTCGCTGCCAGAATTTCTCTCCCCTAATATGGGTCAAGCGGAGATTTCCAAGGAACCTCTTCCTCAAACAGAACACCCCTCAGCATCCTTAAATCAGGGAAACGGAAAGGGAAATCAGACCAGCTCCCCCATCAATCTTTCCCCACGAACCTATCTCCAATCGCGAGGGACTCGAGTTGGAGAGACAGGAGAAAGAGTCGGGAGCAAAATCCATCCCCTCTCTTGACACCGCCCGTGGGAACTTCAAGAAGAAAAAGCAAATCAGGGGAGCGGCAACAGGACGAAACTCAGAAAGAGTCATCTCCCAAGCGGCTTGACATAGCAACCCTAATGTCTGCAATTACCATTGCACTTGCCCCGTTTGGCAAATTATACGAGGCAATAAGTGACTCACTCAAAGATCAAACTACCTTGCTTGCAATGACCCATACGAAACTGATTTATCTGCAAGGGTACATTGCAGCAAAAGAAAAACTGGACTCTGAACTTTTCAATAAAATCCTGCTCACGACCACCAGAGTGACACCTACATCGACGCAGCCAAGTCAGAGACCCATCGAGATCAAAGATTCCGCAGATCAAGGCTCCCAAACAGAAAACGACTTCCCACTTGGGCAACAGTTGACATCCCACCAACGAGGGCTGGGGAACAAGCAGTCTTCTGTCAACTCTCCGGCTCTTCTGAACAAACAAAAGAGAGCCTGTCCTTCCCGGCTCTTCCGGCCCTAACCAACGTACTCACGACAGTAAACGGGTCACGAGAGCCCTCTACCCCGCACCCACAACCTAAAGGGGCACATACAAAGCTGCAGGAATTCCAGAACCACAGGAAAACTTTGGATGGTGTGTCAACATCCCCAAAGAGGGTGGAGACAGCAAAGGCATCACTACAGACAGACAAAACCTCAGAGTGTGGTGCACACAAGGCCTTAAATCTCCAACCGCTTCAAACCGGCCCTTCAGCCAGGCCCAAAATAAAAGAACTTCCAAGACTTACATCACCGGGTGCGCCTCAGAAAGAATCCTCGAGTCCAGCCAACCCAGGAAAGCCCCCAATAACAACGGAGGACTTGATGAGAGACAACAACCAAATGAACTTAACAATCCACCTGTCACCGACGAGTGCTGCAGAACCACAGAATTGGCACTTTGGTTACCAAAAAAGCCAATCCAAAAGCAACAAGCCCGTCTCTCCTCTCCAGAAAAAACGTAGACGACAGAGCGGCCCTCGCAAGGACGAGTTCCAAGCTAATACCCCCAGAAACCCGAGAGGCCCACAAGAAATAAGAAACCGGCTATCACCAACAAAAAAACGCCAAAGCGAAGCGGAAGTAAAGTATACCGACTACCACAAGAAAAGAAGCAGAAGCAGTCCGGACTGCCCAAGAAGACGCTACAGCCCAAAAAGGCAAATTAGTCCGAACAGACTAAAATTCTCTTCACGAGTCCACAGACCTAAGAAAAACTACCCGCCGTCTATTATTTTCAAGATTGAACAGACTCCACAAAATTCAGAAGCCATAACATTGAACAGAGGAACGGCCTTAAAAATCCTGAAACACTCCAAAACCTTGAACCACTTGACAACGCAGACCTTACGCTAGTGGAACCTTACCATAAAGGGCATAGGGCTAAGGCCTTCCTCCACGTCAAAATTCATGCGGTGAGAAGGGGTTCAAGAGCCGACTCCAGCGATCTCCTCAAATGCGGGTACACCATCACAGAATGGACAAGTACTGCTGAAAAGGAAACCAATTATGCGACGAACGTGCAGTCCACCAAATACCAACCCGCAACAGAAACAAACTGTAGCACCCATGATCAAGTCAAACCTTTGAAGTGGGAAAATGGAAAAACAGGCTCCCATCTTCCCCCTCTCGCGCCTGGCCTAAAGGTTCACGGCCCAAGCACCCGCCACGAGAAGAGTTTGCCCATCTACCAGACGACCAGATACCCTGGTACAGGAACATAAGGATGTGTCCATCTGCCTGCCCAGTAGCCCGCCCTGCCCATGCCGATGCCTGTCGCATGGATCAACTGGACTAAAACTATACGTCGTTAGAGATGCCATGACGACCTAGCCAACAGATAGCACACCCGGGCCAACATACACACTGGACACTCCCACACCAATCAACACGAAGAATATACTCAGTGCTATGACGTAGGCGACAGGCATACTCACAGACGTGCATCTTTATTATTTTTCACTTAGGCTCTCAAAAGGCAGAAACGCAAGACGCACCATGAACTCAACTAAAGAGCTTGCTTACGCTTCTTCTAAACCTAGGTGCCATAATGAGAATTATAACAAAGACACGATACTGGTCATAAGACAATATGAGACCATAACCTAAAGCGCCTGTGCACCAACGGGTCCACCTATACACCAGGCCTAAGTAGGCCGCAAGCAAGAGCTCCCGTGGACGTTAACAGAACAAGAGTCAGGTTGCTGATCCTGCAGAATGAGCCTGGTGAAAGCAGACAGCCAAGGTCGTAATGTTGCAAACCCACATTCCAAAAGCAGACCATTAAGGGCACGATGTTGCAACCTCGCACGCCGTGCACCAACATCAAAGTCGCACCTGCAATTAAATCAGGCACACAGTGGAAAAAAAAATATTAATTGTGCAGAATTCTGCCTCAAACACGGTCCCACCTCACGTGACCAAGCCGAACCTGACGAGATGCCAAGCCCAGGAGGAAAGAGGCGTCTGGATCCCTCGTTACGAGATACAGGCAGATACACTTGAAAGGATCAATGGACATCTACGACAGTAGGAGTAGTCGGCCATCCAGCTCATGAATAAGTCTTCACATTGTCTGCATGTACCCATAGTGAAACATTGTTGCAAATTGCAGGTACACAGAGAGCTGGGAACAGCGATGGTCCCAGGCTGGGAAGCTCACGGGTGCACCAATCAGAACATGGGGCTCTTATCACTGACGCCAGTAACATTAACCAATCATTAGGAGTCTTCATGTAACAATTCTCATGTATCTAATTGTAGGGACAACCCAGATATATCACCTGACTAACCCTCGTCCACTCATATTATTCTCTATACGTATGCTATACTAACCCTACCACTTGAGCAACCAATTAAGAGTGGCGATAGGTTTTTTGTTAACTTTCTAAAGTGACGAAAGTAGCGCGTCATACTACAGTAAAAAGGGCCTGCGAGCCCCACGATTGTGTGTGTCAGGTCAGACGCGTATGATCCTTGACCCATCCCTGCCGTTTGTGTTTAATAAACAGCAGAGTCACCTTGCTTCTTGTGTGTGTCTCATACTCTATCTCTCTTGGGATATACGGGAGGAGTTGGGGCCTCCCTGCTCGGAGGTCTGCGGACGGCCCGGCCGACCCCGGCAGAATTTCCCCCCGACACCTTCAAGCCAACGGACGGCTAACACATGATCTTGCCAAAGAGGGCTCAGGTCCTAAAAGGAAAGCAAACCTAAATCCATCGGAGTTAGAAGGAGATCGAAGTAACACAAGCCCAGTTCCAAAAGGCTTTCCAAAAACATCAAGAAATGAAATGAACGCCACCTCAAACGAAGAGACGAGCGAGAGGTTAGCCCCGCAAGCCCCAAACTCTGCATCATCATTCGCGCCTATAAAACAACTCCTAGCGTGGTTGCCTAAACCGCCGAAGTACTCGACGACAAAATAGCAATCAACAGCAGTGAGTCTGCTAAATAGAGAAACGACCCAACTTTCAATTTCAGCAGCCTCACAACACACAACGACTCAAGTCCGCTCAGACATCACAATGATGTCCTCGAACACAAGAGGTTTCAATCACCTTACAAGACTGGGTGAAGTCAATCTGGCGGAATATGACATTATAATGCTACAAGAAACATGGCTGCTTGACAAACCAGGTGTCGATGGCTTTTCTGTCATGGTTGCCCCTGCCAGCAACGGTCGTCTGGGTCGCCCGTCCTCTGGTCTCTTGATAGCAGTCCAGAATGAAGTGGGTCTTTCAATCAAGAAACGACTGGCCGCTACTCAAAACCACTTAGCAGTCCTTGTTGAATGGGCTCCCTCATTCGATGCAAAGGCAGAGAAATACAAGAACAGAAACAAAAACCAAAATGAGTCCCAATGGTTGGCCATAATCACTGCGTTCTGGTACCCGCAGTCGATCACGGACGAGAAATTCCTTAACATCATCGAAACAGAGATAGATGGAATTTTGGCAGCTAAAGAAGAAGTGCAAATAATTATAAGCGGCGACTTAAACGCGCCGTGCCCAAAAAAGAGTCAAAAAACCATCTACCTGAGAGAAAAAACCAAGGCTGAGTCACGAGGAGAGAAATGGCAGACACTGATGAATACCAGAAACCTGCATAACATCGAAGAGGTCCTCCTCCCATCAAACCCCATCCTGTCTTGGGAAAGAGGCGCGCAAAAGAGGACTATAGATTACATCTTCACATCCAAGGAGATGTTAGCCAGGATGACCTCATTCGAGATTCTGCGGACCGTTGAGAGCGATCACAACATCCTGAAAGCTAGCTGGCCGGTGGAGCATAGCACAAGAGTATTCCTGCCTGAAGCCCTGGAACCAACAGCTCAAGGAAACCGACTCAGACTTACAAGCGAAAGAATCAGAGAACTGACAAAAAAATACGGAAGTCAACATTACAGAGAATCTGGGCCTCCCAACCATCTAGCAGACTACCAACCTCTGCTAATTCCATACTACGTGAAACCACACAAAAAAAACTGGCCTTCAACCAACCCGCTGCATGAGTATAACTTTGAGCTAGTACTCAGAAGGCGAGAACTTCGGAAACTGAAGAGACAAGCGGCAAACTTAAAAACAAGCGACGCAGTGAAACTGTACTTGCAAGAGCAAAAAAGCTACAAATCTTGACTAAGATTCCATCGATCGGCCTTATACCAACATGACGCTGACGAAATGCTAAAGAAATTGGCGGACAAAAATTCCAGAGCCTTTTGGCAGCTGATAAAAAAGTACGACAACCAAACATCCTCCTCAACATCAAACTGCGTCGGCGAGGTTGCCTGGACAACTAATTTCTCCACTATTTTCAAACTCCCCGAGCCGAATGCTCCCAATACAACCCCGCCATTGGTGCACAATACTTGGGAGGACTTCTCCGACATCGAAGACATTACATCAGCCATAAGAAGGCTAAAATCTACAAGAGCCCCGGGTCCCGATGGAATTACCAACAACGATTTGAAAAATCACCCGTCAGAATGGGCCTCCTTCATCAGTCA
Source organism: Ambystoma mexicanum (assembly GCF_040938575.1). Taxonomy (NCBI): domain Eukaryota; kingdom Metazoa; phylum Chordata; class Amphibia; order Caudata; family Ambystomatidae; genus Ambystoma; species Ambystoma mexicanum. The sequence goes on along the minus strand of NC_090924.1, from coordinate 1,430,618,088 downwards.
AGTCTTTCAGAATTGTACCCTGTCCAACTCTATTCCAGTCTCTTGGTCCACCTCAGTCGTCGCACCTATATACAAGAAAGGAGACAGGTCGGCCCCTGTAAACTACCGCCGCATTGCCTTGCTGGACACTATTGGAAAAATCTACGGCTCGTTCCTACAAAGGAGCTTTCAAACTTGGGCAAAATCGGCTGACTGCAACGACCCGTACCAAGCGGGCTTCATGAAAAACTGGGGAACTCAAGTCAACCTCTTGATCCTTAGCATTCTGAAGAGCAAAATCATGGAAGGGTCTGGGAAGGTCTTTTTAGCTTTCATAGACCTTACCAAGGCTTTCGACCAAGTCGACAGAGAGAGGTTATGGTCCAAATTGTCCGCTTGGAATTGCACGCCATCGCTACTGGAACCCATCAACGCCCTTCACAAAGAAACCTCCATGCGAGTTAAACTAAACCACCAAGGCTTACTCTCAGAAGTCATTCCTACATTCCGAGGAGTCAAGCAGGGTTGCCCCTTGGCCCCGGCCTTATTTATCTCCTTTCTAGGTGACTACAAAGAAAGTGCAAACCGAATAAGATCTTTCCCTCCAAAAATAGGCCAAACACCACTGGGTCGACTTCTCTACGCCGATGACATCATCCTCCTTGACCAGACAGAAATAGGACTACAACGACAACTAGACAATCTGGCTTCATACATATCCGCTAACAATCTGGAGATTAACAAAGAAAAGACAAAAATCCTGATAATGGAAAAACCAACAGGGAAGAAGTCAAAAAAGAAATCGAGTTGGCACATCGAAAAAGCAGTTTTGGAGGTTGTCAAAAACTACAAATACCTCGGTGTGATGATGGATGGCTCCAAATCAGAAGTTGCAATGCAGAAACATCTTTGGGAAAAAAACACGAAAGCTAACAACACAAGCGCAGATCATCGACAGGAAGTATGGACGATTCTCTCTGTTACCGGTCCTGAAATTCTACAAAGGAAAAGTGGTCCCCTGTCTGGTCTATGGAGGAGATGCCCTGCCCACTCTTCCCATGGTGATTTGTGGAAAATTGGAGGGGTACTTCTGGCCGAAGGTACTCCAACTTCCTAATTCGATGCCGATCGCTGGGATCAGACGAGAACTAGGCCTCAGATCCCTGAAAGCAGCCAAAGAGGCCGGGGAAATGTCACTCTTCAGGAAAATTCTCATGCCTGAATCTCCTCTGCTCTATAACCTGATAAACACAGAAATGAACAACGAGACCTGCAAAATGCTGACCACATGGGCATCCAAACAAAGAATTTCCCTAGAAAACATTGCATGCACAGAAGAGACTCTGATCAGAAATCCAATAAAAATAAAAAAGAAAATGGACCAGGAAGACTGGATCGAAACCCACACAATTGCGGAAAAAAACAAACTCCTAAAACACCTACCTGCCCAACCGAAAAAACTGGATGCGACTCTTGAATTAAAGATTTCCAGACAGAGTCTTACGTGCAACTCTCCTCAGGGCTAGGCTGAATTTACTGCCAACCAACGAGGTCCGGGCCATAAGGGGCCTTTCTGCTACAAACCATTGTCGTCTGTGTAAGAGCCAATCTGAAAAAGAGTCAGTAAAACAACTCCTCTTAAGCTGCCCAAAGACCATCATATGGAGAAGAACCGTTCTCGGCCCCCTATTGGAACCTTTTTCTCAATACGACGAAGAAGTGTGGTGGTCTTGCTTAATGAGTGGGTCTAGGACTTCGTGGTCCATAGCGACGGCAAAAATTCTAAAAGCCGCCCTGGAAGAATGCGCAAAGAAGGTCCCAGTACGCCTAACAGAAAACTCGACTGCATAAAGTCATGTGGGAAATGAAACGATAAACAGAAACTAAAAGAACACAGAAAAAGAAAGGACATGAACCAAACTACTTTGCAAAATCAAAAGATTGATAAAAGCAAAAAATAAAATAAAAAATAAAAATAAAAAAATAAGTAAGTGACAGCCAGTAAGTGGCAAGTAAATGGGTAAGTGTGGACAACAGGTGTTGTGGGCAGGTAGGGGGACTGTAGGGATACAGAAACAGTCCCCAAGAGTGGGTGTTGCCTGGTGGGCAGTGCAGTTGAGAGACACTGGCGAGGGAGGACATGGGCCCGAGATTGTGGGGTGTCCAGGATGCTAGTGCAGTTCAGGTGGCAGCCAGGAGGTCAGCAGTGGAGAGTAGGAGAAAAAGCAGAAGCATAGAGAAAGGTTTCGAGGTGCTTCCAGAACCGGAGATGGTTCTCCTCATGTTTAAGGGAGGCAGGGAGGCTATTCTAGAAGGAGGCACCAGCCAAAGAAAGAGATCTACCACCAACTCATTGCTTGGAGAAGCGACTGATCCTGAGGGAGTTGGAGGCGGAGGAGCGAATAGCTCGATATGGAAGATATTGAGGAAGAGAGAGTTGAAGATATTGAGGCCCCAGGACCCAGAAGGCCTTGTGGACAATGCAGAGGTTTTGAACTTAATCCTTGCAGCCACTGGGAGCCAGTGCAGAGATTTCAGTCTTGGTGAGACACGTTACCTGGGCTTGAGGCCGAGGACAAGTCTCGCAGTCCTGTTCTGAATAAGTTGCAGAGGGCGGAAAGTAGAAGCAGGCAGATTTGTTGCAATAGTCCAGCCTGGAGAGAACCAGAGCTCTGGAGACAGTGAGCTTCCGGGGGAAGAAGAGGAAAGGAAGAATGCCTCTGAGGAGGTACAACTGGTAGTGTGACTTCTTAGAGAGGTCAGATATGTGAGGAGAGAAGGAGAATGTGAAGTCGAAGATGACCCTGAAGTTTTTAGCCTTGCAGGTGGGACCAGGAAGAGGGCCAAGGGAGGTCGGCCAGAGAGCTACAGGAAAGGAGGGAGCAGGTGTGCTGATGAGGAGGATCTCAGTCTTACTGGCATTAAGGCAGAGGACATTGGCAGCATACCACTCCTGGATAGCAGACAGACAGTCAGAGATGAGGGAAGTAGAGGAGGAGGCCGAGGGTAGCCTGAAGATGAGCTAGGTGTACTCCGCATAGCACTGAAAATTGGGGCAGAGAGCGGCCAGGTATTGGTTGAATAGCCAGGGGGAGAGGTTAGACCCCTGGGGGACACCACAGGTAGACAAAAAGATAGAAGAGAGGAAGGACCCAAGTTGGACCTGGGAGGGTCGTTCGGAAAGGAAAGAAGTCACCCACGCCAGAACCTGACCAGTGATACCCAGGTTATCACGGAGACGGTTGAGCAGGATGGCATGGTTGACAGTGTCAAAGGCAGATGAGAGATCAAGCAGGATGAGGACACACACGGTGTTAGAGTAAAGGTTGGAGAGTAGATCTTCACAGATGTTCAGGAGAGCAGTGTCCATGCTTCTGGCAGCTGTGAAGCCAGACTGATGGTCATGAAGACAACCAACAGATTCAGTGTGGCGATTAAGCTGGGAGATTGCCAGTTTCTCCAGGAGCTTGCCCAGGAAGGGAGTGATGGAGATTGGATGATAGTTAGCCGGGCAGGAGGTGTCGGCAGAGGGTTTCTTAAGAAGGGGGTGCACAAGGGAGTGCTTCAGGGGGGATGGGAAGACTCCAGTGGCGAAGGAGTGATTGCAGAAATCAGCCAGGGCAGGAGCTCGGGAGTCGATGTGGTCCTTGATAGTTTTGGAGGAACAGGGGTGAACCTGTTTCAACAAGACTTTCATAGATCAGACTTGTCTAGAAACCTCGTCTGTGGAGAACAGGGGAAAAGCAGAGAAGGAGGGGCGAGATGTGGCTGTAGAAGAGCAAGGAGTGGGGTGAGGGAAGGGATAGGAGGAGAGAGAGGACAGGATGTCCTGAGTTTTAGAGATGAAGTGAGAAGCCAGTGCCGTACAGAAGGCCTGGGAGGGGACAGGAGAGGCAGGATTGGCCAGTTCCTTGCAGATTTTAAAGAGTTCAGTCGAGTTGATAGATGCAGCCTTGGATATGAGCTCTCTTCTTGGTTAGGACAGAGAGCCGGTATTGCAGCAGGCGGCAGGCCAGTTTGTCAGAGGATAAACATGAAGCACGCCATTTCCTCTCGGTCACCCTACACTTACATTTTAGGGTGACGAGGTCTCAGTCGTACCAGGAGTTACACTTGGCTTTGGGCTTCAGGCGGATTCTCATGAGAGGGGCAAGGATATCAAGAGTATCAGATATAGCAGAGTGGAGCATGAAGAGGGCTGTGTCAGGATGAGAGTCAGCAAAAGGGGGAGGTGAGGGTGAGAAGGTGGCAGCGAAAGCCTCAGCTGACACGTGCTTCATGGATCAAATGACCGAGAAGGTGGGTGGCAGTGATGGACGTGGCTTGGCCTGAGGGGTGGGGAGGGTGAGGTGGGGGGAGAGAAGAGAAAGTGATCACTCCAGGAGAGAGGAGTGGTGAGAGGGACAGAGAGCAGAAGGTGAGAGGAGATCAGAACACCCAGGGTGTGCCCTGCAGAGTGAGTCAGGCCAGAGGGGAGAATAGTGAGTGATAGAGAGTCGCAGAGGTTACGAAAGAATCCAGAGGGAGGACAGGAGACATCCAGATGGATGTTGAAGTCACCAAGAAGGAGGAGTTAATTGGTTAAAGCCAGGAGTGAGGAGGAGAGGTCCTCCCACTCAGAGAGGAAGGAGGAAATCTAACCAGGTGTTTGACAGATAGTAGCCACTGTAAGGGAATGGTAAGGGGAGAGAGAGCCTGCAGACGAGGCATTCAAAGAAGAGTAGGCCTGTGTAGGAGTGACAGCGGCAGGAATCCACTCAGGGAAGATCAGGGCAACCCACCCACCCCCACCAGGGTGGTTCGATCTGAGCGCAGAGTGGATCTTGTAGCCATCAGGTAGGAGTGTATCAAAGCTGTTGACAGAGCTGCATTGAACCATGTCTCGATGAGACTGAGGACATTGAGGTCAAGTTCTTCTAGAAGGTGGCAGATATCAGAGTAATGTTTGATAGCATAGCAAGAGTTTAGAGTGGCAATATGGAGAAGGTTGCCATCTTGAAGGACTTCCGGGGAGGGGTACAAATTAGAGGTATGTCCTGCGGAGGAGTAGAAGGAGCCCGAGAGGGAGCAGAGAGGGAAGCGGAAGGCAAGGTAGCCAAGTAGGAGGCAGAAGGGGGAAGTTAGGTATTTGCGGAGAGGGGAGAGGGGACAGCAGGAGAAGAGAGGAAGTGGATGAGGCCCGGATGCATCTATCAAAAAGGGGCAGGCTGACCTGAGGGCCTTGGACCAGGACGGTCCCATGAGAGTAAACATTAATGATGACCTTACAGGAAAGGAAGGAGGGCAGGCAGGCCTCCCAAAAGGTGCCACCATTAATGGGGGAAGAGGCGAACCGAGAGAGCACAGAGACCATATGAAGGGTCCATAGGTCTAGCGAAGGAACGACAAAGAGGATGCCGGTGAGAGTTTCTTTGGAGGAGGCACTGGTGTAGGTGTCAGCGATGGGGAGGCCTGGGTTGGAGACCAGGATGTCCTTTTCAAACTTCTTCCTACCAGATTTAGCATTATTTTTAGTGTTGTTTGTGTTTTAGTTGATACATTTTAGAAATTGCATGTGAGCAGCAAGATAAATGACAAAACTGCTGATACAATATAAACGCAACATGGGTGCGTCAAGCCGCATAGTGCTTAACAACCAGGCTGCGAGGAGCTCTACATGTGCATGCGAGGTAGGAGATGTTCAATGGGAAAATCAGTGTGAGGGGATGTGGCAGTCCTGAACATACATGTATAGGTACACATACATGGGGGTCTCTAGGGAAATAGGTTTTGGGCACCACGCATTTACAGATCTATTTTGCCGTTGAGTTCTCTGATAAGTTAGAAATTGTGCTGGCTGAAAACCTAGGTTGGGCAATTGAACTCTGTGTGACTGAGAACTAGTTTTACAAGGTTGAGAAAAGACAGAAGCAGCTGCAATGAATATCAGATGGTCAGTTTTGGGCAGGCATTTTTTAACGCCTAGGTGCATTGTGAAGGGGAGATGCAATCTATGTAAGTATATAGGAGTCTGTTATTTACTGACGGGAGGATTCCAGCCACCTGGTAGGTCTGGATTTTAGGGCTGGATAATTACACCTGATACGGGATGCTTGCGGGGAAAGGAGCAGCAATATTTATTTATTTATTTATTTATGATTTATACAGTAAATACGGCCCAAAAGGGCATCTAGGCACTAAACCAGGAACAGGTAAGGCAGGCTCAGAGTACTAAATGCCAACAAATTAACAATTTATTTTTTTCAGATTTATACAGCACAACTAAGGGGCAGTGCAACCAAATAGATCATGGGTTTTCAATAGAGTTGTCAAGGTGTGAGTTGACACCATAAGGCACTATGTACTGTCCTGTCCCATATGCACTAGAAGTAAGCATTCCATGGCCAAACCCATAGGATTTCTTGAACAACCTACTTTACCTGTGGAACCTTGAAGTCATATATCCACAGATTTTGTAGTCGACCTTCCCCTTTCTCAGAAATGCTCCGCTATTATGGACACTTTTGACTCCTTCACTAAGGCAGCACATTTCACACCTTTGAAAAGGATACCAACTGCACCAGAAATGGCTCAAGTGTTTCTTAAGGAGACTTTCTGTTTACATGGCCTTCCAGTTTCCATATTATCAGATATAGGGTACAAATATACCTCGTCTTTCTGGAAGACGCTCTGTCTGTCAACTACTTGGGATAGAACATGGCCTTACATTGGGATGCCATCCCCAATCCAATGGCCAGATGGCACATCTACACTATACTGTGGAACAACATCTTTGATGCTTTGCTAATGCAGAATAGGACAATTGGGTGAGCCTTTTGCCCACAGCAGCATTCGCCTACAACAATGCCACTCATTCAGCTATTAAGATGAGTCCTTGGCACTATGGAAGACACCCTCGAGCGTTTCCATCTCATTCTCTCCCTTCTTCTAATGTCTCTTCTGTGGATTCCATACTGGATTCCCTTTCTGTGGCCCACAGGGATGCCTACAGAAACTTGGCTCACAGCAAATAACGACATAAGCGGCAAGCAGATGTTCACCAGAGAGAAGTACCTGGTTGGAAGGTGGGTTGTCGAGTCTGGCTGTCCACTAAACACCTCCCAAGATGGGTCCATCCGTCTAAGCTGTCTCCAGCTGTATCTAAGCTGTATCGGTCCTTTTACCATCACTGCACAGATCAATCCAGTCACCTTTAAATTGCAGCTGTAAAGAAACCTCCAACGTATTCATCCTGTATTTCATTCCTCTTTGCTATGATCTTCCATTCCAGATTATTATCAAAGAAATAATAGCCTACAAAACCCAATCAAAGACTCTTCTCCTCTGAAGTATGAAGTCGAGAAGATAAGCGATTCTAGGTATCGGTACCGTAGACTCCAAAATCTAGTTTGATGGAAAGGTTATTCTGCAGGGGAAGACTCCTGGGAACCCATGTCTCACATAAAGGCTTCAAAGTTGATTCAACGGTTTCATCCTTTCCATCGAGGAAAACCCAGATCCCTTACCCAAAAGAAGGGGCATACTGTCATGAAAGCTCCTTCATGGAAGATTTGGGACAGATGGAAACATCTCCACTGAAGCGCCTTCACTTCACTTCACAACGTGCATGCTACAGTCTAGTTCTCTAACTCGCTGTGCTCTTGTTTCTTTAACGCAGGTTGGCTGCACCCCTTCCTCGCGTTGTATCCCTTTTCCTTCTTTGGGTTAGACGTGGTTTTCCTCTCTCGTCTTTTGTGCTCTCCTTCTGGCCTCGCTTCGCCTCTCACCTGGATTTCGCTTGCTCCACCTTGCCTCCCGCTTGCGCTTGAACTCTACACTGCTACTGTTGTCTTCTATCGCATCCTCCTGCCTTATGTCCTGTGTCACTCCACCTTGCTGAACAACCTTCAGCGCCGTCTTCTAACACCTGCAGGGGCTTTTTATGCCTCTCAACTTTTTCCACGCAATTGAGCAGTTTCCAGGAGGTACGCCTCTGCCCCCCTTTGTTACCACTCTCAGGGCATAGTGGTGACTTCCTGGAACAGAACCTATCTCTTCGATAAGAAGGTAACTTTCAAGAACCATCCTTCAGGCTCCAAGCCAAAATGAGATGGCCAGTCTGCCACGTCCTCCACAGGTTAGAGTGAAGGGGAGTGTTTTGAGATGTACACATGTTTAGCAGGACTTCGTTAGGAATAAATATCTCCTGTACATGTGGATCGCAGGGCTCAATTAGGAATACATCCTGTACATGTGGGTCGCAGGGCTCAATTAGGAATATATCCTGTACATGTGGGTCGCGGGGCTCAATTAGGAATATCTCCTATACATGTGGATCACAGGGCTCAATTAGGAATACATCCTGTACATGTGGGTCGCAGGGCTCAATTAGGAATACATCCTGTACATGTGGATCGCAGGGCTCAATTAGAAATATATCCTGTACATGTGGGTCGCGGGGCTCAATTAGGAATATCTCCTATACATGTGGATCGCAGGGCTCAATTAGGAATACATCCTGTACATGTGGGTCGCAGGGCTCAATTAGGAATATATCCTGTACATGTGGGTCGCAGGGCTCAATTAGGAATACCTCCTGTACATGTGGGTCGCAGGGCTCAATTAGGAATACATCCTGTACATGTGGGTCGCAGGGCTCAATTAGGAATATATCCTGTACATGTGGGTCGCAGGGCTCAATTAGGAATATCTCCTATACATGTGGATCGCAGGGCTCAATTAGGAATACATCCTGTACATGTGGGTCGCAGGGCTCAATTAGGAATATATCCTGTACATGTGGGTCGCAGGGCTCAATTAGGAATATCTTCTGTACATGTGGGTCGCGGGGCTCAATTAGGAATATATCCTGTACATGTGGGTCGCAGGGCTCAATTAGGAATACCTCCTGTACATGTGGGTCGCAGGGCTCAATTAGGAATATATCCTGTACATGTGGGTCGCAGGGCTCAATTAGGAATATATCCTGTACATGTGGATCGCAGGGCTCAATTAGGAATATCTTCTGTACATGTGGGTCGCGGGGCTCAATTAGGAATATATCCTGTACATGTGGGTCGCGGGACTCAATTAGGAATATATCCTGTACATGTGGGTCGCGGGACTCAATTAGGAATATATCCTGTACACGTGGGTAGTAGGACTGTATTAGGAATATATCCTTTAAACATGGGTATAAGGAATTAATATATCCTGTACACATAGGTGGTAGGAGTGCAGTGGGCAGGGACACTCTCCTTTGGGGTATTTACTGTACACATGGACAGTAAGAGGCTGTATAAGACTATTTCGTTTATTGATTGAAAAAGCATTAGGAATTATTCTTGTGCACAGATTTAGTAAGATTCTGATCTAGGAATACATCCTGTGGACAGACATGCAGTTAGCCCACTGCATTGGTAAGGAATTCTGAAGACATAGGCAGTAAGACACTGAATTAGGAATATGTTGCATTGGATTAGTAATGTGTCCACTAAACATGGAAGGATTGATAAGGGATATATCCTGTACACATAGGTAACAGGATTGAATTAGGAATATATCCTGTACACATGGGTAGCAGGGCCGTTTTAGGAATATCTTCTTTACACGTAGGGTAGCAGGAACCCATTAGGAATATCTCCTGTACACATGAGTAGCAGGACTGCATATGGAAATATCCTGTACATGTAGGTATACATGGGTAGCAGGGGTGCATTAGGAATATATCATTTACATAGGTGGTAGTACTATATTAGGAATATCTCCTGTACAGATTGGTAGTAGGACTACATCAGGAATATCCCATGTACACGTGGGTAGCAGGACTGCATTGGGAATGTATACTGTACACGTAGGTAGCAGGACTCAATTGTGAATGTATTCTGTTCAGATAGGTACAGATCTCCTATCCTGCTTCACTAGTCTGACCACATGGCCGTGGCTTGCAACATTCTGTACTTCACCCCAGACAAGCAGCCCCAGCAGAAACCCAGAAGACACATCTTCAGGTCCTTCAAGAACTTCCTAGCTGAAGCCCTTGCAGAAGACCTTGCCAACCTTCACCTCAAGTGGACTCAACATCTGCAAGTGAACTGCGACCCTCTACTGGAAGCACTGAATCCCATCCTCTCAGCCCCCATCGACCGGCACGTGCTTCTGAAACAATACACCTGAAAACTGAAACCGTCAGCTCACTGGGACACGCAAGAACTCAACCTCAGCTAAAGAGTAATCAGGAAACACGAGAAAACCTGGTGCCCACCAGGACCACATAGGAGCTGGCGCTGCTCAAGGAACACTGAGCGACCCGTCCACAACTAATGAACGCAGCCAAAGCCTCCTACTCTCAAAAAACCATAGCAGAAGATGACAACAAAAGTAGAGCTCTCTTCAAAGCAGTCAAGCACTGTTTCAACTCGCTACCCAACCATGCCATACCACACACCATCAAAACCTGTGTTCCCCTGGCAGGAAGCAGTAGCCGAGCAGCTGCAGCAACACATCGACACCAACAATTGCCTCCAACCCTACCAATCTGGGTTCAGATCCAGATGCAGCACAGAGACGGCAAATAGGCGGGTGGTCAATGATGCCCTCAACATCCTAGAAGATGGCCACCCCTGACACCTGGTTCTGTTCAACCTCCCAGCTGCGTGCAACACTGTAGACTACCAGGCACTCACAAACACCCTACATCAGCCCATCGGGATAAGCAACCTTGTCATATGATGGTTTGAGTCCTAACTCGCCAACCGCCAGCAGTTTGTTCATATGGATCGCCAATTCTACCCATCACCTGTGGAGTCCTGCAGGGCTTCTCTTGTCCCATGAATCTGCTTCAATCTACATGTAGCCACTGTTAGCCCTCCTAGCCACACACAACATCCACATCTACCAATGCGCCAATGACACACAGCTATACCTCAAGATAAACTACATCAAGGACATCCACAGGCTCAAAAGCTGCCTTTCGCTTATGCAGTCTTAGATGTCCACTGCATGCTTAAACCTCAACCCCTCCAAGACCTAATTCTTACTCCTCACCAGCAACACGACCACCCATGCATACAGACCTGGCTATAAACTATGAATCCTGAGGGCTTCACACCCGAGTTCACCTCTTGTGTCAAGTCCCTCAGGTTCCACATCAACAAACAACTCTCCTTCAAGACACACACAGCTAAGAAAACTCAGACAGCTTGATATCAGCTCTCCCTCCTGCAGAAAGTCAAGCCCTCCATCTGGACAGCTTTAGATTCCCCATTCCAGCACTGGTCCTATCCCACCTGGATGGGGCAATGCCCTCCTCAAAGGTCTCCCTTCGTCCTCTCTTGTGGCCCTGAGAAGTGTCCTAAAAGCGGCTGAACAACTCATCAAGGTCTAGGCAGATACAGCCACATCACCCGGCCCTCATCGACATTCACTGGCTCCCCCTGCATTCACAAATCACCTTCAAGTCTTGCTGCATCATCTGTAAGGCAGTCGCCCTCAAGTCACCCAGCTTCCTCACAAAGAAACTCAGTGTCTGAGGCTGACAGTGCATCAGTAGAAGCCAGGACATGTGCATACTTGAAATCCGTTGCTGCAACAAGGAAAAGACCAGAAAACAAGCCTTCTCTGTCTACGCGCCAAGACTATGGAACCTCATCCCTGTCAGCATCAGCCTCGCCCCCACCCTCCTACAATTCAGAAAAGAACTCAAGACCCACCTCTTCAAGGAGTCTCTCCTCCTCAACACCTAAGCCATCACGTCGTCCCCGTCCCGTGTCATCTGACTCACTCAACGTCGTCCACCCCTCTCGTCCAGGCCACCCTGTGCAGCTCTACCCCTCCTCTCTGCCCCTCTGTATCCTACCCCCTGCTGTATATCTGTTCTGTTGTTGCTTCTGTAAAGCGCTCTGTTATGCATCTGACCTGATGTATACCTCTGTAAAGTGCTCCTTATTTATCAAAGCCAGGTCTGCGCTCAATAAATACCCTAATAATAATAATAAATGAATAAATGGCAGGACTGCATTAGGAATATCCCCTGTACGCACAGGTAGCAGCACTACACTAGGAATACTGTAAATACACAGGATTGTTCCAGTTGGACTCTAACTCTGCAACATTTCATAGGTCACAATGCTAGGAATACTGTAAATACACAGGTTTGTTCCAGTTGGACTCTAACTCTGCAACATTTCATAGGTCACAATGCTAGGAATACTGTAAATACACAGGATTGTTCCAGTTGGACTCTAACTCTGCAACATTTCATAGGTCACAATGCTAGGAATACTGTAAATACACAGGATTGTTCCAGTTGGACTCTAACTCTGCAACATTTCATAGGTCACAATGCTAGGAATACTGTAAATACACAGGATCGTTCCAGTTGGACGTTGGACTCTAACTCTGCAACATTTCATAGGTCACAATGCTAGGAATACTGTAAATACACAGGATTGTTCCAGTTGGACTCTAACTCTGCAACATTTCATAAGTCACAATGCTAGGAATACTGTAAATACACAGGATTGTTCCAGTTGGACTCTAACTCTGCAACATTTCATAGGTCACAATGCTAGGAATACTGTAAATACACAGGATTGTTCCAGTTGGACTCTAACTCTGCAACATTTCATAGGTCACAATGCTAGGAATACTGTAAATACACAGGATTGTTCCAGTTGGACTCTAACTCTGCAACATTTCATAGGTCACAATGCTAGGAATACTGTAAATACACAGGATCGTTCCAGTTGGACGTTGGACTCTAACTCTGCAACATTTCATAGGTCACAATGCTAGGAATACTGTAAATACACAGGATTGTTCCAGTTGGACTCTAACTCTGCAACATTTCATAAGTCACAATGCTAGGAATACTGTAAATACACAGGATCGTTCCAGTTGGACGTTGGACTCTAACTCTGCAACATTTCATAGGTCACAATGCTAGGAATACTGTGAATACACAGGATTGTTCCAGTTGGACTCTAACTCTGCAACATTTCATAGGTCACAATGCTAGGAATACTGTAAATACACAGGATTGTTCCAGTTGGACTCTAACTCTGCAACATTTCATAGGTCACAATGCTAGGAATACTGTAAATACACAGGATCGTTCCAGTTGGACGTTGGACTCTAACTCTGCAACATTTCATAGGTCACAATGCTAGGAATACTGTAAATACACAGGATTGTTCCAGTTGGACTCTAACTCTGCAACATTTCATAAGTCACAATGCTAGGAATACTGTAAATACACAGGATCGTTCCAGTTGGACGTTGGACTCTAACTCTGCAACATTTCATGCATTTCATAGGTCACAATGCATGCACATCAGTGTTGGTGACCTGAGTCGTGGATATTTATACCTTTCCTTCAACATGCAAATTGAACCTGCAATGTGAGCACACACATGGGCTAGGCTGAACTCCATGCATTTAGTAGTCATACAGTTGCCATTGAAATCAATGTAAATACTATATTGAGATAAAACCTATATGCTGCATGTGCATCACGAAGAGACCTCTACCTCTGGATTAGGAATATATATATATATATATATATATATAAAATGAACATGAACTTGGATTAGAGGGACCCCTGCACTCCGGGTATATCGGGTAGACACACTGCCACACTGCATTGGGACTATATTGTGCACATATGAGTAGTGAGACACTGCATCAGGAATGTCGCGCGTACACAAGGACAGCGGAACACTGCACTAGGAATGTGTATGCATGGTCAGTACGGCTGCATCCTGTACAACGGACAGGAAGGTACCACAGTAGGTGTACATCAGAGCTGTTGACAGTCAGACACTGCATTCGGTATAGATTATGTAGAATGGGTGGTAACACTGGATTAGAGCTATGTGGATAGTAACACACTGCACTAGGTGCAGCACCTGCAGGCTGGTCAGTAATGCATGCTTTGGAATATCCATTATATGCTTGGGCAGTAAGAAAATGCATGAAGAGCAGCCAGCCACTGCATTAGTTACGCACCTTGTGCAGTGGACAGTAAGACACAGGATTGGATATCTATCATGTTAATGTACACTAAAAAGTAAGACACAGCAGTGGACTGGCACCCCGCATATTGGACAGTAGGACATTGCATTTCACATACCCACGGTATGCGTGGACAGCAAGACACCCAGTTATGTACATATGCTGCAAAGAAGATGGTGAGACACTGCATTCGTATCCACCCTGACCATTGAACAGTAAGCAACTGCATTGCATATACATCATGTACAATGGACATTCGGCCACTCTGCTCTGGTACACATCCTGTAGTGCTATGGTACACATCCTGTACAATGGATATTCGGCCGCTGCACTATGGTACACATCCTGTACAATGGACATTCGGTCACTGTGCTATGGTAAACATCATGTACAATGGACATTCGGCCACTCTGCTCTGGTACACATCCTGTAGTGCCGTGGTACACATCATGTGCAATGGACATTCGGCCACTCTGCTATGGTACACATCCTGTACAATGGACATTTGGTCACTGTGCTATGGTACACATCATGTGCAATGGACATTCGGCCACTCTGCTACGGTACACATCCTGTAGTGCCGTGGTACACATCCTGTACAATGGATATTCGGCAGCTGCGCTATGGTAGGCATCATGTACAATGGACATTCAGCCACTCTGCTATGGTACACATCCTGTACAATGGACATTTGGTCACTGTGCTATGGTACACATCATGTGCAATGGACATTCGGCCACTCTGCTATGGTACACATCCTGTAGTGCCGTGGTACACATCCTGTACAATGGATATTCGGCCGCTGCGCTATGGTACACATCCTGTACAATGGACATTCAGTCACTGTGCTATGGTAAACATCATGTACAATGGACATTCGGCCACTCTGCTATGGTACACATCCTGTACAATGGACATTTGGTCACTGTGCTATGGTAAACATCATGTACAATGGACATTCGGCCACTCTGCTATGGTACACATCCTGTACAATGGACATTTGGCCACTCTGCTATGGTACACATCCTGTAGTGCCATGGTACACATCCTGTACAATGGATATTAGCCAGCTGCGCTATGGTAGACATCATGTACAATGGACAATCGGCCACTCTGCTATGGTACACATGCTGTACAATGGACAATGGACATTTGATCACTGTGCTATGGTACACATCATGTGCAATGGACATTCGGCCACTCTGCTATGGTACACATCCTGTAGTGCCGTGGTACACATCCTGTACAATGGATATTCGGCCGCTGCGCTATGGTACACATCCTGTACAATGGACATTCAGTCACTGTGCTATGGTAAACATCATGTACAATGGACATTCGGCCACTCTGCTATGGTACACATCCTGTACAATGGACATTTGGTCACTGTGCTATGGTAAACATCATGTACAATGGACATTCGGCCACTCTGCAATGGTACACATCATGTGCAATGGACATTCAGTCACTGTGCTATGGTAAACATCATGTACAATGGACATTCGGCCACTCTGCTATGGTACACATCCTGTACAATGGACATTTGGCCACTCTGCTATGGTACACATCCTGTAGTGCCATGGTACACATCCTGTACAATGGATATTAGGCAGCTGCGCTATGGTAGACATCATGTACAATGGACATTCGGCCACTCTGCTATGGTACACATGCTGTACAATGGACATTTGATCACTGTGCTATGGTACACATCATGTGCAATGGACATTCGGCCACTCTGCTATGGTACACATCCTGTAGTGCCGTGGTACACATCCTGTACAATGGCTATTCGGCCGCTGCGCTATGGTACACATCCTGTACAATGGACATTCGGTCACTGTGCTATGGTAAACATCATGTACAATGGACATTTGGTCACTGTGCTATGGTACACATCATGTGCAATGGACATTCGGCCACTCTGCTATGGTACACATCCTGCAGTGCCGTGGTACACATCCTGTAGAATGGATATTCGGCCGCTGCGCTATGGTACACATCCTGTACAATGGATATTCGGCCGCTGCGCTATGGTAGACATCATTTACAATGGACATTCGGCCACTATGCTATGGTACACATCCTGTACAATGGACATTTGGTCACTGTGCTATGGTACACATCATGTGCAATGGACATTCGGCCACTCTGCTATGGTACACATCCTGTACAATGGACATTTGGTCACTGTACTATGGTACACATCATGTGCAATGGACATTCGGCCACTCTGCTATGGTACACATCCTGTAGTGCCGTGGTACACATCCTGTACAATGGATATTCGGCAGCTGCGCTATGGTAGACATCATGTACAATGAACATTCGGCCACTCTGCTATGGTACACATGCTGTACAATGGACATTTGATCACTGTGCTATGTTACACATCATGTGCAATGGACATTCGGCCACTCTGCTATGGTACACATCCTGTAGTGCCGTGGTACACATCCTGTACAATGGATATTCGGCCGCTGCGCTATGGATACATCCTGTACAATGGACATTCGGTCACTGTGCTATGGTAAACATCATGTACAATGGACATTTGGTCACTGTGCTATCGTACACATCATGTGCAATGGACATTCGGCCACTCTGCTATGGTACACATCCTGCAGTGCCGTGGTACACATCCTGTACAATGGATATTCGTCCGCTGTGCTATGGTAGACATCATGTACAATGAACATTCGGCCACTCTGTTATGATACACATCCTGTAGTGCTGTGATACACATCCTGTACAATGGATATTCGGCCGCTGCGCTATGGTAGAGATCATGTACAATGGACATTCGGCCACTTTGCTATGGTACACATCCTGTACAATGGATATTCGGCCGCTGCGCTATGGTAGACATCATGTACAATGGACATTCGGCCACTCTGCTATGGTACACATCCTGTACAATGGGCATTTGGTCACTGTGCTATGGTACACATCATGTGCAATGGACATTCGGCCACTCTGCTATGGTACTCATCCTGTAGTGCCGTGGTACACATCCTGTACAATGGATATTCGGCAGCTGCGCTATGGTAGACATCATGTACAATGGACATTCAGCCACTCTGCTATGGTACACATCCTGTACAATGGACATTTGGTCACTGTGCTATGGTACACATCATGTGCAATGGACATTCGGCCACTCTGCTATGGTACACATCCTGTAGTGCCGTGGTACACATCCTGTACAATGGATATTCGGCAGCTGCGCTATAGTAGACATCATGTGCAATTGACATTCGGCCACTCTGCTATGGTATACATCCTGTAGTGCTGTGGTACACATCCTGTACAATGGATATTCGGCCGCTGCGCTATGGTACACATCCTGTACAATGGACATTCGGTCACTGTGCTATGGTAAACATCATGTACAATGGACATTCGGGCACTCTTCTATGGTACACATCCTGTACAATGGACATTTGGTCACTGTGCTATGGTACAAATCATGTGCAATGGACATTCGGCCACTCTGCTATGGTACACATCCTGTAGTGCCGTGGTACACATCCTGTACAATGGATATTCGGCCGCTGCGCTATGGTAGACATCATGTACAATGAACATTCGGCCACTCTGCTATGGTACACATCCTGTAGTGCTGTGGTACACATCCTGTACAATGGATATTCGGCCGCTGCGCTATGGTAGACATCATGTACAATGGACATTCGGCCACTCTGCTATGGTACACATCCTGTACAATGGACATTTGGTCACTGTGCTATGGTACACATCATGTGCAATGGACATTCGGCCACTCTGCTATGGTACACATCCTGTAGTGCCGTGGTACACATCCTGTACAATGGATATTCGGCCGCTACGCTATTGTACACATCCTGTACAATGGACTTTCGGCCACTCTGCTATGGTACACATTCTATAGAATGGCCACTGCATTGGGTATACATCCTAAGCCATATGCAGTAAGGCACTGCATTAGGTATACATCATGTACAATGGACAGTCGAACACTGCATTTTGATACCCCTCATGTGCAATAAGCAGTGAGGCACTGCATTAGGTATACATAATTTACACTGGACAAGCAGGCACTGCATCATGGAATACAACATTTACAATATGCTGCAAACCACTATGTCCACTTACAGTCCGTTCACAGGAATATATCCCGTACAATGGACAGTAAGAGATTGCTGTTAGGAGGTGGTTACATTTACTTCATTGAGTTTACAATCACATCAATTCAGCTGCTGCCATGTAACCTAGTTACCAAGGAACCTTTGTTGTTATGATTAAGCAAAGGTTCCACATTCTAGCAGCAGAGAGAGAGAGGATTGAGAGCAGGAGGACAGCCACAGCTGGGGGCCTTTCTCTTGGATGAACTAAAGAAATAAAGCCTCTCTATAAAGACAAGCATCAGCGTGAAGCGTGGTCATTTACATATTAACATTGGCGACGAGGATTGGGCCAAGGAGAAAAGGCCCCCAGCAGCAGCAACACTGCAGCAATATTGATTACAGTTTGGATGCAAATGGACGGAGTGTTACACTAGATGTGTTGTGTAATAGCAGGCGAGAAACACGGCCATCCTCCTGGAGCGGAGTAAACCAGCAAAGCGCATTTTGGAGCGGAGCACCAAGAAAGAAGTCAGTGCCTGGCAGTGGAGAGAACCATAAAAGCATACTGGAGCTGAGCACGAATATTGAGGAGGTTGGATGACCTGTGGATCACAAATTGGATCACCTGTGGATTACGGAGGAGGCTGACCTGTGGATCACAAATTGCAACTACCACAGACAGCGCTGACAATATCAGCACAGGTTCCACCTGAAATCACACCTTATAAAATTTAAGTACAAGTAAGTGACAGTGTGGCTGTGTAAGGTTTCCTACCTGGGGGTGACATTAATTAATTCACAACATGGCAAACGTCCCAGCCCCAATTTTCTTCCTGCCTACACCAGGTGAGCCCAGAGTGCGTTGGATAGACTGGAAAGAGGGTTTTCAAAAATATGCACTGGCAGCATTTGGACCCAATTTCTCCAATGAGCGCAAAGAGGCGCTCCTATTTCACTGTTTAGGTGCCGCAGGACAGGAAGTGGTCAAAAAACTACCAGAACCTCCAGACATTCCTGATGGGGGTCCATATGAGAAAACATTAGCAAAATTAGACAAACACTACTGTGTTGAAGAAAATATAATTCTTGAAACGTACAAATTTGCCACGAGAACTAAAAAAACTGGAGAGAGTATTGAGGAATTTGTAACTTCTCTTAGAGGTTTAGCCATCAAATGTAGATTTGACCATTGTCGAGATGAGCATGTCAGGGACCAACTCATGATTAAGTGTTCTAATGATAACATCAGGAAGGAGTTATGGAAGGAAAGAAATCCTTCACTTGATAGAGCAATTGAGATAGCGAAAATGATAGAACACACAGACAAATGTATACAAATGCTTCAAGTGGATAATACATCTCAAGATAAGCCCAAAACTGATGACAATGAAGCTGCCATACATAAGGTTTCGAGAGTGATGCAGAGAGGTGCGGCAACTGCGCGTCGCACTTGGCAAGTGGGTAGGAGACCTGAGGGTCGCCAAGGTCCCTTTACCAGAGCATGGGGACAAGGATCATCTACCAGAGGGTCGCCCACTGAGAATGTTACATTCAGGGGTGGCAGGGACTCTGGTTATCCTAGAGGTGCATCAATTAGGAGGTGTTTCAGATGTGGGAGTCTATATCACAAAGCATCTGACAAAGAATGTTATGCATCAAACATTATATGTAATGAATGTGGGGTCAGAGGACACATGGCTAGATGCTGTAGGAATTTTTATACCGCCCCAAGTCAAATACATGAAGTCAATGCAGATCAAGAATTTATATCAATTGATGATGCTGGTAGAGAAGTTAGATTTTCACTCAATACCATTGACGGGAAGGTCAAGAAAAAGAAACCATATGCAACTGTGTTAGTTGGAGGGGTGCCAGTATCAATGCTCATGGACAGTGGAGCAGATTATACTTTGATAAGTGTGCAAGTGTGGAAGGAGAAATTTGGATATTGTACATTGTGGGAGAATGTAGTCAGAGCAAATGCTTATGGAGATGTGCCCATAGAAATTTTAGGGTGCTTTGAAGCTGAGCTCCAATTCAAAGACAGGAAGGCGTTAGGGACTATCCATGTAGCCAACAGAGGTGGAGAGCTGTTGTCCTGGAGCGATCAGGCAGAGCTCAAGATAAGACTTGAAGCAAGCCACCCAGAACAGGTTTTGACTGTTGAAGGTGGAAAATCCGGTGGAAAATCGGTCTCGAGCATTGTTATGGAAGGGGCCAGAGGGCATATGAGTGGCACTAAGTTAGGGTGCTTGAAGGGATTTGTGCACAAAATTTGTTTGAAAAGGGATGCCATTCCCAAAGTTGCCAAATTACGGACCATTCCCTTGGCCCTGAGAAAAGATGTAGAGAGTGAATTGAATAAAATGGAAAGTGAAGGGGTGATAGAGAGAATTGATTCCTCAGAGTGGGTTAGTCCTATTGTAATAGTGAGAAAGAGCAGTGGATCTCTGCGGATATGCATAGACCTTAGACACCTGAATAAAAATGTAGTGGCTGACAAATTTCCTTTACCCAGAATAGATGATTTATTGGCAGGGGTGTCTGATTCCAAAGTATTTTCTCTTATTGACCTCAAATCTGCATATCACCAAGTAGAATTACACCCTGATTCGAGAGATCTCACAGCTTTCATTACCCCTATTGGCCTTTTCAGATGTATAAGAATGCCATTTGGATTGATTTCAGCAGCTAGTGTATTTCAGAACGTCATGTACAGATTACTGGGAGGAGAGAGAGGTGTCATGTGTTACCAGGATGATGTGCTAGTATGTGGGAAAAATGAAAAAGAACATGATCAAAGGTTAGAGAGAGTGTTGAACATATTCAAAGAGGCTGGCCTTACAGTATCGTTAGAGAAATGCATATTCAAAACTGACAAAGTTGAATATCTAGGTCATGAAATTACAGGTGAAGGGATCAAACCCAAAGAAAAGGCCATAGAAGCTATTCGCAAGATGGAAGCACCAAAATCCAAAGCAGATATACTATCTTTTCTAGGTCTGGTTGAATTTTATGGCAAGTTTGTTAGAGGGTTGGCAAATTTGTCAAGGAACATGAGGATGTTGACTCGTAAAGGTGTTACGTTCAAGTGGAATGAATCTTGTGAGGAAGAGTTTGGTAAGATTAAAGATGCTATAGTCAATGCACCCATCTTGAAAACGTTTGAAGAAAGTAGACATTCATTACTATTTGTGGATGCAAGTGACTATGGTATTGGGGCAGTCCTAATGCAGGAAGATCAGGAGGGCTTACACACCATAGCATTTGCCTCTAGATCTCTCAAAGGACCTGAGAACAGATATTCAGTGGTAGAAAAGGAAGCATTGGCTTGTGTCTGGGGAGTGGAAAAGTTCAAAAGATATTTGTGGGGCAGAGAATTCACAGTATGTACAGACCATAAACCCCTAATAGGAATATTTACCAAAGGTGGTCTGGAGGGAGTCTCCAGACGCATCATGAAGTGGGTGACATCCCTACAAGGCCTGCAATATGATATGCTTCACATTAGTGGTGAAACCAACGTAGTTGCTGATGCCTTATCCAGATCAGTAGTGAGAGAAACAGTGTCTGAGGAGTCTCCTCTGACTCGTGAGAAAGGTGTTGAAATATTTCAGGTTCATGAGTCAGTAAAGAAAGAGGAGTGGGACAATGCATGTTCAGAGGATGAATTGTACCAGAGAGTTTTAACATTGGTGACGCAGAACAGAATAAGAAACTATATTGGTGATTTAGGCGGGTTTGCCAAAGTTAAGGAAGAACTCTGGATTGATAAAGGATACTTACATAGAGGACATCAGATGGTTGTACCTATTAAAATGAGAAAATTAATAATTGAGCTAGCTCATGTTGGGCATTTGGGACTGCCTAGAACCAAAGGCTTGGTTAGAGCAGAATTTTGGTGGCCTAATCTTGACAAAGACACTGAAGAAGTGGTCAACAATTGTTGTGATTGCATTGAAGGTAATAAGGGTCTCAGGATTCAAAAAGTACCCATGACTGTTAGAAAGCCATCCACAGTTCCATGGGATGAGGTTGCTTTAGACTTACTGGGGCCTTTCAATATCAAGGGTGGGAGAGACACCTATGTACTGGTTGTCATAGATTTATTATCCAAGTGGCCCGAAATATTTACACTAAGAGACATATCCAGCAGTAGCATCATTAAATGTTTGGAGCAATTATTTTGGAGAGAGGGATTCCCCAGAAAGTGTTTATCAGATAATGGGACCCAATTGGTTTCCAAGGAATTTAGAGAGTTCTTGAGTAACCATGGAATAGAACAAGTAACCACTTCATTATATCATCCCCAGACCAATGGGTGTGTAGAACGCTTCAACCGCACTCTCATGGATGCAATTAGAATTGCGGTAGCAACAGGAGGTGACTGGATCAGGACCATAATGGAGAGAACATTCCAATATAGACTAGCACCACACAGTGTTACGGGTGTATCCCCATTTGAACTATTAAGAGGGAGGAAACCTAACTCACACATGTGTCCAGGCTGGATGGGAAGGTCAAAATTCGTAGGAATAGATCTGGAGGGAGTGAGAGAGAAGATATTTGAATCTGGGGTCAGATCCAAGGAGCAATATGACAGGAAGAATGCTTGTAGAGAATTCAGTCTTGAGGAAGGTGATTGGATCAAGATCAAACTTCCCACCAAGGTGCGCAAAGGTGCATCCATATTTTCACAGCCCAAACAAGTTGTTAAAGATTTGGGATCTTCGGTGCTTGTTAAAGGGGGTGGGGTCTGGAACAAGGAGAGGATAGCAATTTGCAAAAAGGTAAACAACAACTTGTAACTGCACTGCAAGGTATTTAAAGCAATTTAATTATTTCTTCATATAGCGGTGTATCAGATACTATGTAAATAATGAACTACTTATGTTCAATGAAATCTATTATCTAGTTTAGGCAAATACTTATATTTTGGTAAAAGGAAGGGAGGTGTTAGGAGGTGGTTACATTTACTTCATTGAGTTTACAATCACATCAATTCAGCTGCTGCCATGTAACCTAGTTACCAAGGAACCTTTGTTGTTATGATTAAGCAAAGGTTCCACATTCTAGCAGCAGAGAGAGAGAGAGAGGATTGAGAGCAGGAGGACAGCCACAGCTGGGGGCCTTTCTCTTGGATGAACTAAAGAAATAAAGCCTCTCTATAAAGACAAGCATCAGCGTGAAGCGTGGTCATTTACATATTAACAATTGCATTATGTATACATCCTCTACTATTGACAGTGAGACATTGGGTTAAATTCAAATGATCTGCACTGTGAGAAGCTAGGCACTAGAGTAGATATTGAGAAAGTACCATGAAGTAAGACACAGACAACAGATTCACTTTTCTTAAGAATTATTTATTTTTCTTTTATGATAGAGTAAGGCCTAACTTTCCCGATGCCAAGGTGGGATTTCAATTCCCAAAGAAGCTAAGGATAGTCTGTATCATTAAGTTCAACTCAAAAGTCTGTCTGTGTCCAAAACGTATACTTGCCCTCACAACTAAATATATGCAATGTGTAGGGATATCAGCAACCAAAGAAACAGTGTTCCAAATAAAGTTTGGAACTGTTTCCAGCCCCAGGCTTGTTTTTCAGTTTCGCCATGTTCAAACAGTTCCAAAAAGGCCTTAGGGTTCCCTTCCCCCAGAGTTCAACACAGTTCACAACGTCTCTGGGTTGCCTTCAGTCTTCTCTTCAAGCTTCAAAACTGTAATCAGTTCACAAATATCTTGGCTTTCAATAACAATTTCCAGACTAACTTTCTAACCATCCAGGTGTTGCAATAGTTCACACACATTGTTCTTTTCTTCGATCACTTCAGCGCTTGTTATGCAATACACCTTCTGTATCATGGCTTTTATTTGGCTCTTACCAAGAAGGGGTCGCTCTTTCGGGAGCTTTGGCGACCATTGCTCACTACCTTAAAACCTTGCTGCAACAGCCTGTGGCAGTCTGGAGCCCTCAGTGTACAACAGCTCCGGCTGTGGACACAGGGCACAGGGGACTGTAGGTGTGTAGGTGTCTTGACCTTCTAGTGCACCGCTCATGCCCCGGCGTCTCGTTCACCCTTCTGCAACTCACAGCGTTCACAGGCCCCTCTCGAGCCTGATCCAGCTCTGCCAATTGCATCTGTTCCTTGAGGAGGGATTCTCCTTCTCTCATGCTGATCTCTCATTTTATACACTTGTGGATCTTTAACGGGTTTTAGGTGTAAGTCCTTTGCCTGACTATAGTTGAATCTATTAGCGGGACATGTCTGACCATTCCAATGGTATTCCTCCATTGTCCTCTTCCTCGTCCCAGTAACAAAGTGGTGTGAATGAATGGAAGCAGTTGCTCCCTCCTCGTCCCAGTCTTAAAGGGAAATGATTCAGGGGACAAGAGGTAATGGTTGACAAACCTATTAAGAAAGAGGGAATGTAGCGTTCATTCTTACAAGGGAAAAGGGGATAACATGTCTCGCCCAAAGACACCCTCTCCCCACTCCTCAAGGTCCCTCCACCAAGGTGATTCTCCCTTGCGTATCTGCCCCCAGAGTCGGGGTCCAGGAGCAATGGATTTTCCCTGGCCACCTGAGAGGAAGATCCAGGGGGAGTAGATGGGAGGATACCCTCAGGTTCCACACAATATACATCATGAAAAATGGACAGTCAGATACTGCATTAGGTGTATAGACTTTAAAATAGATAACATCCTGAATAGTAGGCAGTAAGAACCTGCAGCAGTAATATAAACTTTATTTGTGGACAGTTTGACACTGCATTGGGTATACACCTTGCCCAGCGTGCGGTAAGGCTTTACATCAGGTATATACCTGTAAAATGGACAGTAACACAATGCCTTGGGTATGCATTCAGCACAATAAACACTGCATTAGGTATATGTTACATACAATGGGCAGTAAGCCCCTTTGTTACTTTCACCCCTTGGATGATGGAAAGTAAGACACTGCATTAGGTATATATCATGTACAATGGATAGTAAGCCCCTGAATTAGGTGTGTACAACCTGTATGATGGACAGTAAGACACTGCATTGGGTAAACAACTTGCACAGTGTACAGAAAACCCCTGCACTGGGTATACACCCTGTATGATGGACAGTAAGACTTTACATTCTTTGTGGCAGAAAACCCAGCTTCAATTACAAAACACACTTTGTATACCTTTAATTGTGTCACAGAAACAGGGAACACAGGTGAAATAAACTGGTCAAACTATTTTCCCACTAATCGAGTTTTAAGTCGAATTTCAATGATAATAATATGGCACAATGCTAGAACATACTCTTCAACACTACTGGCAGAGAGCACAGTATCACAACATAAGCAACATTTTTGTTTTGTGGAAAGTAGTTCACCTTCAAGGCTTGATATATGGAGTTCCCTATGCACTCTAAATGTGAGCAGTTGAAATAACAGATTTGTTAAAATGCAGAGTTTAGCTTAGGAATAGACACAGGGCTAATTTTAAAAGGAGACATACATCACACTTTCAATGATGAATAGATGAGGACTCAATTTAGCAAGTACTTCTTCCCCCAGCCGCAAAACCCCAAGCATCAAATTATATGCAGCACCCTTCTGTTCAAAGGACAGGTCTATGGAGTGTGGACAGTTTAGGAATTGTGTTTTGCAGACCTCCCTCACTTAACACCTTAAATGCTAAGGACGAGTATTCTCATCCTTTTTGCATAGACTCGATTAAAGTTCTCCATGAATTCATGAGTAATAGACACATTAATCAGCATCTGCTCCTGAGTTCTATAGAGCAGTCATAAGTTCAAATGGAGACATTTTAGTTGCAGAAGATGGTGTAGACCTAATAGCCATCAGGACGAGCAGTAATTGAACGTCCCATCTGGGTCCAAAGTATGTTTACAATTTTCTTTTTTTAAAAAAAAAATAATTTGTATCTGGTTTATATAAATTAAACCTTTACAAAATGTAAAATAACATTTTCACAAAATTAAATTACAACATTATTCCAAATATCACACTCATCAGACATAATGCACAGAGTATATATTACAATATATATTGTATTACGAGTATAATTTTTTAGAATCCCTCTATGGTGTTTTTCAAAACTCATACATATGGGTAGGACATGAGAAGGAGAAAGGCCCGTATTTTGTCTTCAAGAAATAATTTGGACTCTAACATAGGTTCTATACAATACTAGTTTGTTCTTTCTAAGGTTGCCAAACCACACACTTCTACTAAAAAGGTTACAACAGCTAGCTTTAGTGTGTTTGACTTTCCATGTAGCATGTACCACCATAGTATTTCGGTATAAACCCTAGAGGAGTCATGAACAAATTTTCCAAACGCATTTAGTCTCTGTTGGACAATTGTTGCGCAGTGTAAGAGGAGATGTTCAAGTGATTCGGTCGTAAAGTCGCAGTGACAAAAGCGACAGTGGATTTTTTGCCCCATAGCAGATCTAATATTGAGAATTTCCCCAGTGGGGAGCACATTGAAACGGAAACGTAGATAGATTGCTCTCCTTATAGGATCTGAAATTTGGTCAAGTAGGACTCCAACGTACCTAGCTCTTTCCCCTCTGCGACCAGTGGTCTATAGATCTAGAGGCAGCCACCTTTTCCGTGGTGGTGGCCCAATCTGACCATTGCAACCGTTTTTTCACGCCCATAGGATTAACAAACAGCATTTCATGTGACACGTCAATGGTATTAAGCAGATCTACACAATCTTTCCGTAGTTTCAGCATCCATACTGATTCACTAATTCCCCTTCTCAGTCTACCTCCCAGTAGGGTGTAAAGGGAGTTGTTTTTAGATACCATTAAATTCCGATATAGTGCCATTGTTTTTCCATTTCACTCTCATGTTTAGTGAGATCATGCCTAATTCATAACGAATTGCAAATATAGGAACACTCTGGGGCAGATAAAAAATAATTTTCCGCCAGATCTTAGATTCCATTTTCCGTACCATATGAGATGTTTCAAACGGTAAAATTTCCAGGCCGTATGTCAATTTTGGTAAGACTTTCAGATTATAGAACCTGATCAGCGGAGTGATAGAAAGTTTACAGTATTTGCCAGAGTTCTTCCTCATTTGGAGAATGAGCTCATCTGTTTTCTCCAAATAGAAGTTCCAGTAAGAGTGTATAGAAATACTCCAAAATATTGGGAATCACAAATAGCATAGTGATCTTACTTTTACTAAAAGGCATGTATTTATTTGCCATTTGTATTTTGCAATTCTCTTCCTGATGGTAAAGGATATAAAGACTGACTTCTTTTCATTTATCACCAATGCATTTTCTTGCGCGTATATTGATTGTGCCGTAAGTTTTCGCTGTAAACCAACAGGGGTGTTGTCAACCAAAAGCAGGTCGTCAGCATAGGCGCTCCAACATATTTTAATGCCCTCTATCTTCGGAGAAACCAAAGAAAATGTTGTAAGAGGGACATTAGCATCAGTAGTGTAGAGATTGAAGAGAGTAGGGGCAAATAAACACCCTTGTCTAAGACCATTATTATTATGGATTATTTTTGAAAGATCGCCAGACATGTTTAGTCTCACCTGAATTGGCGAATCTTCATGGAGATTGATAAGGACTGTCAATAGCTGGGACGGCAGGCCCAATTCGGCTAGTTTTGTCCAAAGTCTCACCCTGTTCACCTTATCAAAGGCGAGCAAAAGGTCTACTGATGCCAGATATATAGGGGTTGCAGTTTTTTTACATGCCTTTTCTAAGAGCACAACCTGTCTTTTTAAAGTGCCTTTTATTAACCCCCAAAATTCATGACCCGAAGTCCCCTTTAGAGCTGCGAGCATATCGATATTATCATTATTTTGTAGGACACACTTATGATTTTTCAACCAGTTTTTTTTTGGTTTGTTTAATTTGTAGGATTTGTCTCTTTTTTTCCGTCTCAGTCAAATTGGTTTTCAAAATAGATCTAATTTGACGATTTGCAAGATTTGCCTTACTAAAGCGTCATATGTATGTATATGAATGGGTTTCCAAGTGCCGTATTTGCTTGGTTTTACCGATCTCCTATCAAATTTTTAATGTACTCAGTAAAGTTCGAAACCGAATAGCACTGGGTTTTAACAGAAAGGGACATTCTGTCATAGTCTTGGACAAAGACTGTGTTGAGTTTATCAACATTTCCTTCGTGCCAAGTTACGCGATTTTCACAGCAAGACACTATCGAGTGTATCTGCATTGTGCTTTGTTTAGGGAGTATATTATTTGATACCATTTCGATTTCCAAGAATCTGTGGTCGCTCATATTTGTATCATTTATGTGGAATTCTGAACATAGTACTGATAGGGATTTTGACATGAAGATATGGTCAATATGTGATTTATAACCATCATTCGACCATGTATGCTCATACAGAGAGGAATTGAATAGGCCATTGACATGATCCAATCCCCAATAATAAAACATGTTCCTCCAAATTTCACTGTTAATTGACTTTTGCTTAATTGCACAGGAAGACACCTCCATCTTTTCCACATTCAGCTTAGACCTTAATACTGAAACGCCCATCTTTTTCCTGATCCCTTGACCATATTTGATTTCTGAATTAAAATCACCCGAAATTATGATATCCATTCCTCTATATTTGAGCAGCATGGCAGATATACAATTGTTCAAATACGAACCAGCATTGCCCAGTGGTACTTGGGAGTTCCAATAAATATTTAAAACTAGCATCAATTCAAAGTGTGAATCACTTCCATATTCCACTACAACAGCAAGTGCAAAATTCATTAGTTCAATTGATTCTAGAATACGTGTGCCTAGTTCAAGTTTGACTGCAACGAGCAAACCTCCTGCTGGTCTTGCACGTAGTCCCATTTTAGCTAGGAGATGTATACATATGAAACCATCAAGTTGTATCGGGGCAGTCAGCCACGTTTCCTGTATACAGAATAGATCAACAGGCCGATTCATGGAATTAATGTGCGCTGAAATTTTCAACGCAAGCGTGCGAAAGCGTGTGAAAGCGTGCGAATCGCAGTGCCAGTGCGAAAATCGCAGCAAAACCCGTGCACAGCAATTCATGGAAGTCCGTGCACGTGTAAATCCCAGGATGTACGCCAAAATTCTGCGTGGCGCACGCTGGCGCACATGTCTCCAAACAGTGTGCGCTACGCGCATAGCGAAATCACACATAGCACGGCGCACACAAGTAGGAGGAACAGAGGGCGCGATACGCGGAATGGGGAACAACGCATGAAAATGTAGGCGTCACGGGGGAAGTACAGGAGGCAAATGCACGGAACGCCCACAGGCACATTCAAAACACGTATTCATGGATTCTAACGGGGCTAACGCGTGCGCCAAAAAAGACGTGCTAATCCGGAAACACGTACGCCAGCAGGAAGCAGGCGTACATGGACCTGCGCAGCATAAAGGTGCACACAAACAACAAAGAAGCTCAGACGCCAGGATGAATATACCGTTCCTAGCAGCAGTGGTCGTGGGATACCGCAGGAGGAGGAGGATAGTGAGGCCCAGAATTTTCACACCCAGAACCAGCCTTTTTGGGATGCCTGATGACCAGGTGTATGGGAGGTACAGGTTTCCACCTCACATAATACTCGACCTGGTGAGTGAGTGGGAGGATGACCTCACATCACCCACCCTGTGCTCCCAAGCACTCAGCCCCCTGGAGAAGGTCCTCAATGTACTAAACTTCTTGGCGACTGGATCATTTCAGAGGACAAGTGCTATAGTGGGGGGGTGTCACAGGCCACGCAGTCACGCTGCCTACACCAGGTCTTGGCCATCATGACTGCACGCCCATCAGTCCGCAGGCATATATACCTGCCCAGAACACCTGCAGAAAGGTAGGATGCTGTCCAGGATTTCTACGGGGTGGCACAATTCCCCAAAGACCTAGGTGCCATTGATTGCACCCATGTGGCTCTACGTCCCCCCAGGGCATCAGAGCACATCTATAGAAACCGCAAGCACTGGCATTCCATCAACGTACAGGTAGTATGTGATGCCAAGGGATTCATCACCTCAGTATATGGCAAATATCCAGGTTCCACCTACGACAGTTTTATTTACAGTATGTCAACCCTAAACCGGGACCTAGAAGCTGGGCGGCATGGCGATAGATGGCTGCTCGGTGAGTATAAATGCCACAGCACATGCATGCATGTCACATACTGAGTAATGTCACAACCCCACTAATGATACCCATCACCACCTCCCCAGGGGACAGTGCCTACCCTCTGAGCACCCACATGATGACGCCAATTCGGAACCCCACCACGCCACCCGAGGTAAGATACAACACAGCCCACATTGCAACCCGGGGCATAGTGGAGCGCACATTCGGAGTGCTCAAGTCACGCTTTCGCTCCCTTGACCGTTCTGACAGGCAGCTGGTATATGCTCCCCCAGAAGTGTGCAGGATCATAGTGGCAGCATGTGTCCTGCACAACGTTGCAACACGCTGGGGCTTGCATGTGGACATGGTGGTGCCCCCACATCCCCAACCACATGCACGGCTGCTGCGCATGGGAGGGGAAAGGGCACGTGGTGAGGCAGCCCGTACGCAGCTGGTGGCTAATTACGTCACCTAAAATCACACCCCTGTGGAGTGCACACAGCCCTGGCACATACCATCTGACAATCAATGATGATGACATAAGGGACAGTCAACTGTCACAACCATAACAGCCTGAGATTGTTCACCAGGAAGTGTTACATTGTGTGCATCCCTACCTACACCAACACCACCAATGCTGTATCATCAAAAGACACACTTCTATGCTGCTAAATTCATTACCCGCTTGCAAAATACAACATGACAACAGTGCCATGTCACCCAACCCCTCCCCAGCACCGCCACCCAACACACCATGGCATGTCATGCTATGTGAGAGCAAACAAAGCAATCCCCAGGACCTGACACAAGTGTCACAAAGTACAGTGTCCCTAATGGAAATTGGCCACACACAATATGCTCCCAGTAATGTTGAACTAACAACACACATGACCAAATACTTACCAACAAGACAATGCAGCTACACAACCTCAAACATAGCATAAACATGACAGTACTAAGTTAAAGTAGTGGTAGTCTTACAACCTGATTATGCAGCACATCGACCACTTCCAACTGTACAGTGTTGCTGCCACGCAAATGTGTAAGTGCACTGCTTACAACATGAACTCCATCTCCAAAGTAGACGGCCTTGTGAAGACATGAGGAATGAACCTGCAAATTAGGAGGAAGACATGGATGCACAAGCACATATCAATACACCATGCAGTGTACAATACAACAACAATATCCACTAGGAATGTATACACAGTATTGACTACAGACTGCCAACATAGCTCATGGGAGTCCAACGTCACTGTGTAAGTCACTGTCCCTTGGGCACACCCTTTGCAAGCCCATGGAAATGGGGAGCAGGAGGGGTGTGTGTCTCACGAACCCAAGTATCTAACCCAAACACAGGACAAGCCTGCATGTGCCCAGCCGGAATACAGTGAATGCCCACGGGAGCCACACTGTAAAAAAAAAATCAAAAATCAAAAATCAAAAATGGCCATGTGGGGATCGGGGGGGGAGGCCACCCAGGAGGTCCGAGGACAGGGTGTGCACCAACAGCCACTTGTGTGGATGTTGGGGAAAAAAAACACCTCCATGGGTTCATGGCCTACACGGCTATGCCAATGTGGGAGAACTGCTGCTGTCGCTCTCATCACCCTCTGCTGCTGCCACAGGAGGTGTTGGTGCTATGGGAGGCAGCCCACGCAAAGCCCTGGTATGGTCCTCCATGGCAGCAAGCAGGCGGTGTGGAAGGTCTCGTTCTGGAGGATTATAGTGCGAAGATCCCCATGCACCACCTGACGTGATGCCCGGATCTCCTCCCGAGTTGCCTGCATCTCAGCTGAGAGCGAACGTGTGAGCCGCTCCAGCTGCTGTTCTGTACTCAAGTTCGTGGAAGCCTCAAGGTCAACAAGAGTCTCACTGAGGTGATGGAGTTCTACCCTCAGGGCTTCCCTGTGGCCCTGGGACTCTATTGATATCGATTGGCGTAGAGTCTCCAGTGCCGCCCGTCTGTCCCTGTTGGACGCCAACATGTCCTCCCTGTGTGATTGGCAAATGGAGTCTGTTGCCTGCTGTAGTTGCTCCATCTGCCTTTTAGGGGGGACGATGGAAGTGGCCACCCTCTCCATTGCTTGAGCCATCATCTCAACTGATGCTGCCTGTTGGGTTGCCATACCGTACATGGATTGTTCCCATGCGGTATTGCCTGGTGGCATACGGCCACCGCATCGGTGGGCACCACATCTGTTTGGGCAAGGCGATCTGCGCCTTGCTGTGCCAGCACTGCCTGACGCTGCAGGACTGCATTCCCCCTCTGATCTGCTGGCCCAGAAACAGGATCAGATGTTGTGGAGTGTGACCCTGCATCCGTAACCGCCAAAGGCGGACTTACCAACACTGACATCCCCATAGAGGGTTCTACCCCTGGTGCAGGTGGGTTGGACAGAACAGAATCCCTGCCAGAAACACTTACCTGCGACGGCACATAGGTCTCATCATCCGAATCAGCACCTGAATAGAGGTCTGGGGAGGTGCACCCAGAGACACCCCTGGACAGAATGGTCTGCAGCAAGATTGGGTTCTCACCCACCACCACACCACGTCCCCCACTGGTGCCGGTCGTGCCTGAGATCCCTCCTGGGTCTGCACCATCTCCTCAACCTCAACAGCATCAAGTGCATCATCCCCTGCAAAAACATGAAAGGCAAAAAATGTAAACAGGCATTAGCACCATAGCACACAAATAGGCCTGACAAGCTACA
The DNA here is from genome assembly GCF_040938575.1 of Ambystoma mexicanum. Taxonomy (NCBI): domain Eukaryota; kingdom Metazoa; phylum Chordata; class Amphibia; order Caudata; family Ambystomatidae; genus Ambystoma; species Ambystoma mexicanum. The sequence continues at coordinate 1,430,585,172 of NC_090924.1, read as the reverse complement.
GAACCAGTACATGATTTACACATGTCCCACATGACTATAACCCTCCCATGCATGCACTGTCACTGAGTTGGAAGGGGAGGCAAAAGGCAGACACTGATGACACCAAGATGGAAGAGCAACACATTTGCTGCATGCTGGGTAGCACTGCCATCGCACATTGGCCTGTGAGTGGCATGTCCAATACACATACATGACACATGCCATCACACAGATGGCATGTACCATAGCCATGGTCCATTCCACAAGTACATCCATATGTCAGTGAATGAGTACTGTCAGCCATCCATGTGAGATGGACATGATGAGATGATAAATGTTACATAGTGTGTCAAAATAGGCATGTGCCACACACTGCAACACGTCCAGTGTACAAAAATACAGTGATTGCAGGCCGACGTACACATCAAAGGTTGTGCACTTCAACATGAGGAAACAACTATCATGTTCCACATTCAAACAGGCCCCAAAAATGTATGTGATCAGGCCAATACTCAATCAGCCTGAATGGTCAAATCATTCACCTAACAAGGTAACACATTGGGGCCAATGTGGGGTTCATCAATGACAGAAGCATGTCACAAATGTGACAATAGGGCTGAGGAATGCGTAGCAAAAGTGGGATAATTGAAACAATCAGCCTGAATGAACACTGAAAAATACAAACAATGTTGTTGCAAGATGCCACTTCAAGGGCAACTGCCGTAATTTTGCGCTAAATTACTACTGTGGGCAGAAGGGATACTGTCACACCCAAATCCAAGGCCGCTGAATGTTTTGGATGAAGCACATGGGTGACCCATATCACTCAGGCACACACAACCTCACCTGGCACTCAATCAGAACCCGTCACCCAAACAACATACACATGCATTACACACACATGCATGGGCACTCACCGGACAATACATCATAATCAGGTAGTTCTCCCACACCTTGGATCTGTTCCTCTGTGATGAAGGCACCAGCAACTGACTCATATTCAGTGAGTTTGTTGTCCTCTTGTGGAGACCCACCGCCAGTCACCAGAGTAGCGGCATGATTTGAGGTCAGCTTGTTCTTTGCTCTGTGTTTCAGGTCTTTCGACCGCTTGTACCAATCATCAGCTGTGCGCCTCACAAATCCAAGGGCACTATGCGGTCGGCGATGATCTGCCAGTGTGCCTTACGTTGACCAGGTGTGGTCTTGCACCCTGCCGTCACCAGCATTTCGTGGCTCTGTGCCGACACATAGGACACAAGTGCATCAAGTTCCGCCTCATTAAAGCAAGGCTTCCTTGAGGTACCGGAGTGTGTAGCCGTGTCTGGGGTCTCAGCCTGTCATGCCAGAGCACCCTTCTTCCTCTTATTTAAAGGTGGAGCAGAGCCAGAGTGGCTTACGCTGCTCTGGTCAGTAGGGGCAGAATCACCGGTGGACTGGGTAGTAGGAGTGTGGGAATGCACAATGACCATAGGTCTTGATGCAGGCATTGGTTGCAGGGTAATGTTGGCAGGGGGAACGTCAGTTTGATGGACCTGGACTGACACTGTCCTGGCTGGGAGAGTCAGAGCTGGGGCGGATGGAGCTGCAGCTGCCCCTGCAGCCTCCCCACCCTGCATACTTGGGGCAGCAGATGACAGAGCTGCCCCAGGTCCACGTGGCTTGGTGACAACAACTTGCACCGCCACATGTGGCCTAGACTTGCTGACCTGGAAGTCAGCCAGGGAGTCATCCGGTGCCAGGTCAGGTGCCACAATGGGCTGGTCCAACAGGGGCTGAGCTGGGATGGTGTCAGCCACGTTTCCCTCAACCATGGGGGGGCATGGATGCCCCTGATTGTTCCTCCACACATGGGGGTATAGGGGCACCCTACAAATCCCGGCCACGTCCCCTACCGCGCACACCATGCCCACCTTTTGAAGGTCGGCCACCTTTGACTCCCTTACCGCTTGGTCGCCTCCCAACCATGGCACTGATGTTGTTGTGCATATAGGAGTTGCAGTAAACTATTGTCCTGGGCAATTGGGGGTCAAAGGGGTAGGATAATAGATGGAATTTGAACCCTAGTGCTCTAACAAGGCTGTCTGTGACCTCTGGGGGAAGATGACAGGTCACGCAACGCACAGGCAGCCCAAAATCAAAAATTAACGTGCATGCAACCCCTCGTAGACCACGTGCGTGAAAAAATTAACCCGCACTACGCTGTGGCACCCAGAAACACAAAAATAAGCATACGCGTAATACACGCAGCCTACAATGACCTCTGAAGGGGAACGCGACACACGGGGCAAGCACAGTTGCTAAGTACGTGAGGAACTCACTGTCTGCCTGGAAAAAGAATGTAAAAAATACGCACGTGTGCACGTTTGCAACACCCCCGCCAAAAGAAGAATTGTACGCCGTCTGAGGAGACAGGACAAAAGGAGAAGTGAACTCTGTTTGAGGAAACAGGCCCAACAAAAAATCAGAAAAGAGCTGTCAGAGGTAACAGGGCGTACGAACTAGAAACGCTGTGAAGTAATCGCGTGTGAACCGACAAGAAGTACAGATTTCACCCACTCACTCTCCACGAAAATGCACGTACAAGGAAATGGCATCCTACACGTAGCTTTTAAACCGTCCCACACGTACACGTCAGATACGCGTGTATGCGGGCGCTTTCCTCCAATTACACGCGATGACACTCGTACGTGCAGTTTTTCCACGTGTGCTCTGTCATCACGTGCTATGAGGGAAACAGCCGCGCGCGTAATGTAACTTACGCGCTAAGGGCCTTTGGTCCAATGAAATCCCATGCGTGTGCTGACGCGCTTACGCGCTAAGGCCCTTTCCTCGAATTACACGCTGACGTGCAATTTTTTCACGTGCCTAATCACTCCGTATCAAGCTGGCCACGCGAAAACACACGGGAGACCACGCTCCTGCCCAGAAGGCGGAATTACTGCCCCCCCAAAGCCCCGTGCACGCTCCCACCTGCCATCTGCTGCTGCCTGACTGCCTGCTGCCCACGTGCCCTGCCATTTGCTGCCTGCACGTCAGCCAGGGTTATAGTTGCTGTGACCACCCCTGCTGGAACCAAAGACTCCCGACTGGGATTCCATCGCTCCACAGCCCAGCCCCAGGACCCAGTTGCCAACCCACTCCTGCCTTTGGGGTTGCCATGTCCAGCACAACACCATCTGGCAGCACTGGCAACCCCCAGCCAGAGAGGCAGAGGGCCACCAGCTTCACTGCCACCGAAGTTGGTGTCCAAGTCGAGCAAGTCCTTGGGCAGTATGATGCCCTCTTTGGAAGTTTGCGCGCCGACAATGAAGGACGGACCAGGATCTGGATGGACATTGTGACTGACATAAACGCGGAGGGGGTGGCAGTCCGCGACTTACATCATGTCAAGAAGCGCTGGGAGGAGTTCAGGTCCAGGACCCTCAACAAGGCCCGGCGCCTCGCTAAGGCAGCGGATGCCAAGGGGTGCCGGGGCCAGCTGTCGAACCATCAAATGAGGGTCCTGGAACGTATATGCCCAGCGCTCTACGGCCAGATCCTTGAGAGGCAGACCCGTCTGGAGTCGTGCGGTAAGTTTACATGGATCTTGATAGTATGCTGTGCGTGTCGTGGTGTGCCAGTAGTGTGCAGGTTGCACATGTGTTTATGTAGGGCCATGTAGGGATGTGTATGAACATGGACGTGATGCTGCCACATGTGAGTCCTCTCAGTTGTGAGACACATTGATGGTGTATGTGTAGGTAAGCATGCTGGGCAAATGCAGGTGTGGGAGTACACATGTTTGAATTTCTGTGTATGTACATTGGCATGGTTATGGCATGGATGGTGGTTCATAATGCATGTATCTGCACTGTGTACATGTGCATGCATGTGTATCTGACAAGTGTGCAACTGTGATGCAACATGGATGCACGTGACACTGATATGTAGAAGGATGAATGGCAGATGTGACATGTATGGCGATCTCATCACTGCAACAGTTGGAGGAGATGTAGACATGCATGTAAGTGTGGTGGCGTGTGTGCATGTCTAGTGTACTCCTTGTGTTTCATGTGATGTCAGGCTCACCTTTGGCTGTTCATGCTGTTGTATGTGTATGGATGGTGCTGCCTGGTGCAATATTGCTGTTGAAATGTTCATGTGTGTGAGTTCAAAAGACATGTGTGTCATGGAGTGTGATGCCATGTCTGTAGTTAAACAATGCCACTCATGTGCAACTGTCATGTGTGTATCAGTCCATTGTACAGTGCCCTGATGCCTGTGTTTTATCTCTCCCTGTCTGCAGCGTCAACTGAAGAAGAGGGCGGAGAGGGTGCTGTGGAGCACAGCGGCAGGGATCATCCCGCCAGCCGGATACGCAAGGCCTGGCTCCCCTCCTAGGTTGTCATCATGTCGGGCAGTGAGGAGTCCGGAGCCGCGTCCCAAGCCGCAGCTGCCGAGGGATTGTCCAAGAGGCGGAGGTAGGAGTTGGACTCCTCGGCAGCCGAATTGGCAGCTGAGACCCCACAAGGTCCGACGGAGGAAGATGGCACGGAGTCATCCAGGTTGGTGGGGGGTTTGGTGGAGGAGGAGGCCGTGCAAGGGACAGACACGGGGTCTGGAGGTGGGATTTCCACTGGTGCTAGTGGTGCAGTGCAGGGGCAGGGACAGGAGGCAGCACAGGCCACCGCAGAGGTGCCTGTGTGTAATCCTGTCCCCGATCCTGTGACTGCATCATCCCGCACAGGCAGGGATGCCTACGTCCAGACCCGTTTTCAGGGAGGGGATCCGCTTACAACAACTGGCCTTCCTCTCCCTGCGAACGTGGCTATCCGGGACCGTGTTGAGCCTGTCCTGGGTGGGGTGGCGTTGCGTCAACGGGCCATGCGAGGCGACCTGCAGTATTTTCATGAGGAGACTGCACGTCTTCTCGAATGGCTCGTTGACCATGTTGACCTACTGGGACAGCTCACCAGGGCCGGATTCCTCCGTTTGCTGGACCTTGTTCCAACCCCCTCCTCAACTGAACCCCCTATGCACCAGTCGTACTCCATGCCATCTTCCCACCCATGTATCACCTGGGTATCCTGTGCAGCTGCCTCTGACCCTGCGGCCAGGCTGGTGGAGGACACATCCCTGCCACAGTTGGGAGTCGGACGTCCAGCAGGGGTGGCCACATCAACAACTGCACCCCAGCCGGAGGAGGATGTGCAGGCAGCAAAAGCCAGGGCACAGGCAGAGGCACAGCAGCAGCAGCAACAAGGTGGGAGCCATGATGGCTCAGGGCCTTTGTCATCAGAGGGGCAGGCATCGGCCAGAGGGCAGGAGGACTCAGGACTGGAAGTGTCTTCCGTGTGGCAGCGGTTAGGCCATGCTATAGATGCGGAGCGGCAGTGGGCAGAAGAGGTACGGCTCACAATGGTCAGGGTGGAGAACTCCATGCGGAGGGCCCTGAGGCAGGCAGAGTGCCTTGAGGCAACTCGCAAGGAGTTGGAACAGGTCATGAGTGCCTCCCTGCGAGACCTCGGGGCCAGGACAGAGGCCCACCTCCAGGACATTGAGCAGGAGTTCGATGATGCCCTGGCCCGGGACATCCAAAAGTGAGCCGTCGGACTAGCCCGCTGCCATTGTAAATAGTTTTTAGAGTTAGGTTTCCTTTTCGTTTTCCTTTTATTTGTGGTCAATGGACAATGCCACACACATTTGTATATAGTTATATTTTTAGGTAGTTTCTTAGGTAGGTTTCATTTGTTTAGTTGGGCTCATGGACCCTTTACATCGTTGGACAATGGATTGATTTTTATTTTTATTTTTGTACATGGATTAATGGATTTTTATTTTGGACAATGGATTGTATATAGTTACATCATGGATTCATTTGGATTTTTCTTTTCATTATGGACATGGAGTAATGTTTTTTTTTCAGGACAATGTATTGTAAATAGTTGGACTATGGATTGCGTTCGCATTTTTATTTATCATTATGAACATGAAACAACGGATATCTTTTTTTTACCTTTTTTTGGATTTGCGTTGGTGGAGGGAGAGTTTGGACTGTTTTTCTTTCAATTTTTTTTGCATTACTTATCATTTTCATTCTTTCATCTTTTTCACATGCTTTTCATTTCATGATTGATATTTTGTTATGCTTTCATTTCATTTATTTATGTACATAATACATTTTCATATTTTAGTTCCATGTGTGGGATTTGCTCATTGGGTTGATGCATGTGAAATTGTGGGTTTACACAGGCAATGCCAACCAGTGTATGTGTGTGATGGACATGTGTTGATGTACATAGTTGAGTTTTGGTTTGTGTCTTGAGATAGGCATGTCAGTGTGGGGTGGATTGGGAAATCATTGCATCTCAAGAACAGGGTGGCGTGATGTGCTATTCTTTGGTGTAGAAGTTGGCCATGACTGTGCATCTTTATTTCGTGTAGGGGGAACATGAGTGGGACATGAGTGGGGGCCTGCTGGCAGGTGCCCCTGACTGCTGGGGGTGGGAGTGCAGGGGGACATGAGTGGGGGCCTGCTGGCAGGTGCACTGCACTGCTGGGGGGTGGGGGTGCAAGGGGACATGAGTGGGGGATTGCTGGAAGGTGCCCTGCACTGCTGGGGGGTGGGGGTGCAAAGGGACATGAGTGGGGCATGAGTGGGGGTCTGCTGACAGGTGCCCTGCACTGCTGGTGTGTGGGGGTGCAGGGGGGCATGAGTGGGGGCCTGCTGGCAGGTGCCCTGCACTGCTGGGAGGTGGGGCTGCAAGGGGACATGAGTGGGGACCTGCTGGCAGGTGCCCTGCACTGCTGGGGTGTGGGGGTGCAGGGGGACATGAGTGGGGGCCTGCTGGCAGGTGCCTTGCAATGCTGGGGGGTACGGGTGCAAAGGGACATGAGTGGGTGATCAGTAGTGCAAGCTGACATGTGGCTTGGCTGGGGGCATGCCCATGGTAGATGGGCTGCCTGCGGGACATGACCAGGGGTGCAGGGTGGTCCCCTGTGCTGTGGGCTACCTGCAGGGGACGTGGGTGGTGCAGAGGGAACACCTGGGAGGACCCACACTGCCAATTCACGTGTAGGACTCCCCGCGCACCCCCAAAATACACATACCCTGCTAAAATCGCGTGTGAGACTTCCCGTGAACCCCAGGAATACATGTACCCCACTCGCACAGGCCCTTTCGCGTGTGAAACTTCCCGCGCACCCCCGAAATACACATACCCTGCTGAAATCGCGTGTGAGACTTCCTGCGAACCCCAGTAATACATGTACCCTGCTCGCACAGGACCCTTCCGCGTGTAAAACTTCACGCGAACCCCAGGAATATTGGCCCTGTGCGAGTGGGGTTTGCATGAAGTTTTACACGCGAAAGGGCCCTGTCCGAGCGGGGTACGTGTATTACTGGGGTTCGCATGAAGTTTTACACGCAAAAGGGCCCTGTGCGTATGTGCATTCCTGGGGTTTGCGTGAAGTTTTACACATGAAAGGGCCCTGTGCGAGCGGGGTACGTGTATTCCTGGGGTTCGCGTGAAGTTTTACACGCGAAAGGGCCCTTTGCGAGCGGGGTACGTGTATTCCTGGGGCTCGCGTGAAGTTTTAAATGCAAAAGGGCCCTGTGCGAGCGGGGTACGTGTATTACTGTGGTTCACGTGAAGTTTTACACGCGAAAGGGCCCTGTGCGAGCGGGGTACGTGTATTACTGGGGTTCGCGGGAAGTTTCACACATGATTTTGCTGTCAGAGTGGTGTACTGAATTTCGGGGGTGCACGGGGAGAACTATACGTGAATTGGCAGTGTGGGTCCTCCAAGGTGTTCCCTCTACACCCCCCACGGCCCCTGCAGGCAGCCCACACCACAGGGGACTACCCTGCACCCCTGGTCATGTCCCGCAGGCAGCCCATCTACCATGGGCATGCCCCCAAGCCAAGCCACATGTCAGCTTGCACTACTGATCACCCACTCATGTCCATTTGCACCCCCACCCCCCAGCAGTGCAGGGCACCTGCCAGCAGGCCCCCACTCATGTCCCACTCATGTCCCTTTGCACCCCCACCCCCCAGCAGTGCAGGGCACCTGCCAGCAGGCCCCCACTCATGTCTACTTGCACCCCCACCCCCCAGCAGTGCAGGGCACCAGCCAGCAGGCCCCCACTCATGTCCCACTCATGTCCCCTTGCACCCCCACCCCCCAGCAGTGCAGGGCACCTGCCAGCAGGCCCCCACTCATATCCCCCTGCACACCTGCCCCCCAGCAGTGCAGGGCACCTGCCAGCAGGCCCCCACTCATGTCTACTTGCACCCCCACCCCCCAGCAGTGCAGGGCACCAGCCAGCAGGCCCCCACTCATGTCCCACTCATGTCCCCTTGCACCCCCACCCCCCAGCAGTGCAGGGCACCTGCCAGCAGGCCCCCACTCATGTCCCCCTGCACCCCCACCCCCCAGCAGTGCAGGGCACGTACCAGCAGGCCCCCCACTAATGTCCCCTTGCACCCCCAGCAGTGCAGGGCACCTGCCAGCAGGCCCCCACTCATGTCCCACTCATGTTCCCTTGCACCCCCAGCAGTGCAGGGCACCTGCCAGCAGCCCCCACTCATGTCCCACTCATGTCCCCCTGCGCCCCAATGCCCCAGCAGTGCAGGGCACCTGCCAGCAGGCCCCCACTCATGTCTCACTCATGTCCCCTTGCACCCTCTCCCCCCAGCAGTGCAGGGCACCTGCCAGCAGGCCCCCACTCATGTCCCCCTGCACCCCCAGCAGTGCAGGGCACCTGCCAGCAGTCCCCCACTCATGTCCCCTTGCACCCCCACCCCGCAGCAGTGCAGGGCACCTGCCAGCAGGCCCCCACTCATGTCCCCCTGCACCCCCACCCCCCAGCAGTGCAGGGCACCTGCCAGCAGGCCCCCACTCATGTCCCACTCATGTCCCCTTGCACCCCCACCCCCCAGCAGTGCAGGGCACCAGCCAGCAGGCCCCCACTCCTGTCCCACTCATGTCCCCCTGCACCCCCCCAGCAGTGCAGGGCACGTACCAGCAGGCCCCCCACTAATGTCCCCTTGCACCCCCAGCAGTGCAGGGCACCTGCCAGCAGGCCCCCACTCATGTCCCACTCATGTCCCCTTGCACCCCCAGCAGTGCAGGGCACCTGCCAGCAGCCCCCACTCATGTCCCACTCATGTCCCCCTGCGCCCCAATGCCCCAGCAGTGCAGGGCACCTGCCAGCAGGCCCCCAGCATGTCTCACTCATGTCCCCTTGCACCCTCTCCCCCCAGCAGTGCAGGGCACCTGCCAGCAGGCCCCCACTCATGTCCCCCTGCACCCCCAGCAGTGCAGGGCACCTGCCAGCAGTCCCCCACTCATGTCCCCTTGCACCCCCACCCCGCAGCAGTGCAGGGCACCTGCCAGCAGGCCCCCACTCATGTCCCCCTGCACCCCCACCCCCCAGCAGTGCAGGGCACCTGCCAGCAGGCCCCCACTCATGTCCCACTCATGTCCCCTTGCACCCCCAGCCCCCAGCAGTGCAGGGCACCTGCCAGCAGGCCCCCACTCCTGTCCCACTCATGTCCCCCTGCCCCCAGGTCATGAAGATCCTCAATCATGGCCCTTATGGCCAGCCTCCCCAGCCCAAAGACCCAACCAAGTATTGCATCCACCCACATAGAAAAGGCAATTACATGATACAACCCCAATGGCAAGTATGTAAATGGACACATGTCCGTCACACACACACAATGGGTACAAGTGAATGTGAAAACTCATATCATGACATACATGAAACCAATGAGATAATACCACACATCGAAGTATGAAGAAAAAATGTATTAAACACAGCATGAATGTAATCAAAATCCAACACACAACAATGGGAATAATAAAAGAAAAGCTGCATGTCCGTAAAAGAATAAAAAACAAGAAATCATAATCCAAAGAAATCCAAAAGCAATGGTGTCCAAAGTCACAGTCCAACAAAGCTAATACAAGGGAAAAATGAAATTGAAAACCATTGCTCCATGGTGAAAAAAAAAAGAGAATAATCCAATGGTGAACTATGTACAGATGAACAATCCAGGGTCCATGAGCCCAACTGATGAAATGAAACCTATCAAAAATACTACCTAATAAACAACTATATACAAAAACGTGGTGCATTGTCCAAGCGCAACCAAAATAAAGAAAAAACGAAAGGAAACCTAACACTATCTAACTATATACAATGGAGGCGGGCAAGTCCAGCGGCTCACTCTGTGTTGTCCCGGGCCAGGGCATCATCGAACTCCATGTCTATTTGCTAGAGGCGGGCCTCTGTCCTGGCCCCGAGGTCTCACAGGGAGGCACTCATGGCCGGTTCCAACTCCCTGCAAGTTGCCTCGAGGCACTCTGCCCGCCTCAAAGCCCGACGCATGGAGAACTCCGCCCTGACCATGGTGAGCCACGCATCTTCCGCCCGCCGCCGCTCCGCACCTATCTGCAGGCCCAACCGGTGCCACACGGAAGACACTCCCATTCCTGGGTCATCCTGCCCTCTGGCCGATGCCTGCCCCTCCGATGTTGATGGCCCCGAGCCATCATTGCTTCCACCTAGAGCCTGCTCCTGCTGCGGCTGTCCATGTGCCGTGTCTGATGGTGCCTGCACATCCTCCATCAGCTGGTCTCCAGTTGTGGTGTCCACCCCTGCTGGGCCGCCAACTCCCGACTGTGGCAGGGATGTGAGCTCCACCAAGCTGGCTGTGTTGGTCGGGCCAGGTCCACAGGGGGCTCTGGTGGAATCTGGGCCGGAAGATGGTGTAGATAACGACTGGCGCATAGTCTCCACAGAGGAGGAGAGGTCCGCCAGAGTGCGCGACACATGTAGGAACCCACCAACCAGGGCCTCTCCCAGTAGTGCCATGTCACGACGCTGCTCTCCGAGATAGCATGCGTTCTCCGCCCAGGAAGAACGCACGTCATCATGAATGACATGCGTGCGCAACGCGACACCAACCAGGACGGAGCCCATACGTTCCTGGGACCCCTCGTCCACAGGTAGTGGAGAGGCAGATGACATAGCACTCTCCCCTACCTGCGCACAGGCCTAGGACGGGGCCTCCCTGCTGGTGCATGGTGGTGCAGTCACAGGGTCAGGGACAGCAACATGCACAGGCCCTCCGTGGTGACCTGTGCTGCCTCCTGACCCTGGCCCTGGACTGCACCACTTGCACCAGTGGTACTACCCCCACCAGGCCCCATGTGCGGCTCAGTAGTGGGCTCCTTCTCCTCTGTGGAGACCACCAACCTGGATGTCTCCACACCGTCTTCCGCCATTGGAAGCCCCTGTGGGGGCTCACCCGGCCCTACCGCCACAGCCGTTGTGGCAGACGCAGCACCAGCAAGGGGGCTGGTGCTGCGTCTGCCACAACGGATGATGGTAATTCCTGGGAGGGTGGCTGGGCCTTGCGTCGCCGCCCAGTGGAGGAATCCCCACCGCTTGGCTCCACAGCGCTGTCTCTGCCCTCTTCTTTACTTGACACTGCGTAGAGGGAGACATAGAACACAAGCATCAGGGTACAGTACAAATACCCTAGACAGGAAGCAATAACACATGAGTGGCACTGTCAAATGTCACTTCCATCCTGTCACTCCACAACAAATGGGTGAATGCACACAACACACATGCAGAAACAGCCCTGGCGCCTGCAATCAACATCAACATCCATGTAGAAGGGCCCCTGTAAACCAAGATGTTGCCTTCAAAGTCACATGCATCCATGGTGTTTCAAAGTCACACACACACTTCTCAGGCACACACACACACACACATGTGCACCATACATGTACATGACATCAGCACCCATTCCTCACCCCCCCTTCATGTCCAGGAACAGAGGCAGCCTTGCTTTCATGTATGCATTCCGCATAGAGCTCCCCATGTTGCATTAAAACACATGCACCAACCATGTGGTTCACACATAACTGGTCTCACATGCATGACCATGATGTCCCTGCACGCACACATCCATACATGACCTATTTCACACATACAGGCAAGCATCAGACTACCAGCACACTTCAACATGCCCTGTCTCACACAGCAATGCTTGGCCACTTACTGCTCTACTCCAGATGGGTCTGCCTCTGAAGGATCTGGGTGTGGAGCGCTGGGCCTACACGTTCCAGGACCCTCATCTGGATTTTACTCATGCGAGCCCGGCCCCCCTCCGCGAGGCGCCGGGCCTTCTGGATGGTCCTGGACCTGAAGTCCTCCCAGCGCTTCTTGACGTGCTTGATGTCGCGGGTTGCCACCCCCTCCGCGTTGATGGCAACCACTACGTCATCCCAGATCCTCTCCTGTCCTTTCTTGTTGGCGCGTGATGTTCCGAAGAGGGCATCATAATGCCCCAGGACATGCTCCACCAGGACACCAACTTCGGTGGCAGTGAAGCTGGTGGCCCTCTGCCTCTCTGGCTGGGGGTTGCCAGTGGTGCCAGATGGAGATGTGCCCGAAATGGCAACCCCATAGGCAGAAGTGGGTGGGCAACTGGGTCCTGGGGCTGGGCTGTGGAGCGATGTTATCGCAGTCGGGAGTCTTCTGTTCCAGCAGGGGTGGACACAGCAACTGGACCCCTGCAGATGGCTGATGTGCAGGCACCAAATAGCAGGGCACGTGGCCCTTAGAGCGAAAGCGGGTCAGAACACGTACGCGATTTCATTGTACCAAAGGCCCTTAGCGCGTAAGCGCGTCTGTGACGTATCGCGCACGGGCGTTGCCCTTTCGCATGTAAAACTTCACGGGAACCCCAGGAATACATGTACCCCAATCACACAGGCCTTTTCGTGTGTGAAACTTCCCGCGAACACCATGAATATACGTACCCTGCTGAAATTGCGTGCGAGACTTCCCGCGAACCCCAGTTATACACATACCCCACTCGCACAGGCCCTTTCGCGTGTGAAACTTCCTGCGCACCCCCGAAATACACATACCTGGATCCAATCGTGTGTGAGACTTCCCGCGAACCCCCGTAATACACGTACCCTGCTCCAATCGCGTGTGAAACTTCCCGCGAACCCCAGTTATACACGTACCCCACCCGCACAGGCCCTTTCGCGTGTGAAACGTCCCACGAACCCTGTAATACACGTACCCTGCTCCAATCGCATGTGAAACTTCACGCAAACCCCAGTTATACACGTACTCCACTCGCACAGGCCCTTTCTCGTGTGAAACTTCACGCGAACCCGAGTAATACACGTTCCCCGCTTGGCGTTTGCTATTTGGCAGCCCTGTAAACTGGTCCAGGGTTAGCGCAGCCCTTTGCGCTGGATTGGGGATTTTGATGGCTTTTCCTTGCGCGAGGGCATTCTTGGGGACGTAACTGGCACTGCTGCAGGGTCGCTGCGCCACTCAGCACCACGGCTGGTTTTGGAGGCTAAAATCCATGAATACGCTGTGCGTGGAAATCGATTTTAGCGCACGCGGCTGGCGCAGACATTCGCACGCGCATTCTGTGCGCCAGCCGCGTGCGCCACTCGTGCACGAAATTCTATGAATTACCCCCCAAATGATTTAAGTTTTGCACATAGAGCCCCAGAATTCATCAAATTCGAGTGGCCCCTGGAATTCCATGAAAGGAATTTCCAGTGGTCCACTACTTTAGTAGTACTAAAGCTTTTGTTTAATTTTTGGTATTTCAGATATTGATTCTCTAAGTGTTTGGGCTAACCAAGCCAGGTCCTGCCCCTCCACTCCTTTGAAAGTCGGAGTATTTTATTTTTCGTGTATCTGCCTCATCCCTGCAAAGGTTAGAATTTACTTTTTTCATTTCCTGGACATTTCCTTTCTCCCAACCATTACTAAAAATCAGGATATCGTAACCCATTCTGTTGAATTGTTCCGTCTCCTTAATAATCATTTCAAAAATCTTTTGTGAGTTGGGAACAATACGTACATGGTCATAATGAGAGGGATGGATAAAATCCACTAAACAGATATCAGTTGAAGCAATCATCCTAAATCGGGGGACCACATTAAATAGTGACAAAATACATGGTCTATTCAACGAAGAAGGGCCTCCAATGTCACACAAATTATAAAGAAGGATACTCAGATATTCCGGGAATGAGATGTTTCGCCACATTGTATTCCTTAAATCGCTATCCTACACATGTAGGGGTCTAGCCGGTTCATATTGTATAGGATTCCTCATATCCTGAGGACCATTGGAATAAAAATGTCATTGTTCAACAGGCAATTATATGGAATCGCTGATTGCTCCCACTGTGACTGCCGCTCATAGTGCGGTAGCACTTTTTCTGTCCCCCCCTCTCCTGAGTGTGGAAGAGGTGGGTATCTCATTCATAATCTGAGTTCGACTTTCTTTTATCTCGTGGTCCCCCCACCAAATCCTTATTACCCAACCGTGACAGGTCAGGAAGGAGGTCCATCATGATCTTATTTAAGGTGTCAGGGAGATTCGCAATTGCCCCTTCATCCCCAGGTCGGGGTGGTTGGACTTCCTTCAGGGACAGTTTTGGGCACACATTCATAGCTCCATCTAATAGGGACATGCCAGGATCACAGTTCATTTTTGCCTCAATTGCATCCACCCCAGGGGTCTTTACGGTCAACGTTGGTGTGGGTGCTAAGGATGGAATTAGAGGTTGGGAGGAAAAACCTAATCTATTAGATTCTGCTGAGGTCGTAATATGTTCAACCATAAGGTTGGAGATGTCTTGTGGTAGTATCTGTCGATATGACGACTTCTCCAGAACCTTGTAAAAGTTAGAAAGTTGTGACTGTTTTATCTCTTTATTTTCCCTATCCATTTGTGGAGGGTGTACTTTCTCGTTCCCAGTTCCTTCTGGCTTGTCATTTGCCTTTGGTCTAATATCTTCCCTCTGATTCATGTTTGTTTTTTAAATTTTTTTCAAAGTTTTCCCATTTATATTGTTTCCCTGAATTATTTCCTCGATAGATTTTGAGGTATCAGCACCATTTAATTGCAAGGCCATCCTACTTTCCTCATTGAGTTGTATTAAGTCGGATAATGCAACTTCATTCGAGAATTCCTTGGGTTCTTTCTTAAAGGTTTCTGGCTTAGAAGAGGTCAATCCCTTTTTCATCAGCCTTTGTTTTGCCTTTAGAGCCAGTCGTTTCTGTTTCCTTGACAGGAAGAAACCATTTCCTATCGGACTCCCCTCCTCCTCTTGCTTTTTTGTATTGTCGTCTCTTACACCTGCACCGTCAATTGATCCCATCAGTTTTATTAAAGCTGAAGGGCTGTCAGGAGTAACAGTGAGACTGGTGTCCTCATCCTGGGCGGAACTTGCCGGTCTCAAAGGCATTGTGAGTGCAAGTTTACATAATAGCACTAACATGCCCTTTTCTAATGATGAGATTTTCACTATTTCACTAATAGCTCTTTCAGGACCTCCATGATCCTTTTTTCCCCCTCTGAGTCAATTTTCTGTTCATTTTTCTCATCATCATTATTTTCTTTCCTTTGATAAATTCATTGCAATCCCCGCAGGTATCACACTGGCAAAGCTCAAAGCTTCCTTTCCACTAGTCAAGGTTTGAGAGCCTTGTGAGTTAGTTATTTTAGGAATTTGTGTGAAATGTATCTTTTTTGAGGGTACCATCCTAACATCTTTGCCCATGAGGAAGCCTTCCACTTTGGTAAGTTTTAATTGGGTATCCAGAGCAACCCTTTTCAAGTCTCTCATCTCCCAATAGGTAAGCTCATGGCCTTTATCTAGAAGATTTAGTATTCTAGATATTACTGGCAGTGATTCCTCCAATTTGGCATTACTATCATTGATAGGGGAACTTGTGAGGGAGGCTCCTAAAATTGAGAAGTATTAATGTAAGTTGGCAAGGCGGGGACCGGCGGATTTTCCTTTGGTATATGTCCCTCCTGCACCTCTATAACATTGTTGGTCTTCCACTCCCCAGCCCTCTTGTGTATTTGTAAATATTGAGGCAGATGGTAGCGGAAATTTTGCATTTGATGAGATTACTCTGTATGGCATAGTAGTTCTCAATTAAGGAAGTGTATTAAATAGGTGCACTTGATCAATCCCATTTCTAGCCGCATTTACAGGCGTAGAGGGGCTCCTTGAGAGCCTAGCTCGCTTCCCCAATTCCGTTCTTACTGCCTGCCCCATCATGGATACATCAATATTTATCTCCTCTGACATGTTTTCTGTCTCCTCAATTAATTTTTGACTAAGTGGGTCTCTTATACTCAGAAAACTTGATTGAATTGGGATTTGGGTATCAAATGACAGGCCCGCAGGCACAAAGGAAATGTCCTCTTCCCCTAAGGAATGGGCACCCATTTTTGTGTGTATTTGCGACTGCATATCGGAGAATTCCACTTCCTGTTTAATGACATCCATTTTTGCCCTTACATCCTCCACCACTTTTACCCCCTCTAAGTTCTCCTCTTGGGTAATGGTAACCAGGGGGGGGGGGGTCACAGATTTCTGATCTTCGTGTCCCTCTCCCATAAGAGTGGTTTCATATGGTATTTGCACATCCATACTAGATTTTATCTCTATACCAACACACTGAGAGGTCTGAATATTTTCTGCGGTCAATATAGGCCCGGGGGTCTTTATAGCACATATTTTCCTGTTGCGCAACACGGTTGCCATAATATCCTATAGGGGGTATTTTTATGCACTTCTTACCCCAGAAACAAATAGTAAAGCAATCTCTCTCCGCCTCCGCTCCTCCGCCCAGCCGAACTGCCCAACAGCCCACCTGCGTGCCACTTCCGGGTGCGTGCGCGGGTGCGCTAGTACCAGGAGTTAATGCTGTGCGCGGGAGGCGGGAGGCGAGTCCAATTAGTGAACACAAAGAACGGACTCTATGAGGCAATAGAGATAGAGGAGATCAGTAATGCTTTCAGTTCCCCCAGTCCCCCAGTCCCAGGATCAATCCCAGTCCCAGTCCCCAAGCAAGTCCCAGAACAAGTCCCCAAAGCTCTGGGCTGCAGCGTTTGAGCGTTTCACCAAACGTCTGCGTGTTACGCAGCCAAAGTCCACGGTGCTTCCTCTTGCCGACTCACTCACTTGAATGGGAAAGATCCGTGTCTACTGCAGAAACGAAGAAGAAATGAAAGGCAACGTAGCACCAGAGTCTCCCAGCCCAACAGCCCACTTGCTTGCCAATTTTCTTTTTTATCTCTCAACCCCTCCGCCTCAATTGCCAGGTGGTAGATGATGTGGTGTTTCCATTTTACCCCTCAAATCTCCCACATTTTGGTTATCACTTCAGTGGTTAAATGATTTTCTCGATCTAACTCAATCCTTTGTGGGAGGCCGAAATGAGAGAAGATGTGGTTATTCATTAGTGTGGTAGCTGGCTCTGCCTTAAAATTTGGAGCAGCAAGACATTCTACCCACTTTGTGAACAAACATGTTACAGTCTGCATGCACTTGTTTCCTCTAGAGGAACGGATCACTGGCCCAATGGAATCGACTTGCAAATCTGACCAAGGCACTGTCATTCCCTTTTGTTGTAGTGCAGCTGTGTGTGTGGGGTAATTTGGCTGAAATTGTGCACTGTCAGGAGTAGGGAGTGGAATAGGGGGGAAAAGGTGTCATGGACTCCAGAAAGCCTAGAAACTGCAATATGTGAATAGAACTACCTTTCCCAGCAGGCCTTGGGACAATTGGTAGTTCTTGCCGTATGCGCGTGTGCCCAGCTGACACTAATTAGCAACAGCTTATCAAGGGCCAATGGCGCACGGCAGGTGTGGCTTATTTTGCTTGCGGGACAAAGTCAGGTCGGAGGATTAGGGAAACCGCCAGAACCTGTATATATCCTTTCTTAAGCAAGCACCTCGAACTTGCAAGCGGCAAAAGAAGGACACGCGCGGCTTCCACATCGGTTGTTCGCTTTTCATGAGCGGGCACATTGCACTTGCAGTGGCGGCGGGAGGACACGCGCGGCTGCTACGGGCTACACAAGATTACATCTGGGAAGGCTTGCAAGCTTCCCGGACGAAAGATAAGTGCGGGAGGGGTTTGTTTGAACTTCCATGTTATCTGGGCAAAACGCTGGTGATATGTCCATTGTATGTTTTCATTGTAAGAGTTCAAAAACTTTTGCTGGGCATTTCATGTGGACTCAGAATTCATAGATTACACGCAAAATTGCCCAGAGAGGAAACTGTATCTCTTTCGACACTTGGTTTTCAGAGTATAAATGCTTCGACACGTGAGGCACTCACTGTTAGCAAGCACCTGCTTCACTCGAGTATTAGTGAGGTTAACTAGAGTACTCAAAGTGTGTCAAGAAACAGTCCCGGGGCTGTTTCTGTTCTATGTCTAGGAGGCTTTATGTTTGATGTTTTGTAAGTGTTGCTTATGCTTGCCCATAGGGCCATATGTTATGTTCTTCATGTTAGGAAAACATCCCATGTGCATGTTTCATTCTGCTTCCTTATATGTAATCTATTCCATTGTATGACAACCGTGCCTGTATCAAGGGGTATTAGTGGTATAGGTGATCAAGGAAGGTACATCAGGGCCTGTATCAAGGGGTATTACTGTTGTGCTTGAGTTGGTGTTTATGGTCTATGCTAGGTTTCAAGGTATTAGAAACTGTAGGTTTTTTTCCTGTTACCTCCCTGGTCCTATCCAAACTAGATATTCCTTAAACCTCTCTCCGGTGTTCCTACATTCCCCTCCCCGTCCACAACCTCTCCCTAACCATCTTCCTCCCACTGGCTGCCACGTGGTATCGTGTTGTTTGTATATCAGGTACCTGTGCCAACCACGGGTGGAGGATTGACTTCATTCAGCTTCTGTGGTTTGGGGGAGAGTGTTGACACACCTTCCCTCATTATTGTGTACTTGAATGTTGACATGCACACACACAACACCCCTTTAGATATATGTTGAGGTCCTGGCTCATGTGTGGCCATATGGAACCTCTCACAAGATTGTCAATGTCATGTGAAAACTCTGATGACCGGCAGTGACCGCATCATAGGTGTGATTCAACTTCCTGCTCTGGAATGATGTAGGTACCACCCAATGGTCACATCCAGATAGGGATCTCCGTAACAACAAACCATCTTGGATTCGAAACATTTTGGAAAATGTCATCAACACCCGGAGATACGCTTTACCGGTATAATCCGATTCTATTAGAGGAAAAATCTTGGGGTCTTCAATGTGTTGATAGAACTTTCCAATATTAGGCTCCACTTTTTTGTAGTGATCAAATCTGCATCCGGGGTGTCTTTATTCCACTGATCAGTTGATAGTTCACTGTCGGCACAAGTTTGTCACCTGGTCACAGCTATGACTTGAATCTCACCCAGCTGGCGTTCCGTAGTTAGGAAATCCCCCTGCAGAGCTCCAGTTTTAGCCAGTTGGTCAACCAGGTCGTTCTCAGACTTATCCAGACCCTCTATTTTAGAATGACCTATCTTTTTCCAAAATATGGTAATTCCATTGGAGTTCACCATCATCAATAGACTGGTCTACATGTTTTAATGATCTATTGTTAGCACAAATCATCACTTGATTCTTCCAGTTTATCAGGTGTTCCACAAACCCATTCCTGACATAGTAAGTGCCAGTGATTATTACCAGTTATTTGATTAAGTGGGGTACTGCAGTGACTATGGCTTGATGAATGGTCATCAGCTCTGTCACCTGGAGCCCTATTTGGTAACCAGCAGAGGACCCCGGGGTATCATTCACTGAGGCAATCCCAATGCCAACCCCTAGATCTTTTTCCCCATTATGGGCAACATGGTAAAAGCACCCATCCACATAAACCTGTGGCTATCTCCTTGACACATGTCTTCTTCATAGACTTTGTGGGGGGAAGTTAGGTACGACTCCATATTGTCTTTGGTTATCAGACTTTAGTCCTAGAGACAGTTTCCTAGAGCAAAATCATGCAAGTCCGCCAATCCTTGCACTAGAGGACTCTCCTTGTTTTGGCCAAATCTGACCTCCGCAGGAAAGACTTGCATGGACAGAATCCAGAAAGTAATTCTGGAATTACTTACATTCCCTGCCCATATTTTGTCACTTTGTAAGTACTGCAAGGGTTGGAGAGGAGTTTCTACAATGATGTGCTCCCCATGGATAAACGGACAGTAATTTCTCTATCCCCGTACCGTTGCCAGAAGTGCCTTTTCGTAGTCGTTGAATTTTGCTTGTGTAAGAGATAACTTTGTTGACCTTGTCCTGCTTTTGATACAATACCACTGTCAGGCAGGTATCTGAAAACCCTGTCTCCATGAAGAACCCCTTATTGTTAATGAGGAAAGCCAAACAAGGAGCTTGTGAAAGGATTATTTTCAGTTGTTTAACTGTCTTGGATGGCTCCAAACCCCACTCCCACTTGACTCTGGCCTTTAATAAATGGACCAAGGGACGAGTGACCTATGTGCAGTCTTCAATGAACCTTCCACTATAATTAGTATGTCCAAGAAGACTTATCAGTTCTCGCTGTGTAGCAGTTTCTTTTAATTTCAATAAGGATTCCACTTTCTTTGCCTGAGGGTTTAGACCCTCAGTGTGATTCCGTGCCCTAAGAAGTTCACTCGGGTCTTAGACCACTGTGCCTTTTGAAAGGACAATTTTTGCTCCGGCTTTCTTCAACTGTGCCAGAACGTAGCACATTTCTGCATTATCTTCATCCACAGTTGAATTCTTGATCAATACTTCAGCTACCTAGGCCAAGTTTCTTTTTTCGTCCAAGTCACTCATGGCCTTATGCAGGAATATATTGAACTAATTCCAAGAGATTATATATCCAAACGGTGTTAAGGTCAACATGTATTGCTGCCCCCAAAAGTAAAGGAGAGTTTACATTGGTCTCCCTTACTCACAGGTACCGTCCAGTGACAGTTGGTGAAATCAATGGCTGTGTACACTTTTGACCCTTGGATCTGAGCCGGCCCTTGATCGATGTAGGGAAGTGGCCATCTTGACATGTGAACATGTTTGTTCAACTCCCTCAGGACTGCACATAGCCTCCATTGCACATTTGGTTTTAGTAACCCCAGTAACGGTTTGGTAAAGGTACTGTGGATCGGACAAATTATCCCACAGGATTCCATAATCTCTGTGATTGACTCCATGGGCGCGAGAGGTAACTGGTATTGTTTAATGAATACTGGAGCCATCTCTGGGCCCATGGGGATGGTGGTTGAATGGATAAATGTACGTCCACAGTCATATAAATTTACTGAGAAGATTTCCTGGAAGTCCAGTAACACCTGTTTCAGCTTTTGTTTTTGCTCCTCAGTCTCACAGTCATCAGGAGATTGATCCACTCCACGACCATCGGCCTGAAACTTGTAAAAACTTTGGGCTTGGAAATGTCAGCAGTATTCTCCAGTAGAGTGGAGAGATCTCTTTCGATGGTGTTTACCTGGACACGAGGTTCCTTGGATTCCAGGTAATTGTTGTTGACTCCAAATACCACCTCATCCTTCATAATGTCACATATTACCTTTTCCACCCCACAAGGGCATGAAGAGTACACAAATAAATTCCCCCATGATTGGTAAAGATCTTTTCTGAAGGAATACTGTCACTAGTGTCGAAACAGTTGTTTGGGATTGGTCCAATGATTTCATTACCTAAATCAATGGAATACTGTTGAGCATCATCCTCCATTCCAATAGAGTTGTCCGCACCCAAAGTGATACTTTGAGGGTCACTCTTATGCAAAAATATTCAAATGGTGTTGTGTTATAGATCCACTAAAGGTGTTGGATGCAAATTTCAACCTTGTTGTTGGTGGTAAGAATTCAAGTTTATGTAAGCGTTCTTATGTTTGAGGTTCTGTCCTTGCTTAATTCTTAGGGGAATGGTGAATTGTCGCAACTGTCCTGGGATGGTGACCTCTTCTCCCACTTAACCTTCAACTGTGTGAGGCAGCAATTGAGCTCACCGAAATACCCTTTCATCGTTGTCAAATCCCAGTCCTGGCCATACTTTGTTGTTGATCAAATCTAGACTAATTGCGAATTGATTTCGAAAGTCACTACCCAAATTAAAGTTAGAATGGACATCTCTAACGACCCAACAATTGTGTTCTATCATTTTATCACTATTGGACATTTTTAGCATGCACCTGCAAGGCAGGAAATGTTTAGAATTTGATTTGGTGTTTCCAGACCCATTTCCCATTTATCTATCAATTTAAATAGTGTGAGTTTTTGGGAGTTTCCTGAATAATCCTTCGCTGAGGTAGTTTTTGCCATTATAAAGGCATACTCATGACGAGCTCTGGCTCCTCCCCCTCATTTATCTGAATGGTAAAAGATAAGTGTGTGCCCTATTTCTGACTGTCAATCAGATGTCCCAGGAGGATAGCTCAGCGGCAACGTGCTCGTCTTGGAAGCAAGACGACACGAAGCAAGACAGGTTCGATCCCCGGGTCTGCGCTTAGAAACCTCTGGGTATTTAAGCACGTTAGAAATACGCAACTAAGACAAAAAAAATAAATAAACAATTATGCAACTAAAATAAATAATTTTTGTAACAGAGCCTCGATGCCCGGGGGATGTGTGAGTGCTTTAAAAATGCAAAATAAAAATAAAGAAATAAATAAAATATTGGGCTGATTTTTTACCTTCCTCTTTCAAGGGATTCTGTGTTTCCTCTAATTTTGGACTGGGATAACATTTCAGAGTGTTCCCTTCCAGTGTGATATGCTGCTCGCAACTTGGAGGAAGGTTGATTTTCAAGAGTTGAGAAGAGTTCCCATCACCAGTTTGTTCTCCTACAAAGATGATGGTGATTTCTTGGACTTGGTTGTTCTGGAAATAAAATTCCAATTGATTGGTACAGTGCTCAATCAGAGGGTATGTGCCATTCAGACTCACAGAATTTATATTTCTCTTTGGTTAGTATGGGTCCAGGGGACCGGGATCACACTGTCGATCAGCGATGATAAACTCTGAAGGAAATCATTCCCTATTAAACAACCGAAGTTGCCCAATTTTTATTTCTAGATCCACTGTCCCTTCGACGGAAATATCATTATCATCAACATTTTGGAGAGGTAAGAGGGGAATCTGGTGAATCTGGTGACTCGCCTCCTTTCCTAAATTCAGTTGGCTGAAAGCATCTTTGGACAGGATAGTAGCTTGGGATCCATTATCCACCTAAGACGATAATTCACACTGACCCTGTACCTTGACCGGGCCATAACATCTGCTCTCTTTCTCCTCAAGTCTACAAAGAAAGTGTGAGTTATTTTCAGACTCAGCTGTCATTTTCTTAATATTGAACTCCGGAATGGTCTGATCTTGGGCAATTTACTGTGTCGGTGAACGAAGACCTGTAGGAAGGAATTTGCATTTTGCGATTCGTGTAGTTAGAGGACACCCTTTCTCCCCAGATTCTTTGTTGTCGCAGTTTGTCGGAAGACAGTTCTTGGAACCTGTTTGTGGGAAGGATACCTCTACAGTCTCTGTATGATCTGTCTTGCAGGTTTGGGTCTAGGAATCTCTCAACCTGTGTCGGTATCCATACCTATCTTGTCAGGCTCAGGGTCTCTTGAGACCTATAAATCTTTGGGAAGGATCCTGCTGTACCTGAAAGAGAATGTTCCCTTCCCTTAATCCTACGGGGATTCTTCTCTTTCAAAGGGGATTATCTTATTTTGTTTCTCCACAAAGGGAATTTTTCTTTGACCTCTTCTACTTACCCTCATTTCGTTGGGTTCCAAATTCCTGGGGGTAGAAGAGTCACTATCAGGTTGAAAGGGTTCCACGGGTTCTTTTCTGGTAAGAAAGAACGCCTCTTCAAGTGCTTAGCATTCTCCTTCAGCCAGGGCCCCATCATCAGGAACCTGTTGCTTGTCAAGACTTTCTTTCAGTCGTTCCACCCAACCCCCAGGGCACCAGACCCGGGTGTTTGGGCACTCTGGGAAGCATTGAAGAGGAGCAGCCAACTGCCCCTGCAGGATGTCCTGCCCCCCTACTACCTTTATGCTGCCAGCCTGAAATTGTTCCATGTTTGACACCAGCAGTTGTGACTATTCTGTGTTGAATCTTCGAGAAAAGGTATCCACTGAGAAAACAATATCAGGTGTATTCCCAAAGAGATGACAATCTCTTGGAGGAGATCCCCAAAGTAATATGAAAATGGGAGAAAGAAAGGTTTGTGACGTCACAAGAAATGAGTGTGACGCACAGAGAAGACTGGCTGAAGAAGTGAATGTATGGACCTTATAGAAACTGATGAAAAAGTAAAGAATCAAGTACATTTTCATATGTGAGACAAAGATTGCACATGTGAAGATCACTGCAGAAAATGCAAGCAGTTCAATAACTGTACAGATGCAGCAATGCAAGTAATGATAATGACGTGTTATTTATATAGCGCCTTTATCCATAGCACTTTACAGAGCATATATTTACATACAATTGGTGCTCATTGATTGACCTTGGAAGGATGAAAGGCTGAGTTGGCCTTTCCAGGATTTGAACCTGTGACCTGCAGACCATACTCAGTTCGCAGCAGCGAGGGCTCAACCCACTGAGCTATCTTACCGGCTAAGTAGATCAAGTAATCATAGAAGCTGGCTATATATAGTGAATAGATTGCAGGCGGAGCAACCATTATATAGAAGCTGGACATCAGTATCACAACTTTAGTAAGTTCAAACCCACGAAGAGAAGGGCTGAAAGCTGTGTCACAGCAAAGAAGTAGCTGGGAGCATGGAAAAATCGAGAAGGGCTGTCTGGCCTGGCGTCAAGACTGAAGGCAGCCAAGACTGGTTATCTATCCTTGAAGAATGGTGAACCTGAGAAGCTGAATCATCCACTGTTAAGGTGCAAAGAAAGAACACCATGGGTGTCCAAGTTTATTAATTCAAGACAATGAAATGCTGCCAAATTGGCCGAATTGAGGACTCCTGTCACGTGAACCCAGGATGAAAATAAAGTTCGGCATGCAGTCCAGAACTATGATAGGCGTGTGCTCACACTTCCTTATATTCCCAGATTTGAGAATACATTGCTAGGCCAATTTCAAAGACAATCTCCATGGCAGAAGGCATGGGTGATGAGCGATGTTGGGCTAATTGAGTGGGGAGGTATAGTCATGTCCACCCCCTGGCACCTGGGGTATGAGCTTACATGCTGCTAGTGAGGCGAATGTTCCAGAAAGGTACGAGCATGCAAACCAATTGTAAAGGATGAACCAGAAAGAGGAGTGTTGCTGAGCCCAAGGTTTTGAAGCAGACGGGTTAGTTAAATTTGGTAACCTCTGCTTGCCAACCCTCCATCTATCCAAAATGAATTGGTGCAAATCGCATTTGTCCCTTTGACAAGGAGAAGAAACATCAAAGAGGAAGAAAGTACTAAATTAATTCGGTATTTGGTTACACAGATAAAAAAAAGGTAGCTGTTGGATGATTGCAATGTAGTGGTAAGCAAAAGAAAAACACACAGTATAAGACAAGCATTCAAGTAGTGTAAGTAGATACGATAACAAATAAATATATTAGTAGCAATTGGCTTGTAAATAAAGAAAAAAACATAAAACAAACCTATATACATATGTTCAAAAATCATGAAGGTATAAGCTCAAAATAGGGAAATGAAGAAGGGAGGAAGGAGGAACAAACAGATAGGAAGTGGGAAGATTAGCGAGTATGTAAAGAAAACAATAGGTGATAACAAAAGATGAGGACAGAGTCATTCCTATCCTAACATCGTACTGTGAAAAAGTCACTGAGCTAAACAATCCTTATGTAGCTCATGATGATCACTTATCAGTCCCAATTCAAATCTAGAAGTGAATTCAGGAAATGCAAAAAAACAATGACGGTACATCTCGGGACGGCTTTGTTTTCCGAGGTCAGGTTTGCCAACGCAGTGGGGGAACTTGATTTTGAGCGGGATTTCTTCTGTTTGTATGCAAGAAAGGCCTGCAAGCCCCTCACAGATATTGCTTTTTGGTGGTAAAAACCAAAATGATATGGGAAGTAAGAAATTCCGCCTTCATCAGGGCTGCAGTCATGAAGTCCTCTGCAGGAAAAGAAAGGCATCCGAAGGTGGAGCCCAGCGGGGGCGTTCCCACATGTATGGAAACTTCTGTTGTAGAATGCTGAGTAGCCGGATCAGTGCAGCTCCTTCCAAGATACGGTTGTGGGTGCAGTGGGTTAACTCTAAGATGGCCGCTGGGTGCTTGAAATAGCGCTTTGCGAATTGTGTGGACGAGTGTCCTTGTCTCTCATCTGTTCGCACAAAAACAGAGACAGTAGCCTGAACCAGCGAAGAAACTAAATTGCACTTCGATTGTTTCTGCAGAGACGAGTCGATGTGTCATTAGAGGACACAACCTATGCACGATACATTAGCGCGCACGGTTAGTAGCCGACTCTGGTTGTGTTGGGCTTGTACTGGGTCAGAGTAAATGCTACCAATTGTAGAGGGCCATATAACGAAGGGCCTTATAGTTTGAGAGCCAATGATGTACCGTGTTTCTAATAGCTGTTGAATATGACTTGCACTAGGGGTGGGCATGAGTTGTCCACCTGACTGTAGAGACCCAATCACAACCCAACCCCTTATAGAAAGTGTACTTAGGTGTTCACCTTGAACTTATTTGCCACATAGTATGACGTTTTGTATGATGAGGTTTTGTTATAAAAGTATAATTTTTTAAGACATGCTTCGTGAGAGAACGGTGTGAGATGTCTGTTGATGTCTGTTGTAACTCCCTGTTTTAGATAATTGATAATAAAACTGTAAACAAACTTTGCCATCTTCCTGAGTTGGTTTGATTATTTAGTGTAAAGAGTTACTCTGCTTCCCATCCACTGCATGACAAGCTACCCTCCAATGGCTCTAAGTTCACATGGTAGCATTGTCGGATGGTTCAAGACCCATTGATTAGTTAGTTCCAGAGTTTCAGATGATTGGACATCCTCCATCATCTAGCCGGAAGAATGCAGGGTTTCCTGTGGAGAGCGTTCAAATAGAAATCTTGCAAGGAAAACCGAGACGGTGGGTAGGGCCCCTCTTTGACGGAATCCCTACCTGGTTTCCATGGGCGCTCTGTCAACGGGAGGTGAAAGTGGTCGGTTGGAGGAGGAAACGTTACCGATGGCCCTGAGTCAAATAACAACCAAATGGTGAGTAGACTGAGGGGAATGGCAAATTAACGGGACAGGTTGTGGTAATTTCAAAGTAGCAGGAAATATTGGGCCTCATTACGAGGCTGGCGGTATCTGTGCCTGTATTACAAGCACGGCTGCCGCTGGTATCAATTTTTTTCTCTGCCGAGTTTGGCGGACCCGGTAATTGCCCATTCGTGGGTGCCAGTAATAAGGGACTCCCCACCCCCATTCAGACCAATAGGTCTCATTGGGAATGGGGAGGGTGGTAGAACCGGTACCCTTAATAACGGTACCAGTGCTACCATCATGTTCTGCTCACAGGTGCTGGTATGGCCACCAGGTCAGACCTGGTGGCT
Source organism: Ambystoma mexicanum (assembly GCF_040938575.1). NCBI lineage: Eukaryota > Metazoa > Chordata > Amphibia > Caudata > Ambystomatidae > Ambystoma > Ambystoma mexicanum. The sequence goes on along the minus strand of NC_090924.1, from coordinate 1,430,557,761 downwards.
GCAAGGGCATCCGCGAGCAGAACTCCAAGTATGGTGGTACGGTAGCAACGGTGCCGGTAGCGATACCAGCGCTGTTGTTGCCTTACCGTCATACTTTTAATGAGGCCCATTGTGTGGAGATAGAGAGAGTAGAGCCCAGAGGCCTGACCCAATGGGGTCTAGAAGAAGTCGTCTCACACTCCAGCAGGAGTCACTGGGCTACATGTGAACTGGTTCACATAAGGAGTCAAGTTAAATCCTGTGACAGGATATTTGAATAGGGGCGGGGAGAAAAAGGGTGATCACAGAGTATTTTAAGTGAATGTGTAAAGTCGACTAGTCTGTCTGTGTGATGTGCTGAGATAAGGTGGTGAATAGTGACACAAGTTGTGAAGAAATTAAAACAAGGTTAAGGAGCTAAAAAGACTATCTAGGGAAGTGTTTGGTACCAATCAAGAGATAGACAGAGATCATTGAAAAGGTAAAGGTTTGAGTGGCATTTGTTGGATAGTGCTCATATTTGTTGTTTTAAGAATATTGAAAAGTGGTGAAAGTATTGTATAAAATCTGGTAGGTATTGACAGTCAATTGAGACTCGTCACAATGGGAGACACTCCTCTTATGCATTTATGTAAGACATTGCCAAAGCACATGCCCAAGCTCAAACCGTATAGTGTGGAATGGGTGGCAGGCACAGCATATAAGATGTTCATGCCATGACCACAAGGGGTATCACTGTCAAAATCAGTATGGCAACACATGACCACATACTTGCATGCTGCGTACACGGGGAAGACATTGGAGAACCGTTTAGATATTCTAAAGCTCTGGAAGATGTACTCGGAAAAAATGGAAGATCCGCCACCTGAGGAGTGGGTGCTTAGCCAGTCTAAGGAGGAATGTGTTGGGCACTCAGCTCCCCTTACTGTGCCGAGAGTAAAAGGCGCAAGTGCCGAAGAAATAGGGTTGTACCGTTTAAAGGCTTTAAAGGAACTGAAAGCGGTGATGGGGTATAGTAATACAATATACGAATCGCCCGCTTATAGCGGTGGCAAAAGTCCAGAGGAGAGTAAGAGCTAAGAGGAGATCTTAAAGATCATACAAAATAAAGAAGAGAAGAGTGTGCGATCCAACGTATCAAAAGAATTAGAATGGGATATTAAGAGATGGAAAGGGGAAAAGGACAAAGCTGAAGAGCTAACGCTCATGCATAAAGTATGGATCGGAGGACAGATATTACTCAAGCTAGATGGAAAAAACATTGAGGAAGTAAGGCAAAGAGAAGAAAAGGATGAATAGGATAGAAAAGACAGAGTGAGAAAAGAGGTTGAAGGAAGACAAGCATATAAGAAAGAGGAGGAAGCAGAGACAACAGATGTATCAGGAGGAGCAAGAGAAGTAAGAGGAACGGGCAGAGCAGCAAAGAAAGTACGACAATATGCAGAGAGCAATAAAAGATAGGGATAGAAAAGAAAGGTCGAGAGAGGAGGAGGAAGTGAAGAAATTAAGAGACAAAAGGATACAGAGACAAAGAGAAGGTGGAAGAAAGGAGAGCAGGAGTGAGGAGAGAAGAGCAAAGGCAAGGAGAGGAGAGAATTAGAAGGGAGGTGAGCAAGCGAAGAGAATCAGATGAAGAGTTAGAACAAAGAAGGAGACAGCAGGACTTTGATATTTGCCTTGTTCATAAGGAACCAGTAGAGCCAAGTCCAGAAATACGATGGGACTGAATAGAAGAGTTCCTTCCGTTAAACGGAGCAACGTCAGGGGCATCTAGAGTTGCATTAGAAGAAGAAAACTTTGATATAGAAGTATCAGAGACAGAATTGATAAGGCCTATCAAGAATTAAATGAAAGTAACAAATCTGGAAACCACGGAAGGGAGATCAATCCCTAGTATTCCAATCCTGAAGCGAAGAGGAAAATCCATTTAGCCTCAGCACGTAGCCTTGTCCTTAAGCAGACTGAACTTAGATATGGGTGAAGGGGATGAGAGTCACACTAGTTGGGGACTAGACATGTCAGATGAGGAAAGAGAATCCTTCCTTGGGGAAAAGGGAGGGAGCGCATATGCCCCAGAGGGAAGCCTGAGACGGACAAAGAAGTAAGATTGTCCGATCTAGAGCAACCTAAGGATAGGATGCCAGAACCCATAGCATATCCAGAGTGTCCCAGAGGACGATTGTGTAGCGAAAAAGGAGAATCACTGCCATATGTGGGCAGGTTAAGGTTGCTACGAGCAAGGAGCCAGACAGGGACGATTGTCCCTGACATGAATAGGCAAACGATGAGTGAGACCATAGTATATTCCATGGCCACAGATGGATAAGGATAATTTAAGGTGCAAGCTCCCAAGTTTGACTTTGGGTGCTGAGAAATGGATATGTGAGTTAGAAAAAATGACAGGAGGAAACGCACTGGCCATAGGGGACGTTAAGGGTCTCTTGACAGCTATTCTTGGGGAGAGGGCTGATGACAAATGGAGGAGAGCAGGCTATACAAGTGAGACAGTGCAAACCACTGCACATGACGGAGAGTCATTTAATAAATGCAGAGCATATGTTTGGAGGGCTCTTAGGGTGCAATAACCCGATACACCAGTTATGGGTGCAATCATGGCACATAAGCTGAAGGAAGATGAAGACCCTATTGCTTACAGTCAGGACATTCAAAAACACTGGCAATTTGAAATGTGCGAGCTGTTTGAAAACCTGTGGCATTATTTTACCACATTTGATGTCAGGGGTTGCCCGAGCAAGTACAGATGCAAATGAAAAAAACAAGTGGCAATGGAAGCGAAGCCATGGGCTCAAATACAGTTGATGATAGTGTACTACTCTTGGCTACAGCAGGAGAAAAACAAGAAGAAAGATGAGGCTAGGAGAATTCAGGAAGCCAAATTGGTTCAGAAAACATTATCAAAATTTGCCATGGAAGGGGCGGTATTGACAAGTGGAGAAGCATTGGGAATACAGCAAGCAGTGGGTGCATCACAAGCGAATAATCAGCGCCCGATGGACCAAGGCGGGAATAAGTTCATGCCACGAAGAAGAGGTATGGGCTGTAGAGGAAGGGGTGAATTCCAAAACAACAAAGGTGGGTTTCAAAATGTGCAGAATGAGAATCAGAATGTGCAAGAATGATTCAACCAAGGGGGACTAGTCAGGCGGCCTCCCCTTGTATGTTGGACTTGCGGGATGACAGGGCACATTGCCCTGTCATCCCGCATGTGGGAGCCAAGAGAATGTATAAAATGGCCAGTTCTCAAGAGAGGGGGCAGCTTATACTCCACCATATAGCACACAAACTAGGGAAGGTTTGGCCCAAGATCAGAAAGTGTATCAGACACAAGCGCCGCAAATGCAACAGACACAGCAACCAGAGCAGGTGCAAATGAATCCAATGCAAGGGCAGTCCCAACATGCCCCTATGCAGACACAACAGTATGCAAACATGGGACAATTACTGACAACTAGAACAGGGGGTGCCACTGTGGTAGGAGGATATCCTTTTACAGGTATAGGGGTATACATGTACCCACAATAGGACAGCTCACAGGACGAATTGATGTGTCCAGTGCTATCAGTGACACCAGACCCCCAAGATTAACAAAGGGTTGATGGGACGATAGGAGGCAAATCTTTTTCTTTCCTAGTAGCCACTGGCGCTACTTGTTCTTGTATACGAGAGGGAGAATATCCAATGCCGGGAATTGCCATGAATGCTCAAGGGTTCTCTGGAGCAATGACTCAAGTTCCTTTTACTGAAGAATTACCAGTCTCTATAGGAGAGTGTGACATGTCTGTTCCATTATTGTATTCATGACAGACACCAGTTAAAATGCTGGGAAGTGATTTGATGACAAAACGTAACATGACGATTTCATTTACTGATGAAGGAATAGTGGGTATCCAGTCATTTTTTCTAAAACATAGTTTCGAATGACAAAAGTGTTGAAATAAATGCATCGAAAAAATGCATTTTTCTGTAGGTAAAGATTTTTTTTACTAAAATGGGTGTTAAGGGGTAAAAAAATAGGGGTTGGGGGACCCCCCATTAAAAATTCTTTTTTTTAAAATGCATTTCTTCCATGCTTTTTTATTCGAAACTTTGCCATTCGAAACTATAGCATTAGAAAATATCACTATAAACCAGAATAGTGTGTTCCACCCCAGGAATACACTACTTAAATGTGGGTGAATTCATACTGGCGTTCATAGGGCAAATGGCTCTGTGAGGCTTTCCAGTAGAGCCAGAGGTGTTTGTTTATCGGGTGAGCATTCTACTAAAACAGCTACCTTGTTTATTGGGGAAGACTGTGAGGATACCTGATGAATTCTTGTTCAGGCCACAGATACCAATAGACAGAGAGGGGACAGACTATCCCTCTACAGTTAGAAGCAGCCATAGCATGAAGGGAGATGATGAGTGTAGACCATGAAGGGCAGTTAACGCTCTCGAAGAAGAAGGGTACAGATTTACTGACATTACTGATGATGATATGTTTAGAGAAGACCCAACAGGTGATGAAGTAGTGTTCTTTATGAGCATTAAATACTGGATAAGAATAGAAAAGAGGGAAACCCCACAGCCAATGGCAATAATGTGGCAGCATCCAGCATTTTTTGAAGAAGACTTGGAGAAGGTGCCCAGTGTCCTATGGACTACAGCCCCTTATGATGTAGGATTATTAAAAGGAATAGGGGAAGTTAAAATAAAGCTGAAGCCACAGGTGATTTTACCTCGAGCAAGACAGTGCCCCATGTCTCGAGAGGCTTATGAGGGTATATTCTAGACGATGGGTGCACAACATACAGCCCGCGGGCCAGTTGCGGCCCGCCATGCCGTTTTGTCCGGCCCGCGAGGCACAAAGACTTTCCTAATGGAGGGCTGCCCGCAAGCAGCATCGGCCGCCCTCCATTAGCAAAGTCTTTGTTGTCTTTTGGGCCGCACAAAACACTGGCCCTCATTGGTTCAGTGCACAAGAACCACGCAGCTCCTACTAGCCACGTAGTACGTGTTTGCTGCACCAATGGAGTGCCAGCACTACGGCTGGCGTGGCCAGTAAGGCTTGATGCCGGAAGGCATTTCAGCCTTGCTTGCCACGCCAGCCCTAGTGCCAGAAGCCTCACCAGCATTCCAGCACGTCTGGGTAAGTACATTGGGCTGTATGTTTGTGTGTGTGTGGCTGTCCCGGGTCCGTCCTGACTGTGTTTTTTGTTTTTGTATGTATGTTGGGATGCAGAGGTGGGGGGGGTGTCGGGTGTGTATAGGTGTGTTTGTATTTGTATGTCTGCAGTGTACGTTGAGATGCGGGGGTGGGGTGTGTGTCGGGTCTGCCTGAATGTGTTTGTGTGCAAGTGGATTGCATGTTGAGATGCGGAGGGTGGGGTCGGGTCTGCCTGAATGTGTTTGTGTGCAAGTTCAGTGTATGTTGAGATGCGGGGGTGGGGTGTGTGTCGGGTCTGCTTGAATGTGTTTGTGTGCAAGTGCAGTGTGTGTTGAGATGCAGAGGGGGTGTGTGTGTTGGGTCTGCTTGAATGTGTTTGTGTGCAAGTTCAGTGTATGTTGAGATGCGGGGGTGGGGTGTGTGTCAGGTCTGCCTGAATGTGTTTGTGTGAAAGTGAAGTGTATGTTGAGATGTGGGGGTGGGGGGTCCGGGTCTGTATGTGTGCATGCTTGTGAGTTTGTTTGGTGAGTTGGGGAGTGGGGGGTTCAGGTCTGTATGGATGCATGGTGTATGCATGGTGTATGCATGTGAGTTTGCATGGTGAGTTGGGGTGGGGTCTGTATGGGTGCATGGTGTATGCTTGTGAGTTTGTGTGCTGAGTTGGGGGTGGGGGGTTCGGGTCTGTATGGGTGCATGGTGTATGCTTGTGGGTTTGTGTGCTGAGTTGGGGGTGGGGCGGTTCAGGTCTGTATGGGTGCATGGTGTATGCTTGTTAGTTTGTATGCGGGGTGGGGGGGTTGGGGTCTGTATGAGTATGTATGCATGGTGCATGCTTGGTGGCATGGGGCATAGTGTTTGCTTGAGGGGTGGGTGTCTTGGGGCATAGTGTTTGCTTGAGGGGTGGGTGTCTTGGGGCGTAGTGTTTGCATGAGGAGTGGGTGTCATGGGGCATAGTGTTTGCATGAGGGGTGGGTGTCTTGGGGTCTAGTGTTTGCATGAGGGTGGGTGTCATGGGGCATAGTGTTTGGTCGGAAGAGTGGGGGCTATGGGGCATAGTGTTTGCTTGAGGGGTGGGTGTCTTGGGGCATAGTGTTTGCTTGAGGGGTGGGGGCCTTGGGGCATAGTGTTTGCATGGGGGGGGTGTCATGGGGCATAGTGTTTGCTTGAGGGGGGGTGTCTTGGGGCATAATGTTTGCATGAGGGGTGGGGGCCATGGGGCATAGTGTTTGGTTGGAGAGTGGGGGCCATGGGGCATAGTGTTTGCTTGAGGGGTGGGGGACTTGGGGCATAGTGTTTGCATGAGGGGTGGGAGCCATGGGGCATAGTGTTTGCTTGAGGGGTGGGGGCTATGGGGCATAGTGTTTAATAAAAATTAGGGGTTGAAAAAGCCTCCTGCCACGCCACGCCTACCGCCCCACCCACATTTACTTTTCGGCCCACTATAGCCATCATGTAGGGTACTTTCGGCCCTCTGTCAAAATCAGTTGTGCACCCCTGTTCTAGACCATTTCAGCACTGATGAAACAAGGCATTCTTGTGCCATCAGAATCATTGTGCAACAATGCAGTGTTTCCTATCAAAAATCAAAGGGAGGGCCCTGGAGATTTATAAAAGATATGAGACTAACTACCCAAATTGTAGCGGCAGAGTTTCCTCTAGTTCCTAACCCGGCAATGATACTATGCAGTATCCCAGTAGAAGCACAATATTTCACAGTGATTTATTTGACAAATGCGTTTTTCTCAATCCCATTACACAAGGACTCACAAGACTTGACTTTATTTACATTTTGCCAAACTCGACTGAAATGTACTAGGCTGCCTCAAGGGTACTGTGAATCTCCCTCGATCTTTAACAGGGTCCTCCTGATGGACTTAGGCAATGTTGATTTGAAAAGTGCAGTGATGCAATACATAGATGACCTTTTAATTTGTTGCACTACAGAAGATGAGTGCAGGCAGGACATGATTCAGTTGAGGACTATTTTAGCAGTCAAAGGATATAAAGTAGACAAGGAGAAGCTACAGTATTGACAAGAAGAGGTTATATAGGACAGTTGATTTCACATGAGGGAAAAAAGGTGACACCTGAAAGAGCTGATGCGATTAGGAGAACCGCACACAGTAAAACAGATGCAACAATTTTTGGGATTATGCAATTATGTTAGAGCCGGGGTGTTTGACTATAGTTCGTACACAAGACCCATTTTGCAGGCTTTAAAGACAACACAGGTGAATTAGGTTAAAATAGAATGGACTGAGGAGATGGAGGAAGAGTTTGAGGAATGGAAGAAAGCAATTTGTACAGGCGGGAATTCTCAATTATGCTGAGGAATTTTATTTGTTTTCGCACTCAAATGGGACAGTTATGACAGCAGGGCTTACACATAGGACTACATTTGGGTATGTGCCTCTAGCATATTACAGTGGGATTCTAGACACAGTTATGAAAGGACACTTTCCTTGTGAACAGTCATTGGCAGCCACCACGTTCACAATTGAGAAGTCTAGAAGTATTTGTATGGGCTGCTCTATGACTCTCTTCGTGAAGCATTCTCTGTTTGCCATTTTAGATAAATCTAAATGTACATTGTCATCTCAGAGAGCATCAGCCTATGAGGTAATGATTTCAATCCCAGCAATCAAAATTGTCAGATGCAAAATAGTGAATTCAGCTACATTTGTAGCTGAGCCAGTAACAGAAGGTGATCATGTGCACGACTGTGCAAAATATGTTGAATGTTATGATGATATACCTTGTGTAAAAGAAAATGCTTTGTCAGGAGGAGAAATTCTCTTTATTGATGGTTCTTTGAAAATTGATCAGGCTAGTGGAGAAAGGCATTCTGGCGCAGCTGTAGTGTGACATAAATCAAATTGCGAGTTTGAGGTTGTAGCAAGTGCAAGGCTACCATTTCATTTTTCAGTGCAAGTGGCAGAATTGGTAGTGCTTATGGTCCTGCTCGAGAAACATGAAGGGCAAGAAGGAATAGCGTACAGTGACTTCACCTACATGACTACAACCATGCATGCAGGGCTAGCACATTGGAAAGGTGGGGCTACCTCAGAGCGGACGGCACTCTAGTGCAGCAGGCATCCTTATTGGACACGCTCACCACGCTTATTAAACCACTACAACTCGCAGTAGCCATAGCGGTTGTTGAATGTGCCACCCACACTAAGCAAAAAGATTTTATTTCTTGCCGGAACAAAGCCACAGATCCAGAAGCCAAAATGGTTGCATATTCCACAGATATTTCAAGTTTTGATACTCCATATGTAAGAGAGAAAGTAGTCACGATTATGGTAGTGCAAGAAGGGTTTAATCATTTGACAAAGATCCAATTAATGGAAATTCAAGGAAATGCACCGCAGGAAGAGCAGGAATTATGGAAACGAGGGGGGTGTTCATTATCCCCCCCAGAAGCATTATGGTGACAGACTAGCACTGGAAAGCCGGTGATGCCAGTAGCATTGTTAAAAGTAGCTTTTGAACAGCTGCATTACCCCACGCATGTAACTAGGGAAAGTCTTGCTGCAACAATTGCGGAAGACTGGTTCATTCCAAATTTGTTAGAACACGTTGCATTTTTTGTAGTAAACAGCATTGTTTGTCAAAAATGTACTACTGGGCATACACTGAGAACGATTAGAGGAGTAATACCTCGACCGAATGGTCCTTTTCAACATTTACATATTGATTATGTTGACATGCTGCAAGACTGTAATGGATATAGGTATCTGATAGTGGTGGTGTGGATACTACGTCCTTTCATCGCCAGTAATTTCAACACCTGGCATTTAAACATGGAAAGAATTACGAAAATGGTAAACACATTTTTAGGGGGTGGGAAAGGGCAAACAAGGGGTTGGGAGGGTAGGGAATAGGTAAAAAGAGGTTGAACCCCCCCCCAACAAAAAAAAGGTTTGACCATTTTCGTTATTATTTCCACGTTTAAATGCCAGGCATTGAAATTACCGGCAATGAAAGAATATAGAGCCGGTGGTGTATCCCTTCTCTAGGTAGATCGAGGCAGGTCTATGTACAGACCCTGACACCACTTGCTCAGCAAGGTTTTTAGTATGTGAAGTCTTTCGAAGATGGGGTGTGTGTGATAATGAGCCACATTTTGTTAATAAAGTTTTCGAACAGATAGGATGATTAGTGAGTATTAAACACAAGTTTTCTTGTGCTTATCACCCATAAGAAAAGGGTATATGTGAGAGACTCAACTAGTGACAGGGAGGCAAACGAGAATGACTCTTACACCTCCATTGAGGAGTAGAAGGGATGCCCAGAGTACAGCAAATCTGTTAGGTAATGAGCTGCATAACTATTTGACATGTATGACCTCTAGCATCTTGAAAGCCTGCAGTCAAAAGCCCATGACCACTTCTGGCACTTTCACCCACGGGTGGTGGAGTGGGAACGGACGGAGGGGGGGGGGCGGCGGAAGTAAAAGTCAGATATGGGGAAGTTGCCTATCCTTAGAAGATCACACCTACTTCACTGTTTAAATGGATGGATGTGTAGGTGAATGCAGGCAAGGGAAGCTCACAGACAGGTAATGTAGGGGGCAGCGTCTATGGCAGTCTGTCAGGAGTGGCAGGGCATGTGCCGGTCCTCCCCCAGGCCCTACTGGCGGGGAGTGGGGGGCTTCATCTTGTGCCCCAGTACAGCCCTGCAAGCGGTAAGGGGACAGGTCTCCATTCCCTGGAGATGCCAGACGAGGCGGTGTCTCATCACAGAGGGGGGATAAAACAAGAAGCTCAATGGCAATAATAAGCGGAGCAGGGGGGAAGCCCCCCACGGCCCAGCGGGAGACACGCCCAAGCGACCACAGACCACTGGGGTGACCATAGCTGCCTCATACCCCGATGACTCTGCTGCCTGTATCCATTCACAGAGGATAACACACTTGGGATGCCGGCCTGATGAAACATGGGGAATGATGAAGCACGGGGCGAACTATACACGTGTATAATCGCTTTCCCCTGAAGAGTAATGTGCTATGCTTCTTCAATTCAATGTTGATAATGATTGGCAATTCCTCACTGAAGATTTATTCAGTCTGCAACACCTCCATATCACCCCCCCCCCCTCCTCAATAATGCACATTTACCCTAGAGCCCACAGGTACACGCATGCTTTTAACACCATAAGTAGTACCTACACATGAGTTATGCCTGTTACCCGGATGGAAACTGCAGTGGCGATTTCACACCACCTGTAACACATCGTGTTCGCTAGATCCAATTCCGGCGCGTGGCTTTTCAGATGTCGAAGTGTGCAGCCCCAGAGGAAAAACAACAAGGAGAGTTCAAGTAGGTGCTTACACATTACACAGAAAAGTAGGTTCATGCACATTAGCTCTCAAACAGTGCTTTTGGAGTAGCAGCTAGAGGGACCCTTGTGTCAATCAGCTGCTCCATGCTGCAGAAAGTGGCCTGCGATTGGTCCTCTGCATCATGGCGCCCCTGCTCACCTCCACAGCCTTCCAATGCGTGTGTCTCCTGCCATGGTGGATGCAGACACCTACACAACAACACACCAGCGATCGCCCAGTGCAATTTTCAAAATAAGGCGAGCCCCCTCCTATCACGCGATGCCCTTTTTGCTGCATGTTCTAAATATGTCCACTTATGGTGAGAACTATTCTGTTAAAAACAATGTTTCTGGGCCCCCATGCCTCATATGCTATAACTGCTTATGTTTTCTATTGAAAGCCATCACCGTAATCCATTTTGAAGGAGCCGCCCCCCAGACCACCTGCCTCATTCATACCGCGCAAGGGGGCCAGCCCTACAATTTGAAGACCACTGCCCTAGTCTGTAATTTCTATCTGTGTTCGCTCGGGGCCTGAGAGCATACGGCCCCAGAGCTAGCAGTCAGATATCTCAGTGGGTTAACACACCTTCTCTGAAGATGATTGTGCTTCCGCAGAGCTCGTGTTATGTTATTTATTTATAGTATCTGTTTGTAGCACACTCATGGCAGGTACAAAGGTGGTTTGAGAGCACGTAAGACAAGATGGTGGGCGGAGAAAGGGGCGGGGGACACAGGCCAGTAACAGAGCCGAAGAGCAATGGTGGATGACGGGAGTCTGCAGGCTGGCCCTAAAGGCAGAGATGGTAGGGTTAAGAGTTCCAGAGGCATGGAGCCTGCACAGTGGAGGGCTAGCCTCCTTTTGAAAAGCTTGATGTGGCCAGGAGCCTAGAATTAGAAGGCCAAAGGCGCCAGTGATACTGATGCGGAATTGCAGATAGGTGGGGCTGGTGTCGTGAATAGCTATAGGTGAGACAGGACATAAAGGAGGCGGGTGAAGACATTGGGAGCCAACGGAGGGCCTTGATTGGTTGCGACATGTGATGGGGAGTGAGAGCTAAAGATTGACTAGGCCTCTTCTTTCTGGATGCATTGTAACTTGGCCGCGATAGATTTGGGTGAACCATTGAAAAGGGTGGCCGCATTGTCCAGCGTGGGGAGGATGAATGCTTTGATGAAAGGAGGACGACGTGTGGTGGGAAGATTGGGAATGATGTTGTAGAGTAGCCTAAGGGCAGTAGTTGCCCAATTTGACACTATGTTGATTTGGTCAACAGCATGATTTTCATGCTGTTGGCTTATAGCAGCTCTGTTGAAAACTTTGTTAAGTTTGTGGAGTCTCTGGAGGATGTTCATTTATGTATTTATTTATTTATTTATTTAGCACGCCAAGCCCAGAGGCATCTGGGCACTTTAGGGAGATATATAAATGCTCTTGCGCTCTGTGACTGGACCAAGTGACCACTGGCGGGCAACTCTTCCTCCTGCCATTTTACTCAATCCTCAATGGTGCATGCTTAGTACGCCCCCTCCCCGTCCTGCCCGGGCTATCCCATGCCCACTGCCTGTCATCCTATACAATCTTCTGCAGTGGTGGCCAGGCCCCAGAGCATGTTCACTGAACCCGCTACCTGGATATCCTTGTTACTGCCTGGAAGATCTCAAGCCCACCTCGAGAGGATGCCATTGCTTCGTAAAAACACTGCCAGCGATATTCACTTTTAGGGAGATTCACATTGTGGCAAGGGGCGGGCTAAAAGATGGTGTGGGGAGGGTCGGGTAAAGACTGCACAGTGGGTGTAAGCCCTTAAAGGGGGATGCCGCAGGCGCCATAGTCGCCTGTGGCATTTATACATAGCATTAAAGAAACCAGGCTCACTACGGGTTTGCGCCAAAGGCCCAAACACCGCCAGGCCCAGCACAAAGTCTCACCTTGATGGATCTCGTTATTAATGCCCAGAATGGTTTTGCCATTATAAAGCGCTCCTGTGAATTAGGTCCTTACCATTATATACATTTTTAACCAATGGCAGCATCAAGGCACAACTTTTGGGTTGTCCGTGTAACTGCCCCTAAGCTTCCAAGCCAGTCGCATAAATGGCGGCCATTTTGTTTGTTAACCAATGGGAGCTTTAAGGGTGTGCTTGTTGCTACCGTAAGATCTTGAGATGGGCTCATAAACACTTGTCATTTTGCACAATCTTCTCCAGTGATGGCTTCAAAGCCCAACTTCAGGGATGTCCTTGGGACAGTCCCTACGGTAGGCGGTGAGCCATGGCGCTATTAGCGCCATGGCTCATGCCGGTAAAATACCGGCACCGCCTTGGCGGAAAGGGGATTTACCACCCCATTCCAAGGTTGGAGGGGCGGTAAATCCCCTTTCCGCCATTGCCCTTCCCCATTCCCATTTCTGCCCCAGAGGGCTCTATGGAAATGGGGAAGGCGCTAATTACGGCACCGCAATTTTGCGGTGCCGTAATTAGCTCCACTGGTCCCTTAGCGGGTTGGATTTTAACGCCTGCAAGAAGCAGGCGTTAAATCCTCCAACCCGCAAAGGGACCTCGTAGTAAGGCGGTAAGGGTTAACGGTCACCGTTGCCATTAACGGTGACTGTTAACCCTTACCGCCGTCCGTGTAATGAGGCCCCCTATCTTCTTAAGATAGTCTCATGAACACCGGCCATCTCAAAAGCAAGCTCGTCAGGTGACACATGGCCATAGTCAAGCTCAAAGACCTAGCTTTAGGGTAATTCTTGTCTACGCCAGGAAGATCTTAGGGAGATGTTAGGCTTATCTCATAAACAAGTGCACAGCAAAGCACTCCTAAGCAGTGTGATTAAACGTCCCTCTGATGTGGTCCGGCTTTCTTCCCTCACTTCCCATTCCTAGAGCCATGAATGTCGGAGCAGATTATCGGCACACGCTGTGGATCTAAGGGACCCACAGACCGGCCCTGACTGACTCCAGGCCCTGGCACCGGGGGTCGTAGGATTGATCCCCCATCTTATTATCTCTCTCTTCTGCCCCTACTGGGGATTCCTGACAAAACTATTCCAGGCAGGCCGCCATTGATCCTCAGCCAGATCCGGTGGGCGCGCGCGAGGGGGGCGCGCAGCACCACTGGATAATTCACAAAGCTAACACAGCGAGGATAAAAATCAATAACCCCACAACAAGGCCTGCAGACAAATGAATCGGGCTGAGTTTGTGATGCTGGAGTTGGAGAAGGGGGGCAGGGAGAGGATGGACAGGGGAAAAATATACAATGAAAGAAAGGGAAGGAGAACAAAGCAGGATGCTGGCAGGGGACAAGGAGGCACAAGGCAAAATATGGGAGTGAGGTGAGAGTTCAAGGGAGCTGAAGGGAGTGAGAGGAGGATCAAGACAGGGAAGCAGAGAGTGGGCTGGGGCGCATGCTAGAGATAGAAGGAAAGAGAAGGATTTGGAGGGAGGAATAGGGAGTGGTAGCAGGTGAGCGGGAGTGAACAAGCAAGAGAGCTTGTGACAGTGCATGAGTATTACAGGGGGAGGGAAAGTCCCATTGAAAGTGCAGGAGGGAGAGAGAAAGAGTAAGGGTTGCACTGCCCGCGTAGAGGGATGGGCGAAAGACAGAAGGGAGAGAGTGGCCGAGAGAGAAACGAGGAGGACGGAGAAACAGTGAGTAGCAGGAGACGACGAGGAGGAGTGAAAAGGGCGAGAGAAAGCCAAGCTAAAAGTATGAGAGGGGTTGAGAAAGGGACTCATTTTAAAGGAAATGCAAGTTGCAAGCATGGGACCACCAACTTTAGCACGTACGTGCTTTTGGCCCCCCTGCATTCAATGTGCAGCACTTGCAAGGCGGAATGTAACTGTGAAGCGTAAAACAAGACGACATCCCATGTACTCCTCACTTTCACGCCCCGTTTGCAAACAAATAAACCCTGCCTGCAAATGACACACACACCCAACCCCCACTCAGACCGCAAAGCACATAAAAACATCGACAGTCCCCAATAAACACACACTCCTAATCTGTCAGAGGGAGGGACAAAAACGCAACGACAAATGTACAGCGAAATTAGAACTGTTCACCAGATGATTACCTGCTACGCCAAAGACACGCTAGCACTGTCGCACACGCGCAGGAGGAATGGAGGGAACACAGTAATCGGAAAGCGTAGCGCAAAATGAAAGAAAGACTCTAAGAAACGCACAAGAGGATCAGTCCCACGAGAAGGGTCGGATGGACAGAACTACAATAAAAACACACATTTAAAGAATGTGCTGTGAAACGCACAAGAGTGTCAACCTGCCTGAAAACTCAGTAGCACCTTACCACATCGGACGTAGGGATGGTGGGAAATAAACTCAAAAATAGACCACAAAATGCAAAAAAGCCACCCGCGGCCGCCAACCAAAATCTACAAATGCAGTCTTTAGAAGTAGCGTCAGAGGAACAAAACAAAATAAAAAAATACCGCAAAATAAAAAAATATTCTGCGAAATGAAAAACTAAATCGGGTAAGTTAATCTGCGGAACCCAACATTTAGTAAGGCTGTCATACATGTGCTGAAAAGTTGGAGAGATTAAAAGAAATGAAAATCATATAGTCACATTATAAACGTTCCATGACACACGCAAGGTGATGGGGCATAGCCACCGCGGAGTAGGGCCAATCTTCATGCACAGTAGGGTCCCCGGGGAAACATCAAACATAAAATATACTACTACAAAGTGGAGTATCTACAGATGAACGCACACAATGATTTGCTGCACCCAATGCAAACGTGTCAACAGAAATCATGCACAAATCATACAATATTCCACTAAAAACATGGAAATAAGTGAGTGACACATTTTAAAAATGTTAGGGTCACTCCTTATAAACATTTGACTTCTAGAAAACATTGCGAACGTCAACATTAAGGTTTCAGCTCTTAGTAAACACTAGGCATAAGAAATATTATTGAAATTATACATAACATGAACAAATACAAGGAGGGTGTGACAGCCTTCCAGCCAATCAAGAGGCTCAGAACTGGGACTCTACCACATGGCAAAAATCCTGTTCCAAGCTTCCTCAGAGCTAGAGGCTTCCGCCTTCCCTGGACGGGTCAATGGTAAGTGTCCCCTGGGCTCCCCTTGTTCCCTTCCCCCCACCCCTTTTCCACATATTTAAATCCCATCACACCGCCCCACTTACCTGCCGCTCCCGAGTCACTTGCTGTTCCTGTCGCATTCCTTATGTGGCAATGGCCACCATGGAAAGGGAGACAAAACAATGTGTAGTTCCCTTCTCCCCGATCCATGGTGGCCATCTTGTTTTGTATTTTTTTTAAGTTAAGAAAGGGCAAACACCTGTTTCTCAGGTTGAAGAAAAAAAATCTATTATCTAGGATACTAATAGCAATAAACTCCTCTTGGTGGGGGCATTGCCATCGGGGTTAATTGCCTAAATAAACTCAACATTATTGGAGCCTCAAAGTGCACTCTTTTTTTGGTGTGGGGAAAGAGAGGGAGTTGTCCACTAAACCAAGACCATGAAATCAAGTCATGTAATATCACACACAAAAAGAGGGAATAAGAAAATACGTGACACTTAGAAAATGATTCTTTCTCGCCCGTATGATCGCTCCCGTGCAGATATAAACAGAGGGGATGTGGTGTACTAGTACAAGACGCTAAGTAATAAGAAGTAAGTGGGCCATATATTTTACAAACAAGGATATGGATGTTCTTTTCAAATAAATGAGTGTGGCAAGTATAAAAACATGAGCACTCAGTAGAGGCGCAAATTATTTTGGCAAAACAGCGGAAGCTGAACTGGATGTTTCTGTCCTGAAGAAGGTGGTTTAACAAGCCAAGTGCCACTGAAACCGGTTGACCCGATTGGAATGAGCAGAATTTGGTTTGGGCTCATCTCTGGTAAATTATGGATTTTAATGGAAGTCGAAAGAGCAGATTAACAGTAGCGTTTCGACTGAATTGAGTGTGAGCCTGACACAATTTGGTTCACAACGTTTTTACATGTTGTTGATGCTGGATAAGTATTTGACACAAGTGGAATACAAGAGAAACAATGTCAATAAGTGTAATCAAACTGTGCACCTTTATATGAATATAGAGAGCGCAACTCCTTTTTTTTGCTTTTTTTCTAGTTCTTACTTATGATTTGAACAGTTTGGTCAGTACATAGATAAAAGTAGAGGTACCAGTCCGGTACGATTCTTTTTAATGTTTTGAGTACTAACATTGAGCGGATGGACAGTTATGGAGAGTTGTTTGCGTCGTTCCTCCTAGACAGGCAGGACATCATCGCAGGATAGGATAACCACTCTGTGAGGATATTTAGAGTCTGTCCATAGAGACAATATCCTTGTTGTTAGGTTAAGCACATTTTCTTATTCCCTCTTTTTGTGTGTGATATTAATTTCAGTTGGGCGCTAGAGAGGGTGTCTTCCCCAAGAGGCCTCTTTGTAGCAAGTCTGGTAACCCAGGGTTTGCTGTGCAGAGTCTCGTAGTACAGGTTTGTAGTACTGAGTCTCATAGCACAGGGTTTGCAGTACAGAGTCTCATAGTACAGATCTGAATGGGCTGATATTCAGGATTACGTGGAGGGAAGAACATTTCAAGGCACGCTTGAGAATGACGGCCATGCCACCATATCTATGTGCTAAATGTAGAGGGGCACCAGCCTTTGGAAACGGGGCACATTTACTGTGGGTCACTTGGTCTAGCCAGGAGCTATTTGCCATCAGTCTTAGCCCAGATTAGTCAAAGTGATTGACCTGTTCAACTATTTCTTTATTAACCCTTAGCGATAACCTATAGTGATTTAGTAGGGCAAAAGGCCATCACAACGGTTTTAGACTTGTTGACTATGAGGCTAAGGTCTCAACAAAAACTTGACAGGGCTTCCAGTTGCTTGTTTATTCCAAAGGGAGACTGAGCGATTAGAGCCATCTCGTCTGCATAGATTCATGTACCTATTGTGGCACCCCAAATATTCGGGGCATCACAGTCGAGATTGTGAATGAGCAAAATCAGGTAATTAACATACGATAAAACCAGCACCAGAGCCACGACACATCCCTGCTTGACACATTTCGGTATCTTGAAAGCCTTGGTGCATTCTCCCCATGGCACTGTATCCCACAAAGTCATATACATGAACAGCAATTGTATCACAGCAAGTAGGTTCAAGGGATGGTTTTGTCTTTTGGAATTTGCCATAATCTGGTTCTACCTACACTGGCAACTGCTGTGTAACGGTTTATTGTAAAGCCACCCTCAGCACAGGGATTTACTTCCCTCCCAACTCAAGGTGTGAAGGAACAAGCTGTTTAAGGGATTCTTTTATTCAGCCTTTCTTCTGACACATATCCTGCCACTCGGATCCTTTTCCCCCTGAGCTAATAAAGAGCCAAGAACCAGGCCGGGGTATGGGAAATATATTTGTATTTATTTAAATTAAAAGTAATAGAAATCGCACTGAACTACACGTGCCACCTTCTTTGTGGCTCACCATTAACTTCTCGTTATTCAAATCAATTACACAAATTAGTTAAAAAAACACAAATCACAATTCTTTACATTCTACAAATTTCACTTCAAGAAATAATTAAACTGATCCATAACCAAAACAATTATACATGTAGTGCTGTGCAATTTTGATTTTCCTGCGGGCTTAAATGACTAGCGGTAGGATTTGAAGATTTGTATCAATACATCTGCAATTATGATTTCACCCATACTTTTGGTTCAAAATAAACACAGGATGTATCAGTGGTTTGTTTTTCAGACCCCCCCACCCCCTCCTACTTTGGCCTTTTTCGGGGAATACAGACAGAAACATGGGAATGATTAGGGGAATTTGGGATCTCAGAGGCCCCCCTCCACTTAAAGGCCTGTGTAGGGGAAGTTGGATAATCAAATACGACTGATTTAAGAAGAACGACAACCCTCTTCCTTAAAGAAGTTGGGGTCTACAGGACAAACAAGATTACCCAATTAAATCAAAGGCTATAGTTTTCTGTGGCACAATGCAAAGTGAGATATGTTAATTTTGAATTTTAACAAAAATCACCCAGCAGTATTCCACCAAATGGGGAATTAATTAAATTAATCTTGTAATTAAATAGGCTAAAGATCTACACAGTTCTGCCCCCCACCCACTTTAAAGGTAAAGGATTTAAGGCCAGCTGATTCCACCACCTTTTAGTTTCACAGGTCTCAGTTATACCTACATAGAAGGCCTCTGTTTGAGGTTCAGGACAGCTAGCTGAATGTCAGGACCCTCTGAAAAGATAGGGCAGGAGTCTGATCACTCCACTCTCAAGGATGGCCTCATTCTCTCCACCATAAATGCTTTGAACAACTGCTGGTATTTAACATGCTGGTAATAGAACAATGATTGTTACATATGCATAGCAATTAACACCTGTTGTATTGGAACATTTGAATGGGCCAGGTACTTCTATGTCTGAGCCCGTTGATGGAAGGGTACATGGTTTGTTTGCAGAAGCATTTTTTTTGTGGGTGGAGTTGGGTATGGTTTGTCAGTTGTAGTCCTTTTGTATGTGGTTGTGGTAGTTGCTGTAGTATGAGTTTGTTTCAATTTCTTTGTTGGTACTGTAGCCAAATCATTTAGTACTTATTTTCAAACCTTTTGGTTTTTGAGGAATAGGGTAAGTTTTTTAGATGGGGTGTGCACAGTGCACATAGTCTATTGTAAACTAGATACAGTCCTTCCAGTGTACATAGCTGTGACAGTGCTACATAACTTTTGCCTTCTTTGAAGACGGTGTTGCCAATATCAATCAATGCTTAATCTAAGGTTTTCCTTGTGATTTATGAATAGTTACTGCATAAGCTAGCGACAGAGAAAACTGTTCTCTGTGTACATACATGTCTTTGAAAAGAAGGAAGTACACAGTTGTGTATCCTATATTTTTGATTTCTGAAAGTTTATCAAACTTGATGTTTATAAACTGAATGCTGTTGTCCCGTGGGTATGTGTGGAAGCCAACAACTGTACCAAGTGCTCCATTAACTAAACTTGCTCTACGCCAATGTTACGCTTTAGCATAACTCTACAGTTGACACATAATGTTAAAATTTTCTCCAAACCAGCTGTGTTGGAGATGGAGTTCTCTACGGTTTATAATCGTGCTATAACTTGTTGACAAATAGGTATTGTCATACCGTGTACGTCTAGTTTGTCTGTGGCATGAATTTCGACTAGTGGTGGTTTTCCTTTTTGTAGCATTGTTGCATTACATTCTGCACAGCTTGCTAGAGATGGCATTAAGGCCATACAGCTGAAATTTGTCTGAACTAATTGTTCCATGAAATCAGTAGCACATGTGTTACGCCCGTACAGCTCATGGATGCGTCTACTATTGAGGTTAGACTGTGCATCCTTTGATAGTACACCAATCCATATGTTTTTTTAAATGTGGCATAGGTGAGGTCTGCAGACTGATGCATGTTTTAAGTTAATTCTCTATATTGGAAATGTTGCCAAAGATTTGCATTCCCGATGCTTCCAAGACTTTTATGATGCTGTTTGTGTCCTAAGGTTTTGAAGATAGGTTCACCTTTGACTGGTGTCAATTGAAGGAGATCTCCAAAAACAATGACATGTTTTCCTCCAAAGAGTTCTTCGTAGTCTGTTTTGAGGACCTCTTGTAATCTGAGGTGAATCAAAGCCAACTTTAGATTGGAGACCAAGCTCACCTCAACTATTAGGAGCATTTTCATTTGTTTCAAAACACTGCGTAGCTCCATAGTAGATTCTGCTGAAAGTTTATAGTACTCTAATTTGTTTTGGTGTTCTACTGGAAGGAGTAGCAATCGGTGTAGAGTGACTCCACCTATGTTGTGAGCAGCCAAACCTGTAGGGGTGGTTATAACCTCAGAAAGGTTGTTGTTTGTTAATTGTTGGAGGCATTTACTGATCATTTTTATTATGATTGTTTTACCGGGCCCAGCTTCACCACTTACATACAGCAGTACAGGTTTGTAGTTGTCACAGGTGCAAGTTTTACTTTCATGCTGTATACCATGTTCAATGGTTTCACAAACGTTTACAAAAATGGTACGCTGTTCATTGTTTATTTGGGAATTTAGTACTACCAACTCTTCTGTAGAGTGTGCATAGCGGTGGTTACCTCTGTCATGGCAAATTCTGCCTCATTTGCTATGAGTGGCTCTCCAAGTGGTTCTTGGCTGCCTGTTTGCGAAGGTTCACTGCTCTCAGAAGTGTCTAAATTTAGTTCACTGTCCAATATGGTTTTGTACCGTGTAAAGGTTTCATCTGTAATTGTAATTTCAGTGGCATTGAAAGCATCTTCATAGAAGGGGTAGGTGGCTAATAAATCATCTTAATTTCTCCATGGTTTGAAAGGTTGCAGTAGAGCCATGTAGTACAGTTTTTTGTTTTGAGGAGTTTTTAAGGACAACTTCATATAATTAATTAGGCTGCATTTGTTAAGTTTCATCAGGCTGCCTTCACAACCTTCCACTCTGTATCTACCCTTTTCCTCATTTGGTGTCATGTTGTTTTTGTATGAGAATTTTTGGGCTACCTGGTACAAGCACAAGACTTCTAAAGTACTACTCCTGTTTGGGTAGATATATGTCCAATAAGTTGTTCTTCAAAATCTCCTGGCTGTTGGGGTTGCTTTCTTTGGCTATTGTTTGTATGTCTTTGTACGATTTAAGTAATCTTTTTCTGGATGCAGCAGGCCCAAGGTTTAGCCACACTATATTGTCAGATTTCCCATTTAAGGCTGTGCCCGTTAAGTGGTCAGCGGCTTCGTAGCTGCCACATTCTCTATGGGACAGCAGTTTAATGCCAAAGTGGTACCATTTTTGTGCCAGTGTTTTGTCAGAGGATATGTCATCCCAGAGGTCTTTGAGCTTTGTTTTTTCTGCTTTGGTTAAGTATGGGGTGACATATTGTGCAACAGCAGTGGAAATGTCTACAATGTACTGTACATCAACATTAGCATTCCATAAGAGGGCAATCATTGCATTGTAATCATTGATGTACTTTGATGCTACGCTCCTTTTTATGCAGTATGTGTTTTTAGCAGATTTTCCTTTCACATTGTGTTGAACCGAAGACATGAAGCTGTTTACTTGGACTGTTGTTGAAACTGGACTAGGGAAACCAAAGCAGCATTTGGTGTAGTATTTGCCTCTGTTCTAATATTTTCGTCCACAATACTTGTCACACTTGTACTCGTAGGTCACTATGGGTACTTTCCGAATGGGATTTCGCAAGTGACATAATTGTGAATGAACTGCAAAACAGTTTCATCACTCTCCTCACCAAATTTAGGAGCATCTTTAATCCACAAAAGCATGTGGATGTGTGGTGCTCCTCTGGCTTGATATTCTTGTCTCCAAAAGAAGTGTTCCACTTCTCCAAGGGGGGGGGTGCTTTATTGCAAATGAAGTGCAGCATGGCAAGGAAGCGATGATGAAAGTAGCATGAAACATTTACTGGATCAAGAGAGCGCAGCTCTCATGGTATTTTCATTTCTACACCTATTTTGTTTTTGTTTGCTATGCAAGGAAAGTGTGCAAGTCTTCCCATGCATACTCAGCATAACTTAAAGTGACAAACCATGTGGGTGGCCCAAGGTTGCGGAGCATACACTGTACATCTGCGTGCCGGTGGAACCAGTTCTCTTTCGTACCACACATGTTTGCCAAGAGATTTGTAACACTTGACTGTAAAACATCGTCCTTCTCTTGCACCTTTTAAAGTAGTTGTGTAGCAGACATGTTTTGGAAATGGAGACCTGTTTTTAATGTGTGTGCAATTCCATAACATAGCGATGCTAGTTCACTTTCTGAGAGCAGGTGGAATATGTACTCCACGGTCTGTCTAAAGCTAGGGTGTTCAGAATATATTTGTAAGCAGCGGTATTCTGATGCTGTTATTTGTGTGCCTCTTTCATCATATTTTCCACCTTTTCCAGTGGGGGAGAGTAGAGGAAAGGCTTGTGCTTCCACACTTTTTTCCCATATACTGATTGTTGCTCTATTGGCTTGCCGCATTTCATATGTTTCTAGTGCATCGTCTATGGTGTCTTTGGAGTGCAGTGGGTGAATTGTGTAGTGGTCTAAAATATTGAAGGCTGCACTAGGATCTAGACGTTCAAATTGGCCACTTGTTGAGGAGTCCTGAATTATTTCAGTTGTTTCTCTCAGGTTTTCTTGAACGTTTATTTCCTTGTAGTATTCATTGTTTTCTTTAAGGTACTGCAACGCCTCTCTAACTTTGATTAAGTCCACTAGGTGTTGCCAAATGTTTTGTGTTTTGTAGGTACACCATTTACCAGAATAATCAAAGATTTGTGTATTGGCCTTTGCACTCGTAGAGTCTTTACATTTTCTTTCAGATCTAACGGTAAATAGACTACTTTACCACAAATGCCTTTCAGTAATTTAGTGGGAAGCAATTTTGCAGTTTTCGGTTGAAGACGTATTATTGCACTGTTTGTATTATAATGCTCTCATACAAATTAAGCCACTGCAGTGTGATTGGCAGTGGAAATAGTTCCAAATTATTACTAATTGCCCGCGAAGGCCTTTGCTTATTGTTAAGTTTTGCAGTGCAGTATGTGCACAGAATGGAGGTGTTGGCAATTTTGTACTTGTTTTCTGCTAGAAGGTACAGAGCTAATTGAATCCATTGGGATTCTTCATTGCCTTCTATTTTCTGCATTATATCTACAGTTTTGGTGTATTTTGTATTTGTATTTTATTTATTTGTAACGCGCAAACCCACAGGCCCGGAGGCATCAGGGCGCAATTTGTACAGGTTACAGATATACATATGTACAGACATAATATTAAAAAAATTTACACAGAGACAGTAGGTGACTAAAGGAATCTATCTGCATATATGGTGCTCTTTCTATAGAAAGTTCTATGACAACACACCAACACACATACTTGGTTTGGCATTTCAGCAGAAGTGCTTTTGAACTTTTGTATTTCTTTTCTGTATGCGTGATATAAAAAGTTCATAGCTGTACTGTTGTCAGTACTGTTGTCTGAAAATTCTGCAGTTTGTAAGTTCTCTTCAGTTCCACAGTATTTCCTTTGGATGTGCTCAATTTCATCGAGCACTTGTTTGGCTGTACCATGTAGGAACATATCATTTAAATGTGGAGTGCTAAATCTGGAGTTTTTGCATAGTACAGTCTGTAAACTAGATTTCTGACTGTTGAATGGTGGTTGCTAACATTTTGATATAGCGGAAGGTGCTTTTGCAAGCTGGTCCAGAAATACAGGCTAAGGAATGTCTTCGTATTCCAGTGTAGTTGCGTATGGGACAGGATTCCATAGTTTGTAGTATTTTCATTTTTCTTTTGTCATTGCCTTTGACATACTGATTAAGGAAATGCTGCACATTTTTGATTAGGCATTGGCGAACGTTGCACATTGATGTGCAAGGCCATTTGTAGGTGAGGCATGTTGGTTTGGTGGATTGGAGAGTGACATCTAAGTTTGATGGGGATATTTCTGAATCTCTATGTACAAGCAACTTTGCTGGGATTAGTCACGGTAAAAGAAGAGAAGTCTAAATATTTGTTAATGATAAATATTTACTGGAATCCTGTCACAATAACTGCAGAATGATTCATCACCTCAGTTACAGCGATTATCGACCACTGTTTAATAACACTCTCAAACCTTGTCATAATAATTTGTGGAGATTTCAATTTCTCCTGGTATGAAGACCTGCAAACAAGCTCAATTCCGGCCTCCATAAACTTGTCAAGAGGTGGGCGTTGGAAACAAGCTTTAAAAGCAAGAAATTGTGAAATGATAAACGGTAGAGTAGAAAGTGATACTCCACCTGGTTTCACATGGCAGAGGGAGAGCTGTAAGAAAACATTAGATTACTTTTGGGTCAGCTCTTTATATTGGTCGACAATAGAACGCTTAGATATACATAAGTCATCTAAAAGCGATCATCATGCTTTGGAGTTGTCCATGCTAATGGCAAGGTGTGGTACAAAACTAATGTATAGTTGTCGACTTGAGATAAATCAAGGAGTGAACAGACTAAGAATAAACAACCAACAAATCCAAATGCTGAGCAAAAATCTAGAGGATTCGACCAATGCGGTAGACAAACGACTACATTTCTCACCTCTGCTTCAACAATTTTGCACCAAAAAACATCAGCTAAGGAGACTTGTCAAATAAATAAATACGCTTTCAGGGTGTTGGTGAGCACTGAGAAAAAGAAATTGACTAAAGACATAAGACTGTTGAAAAAAAGCAGAGGCAGTGATATGGAGATCAAAATCAGAAGGCGTAAGGCGAAATACCACAACTGGCTTAAATCATTCAAACTAATAAGAGATCAAGAACGAGCCAAACTGATGCTGAAGCTGATTGCACAACATAAAGTTAAAGACTTTTGGACAATTCTCAATAAAGGATCCTTATGTCAAGATGCAACATTAGCCAATGGAATTTCTGCATCTATTTGGGAAGATCATTTCAATTCAGTCTTTAATAGCAAACTGAGACAAACTGAGCCAATAACCCTGGATTGTTCAGTATCTTGGGACATGAACTAATCAAAAGATAAGATCATGTTAATGATCCAACAATTAAAAAACTCACGTGCTGCATGCCGTGATGGGTTGTCCAATATTATGCTAAAGGAAAAAAAGGAATTATGGGCCGAATTCATTGAGAACCTTTTCCAATTGATATCGACCTCAAAAAGTATTCCAACATCGTGGACAACATCAGTTATTGTGCCAATATTTAAGAAGGGCAATAGGGAAGATGTGAACAACTATCGCCCTATTTCCCTCCAGGACACAATAGGAAAAATATTTGCAACCTGTTTACAACAAAAATTAACATCATGGGCAAATGCCACAGGGCTAATGGATTGACGGCAAACAGCGTTCAACAAAGATAATACAGGAACTGAGGTGAACTTACTGATATTAAACATACTAAAACTTGATGCATTAAAACATAACAAGAACCTGTTTATAGCTTTTATTGACATGCGTCAAGCCTTTGACACAATCAATCGTGGAAAACTATGGATGAAACTCTTATCATGGTCCTGTCCGCAGGCCTTACTTCAACCGTTGATTGCACTGTATAATGACACCTCTACAAGAGTACGCTTGGACGCATCTGGTCATCTGACAAATGAAATAAAAACCTCTAAGGATGTAAAGCAGGGGTGCCCCTTAGCTGCACTCCTGTTTAAATTATTCATTTCAGATATCTCAAGTACTCTAGAAAATACCCATCGTATGCCAGTTGGGCATACTATGCAGATGACATCGTACTATTTGACCTAACCCAAATTGGTCTGCAACGACTTTTGACCAATTTGGTCTCATATTTCCAAGAAAATGACCTTGCGATCAACACGAAGAAATCCAAAATTATGGCGATTGGAGCAGCATCTATCTAACCAATTCAAGTGGACTGCAGCAGATGAGCCAACCGAGACTGTATCAGCAATCCGATATCTGGGTGTGTATATAAATAGCTTGAATTGTGAATCGGCTTGGGTGACTGTGTTGAAACATCGTATGTCCATACTAGTGATGCAAGGCCAAAAGCTTCATTTTGAATATGGCAAATTCACACTCATACCATTAAGGACCTTCTACGTACAGAAAGTAATCCCTGTAATTACGTATGGGGCAGAAGCAGGATGGAACATTGACAGTCGAATTTGGGCTGTATTGGAAGGCCAATTTTGGAAAAAAGTATTGCGACTCCCGAGCAGTACCTAGATTGTGGCACTAAGATATGAATTGGGCTTGGAAGCACTATATGGAACTATTCAATGAAAATCAATCGCAGCATTACGCAAAATGCATCTGTTAAACATAGCACCAGCGTACAAGATGTTTGAATCAACACAAAAGAATCGTCTTGCAGGAATTCTCCTGGCTTGGGCAAATACAATCAGGAAAATCTTAGAGACAGCTGATATCTCATGGCAGATGGTAATAGCAATGCCTCAACTTGCAAAGAAAAAACTAAGACAGTGGAACTGGATTTCGAATGAAGAGCAGCGCACATCAATGTCATCATCCTTGAATCTAGGTCTATCATGCAATTGCCTAGACAAACTTCCAAAATATCTATCAAGATTTCCTTCCCGATGGCATCGGAATAATTTTCTGAGGCTACGTCTGAACGTTTACAAAACTAAAGAAGTTTGATGGAGAAGACACAACATAAAGACTGCTGACAATCTTTGTCGATTTTGCACAACTGAAATAGAATCATTAAAACACCTAATTATGGAATGTCCCTCAATAACTACACAACGGTTATGTACCTTTGGCAGATTTGCTCCGGTTGACACTAATCTGGATGAATGGTGGTGGATGCTGTTGACTGGTAACAATGTGATGTTAACCTGTGCAGTGATTGATTTCTTTGAAAAACCTTTAGAGTAAGGATAAGTCTCTTTATTGAATCAAATCATATAGATACTGTATTTTTACAAATAAGTTATTAAGTCTAGCCAATTTTAATTTTTTGATAGGGAAACATTTTGGAAAATCAAAGATGGGCGAGCGGAAAGACGCTTTAAACGTCCATCATAAATGATTGAAGAATCACTAATGACTGGTTCTATGTGTTTGGTTGGACTTGTGTTTTTTCCTTTAGTGATGTCTTATGTGATGTCTTTGTTTTGTTTTGTAATTAAAGTTTGTATAAACTAATTGTTACAATAAAAAAAAAATTCTGAAAGCACTTTTTCCTCTTCCATTATGGTATTGTGTATCTTGTCAAACCTTCGTCCACTCCGATGTAAGGCAATTTGGTTAGTTTGTTGTGGTTTGTAGGATTCTTCATTAAAGTATGGCTCGGTGTCGGTGGGGTGACTCCACTCCCCTTTACAGATGTGGCCAAAGGTATCTATGCTGACATTGCGTTTGTTTCTAAGTAGTGCTTGCAATTTACCAATTAATCTTGTTAGTGGTGTCATTCTCTTCAAAATTACTATAACCAATTTCCGCTTCACACTTATAGCACTGTCTACAAGAGATTCTAGAATGACTTTTCTGCGGTAGGGTTTGAGGTTTGAGCATGATTTCTGCCCTCTACTTGTAAGATTCTGAACATGTTTTGTAAAATTACTTTTTTAGAATGCTTGCTTGTGATTACATTACCATTTGTATGTGCTTTCTTAGCAGTAGTTTGTTGCATTGTACTTAGTGGTTTTCTTTACATTCTCACATTTTTCCAGATCACCTACACTGTCTTTAGTGGTAGATGCATCCGTTTTCCTTAATGACTGAATTACCTCTTCTCCTTCACCTTTCTGTTGACGTTGAGTTAGCAGTGGATGGCTACTTTCTGTGTTTGTAGGTTGCGTGGCTCTCTTTCTGTGTTGCTTTCTACAGAGTTGCCGTTTGATAGGCATTGTATAGTAGATGTTGGTGAAGAAAGGGAAGTGTGGGTGTGCACATTTTCACATGTATATGTGTGCAATGTGAGTCAGTGGGTGAATGGGAGGGTAAGTAGCCATTTAACTGCAAGTGTGTCACTGTGCAGTGGTGTGTAAGTTTAGGTTGGGGACACTATGTTAGTATGTGGGTATTATTCTAATGGTGGTGACCTAACAAACACTTATCACTTGTAGAGGTGTGATCAGTAATAATGAAGTACATACTGATGGATGGGCACAATCTATATGCTACAGTAAAACAATAGCACACTTGTTTATTAAGACATATAAGAGAATGCTGGTATTGTACTTACTTTGTTGATTGCTGAGAGTAGGTTTACTGTAGGCTGTATTTTGAAATGCACACTCCAGTGGCTTTTCAGAGACAGGTGGGTACTGCGCCTTTATGAGAAGATGGTAAGAAAATATGTTGGCTAATGGCATAGTGCTTACATTTGTAAGTTACATTCGTCAAAACTATAGGGGGATGTCTTGGCAGGAAGATGAAGTGTGTGTGTATAAATGGAAGGCTTACAATATGAATGGGTACTTGGGAGCTTAAGCATGTTTGTTAAGGGAGTAGGTGGGCTATGTGCGCTATTTGTTAGGGTAGTGTATCACTTGTTAAGAAAAACGTGTGTGAATTAATGTAGGCCTGTGCACTTGAAAAATGCAGTACTCCGCGGTGTGGAAGGATGAGACAAAAGGTGCAGAAAGATGTACAGAGTGCAAAGCACAATGCTTTTGGGCGTCCATTTGCATGTAGTTCTTTGCATATGTATGCTTATTACATGAGTGCAGGCATTGCTTGTGGGTTTTAATTTCATTATGCACATTTACGAATGTTACTGTTGTGAATGTGGACATAACCTTCTTTATTGCTTAACTGCTGTTATTATCTATGATGTGCGGGTGGAAAATGTCGTTATGCTTGAAATGTATGCACTTCGCATAGTTTTGTGAGAAAGGCTGCCTGATAATTTTGTGTGAGATTTGTACAAATTTGATCGGAGGCGCTTTAATGGGGGAAAGCATTGTAAAAATGACGGCACAAAAGAACAGACTGTTTCCGT
Organism: Ambystoma mexicanum; assembly: GCF_040938575.1. Taxonomy (NCBI): domain Eukaryota; kingdom Metazoa; phylum Chordata; class Amphibia; order Caudata; family Ambystomatidae; genus Ambystoma; species Ambystoma mexicanum. The sequence goes on along the minus strand of NC_090924.1, from coordinate 1,430,528,756 downwards.
ATACGAATGGCTGTTGTGGCCAAATGGTACCTTTGCCACCGCCTACCACTGTAGGAGCAATTTAATGGTAGGTAATGGGAGACATAACAGTACACATTTTGAGTACGTTAAGGAGATTCACTCTGAGGTACCCTGTTGCTACTCAGTTATATCACAGTTGGCACTGTACTGTAGAAAAAATTGTAATACCGACTAGGCGTGGTGATGGGTAGCGATGCTGATGTTTGTGGGTGCAGAACGTTTGTGGGTGCAGAACGCGTAAATCATTGTACAGTACTTTCTCGTGCTGGTGCATTTGATTCACAGGACATTTGACCTCTGCGTATTTAATGGTTGTTATGCACTGTTCAATAGATGTCATAGCATTACATGCACAGTTCTTTGATGTAATTGGTGGATGTGCATGTAATGCTTTAACAGTAGCCAATCAGGGAGCGTTGCTAAAAGAGTACTTGAAAGGGAAGAAGGACTGGCCCTGCTTCACAGGGCCGTGGCCCTTGCGGTAGTTGGGGAAATCGCACATACTACATGCTGTCCTTCGTAATGTGCTTGCCATGGATATGGGACTACGGTTTAGCGATTTATGTGAATGTCTGCTTTTGTGTTCCATGCTAGGATGTTCTTTTGTGCCCATGAGAGCGTTAATGCTTATAGTGTGACGTTTGTCAGTAGCAGTGATTTGTTTTCCCCACCTATTGAAATTAGTAATCTGCTGCACTATGTACAATGTACGATGCAGACATATGTGTAGTAATGTACGGAGGACAAGCCGAGAGCAATCCCTAACAAGGAGCCCACAAAAAGGTGTTTCTTTCCATGTCCCTTTAGCAAAATTTGAAAGATACACTTTTCTCAACTTCTGCGAATATGCCCATTTTCTATGATGCTTAAAATGTGTTTGTGCAGCCCCCTACACAGGGCAATATGTTGGTAAAAGCTGCGCCTTTTGGGGGCATACACGTGCTACATCCAGGTTTTTTGAGGGTGGCTGCAATGGAAGTGGGACTGTGCAGGAGTTGGGATTGGTCAATAACATTTCGTGGGTGTGATGTGTAGCAACAGATTGTGCCAGAACATATGTTTGCCAATAGCAGTGGAAATGGCTATGGGGATGGTTGTGCCACTCAGTAGGCACACTATTTGGCTGTTGGGCGACTCGTGGATACACTGGGTACAAGTTTACGCAGAACATTGTGCACTAGCAGCACACCTTGGTTTCCATAATGTCGATGTGTACTGGTACGGAATACGTGGGATGAAGTGGTTCCATGTGGGTCCTCTTTGTGCCATTTGGTGATGCTTGCTCATCCAGACATTATTATTGTTCATTGTGGAGGACACAGTGTAGGGCTTGTTACCGGCATTTCACTGCAGTTTGCAATGAAGGAGACATTTCGGCAACTCATGGAAATGTTTCCAAAATCACACATTATTTTTTATCGCATTGCCCAGGGACAGATGAGGCTGCATTCTTCCTTCTGTGGCCCACAAATGGAGAAAGCGCAGCGCAATGTAAACAAGGCTGTTTGTGCTTTTTTGGGCGACGTTGGCATGTTCTCCTTCCACAATGAAAACATTACGTTTCGTTGTAGGAACATTTTTAGTTCAGATGGAGTTCATCTGAGTGATGCTGGCAATGAGCTCTTTCTGCGTAATATCAAAAATGCCGTGCAGCACTTCTTGCAAGTGTAGGAAGCATTTTCCCTGTGGTTGTTCACCACTTTTAACTTTGCAAATACAAACATCACAAAAAGGCTCTTTTCAAAGCCACCACTTTTTGCAAATGCGTACAATGCTTTTGAAGGTGTCCTGCCGCCCATTGTTGCCATCTCTGTACACAGCGCTTATAGGCAGCGTCACCGCCTGCATGCTTGCATTCAATTTCTATTTTCAACAGTGCAAGGTGGCTCTGAACAGAGCCTTTTTATTCCCCCCACCTTCTGGCTGTTTATCGTTTTTCCTGTTGTTATAAAACACGCCAGAAAAGCCAGCAGTGGAAGGGAGATTTGGCAAAGGGTACCAACCACAGGGATACGAAATTGTATGTGGAGAGCAGAAGATGTGGGGTGCACTTTACTTGGGTAAGGGACAGTGTTTGTCATGCTCCCGGACAGAAGCCTCAAAAGCACTTTGCAAATGTTCTCCCCTACACAGTACCGCATCGCAGTATAAGTACAATACAATGGCTTTTGAAAGGTAGGGGTCTGTTGCAGTGCGTATGTACTCTAAGGCTGCTTGTGGGACGTGGTGGCCCACTGGAGTGTCCCTAGTAGTGGCAGGAGCAGATGCGGAGAATGCTGTACAGGACAATAACCTACAGCCTGCTTGGAAGGGGACAACCCTCCGAATAGCTGGTGGTGGTTTGCTTTCACGATCCGCCGCATGGAGGTGGTGCCATAGCTGTACAAGCCAGGTTTTCCGTGACTGAGTACTATGTTGCACTCCATGCACTGCACCTGGTTTGCACGAGATTTTGGCACATCTCCAATGGTCCTAAATAGTTTCCACATCCAGGATTGATGCTGGCTGCAGGGAAAGGGGATTTCTTCTACTTTATTCTCATTTCCTTTTCAATGTCGCTCCACATTATGACACCTGTCCCCATGCTCATAATCTTCAGAAGGAGGTGTTGGTGGTGAGGGTGTGGGTGCTCCTAGGTGAAAGGTAGTAGCAGAAGCTCTGGTGGCCATTACTTGGAGAAGTACTTTGCAGGCACAAAATCGGTGAGAAAGCAATTTCTGCCCGAACCAATGTGCACCAGTGCTCTTCTCTAGAAAGCCAAACAGAGCACTTGTGGGGTGAGCCCTTTTATAGGGTTGTTGTGGATCAGGTGACACTGCTGAGTGGCACTAACTCTTTCCCTACAATATCTACATGTAGAAGGAAGAGTGTAGGGTCTCTGTAAGGGTGCACTATCACTGTAACACGCCATACATTGCAGAACATGTCCTCTTTTGATGTGTACGGATCTATGTTGTGTCCGCCAAATAAGGGACCGCACGCACCGTTGACCCATTACCATGGTGACGTGGCCATTGTTCTCCATTATCATGCTTGTTTGCGGGACGTATATTGGCTGTTATACTTTGTGGCCACGTGCATAGTTCTCCTACAGATACCTTTGCCATCCCCGGGCTACTTAAGTGTATGGCACAGGTACATTGCACATTTCTACCTAAGCTTGGTGTGAGCACGATACAGTAGGTGGAATGTTTACGTGTAAAAATACTCGCAGGATGTGACAGCATGCTTCTGGCTACTACAACTACATCACATGTTTATCTGCATATGTTCACCAGGGACAGTGTTATCAGGCGTCACAGGATGATACACGCATGTGTGCAGTTGGGCCACAGCTAAATAAAACACCTGCAACTATTTACAGGCAGTTGTGTACATGCAAACATGTGGCCCGTAATGGCGTCCTACGGATGATTTTATTGTGATTGCGTACAGGGCACCCAGGTGTGGCGGTCGTCTGCCTCCTCCATTTTTCTCACTTGCAATCATCCCCACTAGTGCTGTGCCCTTCACACTTACAATGGCCTTGTTAAACGAAAAGAAAAGGGACACACACAATCAGTACAAATTAACATATGAATCTTTATTCGCACACATTCATAGCGACTAATCGGAAAGGGAAGGGGGACCAGAAACAGATACATATATTGGGGATTTTCCAATTTCACCAAGCTGATGGTGAGGGGAAGAAGGGATTGAGGTCTCATCAATGACATTTTTGATGTCATCTTTGATGTCATGGGTGTTAGTCCTTGCAGTGCAAAGTGGTAGCGCGAGTTATGGTTGCGTACCTTACCATAACTTGTGAATTTCTGGGGTTTGTAGGTTATACCTGTAACCATAACGTCCCTGTAGCAATGTTTTTCCATTGATTTTCATATGTTTTATAGTAGTGCAACTTAACCATAACATCCCTTTAGCAACGTTTTTTGTTAGTGAATTTCATAGGTTTTTAGTAGGGCACTTTAACCTTAACGTTGCTTTAGGCTCGTTTTTTCAATAAAGGGATATGTTTTTAGTAGTGCAACTTTGCCATAACGTCCCTTTAACAATGTTTTTAGTGTATATATATATATACATATATATATGTATATATGGGATAAATCACTCACCGTAATCGTATTTCTGATGCTTGTATCTGCTTAGATTCACATGCTGTGCATAGGCCGATATCTAGTGGAAGCTGCAGAGTATTACAGTTTGTTTTTCGAAACTCGAAAATGGGCGCCGACCCAGGGCGTGCCAGTAATACTATCCCTAGTGTGACGTCCACTGTACCCATGATCCCTCACACGTCTAGGACCCTAAGACTGTATTTTTTCTGACATGAGGTAGCATGTGGAGTAGTGTGAGTACAGATTATCCAAGCAGATAGATAGAAAGATAAGACTACAAGCATCCATGCGCCTTCTCTCAGAGGGGAGGAAGGGTGGGTCGCATGTGAATCTAAGCAGATACAAGCAACATAAATACGATTACGGTGAGTAATGTATCCCTCTGAGGCTTGTGGAATCTGCTTAGATCACATGCTGTGCATAGATTAGCGAGCAGTGTTGGAAGAAGGAGGTGGGATGTGAGAAGGATCATGAGCAAATAAATGTCTTAGAACCGCTTGTCCCACTTGTGTATCTGTCTTGGAAAGGGTGTCAATGCAGTAGTGCTGAGTAAAAGTGTGAATAGAGCTCCAAGTAGCTGGTTTGCAAATGGTAACAAGGGGTACATTTGCAATGAAAGCCAGAGTGGCCCCAATGCCTCCTGTAGAGTGGGCTCTTGGCGTCAAAGGCAGAGTTTTTTCATAAAGGGAGTAACACAGCTGGATACAATTTATAATCCACTTTGAGATGGCACCTTTAGAGACGCGATCTCCCTCTCTGCCTGTAGCTATGGAGATAAACAGTTGGTCTGTTTTCCTTAGCGGTCTGGTTTTGTTTACATAGTATAGGACCGCCCTACGCACATCTAGGGTGTGTAGTTTCACCTCAGCTGAGCTTTGTGGGTCTTCGAAGAAAGCCGTAAGCTCGATGGACTGGTTAACGTGGAATTTAGAAATAAACTTAGGTGAGAACCTGGGGTGTGTACGTAAAACCAGTTTATTTTTATGAACAGTAAGGAAAGGATCCTGCACTGACAGAGCCTGAATTTCACTGACCCTTCTCATAGATGTAATGGCTACTAAGAAGGCAGTCTTATAAGTCAGGTGTTTGAGACTGCTTTTATGCATGGGCTCGAATGGGGGGCCCATGAGTATAGATAGCACCACATTAAGGTCCCATCCTGGTGGTGGGTTAGAAATGGGAGGGTGAAGTCTCTTTACTCCTTCCGTGAAGGCTTTAACCACTGGTACTTTCCACCATGACACCTTGTTATGGGAGGTGGTGTATGCTGACAGAGCTGCCAGGTGTACCTTAAGTGAATTAAATACCAACCCTGCGTCCAGCAGGTGGAGCATGTAGGTGACAATAGTGGAAGGAGTGCAATCAACTGGGTTGATTTGCTTATCCTGGCACCAGATAACAAATCTTTTCCATTTGTCAAAGTAGCAGTGCCTTGTGTTTGGCTTCCTAGATTCTTTTAGGATGTCCATACACCTCTGAGGTAAATTTAGATGTCCAAACTCTATGACCTCAGGAGCCATGCTGCCAGGTTCATTGAGTTGGGTTGAGGATGCACTGTCTGACCTCGGTGCTGGGACAGTAGGTTGTACCAGCAAGGGAGTTTGATGGGTTTGCACACCGCTAGTCTGCGTAAGTGTGGGAACCACAGTTGCCTCACCCACATGGGAGTAACTAGGCCGAGCGTCATCGATTCCCTGTGCATCTTGTTGACCACCTTCCTGATGAGAGAGGTTGGTGGAACATCCGTGACCAGTTCATCCACAGGGCGTGCCCCTGGGAGTCTGGTTGGGGGAACCTGTATGCGAATCCTGGGCACTGTCTGTTTTCACTTGTGGCAAATAGGTCTATAGTGGGGAAACCCTATTGAGAGAAGAGATATTCTACGATTTCTCTGTGTAGACACCATTCGTGTTCTTCTGGGAGGGGATCTCTGCTCAAAGCGTCCGCCAGAGAATTGAGATCCCCTGGAACATGTTGAGATGACAGGTAAATGTTCCGTCTGAGTGCCCATATCCAAATTTTCTGGGCAAGCTTGGACAGATTTGGAGAACAAGTCCCTCCCTGCTTGTTCAGGTAAAACATTGCTGTTGTGAAGTCTGTCAGGATCTGCACTGACAGGTTCAACAGGTAGGGCTCGAACGCTTGAAGCGCTCTGAATACTGCCAGAAGCTCTAGCAGATTGATATGATTCTTGGCCACTGAGTGAGACAAGAGACCCTGAGCTGTGTGGTGGAGAAGGTGTGCTCCCCACCCTGACAGGGATGCGTCTGTTGTGACTACAGCCTGTACCTCGGGATGGTAAAAGGGTTTCCCCTTTGACAGGTTTTCCCTTGTCCACCAGTGAAGACTTTGTACAAGTGTTGGCGAAACGACCACTAGATCATCCCACTGACCACTTGCCTGAGACCACTGTTTTGCCAACCATTCTTGCATGGGATGCATGCGCAAGCGCCCGTGGGGGACCAGGTAAATACATGACGCCATCATGCCCAGCAAACGCATCGATTTGCGCACCGTTATCTGGCGACCGGCCTGATATAGTGGAATTTGCAGCAGTAGATTCCGAATTCTTTCCTCTGATGGAAAGGCCAACCCCTCTTGTGTGTTTAGGACAGCTCCTAGCAACTGTTTGGAGGTGCTTGGCACCAGACTTGACTTTTTCTCGTTTATGGAGAAACCCAATTCGAAGAGGAGGTTGATAGTTCTCTGAATGTTTGATCTGCAAATTACTGGGGTCTCCCCCATGATGAGCCATTCGTCCAGGTAAGGGTACACTGGGATTGCCTCCCTGCCGCCGCCACCGGCAGTACTTTGGTGAATACCCTTGGAGCCGAGGCTATACCGAAGGGCAGTACCTTGAACTGGTAGTGCTGACTGTCCACCTTGAAGCGCAAGAATCTTCTGTGCACTGGGAACATGGAAATATGAAAATAGGCATCTTTCATGTCTAATGTTGCCATGTAATCCCCCTTTTTTAGGAGGGGGATTACCTCTTGGAGAGAAGTCATGTGAAATTTTTGGGGCTTGACATACTTGTTTACAGGCCGTAAATCCAATACTGGGCACATTGTCGAATCTTTTTTTGGCACAAGGAATAAGTTCAATAAATACCCTTGTTTACCTGGTGTCCCGGGACGAGTTCTATCGCGTCCTTTGCTAGAAGATTGGCGATCTCTTCGAGGAGGATCTTCTGGTGGTCTAAGGAATGTACCTTTTGACGTGGAGACTGGTTTCGGGGATGCTCTAACAGTTCTATGCAGTATCCTGCGAACACTGTGGACAGCACCCATCTGTCTGATGTGATCCCTTCCCAAGCTTGGGTGAAGTTGGAAATGTGTCCCCCTACTGGGGATGCATGAGAAGGGTCCCTGAACGGAATGTCACTGCTTTGCGGGAGGCATGGCGCCACCTCTATTGTGGCTGCCTCTACCCTTACCGCGTCCCCTTTTGTTACCTCTGCCATAACTTTGGGTAGACTGCTGGTTATTGTTATTCCATGGTGTACCCTGCCCCTGGGAATAGTTGGAGCCTCTTTGTGAATTTTGGCCACGTGGGTAACGAAAATTGCCATTCCCTCTTTGATTCGGGGGTCTGTTGGTTAACTGGCCCAGGGATTTGAGAGTCTCGTACTCATCTTTGGCATTTTACCGCCTTGCCAAACAGTAGATCAGGCTCCACCGGTTTATCTATTAAGTATGCTTGTGTCTCGGGTTTAAACCCAGATTGTCTTAACCAAGCATGCCTTTTGATAACAGTGCTCTCTGCTGTCAGCCTGCCGGCATTATCCGCGGCATCAAAGGTTGCTTTAAGGATGCAACCGGACACGGCTCTTCCCTCTGACGCAACCTGTGCCAGCTGGCTTTTTAAAGGTTCTGGGGCGGAGTCGATGAGTGCCGCAACTTCTTCCCACTGATAGCAGTTGTAACTCGCCAGCAAGGTGGTGGAGTTGGCAATCCTTGCCTGGTAGGCGGAAGTGGAGGCTACCTTCCTTCCCAACCCATAGATCTTTTTTCTCTCCTTGTCGGGGGGAGCTTCAGATGATGATAGGGGTGTTCCCACCCCCTTTCGGGTATTAGTCACTACCAGGGAGTCAGGTTTCAGTTGCCCCCTTATGTACAGCGGGTCTGACTGGGCTGCCTTGAACAGTTTTTCGATCCTGGGGTTTACTGCCCTGGTGAGGTTGGGATTGTGAAGGGAAGGGTCTATTCTCCTTTGTATAGACTTGAGAATAGGGATGGCCTGGGCAACAGGTCTCTTTTCTCCCACTAGTTCCTCGGCAAAGTCCCTCTCCTCATGTGCTCCCTGAATATCTATGCAGAAGTGTTCTGCCGCTCTAGACAAAACCTCATTTAAGAGAGGTTAGTTGTCGACAGGAGAGTCGGTAACTGGAGGTTCTTTGCCTACTGGGGAGTCTACTCTGTAGGCTCCTGGGTCATCCTCATCCACCTCTTAGTCCTCATCATCCCCATAGTAATCCATCCCAGTTTGGTCATCCAACGTGGCCAATTCTGGATCTACATTTAATGGATCCTCATCATACTGAGAGTATGGCTGTACGTAGAAAGGGTCAGCAGACCGACTTTGCGTTGGTGCCTCAACTCGAGGTTTCTTACCAGGGGGTTGCGGGTCCCTAGACCCTGAGGGAGTAGCCCCGTCAGGGGTATAGGAGAGGAAGTGCTCTGGATTCTTGGCATAGAAGTCTGCTAGGGGTGACATTCTAGACATAACTCTGTCTATATCCTCACTTGACCATTCTTTAGAGCTAGGGATTACCTTTTCCTGGGAGGGTTTCCCTGCTATATCCTGACTGGACCTATGGCATTGTGCAGGGGTCTTGGATATTTTTACAGAAGACTGAGACCTGTCTTTATGTTGTGGTGCAGATGAAGGCTGATAATGTTTCTTCTGATGCTTTCCCCTCTCCCCGTGAGTGGAAGAGTGCTTCGCTGGTGTTTTCACCTTTTTGGAGCTTTTCGACGTCTGGTGTCGAGATTCGGGGGTGGTGTCCCTTTCCTTAGAGTGTGGAGGTCGGGACACAGGAGTAACTGTCATGCAGTCTCCTGACGCCGACTCCTGGAGTGCGGCCTGGGGATGGTGGTCAGCTTCATCTTCCGACGATCGAATCTCTGTTACCTTAGTGAGCGAGGCACTCTTGGCAACAGTGGATGGTTGCCTGGTGTCATGCGGCGATCTTGATCGAGAACACCCAGAGGACACCGATTTGGTGGACTGTTCTCTGTGTGCCTCTTTCTGGGAACTCGACACGCGCGTCTAGTCTCGGTTGGACTTCGAGTATTTAGTGGAAGTGGTGTGGGTAGCGCTCGTGTCGCCGGGGGTGTTCCCCATAGCTGCCCTGCCGGACAACCTTCCGAGGTCGGGGACTTGCGCTTGGCTGTCTCTCGATGCCACGTTACCCTCGCTGTCCGATAGCACGGCCTTGCTGCCATCACTGAAGGCACCCTCCGCTTCCATGGCCTCTCGTTGCCTGGTGTGGTGGGCCCAACGTTTGATCGAACAGTCTTTTAGGGTCCTCGGCTTAAACCGACTACACGCTCTGCAGTTCGCCTCGGGGTGGTCCCTCGGCAAGCAGAGGTTACAGGTGGCCTGTCTGTCAACCCAAGGGTATTTGCAGTTGCACTTGGGGCAAAATTGGAAAGGGGTACCCTCCATACGCACCCTGTGGCAGCGGGCTAGTGTGTGTAGGAATATATAAGAAAATGTATATATATATATATGAGTGTAGAGTATTTACCAACCGCCACTCTCCCTACTTGCAGGGCCGAGGCCAGAGGCCTTCCAAGGCCCGCGCCGAGCCCAGAGGCCTTCCGAGGCCCAAAGTCCGTCGTGCAGCTCTCGACGGTTGTATTCTTCTCCGGGCCGGCGTCGAGCGTCGAACTTTGGTGACTCGACGTTGGGATGAGAAAATGGGGAAATATTATGATATTTTGCAAAATTATGGCTAAAGCCAGGGAACTCTGCGGGATGCTTCCGACCAGTATGGCAGAAAAAAACAATCTGAGGGTCCTAGACACGTGAGGGATCATGGGTACAGTGGACGTCACACTAGGGATAGTATTACTGGCACGCCCTGTGTCGACGCCCATTTTTGAGTTTCGAAAAAAACAACTGTAATACTCTGCAGCTTCCACTAGATGTCGGCATATGCACAGCATGTGATCTAAGCAGATTCCACAAGCCTCAGAAATATATATATATTTGTCTTCATTTGCATCTGATTATTTCATCCTTCCTTTAAATTCTTCAGAGGGTCCCTCTGCTCGACTTTTATTTGGCTCCTCGATCAGTCATAAAGCATGTCTGCGGTGACAGCTTTTCAACTGATTTATGTGGACCAATTTTTCTTCTTTCTGTTCTCCTTTTGGGATGCAGATCTTGTTGGCAACAGGTGATATTTTATTTACAATTTCAAAGGCACCATGCCAAGATGGGAGGAATTTCTGATCCTTGGTCTGATTCCTTTGAAAATTGTACTTGTAAACCTTATCCCCTACTTCATATTCTTTCTTGGTAGTCTTCATTCCTTCAGCCAACTTTTCTAAATTGTGCTGAGCATATGCAGAAGCATGCTGGAGGTGCTTCCTTAAATGTTCAATGTACTCATGAGTAGTGGACGCATTTATCAGTGTCGGCTCCTGTGTCCTATATAGCAGATGCCGGTTATGGGCGCAAATGGAGACTTCTTTGTTGCAGAAGATGGTGTAGACCTAATAGCCATCAGGAGAAGAGGTAAGAGGCTGCCATGAACTTTTTAATATACTCACAAGTGTTTTGTTGTATCTCTCTACCCTTGCTTGAGGCCAGGCAGTAGGCAATGTGGAGTTCTCTTTTCCCCTAGACTCTCCCACATATTTGCCATCATGTCACTGATAAAATGGCTTCCTCGAACTGACTCAATCATTTACAGGAGGCAGAAACAAGAGAAGATGTGGTTGATCATTCGTTCAGCAGTTGTCTCCGCCTTACAATTCGGGGCTGGAAAACATTCTACCCACTTTTTCAACAAGTATGTCCCAGTCAACATATACTTGTTTCCTCTGGAGGAGTCAATCATTGGCATGATGAAATCCACTTGCACATCTGATCAATGCAGTATCATTCCCCTTTTTTGTAGGGGGGCTCTTTGTGTGAGTTTACTGGCTTGTTATTGAGCACACACAAAACACTCCTTTAGGTAAGTGTTGACGTCCTGGCCCATGTGTGGCTAGTAAGCAACCATGCATAAGATTTCTAATGTTGTGAAACCCCCTATAACCGGCAGTGGATGCATCATGGGTGTGATTCAACATCAGGCTTCAGAATGTAGTAGGTACCACCCACTGGTCACAGCCACCTAGAGCTCTCCTTACCAACAAACCGTCTTGGATCCGGAACATCTTAGAAAACTTCATCAACACCCGGAGATCCTCTTTACTGTTAAAGGAGAGTTCACAGTGTCTTTGATGTGTCCATACCATTTCCCAATGATTTCCCAATGATTGGGTCCTCTTTCTGTGCAGTGATCAAATCTGCACCTGGGGTATATTTACCCCACTGGGCAGTCGAGAGTTTGGTGTTTGCACGAGTTTGTAACCTGGTGACAGCAGCAATTTGGATTTCCCCCAGCAGGGATTCTGTTTCTATGAAATACCCATGTAGAGTTCTGGTTTTAGCCAGCTGGTCCGCCAGGTCATCCCCAGTCTTATCTGCCCCCTCTATCTTGGAATTACCTCCTATATTCTTCCAATGGATGGTCATCTTGTTGGAGGCCACCCTGGATCAGTTTGGCATGCTTTACTGTTTTGTTTTTGGCAAAAAGCATGCCTCGATTCTTCTTGTTAATCAGGTGCTCCACAAACACATTCCGGTGCTAACTTCAGCCCCACAATGAAAGAGAGATGTAAAAAGCAGCAATCGCCTCTACGGGAGCACACGTAATGAAAGACATCCATTACAGGGCAATAACTTCTGCACCACTCGCCCGCTTGGGGATTAAGCTCTATAAAATGCTAACACTTGTACATAGCCATGTCTCTATTTGATCTAATTTTTCAGCTGTCAAGGGCTGCAGCTGTGTCAAATCCTGATAGTTCCATGATGAACGTATGTTTAGAGATAAACAGCATTCTGGGACAATTGAGCTGAAATGATGGTCAGTTAAGGTGATCTCTTTTAGTATTTTTCCAACGTATGGTGGAATTTGCAGTGTAGGTTATATTTTTTGTTTGCTCCGTATAATAATTTGCACCTTAAATAATACTTTAAACTTTGGGTTTCTAGCCATGGAATTACAGTTCTTAATATTTGCCAAATGCCCATTATGGACCTTAAACTATAAGCATCAAAAGCGATGGCCGTGTCATGCCCACCTGGAAGACAGGTCCCTGGGGACTGGTGGGTGAGACGCCTTCTGGTTTCTCACAGTAGGCCCATATAACTTACCTCCCGCCCCCTTACCGCCATTATACTGGAACAGCAAGATGAGAGCTGCATGTGGGACCCCCTGTGTTGTCCCTATACCACATTGTGTATATGAGAGATGCTATGTACTCAGACAAGCATACTGAATGTACCCTCACATCGAGAGAGTGGATGGATGTCTTCACGCACCATTAGACATCATGGTGTGCAGAGTGACATCTGACAAGGGCAGAGTAATGTCATGAAGAAGATATACGAGAACATGCCGAATTAATATGAAAATACTTTAGAATGATTTATGTAACAGAAGTGTCAAGAGAAAAATGTACAAAATAATAAAGTAATCATGTATGCAAAAAGAAGATAAAGTAACTTGTGGATCAATAGGTGTAAATGAGCAGCAACACATGGTAGATGAGATAAATAGAAGCGTTCTAGGTGGGCGCTGTTGAGCAGCCTGCAAGATGGCTGCTTAGCTCTCATGCTCCGTGCCTGGCTGCTCTTCATCCGTACATATCAGCGGATACATACGCCATCAGAGCTCCGGAGTCCGAGAATCAGGCTGCCAATGTAGTGGGCAACACCACGATACCTCGCTTGGGCGGATCAGAGCGCTGGATGCCCTGGTACCGGTGGGCTCCCCGGACAGCTGAGGCCTCGTTGTTGCTGGATTGGGCTGCGGCCTCGCCCACTGTGGATCTCTCGGGGCCGGGTCCCTGCCCGCCCTCTCCCCCTTGCCTGCGGGGCCTGGAGATTGGGCGGCGGTCTCGGGGCTCTCCCGCCCGCCTGGCCTTGTGGGCGGCCCCGCGGACCGTTGGGCTTCATCGCCTCGCCAACGCTCTCCCTCCTCCTAGCCGGTTGGCCCCGGCTCCTCTCCCGGACTGCCTCTCGAGGGAGGTGGGGGCAGCCGGCCCCGCAGACAGCTTCCTGCGGAGGCCGCCGGAGCGGCCTCCTCGACCTGTCTCCCTCACAGCACCCTGGGGACTCTCCGGAGCTCCGCGAGCGGCCCCGCGCCCCGCGCCCCGCTGGGCCTCCTCTGCCTGGCCTGCCTCCCGAGTGGGTTGGAGGTGGGCAGGCCTGCCGTCACACATCTGCACGGGCCGCCGAGGCGCCAAGGACTTTTCCGACCGCCTGGCCTGGCGCCGCTGGGCTCCCCTTCCGCCCCCGCTCTTCCGATAGCCCACCACCTGGGGCCGACTCCACTTCCCGAACTGCCTCCCGAGCGGGGCGGGGCGGGCGGGCTCGCTAACACTCTCCTGCGGGAGCCGCTGGAGCAGCCTCCCCAACTCGGTCCCTCACAATACCGGATCACTGGCCCCCCTCTGACCGCCTGGGGTGGACCCTCTGCCGGCGGCCCCCACAGACCGAGGTCCCTGGTGGCGGCCGAACGCCGGGGCTTCCCTGCTCCATCTGGGGGCTGCCCTCTAGTCCTCAGCCTGCTCTTCCTGCCACTGGCCGCCTGCGGGGCATCCCACCTCCTGCTGCTACTTGGACCACCGCACCCCTGCCTCCTCTATGCTGCCCGCGGATCCTGGGAAGCCACGCTGGATCTCGCCCGCGCCTGACGCCACATCCATCGGCCTGCTGACTGGGACTGGGTACAGGTGAAGAGTGGTGGGTCCTTCACTGCAGCTTGCCGCCCCCCTCTACTTCACCAATCCTTTGGGGGCTCCACTGCGGAGCACTATCACCCCCCACACTTTCGGAGAGCTTTGTATAACCCTGGAGCCTTGCTGCGCCTGCATTACGGACGACCTCTGGGGGGATCACCCTGCTCCTGCCAACCCCCATTGCCAACCTCCCACTCCCCCACCTGCTGCCTGGCGTCCTGGGCCTGGGGTGCGCTGTGTGGTGATCGCTCTCTAACTGCTACTCGACCTGATCCTTGCTGGGCCTGTCTCTATGCTATAGTCCCCTAGCACTCCCCCCAGCCGGACCTCCTCGGACTGGGATATACGCGCCCCGCTGCGCACCTGCCTGCTGTGCACCTCGCTCTCATCCCTATACAGTGATTAGCCCTGTATGGCCTGCCGCCCCCTCTGAGACCCCCACCATCGCCTGCCCTGCGGCCTGGCACGCGCTTTCTGATTTACCGCCCTCTGGATCTTGGTTCATCGCCAACATGTCTGGCAAGTCACGTGGGTCCAACAAATCTGGGGCAATGGACAAATTCGCCAAAAACCTCTCCAGACAGGAGCAGGGAGGAACTACCCCACCTCAGGATGTTTCCTCGCCCCCCCCCCTCAGCCAGACCTTTCAATACTGATGGAATCTAGGGCCAAAAACTTTGCTTCGTTCCATGCAAAACTCGACGACATCAATGCCAGTGTCGCATCACTGCGCACTAAATTGGACCAACATGATACCAGGCTGGTCGAGGCTGAGACCAGGATCGGGGCCAACGAGGATGTGGTGCACACACTCCAGAGCACGGTCTCCGATCTGGTGCGCGATATAAAGCAGGTTAAGGCGAAATGCGATGACTTGGAGTCCAGATCCTGCAGGAACAACATCCGCATCATCGGGGATCCGGAGGCGGCCCTCAAGGGCAAAATGGAACATGCTGTCGAAAACCTCCTGAAAGACCTCCTGGGCAATCCTCAACTCTCCCCATTTTTCACTATTGAGCGCGCCCATCGCGCACTGGCTCCCCGCCCCAAACCCGGTGATTTTCCCAGACCAATCATCGCCAAGGTTCTCAGTTTCAGGGATAGGGATCTCATTCTACGTCTGGCTCGAGAGAAGGGTGAACTGAAATTTGAGTCCCAGACAATCCGTATTTTCCCCGACTTCTCTGTCAATGTCCAAATGGAGCGCAGACAATTCAATGGTGTGAAAAAACTGCTCAGGGAGAGAAGGGTGGAATACGCCATGCTGTTCCCCGCAAGGCTGAAGCTTACCCACCGCAAGAAGTTGTATTTTTTCACGGTCCCAGAGGAGGCGGTGAAATTTATTGAATCCCATATTCCTCTCCCTGGCCCTCTCGACGAACCATCAGCGGAGGGTTAAGTGGATTGGCCTCGCCCCGAGACTCGAATCCTTTACTGTACTGATGGCCTCCTCGCCATCTACACTTGCCTTGCAATCTCATGAACCCTTGTCTTGCATATCCTGTGTTTGTTGTAACTTGTTGTAACGTCTCCTGAAACTTAATATGGGACATTGGAGCACGAACTATGGTATATCTCACCGACCACTGGGGACCTCTAGTTCTATACCCTCTGTCTATCGTGCTCTGCTGTGCTGTCTCTTGAAAATCACCATGTTCCCTGCTGTACGCTATGCGGTGTATACCACCGATCAGTCATCGCAGTCGGGCTTACGGCAGCAGCGACCCCCGCTGCAACTGGAACGCCGAGTTTGGCTTGTTTTGATCCCTGGTTGCGCCCCTGTTGGGTGCGCGGGTAATGGGCGCCCTGTTTGGGCTCACACGCTCGCTTTGGGTTTCTGGGTGGGTACACGGGCACTGCTGAGTTGGGGGTGGCAGTGAGGGAGGGGGGGGCTCAGTTGCGGGATGTTATGGGAAAAATGGTGAGATAGCAGTGGCTTATGGCCCGGCACAGCGTGTTACTGTTGGGGTGACAGATACTTATTTAACTGGATATGGCATTCGTTATTGGAATCCCCCGTAAGAACACTACTGAATGGCGGTAAGGCTAATGTCATGGAATATCAGAGGGCTCAGTAACTTCACAAAGGCGCGCAGCATTACTGCATATGCCCAGCCACACGGGGTCAAAATACTTCTATTACAAGAAACCCACGCCCTCGCTCACCTCTCGGCGTCTTTCGCCCCGGCATGGGGCCCCAACAAGTACTACACGGTGTACTCCTCACAGTCCAGGGGGGTCCTTACATTGATTCACAAGTCCTTGGAATTCTCTCTCCGCTCCAGCCACATAGATACGGAGGGCAGGTACGTGATCCTCCACTGCTTCCTAGCTAATACCGAATGCCTACTCGTTAATACTTACGCCCCGAGTATCGATGCACGTGACTTCTTCGATCGCATTAATGACACCCTCCTAAGATATGTCGGGGTTCCAATTATTTGGGGGGGGGGACATGAATCTCATCCTGGACTCCGAATTGGACAGATCCGGAGCCGCACCCAGGGTGCTGTCCAGGGCTGCTCGTCGCCTCCGCGCACATATGGCAACTGCCGGGCTGGTCAACGCCTGGAGAGCATTCTACCCTCTGTCTAAAGAGTTTACATTCTACTCCTCTGCCCATGACAGTTACTCCAGAATCGACCTCTTCCTTCTCTCTGCCGGGCTCATGGCCAAAACACTTACCACACAGATCCTCCCACGCACGATGTCCGACCACTCCCCGATCACATTGGACATAGCCATGCACCCGTCTCTCCCCCAGCACTCTAACTGGCGCTTTAAGTCGGAGGCGCTCCAGGATATTGTCTTCAGGGCAGATATCCTCGCCGATATTACCTTGTTCTTTGACACTAACAAACGACATGACACAACAGATGGGGTGAGATGGGAGGCATTCAAGGCCTACATCAGAGGCATGTGTATCTCCAGGGAGGCAGGGGTTCTGAAAGCTATTAGAGATTCGTTACGCCGCTCTGAGTCTAGACTGGGTGGGCTGGAACGCGAATACGCTGCCTCCCCTACCCCACCGAAGCTGGCAGAGATACGGTCTGAGCTAGATAAATTTGAATCCCTTGCCCTCAGCGAAATAAGATACCTTGCCCGACCAGTTGCGGCCCGGAGGTATGGGGAGGGAGAGAGGCCGGGTCGCACCCTTGCCCGTCTTGTCCGATCCGAGCGTGGCGGAGCCCGGATCGACAGCGTCATCGACAGTAACGGAGTGCGACACTGGTCCGACCGGTCCATTCTCGATACCTTCACAGATTTTTACGCTACCCTCTATGCCCGACAGCGGGAGCACAGCCCACAGGACCTGGACGCCCTCCTCGACCGCATCCCAATGTCCCTCATATCTTTAGCAACTAAAGAACAATTAGATGCACCATTCACCCTCGACGAGATCGCCTCGGTCATCTCCGCCCTCCCTAAGGGGAAAGCTCCTGGCCCAGATGGCCTAACTGCCGAATTCTATCAAGAGCATGTTGCCCTTCTTGCCCCGCGACTCCATGAGGTCTGGGCCGAGTCCCTGTGCCTGGCCACCCTCCCCCTGACCCTGCGCGAGGCCGTCATCACAGTACTTCCCAAGCCGGGTAAGCCTCTTGACGAATGCTGCTCCTACAGACCCCTGTCCCTCATGAATACCGATACCAAGATTTTCGCCAAGGTCATAGCTAACAGGTTCCTCCCCATCATGAAATATTTGATCCACCCGGATCAAAGTGGTTTTGTCCCTGCTCGCTCCACTATGCTAAACTTCCGGCGGTTATTCAACGTTATTTCTAGGATAGACCCCAAAGCCAACGCGGTTGCCGTGACACTAGACGCCCAAAAGGCGTTCGACATGGTCTCATGGCAATACCTGTGGGCGGTACTGGTGAAAATGGGGATCGGCCCTCACATGTTGGCCTGCATTAAACTGCTGTATACTAACCCTGCCGCCGGAGTCCTGGTTAATTCTCACCTTTCAGCTCCCTTCACCCTCCATAGAGGGACCCGTCAGGGCTGCCCATTTTCTCCCCTTCTTTTTGCGATGACTATCGAGCCCATGGCGTACAGTGTTAGAGACAACCACACCCGTAAAGGTATACGGCTACGGGACACCCCTGAGATCATATCACTCTATGCGGACGACGTGCTCTTGTACATAAGAGACCCATCGGTCCATCTTGACCCGATCATTCGTGAAATAATCAAAAATGGCACCTTCTCGAGCTTCACTATAAATTACACCAAATCAGAAATCTTCCCCCTCACACCCGCAACTCCCCAACCTGCATGTGAATTCCCACTCAAGTGGGCCCCCGAGGGCATCAAATACTTGGGGGTCCAGGTGTCCCTCTCGAAACCCTCTCTATTGGCTGACAACTATGGGGCCGCCGCACAATACACTGAGTCCAAGATGAAAAGATGGTGCCACCTTCCACTCTCACTATCAGGGAGGCTCTCCCTAATCAAGATGATCATCGTCCCAAAGCTCCTATATATATTTGCCAATGTCCCACTCTGGCCCGGAAAACAATACTTTGCTGACCTGCATGCGGGCTGCGCTCGCTTCCTGTGGCACTCCGGTGCCGTTCGTAGGAAGTGGCAACTTATGACTCTGCCATACGAGAAAGGGGGCTTCAATGTGCCCGATCTTACTCAGTACTGGATAGCCGCACAAGATCAGCACGCCACTTACTGGTACCACCACCAGGACCCTCCCCCCCATGTTAAGCTTGAGAGACTCGCGACTCCGGAAGTAAACGTCATGTCCCTTATCCTCTTCCACTCGTATCACTCAGACGCCCCCGCCGACCCGGTGGCCTCCACCATCAGAGCGTGGCGACAGGTTCTGATGCCATACTCCGACTCCCCCCCGTACTATAAATGGCTTCCCTTGTGGTCGTTCCCTGGCCTCACCCCTACACAAGATAAACTACTGACACGTCACTGGGTGGACCTGGGATACAGATCATTCGCCGACCTGTTCCCAGATGGGAAATTTATCACCCCTCTCACTTGGAAGCCAGGGCACTCTAAGTCCTTTCTGGAACTTCTGCAATACTTTCGACTTAGAGCGGCTGTCCAGGATATGTGGCCCTCGTATCCTGACGAACCCCCCGAGTCCCCAGAGATCTGCTATATTGCGAACTCCGCAGGGGGCAGAGGCATAGTGTCCGCCCTGTATAAGATGTTGATGGCGAGAGCCCCCGAGCCCTCCCATGCTGTCTGAGATGCCTGGAGCCGCGATCTGGGGTTGGATATCACAGACAGCTTGTGGACCAAAATGTGCACGCACACACGCAAGGTCTCTCTCAGCTCCAGGGTCAGATGCATCCAATACAAGTTGCTCAATCGCCTATATTACACCCCTCACGCGGTTGGGAGATTTGCACAGGACCACTCCCACTCCTGCCAGAGATGTAGATCCAGTGATGCGGACCACGCACAGATGTTCTGGTCCTGTGGGGTACTGGCCCCGTTCTGGGACGCGGTTCTTGGGGCTCTCTCTGAGATGGTGGGATTCCACATTGACCCTGACCCCCTCTCTCTACTGTTTGGGGTCTGGGAGGGGACTGACGCGAAGCGGGTTGCTAGATTCCTGAATGTGGCTGCGAGCGTGGCCAAGAAGTGCATTCTGCGGTGTTGGAAACGTCGATCCCCCCCTTCACTACAGATGTGGCTGAAAGCCCTCACTTGGACACAAACATGTGAGGAAGACTACATCAACATGTTGCCTGTGAATGCTAGACCTAAAAATGTTTGGACTGAGTTCTGCAGCTACCTTAACAGAAGGGTTGACCTGGAGCTTTTGTCCTCTCCCCCATCTCCGGGGCAGGGAATGGACCATGCTGTAAAATGAATGGCCTGCTGTGATTTACCTGCTGGTATATGCTTATATGTTTTCTGTGCTGCGCCTCTGCATTGACACCTACCTTCCTTTTTGACCTGTACCCTATGTTGTTACTGTAGCACGTGCCGTGCCATCTACTGCTTCTTGCCAATAAAGAAAAGTTTAAAAAAAAATAAAAAAAAAATAGAAGCGTTCTATAGAAGAATATATAACGTGGCTAGGATGACCATCATTGGTAAATGGATGCCGGCTCATGCAAAAGATTTATTTTAACTACCCCAGAAAAAGACTAGAGTTGCTGAGTCAGGAGATGCTGGAAAACAGCTTTGTGTTCAAACAAAGAGGAGTTCATGTTGGCCTGGAATCAAGGATGCTATTTCAAGAAATAGCTGCAAAGCACAAAGGGAGGCAGGTAGAGATACCCATGAACTTGAGATATATTTCTCTTAGATTAACTAAGCTGAAAACATGTGCACGAGCCAAGTATTGGACAATTAACAGTGAATAAGCCTCATATAAGATGGAGTAACACCCAGGATAATTGAATCAAATAGCAGTAAATAGGAGGTCGAAATGGACAAATTTGCGGTCCCCTCACACGTAATGCAGGAATCACAAACAAGGGCTATTCATTAAGCTGTGATTGAAGACAAGGGATGTGCTCATACTCACTTGAATGTCTCAGAACAGAGAGTAACGGCAAGGTCAACTACAGATGGGAAACTTTGGCTTATGGTGAAACTGATGAGTATTATACGTATTTAGAGGTAGAGCTGTGTCTTACAGATAAGAGACCGTCAACTAAGTACTAACCTGTATACTTTCTATAAGTAGACATGTTCCCCTAACCAATCCCTCCTGCCAGTGGGTTTTTCAGTTTTCCACGTAGGATGACATCATAGATGATGTATATTGGGGTATAAGACCTCTGTTTAATCAAGTCTGTGTGTGTATGTGCAAACATCAGCTGATGTCTGCCGGTGTTTCCTGCTTTATCAAATTGAGAATAACGTAGTACTTTGTCATATTCTTTGCGTCTGTCTGGTTATTTGGTCTGAGACCTTTATTGGAAAGTCCATCCAGCACAAGATATGCTTCAAGGCACTAGATCTCAAGGTCCAAAACCAAGCTGAGGTAGAAACACCATTGCTGCAGTAATGTACTAGAACGCCATGTACTTGAAGGTCCACTCTAAAACTGAGGTATATGTACCAGGACCCTGTGGATCATAGGGTCCAACACCCAACTGACGTACAAACACCATTGTTGGAGTAATATACTAGGACCCAATGAACTGGAAGTTCCACCCTAACACTGACCTCAGTGTGCACCAGTGCTGTAGTAATGTACCAGGACCCTGTGGATCATGGGGTCCAACACCCAACTGAGGTACGAACACCATTGTTGCAGTAATGTACTCGGATGCCATGAACAGGAAGGCCCAAACCAACAATGAAGTAGAAGCACCAGTGCTGTAGTAATGTACTAAGACCCCATGGATCATGGGGTCCAACACCCAACTGAGGTATGAACACCATTGTTGCAGAGATGAATTAGGACACCATAAACCAGAGGGTCCAACCCAACACTGAAGTGCAAGTACCACTGCTTTAGTCATGCATAAGGACTCTGTACATCATGGAGTCCAACACCAAACTGAGGTACAAACACCATTGTTGCAGTAATGTACTAGGATGCCACAAACCAGAGGGTCCAATCCAACACTGAGGTACAAGCACCAGGGCTGTAAAATGTACTAGGACACAGCGGATCATAGGGTCCAACGCAAAACTGAGGTACAAACACTATTGTTGCAGAGATGAACTAGGACACCATAAACCAGAGGGCCCAACCCAACACTGAAGTGCAAGGACCAGTCCTGTAGTCATGTACTAGGACTCTGTGCATCATGGAGTCCAAAACCAAACTGAGGTACAAACACCATTGTTGCAGTAATGTACTAGGACGCCACAAACCAGAGCGTCCAATGCAACACTGAGGTACAAGCACCAGTGCTGTAAAATGTACTAGGACCCCGTGGATCATAGGGTCCAACACCAATCTGAGGTACAAACACCATTGTTTCAGTAATGTACTATGGTGCCATGAACCGGAAGGTCCAACGCAACACTGAGGTACATGCACCAGTGCTGTAGTAATGTACTAGGATCCCGTGGATTACGGAGTCCAACACCCAACTGAGGTACACACACCACCACATGGATCATGGGGTCCGACACCCGACTGAGGTACAAATACCATCCCATGGATAATGGAGTCTGACAATTGACTGAGGTACAAACACCATTGTTGCAGTAGTGTACTAGGGCACCATGAACCGGCTGGTCCAAACCAACACTGATGTACAAGCGCCAGCACTGTAGTAATGTACTAGGACTGCATGTATCATGGCGTCCAACACCCAACTGAGGTACACACACCACCCAATGAATCATGGGGTCCAACACCCAACTGAGGTACAAACACCATTGATGCAGTAACGTACTACGACACCATGAACTGGAGAGCACAACCTAACACTGAGGTGCAGGCCCCAGTGCTGTAGTACTGTGCTAGGACCCCGTTGATCATGGATTCAAAGAAGTGGCTGAGGTGCAGGCGGAAGTGCTGTAGTCATGCACTCAACCCCCTGGGCTATTGCCACAGCCACCCGTGTAGGTACAAAACCACTGCTTTAGTAACGTGCCTGTCCCCATATGCAGATTTCACATGATGCCTTGTATTACAGGGCCTGTGGTAGCGGCCCTGTAGTTATTGTTAAGTTGCTGAACCCATAGGAAGAGCACTTTTTGGGCTACTTATAACATGGCCCCCCTGGACGAATCCTTACAAAATTTTGCACACAAAAAAATATCCCAGTCTGAATTATTTTGCAAAGTTTGGTGAGGCTTCATCAAGGGGGGGGGGCAAAGTTATAGGTGGGATCCCATAATGTCTTTTCCTTCCATAGACGCAATGGAAAAAGAAATTGTGTCTGGATGGATTTTCACCAAATTTGCAGCAGGAGTGGCGGCTTGGTCCTGAAAACGTGCTTTTGTGTATTTGCTGTAAATCCGTCCAGTAGTTATTTTGAAAACAGACCAAAAGTAGGTCAAATTAAATAAGTGATATCCGGGTTCCGTCCCTGGATCAACTTCCCTGTTTGGTCCACGGGCGGACAGCCGATTGGCCTAGAGGGCGACGTGATGTCTGCAGACATCGGACATGCCAACTGATTGGATGGTGAAAAGCGTGAAGTTCTTGGAAATGCCCACCCTGTTGGATTTGCGAACAAGCGCCACTGTCCGCAGACATCACAGAAAAACATATTAGAGAACACAACATTGCACTTGTCAAACTTATCAAACAATGTCTGGGCAGGTGAGGGGTGATGAGAGCGGGATGGGATATGGGCATAAGATGCCAGAAAACGTGTGTTATTCATCCCCAAAGTCTGCAAACAGTCCGGATGGTCGGGTACAGTCCTGTGATGTTCCCGAGCACGTCAGATGTTCGGGGACATCTATGCATATTTCTGCATTACAGGGTTGGTGAAAGGCAGATTTTCGAGGGCTTATACCTTTGGAGCCACTCAATGAAACTGCATGAAATTTTGGAATGTTATGCTAGACCTGATTCTGGATGGTATTGCAAAGTGTGGATCTGTTTTGTCAAGAGGGAAAAAATTAGAGGGGGGGTCCCAAAATATTGTAAAGGCTTATAAATGTGGTGCCATTTGATGAATCTACACATACGTTTGTAAAAAGATTTTAGATCTAGATATACATGTGTTTGAAAAGTTTGGTGGGATTCTGTAAAGAAGGGGCAAAATTAGAGGGCAGTCCCAGAATATTGTAAATGCTTATAAATGTGGTTCCATTTGACGAATCTACACAAAAGTTTGCAAAAGGATTTTAGATCTAGATATAAATGTTTTTGTCAAGTTTGGTGGAATTTTGTCATAAGAGGGGGTCCTCAACATTTTTTGATGGCTTATAGCTTTGTTGCTGTTTGACGAATGTGGACAAAAGTTTTCAGAATTATAGGTCAAACCTTGAATGTTTGTGTACAGTCTGAATGGATTTTGTCAAGTGGGGGCTAAGTTATATGACTTTTGTATGCACATACATTTTAACACTTTTGAAAAAATAAAACATGGGTGGATTTCAAGCAAACTCATGTAAGGAGCATTGGCAAGGACCTTAAAGCCTGGTTTTGCAAATGTGCCTGTGTTTTATTTTTTGACAAGTGTCATAATGTAGGTACAAAAAATAGTGATATACCGTTTTGGTGACTGCGGTATAGCCTGTGGCAATGGGAAGTGGCCAGATTGTCCGGGTCATGGCATAAGGTCATGACCCAGACAATCTGGCTACTGGCCATGATCACGGGGGACGACAAATGGGGTTAAACTGGCCATATCCACCTCGGACCGGCAATGTGGTAAAGTTATTCGAAAGTGGGATAGGTTTGAAAGGGAAACAAAATGTGCTTGTGCCAATATGGTCATAGGGTTCTCTGTTCGCCTTCTGCAGGCTGGAATGGAAAGGAAAGAGGGGCCCTGTATGGAGCCCTGCCTCCCCTTCTATGGTGGCCCTCTTGTAAAAGGATTGTCCTTGCTAAAGAAAGGAAAATGCTTTTCCTCCTTTGGGAACCCAGGGTGCTAATGGCCTTCATCCCCCATTGCATGGCTGGAACTGGCGATAATGGTCCAGAACCCTCATTATCCGCCCTCGCTTGGGCGGATAACTTGGGCTGCCGGGCCGTTATTCACTGTTCCAGTCCCTGGAGTGGGGGATGAACGCCACAATATTCCCATTAGGATAACACAAAATGCTAATGTTGGAAAATCGCATTGAGTTTATGTACTTTTAAATGTAAAGTAGATGGAGTCTATAAGATTTTTTTTTGTTCTATTTTTTAACTGTGGAAGGTGGTTCCTAAAGGAACCTTTCTTTTTTTATTTTTTCCTGGAGAGGTTAGAACGAAAGGTGGGGCGGGAAATGAGGGAAGAGGCACCAATCACTAATATGGAGGGGCAGGTGGACAGGGGAAGATGTTGCGTGTGTGTTACTTCTAAGGTAGGGGGCAGTGTTTCTCATGATCTTTGATTACAGCTTCAAAAGTGCTTTGAAATTGCTCCATCCTGCAGAGTGGTGTGTTGCAATATATACAGAGTACTGTTGTCTTGGAAAGATATGGATCAACAGCCTCTTTTATTTCTTGTAAGGAAGCTGGTGGGATTTTGTGTCCCACAGAAGTAGGCTGTGTGGTTACAGTATTGGTTGAGGAAGATGATGTGCAGGAAGACAGCCTACTACTTGCTAAGAAAGGAACAACCTTTCTGAGAGCATTGCGGTGGTTGCATTTGGTGTGGCGGTGCATGGAGGTGGTCCCGGGTAGTCCGCGACTGAGTACAACGTTCACTCAGTGCATTTCACTTTGTTAGCTTTATCCTTTGGTACATTCACAACAGTAGTAAATAACTGGCCCACCCATGATTCTCTCTGGGTGCTAGAGGTAGGCACTTCCTCTACCTCATCTTCTTGGTCCTCTTCACTGTCTTTGGAAGTACTGTGCTTTTTTGTTGTGTATGTCCTCCAGCTGGTGGTGTTGGTGGTGGCTCTTGGGGGAGGAGGAATAGCTGATGCCATTTTGAAGATAAATAACAGTTTTGCTAAAATTCTTCCAAGTATGTACTGTGTACTAAATCTCTAATGTATAATGAGTAAGAGTAGGTGTAGGAGCTGTGCAAGGGTACATTTTGCAGTTGAAAATTCCCAGATCGGTAGGAAATGCAGTTCCTCGAAGCACGGACCCGATCGCGAAGTGCGGATACGTTCGTGGACACGTCATCATGCCGCACACGAGCGCATGGTCACGTAGCACTGTCCGGAAGGTCCGCAATGAAGTCAGACATTTATTAGTGCTACTTAACCGTAGTGTCCCTTTAACAAAGTTTTTTCATTGAACTTCATATTATATCATAACGTTTGATATAGCATGGCTTCACCAAAAGGTCTTATTGCATTATTTAACACACGGCTGACATCTCAAAACTTATCAAGGAGTGAAACTTGCGATGCATTTACTGCAACGTCTGATCTTTCCCTTGCTTTGGTGACAGGCATTGATCACAACATTGTATGTGTGTTATTATCACCACACTGCACATGTGATGATAGTTCTGTTGCGCTCAATGACCTGTAGGGTTTCAGAAAGCTTAGTGGGATCAACAACACAAAGACGCTGCTCTAGAATGTTTTCACATATGTCGATTTGGTATTTAGTGAAAATGCCATCAACAGAAATGTAGTCAGTAAAACAATTGTGGTGAAACAACCTCTGCTGTTAAAAAGCCACTGAGCAAAATGCAGCCAAAAAATGCAGCTGATTAGTAGCCAAATATGCAGTGCTGCTTGGGTTTAGTGGGCTTGTGATTGCCCGGTTTAGGGTTATGATAGGGGTTATGGTAGGAATAGGGGATAGGGTTAGAGTAAACATGTTGGAATATTAATTGTCATGGTGTTAGTGTAGGTGTTATGGAATGGCTATGACTAAAAGAGTGTTAAAGAGATAGGGAGGCTGGAGAAGGCTGGTGATGTTGGCAAAGAATGGGGTTAGGATACAACCTACTGGGTTAGGGTAGAGTAAGGATTAGGGTAATAATAATTTCATGCCATTTAAACAGTTTATCCAAAGTGCTTTACACAGAAAATGTTATTTACCCTCATTATTTCTCAATCAAAATTCATACTCATTGTATCAACCTCGGAAGAATGAAAGGATGACTCGGCCTTTTTTCCGGGATTGAAAGACATACAGATCACATGCTAATCTCAACTGTGAGCGCTTGACCCACTGAACTATCTTGCTGGCTAAAAGTAAGTGTTAGAGTTGCATTTAGGCTAAGGTTTGGATTAGAGCAAGGGTTTGGGTTAAGGCAAGGGCTATGTAATTTCTGGGGAGCTGGTGATTGGGCTGAGGTTAGGTTCACTGTACATTTTAAAATTTCTGGGTGTTTTCATTGAGTCACATGCAAATATAATGCTCGAGCACACTGAAAGGTTGTTCTCAGGCAAGCGTTCAGGGTAGACTAAGAGTTGTAATTAGAGTTTGGCTAGGGTTTAGGAGCAGAGTTAAGGTTGTTGTGGCCGTTTTGTTAGAAATTTGGTTCCTTGTTAGGGTTACAGCCTTGTAATTTTGTGTATTTAAGAATAGATTTTTTGGCGACCATATTCCAGGCAACATTTACACATGTTACATTGCTTTTATTGCATGAGAGCATTTTTTTTAAACGGCTTTTTGCTGACTACATTTTCACATGACTACATTTTCCTGGAGACACTTTCACATCGAAACCGCTTATTTGTCAGCTGTTTTTAGATTGTGCCTAAAAATACCCACAGTCCTTCTCTCACCCCCCTCTCCACCTGGGCTTCTCTTCTGCCACCAAGTGCTGTGATCTCTTGATCTCAGTCAGTTTACAGCCTTTTCTCTTTTGGAGTTTAACTACTAAAAAACAATCAACATTCTACACAGGGTGGTTTCTCCGTGCTTTGCAATAAGGTAAAAAGCCGATGGGTGATCCAAGGTTCTCTAGATTCTGTACCAAGGTTCTCCCTCCAGGTCCCCTGGCTGGAAATATCTGAATCCCTCACAGGCTGGGGTTTGAAGTAGTCTCTCATTCTTTTCTTGGTTCATTTGGGTGTAGTCTGCTTCTTCTCACCGTGCTTTCTTTAGCTCTCAGTAGACCATGTTCTAGGGGGTTCCAGGTAACGGTGTGCCCGTGCGCCAGGCATAAGCAGCAGCAGCAAGAGAGAGGATGGAGTGCCCCCAGGGGAAGCACCAGGGTTTCCAACACACTTTGTGCCTCATAAGTTAGTTGAGAGGCTGGGTGATGGCTGAATGTCTCTCATGTATGAGACACCTTGTGCTGTGCCCCAACACACCCAGCTTTCCTCTACCTCCTCACTGATAAGGCCCAACACACTCAGCTTTCCTCTACCTCCTCACCGTTATGGCCCAACACACTCAGCTTTCCTCTACCTCCTCACCGTTATGGCCCAACACACCCGGCTTTCCTCTACCTCCTCACCGATATGGACCCACACACTCGGCTTTCCCCTACCTCCTCACCGATGTGGCCCAACACACTCAGCTTTCCTCTACCTTCACACCGATATGGCCCAACACACCCGGCTTTCCTCTACCTCCTCACCAATATGGCCCAACACACTCAGCTTTCCTCTACCTCCTCATCGATATGGCCCAATACACTCAGCTTTCCTCTACCTCCCCAACGATATGGCCCAAACCACTTAGCTTTCCTCTACCTCCTCACCGATATGGCCTAACACACTCAGCGTTCCTCTACCTCCTCACCGATATGTCTCATCACTCCCGGCTTCCATCTACCTCCTCACCGATATGGACCAACACACTCAGCTTTCCTCTACCTCCTCACCGATAGGGCCCAACATACCCGGCTTTCCTCTACCTCCTCACTGATATGGCCTAACACACTCAGCTTTCCTCTATCTCCTCACCGATATGGCCCAACACACTCAGCTTTCAACTACCTCCTCACCGATATGGCCCAACACACTCCGCTTTCCCCTACCTCCTCACTGATGTGGGCCAATACACTCAGATTTCCTTTACCGTCACACCGATATGGCCCAACACACCCGTCTTTCCTCTACCTCCTCACCATTATGGCCAGACACACTCAGCTTTCCTCTACCTCCTCATCGATATGGCCCAACACACTCAGCTTTCCTCTACCTCCTCACCGATATCGCCCAACACACTCAGCTTATCCCTAACTCCTCACCGATGTGGCCCAACACACTCAGCTTTCCTCTAACTTCACACGATAGGGCCCAACACACCCGGTTTTCCTCTACCTCCTCACCGATATGGCCCAACACACTCCGCTTTCCCCTACCTCCTCACTGATGTGGGCCAACACACTCAGATTTCCTTTACCGTCACACCGATATGGCCCAACACACCCGTCTTTCCTCTACCTCCTCACCATTATGGCCAGACACACTCATCTTTCCTCTACCTCCTCATCGATATGGCCCAACACACTCAGCTTTCCTCTACCTCCTCACCGATATCGCCCAACACACTCAGCTTATCCCTAACTCCTCACCATTATGGCCAGACACACTCAGCTTTCCTCTACCTCCTCATCGATATGGCCCAACACACTCAGCTTTCCTCTACCTCCTCACCGATATCGCCCAACACACTCAGCTTATCCCTAACTCCTCACCGATGTGGCCCAACACACTCAGCTTTCCTCTAACTTCACACCGATAGGGCCCAACACACCCGGTTTTCCTCTACCTCCTCACCAATATGGCCAAACACACTCAGCGTTCCTCTACCGCCTCACCGATCAGGGGCAATCTCATTTCTAAGGGAATCTCCGGTTTCTCGGGTCTCTCATGTTCCCTCCTGTAGTATCCTTTCAGCTGCTCTACCACATCCTCGACACATCGCCTTGTGCATAGTCATCACTGCTCCTCCACTCACACTCTTCTGGTGGTGCCTGCTCTTCTTTCACCTCCCTCTCACCTGTACCTCCAAGCTCAATTTTTTCATCCTCCTCTGCTTCACCTCCAGTAATTCCTCCCTACACCTCTGGGTCTTTCAGCATTAGCTTGCTAGCTTCCACTTCCTGTGCAGTCACCTCTCTCATTCTGATGCTGCTACACATCTCCAGGGCCACCACCTTCTCACTTCTCTTGATTATCATGTTCTCTTTCTCTGGCGTTCTCTTCCCAACTGCCTCTCCTTGCTCCAATTATTCTCCCTCTGCACCAACGTGCCCGTACCTTCTGGTTCTTGCCATCACCCTCTAGTCTTCTTTTCCACCTACCAGCTCCACCTTGTCTCCCCGGTTTGTTTCTACTATCGCCATCAAAACACTCTTGTTCTCAGGGGTGTTGCTAGATTTGTAAAAGATCTGGGGCATCGCTAATGTCGGGACTGTCGGGACTCATGGTGGATGTAGCCCCTGAGCTTCTATCCAGGGCTACAACTAAAAGACCCGGGGTCATAGCCCCCTCAACTCCCGCTAGCGACGCCTCTGCCTGTACTGTTCAATCACTTTCTCTGATCAACCAGGCTGCTCCAAAAAGATTGCCTGGTTTTTATAATGAATTGGCCCTGCCCCCAGGGACCACCTCTGCTTAACTATCTCCCTCGTTTCTGGTCGAATTGGTAGATGTGAACATTTTTGTGGATTACCTGCCACTCTGTCAGCCCTTCCCCTATACTCCCAAAAGACAGCCCAAGCTTTTTTTAAGGTCAGCCACTAAATTGCTTTCCCAAATGCCCAGAAATGTCAGAGGGGCCCCTACTACCACCACTGCAGAGCTCGAGGCAGAGCTCCACCGTCTGCTCCCACATGCAGCACTGCTCCGTGGTGCACTCGGATGTGAGTGACACATGTTCTCATGTGAACTGTATTCACTGCATCTGAGGTACTGGGTTCCCCTCATTATTCCAGAACTCCTGCCCCTACAAGCTCTGTTTAACCCTATTTCTGCCATGGTGGTGTTCCACAATTGCACCATCTATCTTCACTAGGGACAGAACCCCTCCCATGGAATGGGGTCTCACACTGATGTTATCATTGGTTTACTACCCCTGCTTACAATCCCTGTAGTTATCAATGCCAGCAATTCTTCATGGGTTAGAGATCCCTGTTAAAGGGGCAGTATCTCCATAAGTTCTAGAAGCTCCACAAGACCTTCCTTTTCTCCTCCTCCTTCACACTCCCCCTCCCTGGATAACACCCCGTGACAAATCAACTTCCGGGGCACCAGTGGTCCAGGGATGAATATCGGTTTCTAAACCATCAATCAGCCCCACACCTCTAGCACACTAGAAGGGATCCGAACAGATTGGAAACACAAGTAAATTATAAACCTCATCCAATTTTGGTAACGTGGATGGAATGGCAGGCTTTTCTCCGCAAGGTTGTGAAACGTTGGTTAGTTGCACCACAGCAACAATACAATTATTACCCAATGATAAAAGGCACTGTCCAGTCAAGGTTGTATACAAACATCACATTTATTATTATTCCAACAGACAGTTCTAGCACACCACAAAATACAACCCACCCTGTAAAGAGACACAGAGGACAGACAGTTTCACGAAGGAAAGGGATGCACTCTGGATATGACAGGAGGGTAGTTGGTATAGAAATCAGTCATAACTGCTCCAGGTTATTTGGTTTAAGCACCACATGAACAATGCATCTTAAATGTCACTACAGGCATTTGGAAAAGGACCAGGGGGACAGAACCCCAATGTACCTGGTGCTTGAGATAATCTTGATGCTTGACAGGGTCAAGTCGGATCCAGGATGCTCTGCAGCTCCTGCGACAGAGTTCAAAATGAGAGACAGCTGCAGGTATCAGGCGGCAGCCAGTTCGGCATGCGAGGCTGGACGGGTGGCTGCAGGCTGGCCTACATGACGGTTTTTACAAATGAAAAAACAATGAAAACAAAAATACTGAATTTTGGAGAAAAACAAAAAGTGGTTGGGAGTGGGAATAGTGGTTCAGGGTTTGGGGGAAAAGTATTACTAAAACAAAGGGGGCTTTTTGGAGGGACCCCCCGCCCAAAACAAAGAAAATGAAAATTTGTTATTTTGGTTTTAGTTGTTTTTTATTCATTAAAATTTCATTAGTTGTTTTTTTCATTCGATGAAATCGAATGTAACTGGTGGCTAGAGGTCAAGAATCATTGTCTCTGTGCTGGTTGGCGTATGTGGAATGCTGGTAGAAGCGTGTCGGATGGCTTTAGTGACTGAAGTGTGACAACAGTCGGTGGGGCAGCCGGTCGCGGTTCAAGGTCTCAACTGACTCAAAAATGTCCTTAAAATATGGATGTGGTTGAACCTTGTTGTGGCACTCCTCCTAGCTTCTTTGCTGGACTTGTGTTGTCCTTTAAGGTGGACAGCCCAAAGCTGAGGATAGTGTTTGCAGGCAACGGCCTTGTCCTTTGTTCAGAGTCTCTCTCGCACTTCTCGCCTAGGATGCTTGAAGGCAGCGCCTAGCAAGGCACTCTGTGTGCTGGCTGGGTACTAGTTCGGGAGCTGCTGCATGGGTCGTATGAGGTTGATATCTCCCTGTGTTCCCTGGGAGATGTTGAGGGGAGGGATCTTGCTTCCCTCTTTGAAATTCTGGCCTTCCTTCACTGCCGGAGACTATACCTTCAGCCAGGGTCCAAATGAGCCCTTCGTCTTACTCCTTTCAAAGTCATTGGATGATCTTCCAAATGAGGGGCTCACCCCTCTTTTAAAGCCAAATGGGTTCCCAGTGATTGCTGCGGGCTAAGCCTTCCTTAACGAACCAATCTTGGGTTCCCACCAACAATCTTCTGTTATGCGTGTGGTCATAACCAGAGTGCTTTGTAACAGGAAAGGTAAAGTGGTGACAACATGTAGTAGCAAGTGGCACCCATCTTCCTGTTTTATGTAGATTAAAGTGTCTCTCTGGTTAATTGAGCTCTCTGTGGCTCCTGATAAAGTGCATGTCCCCCCTGAAGTTATGAAGAAAACAGACTTTCTTTCTCCATCAAATCACATACTCGTACCTTCCTAAATGCGCCCCCCCTGCTGGGATGACCAATGTAAACAGTTGTCCCAGACATGACATTCACTGGCCTTCATACTAAGGGGTGGGAGCAAACTTCAAGTTGACACAGATGCATATCAAAAGGGTATTGGGTATCCTGTTCTTTTTCCGTTCTGCTGCAAGGCCTCCCTCAGGCCTGCTTCAATTAACTCTCATCAGTAAGCGCTGCCACCAGCAGGCAGACAAAGGATAGAGCCGGTCCATGGGGACTTTGATATTTAATTTGGCTGCCCATAGCAGGAGGAAGAGTTGCCCTCCTCCTCTTGCTGCTTTTATGTGCTTCTGGCTGCCACATTCGAAATGAACATGACAGGAGGACTGTGCATGTAGGTTGTGTCCACCAAGAGTACACGTTACTATGTGTTTGTTGTGCGGTGAGTGGATTAGCCACACAAATATTCTAAGGTTGCTCTCCCATCCTTACATTTCTTTAAAAAATATCCAAAAGCCCAGGCGAGTGCACATCCGTCATGTCGATCATCGAATTTCTCACATGCCCCCCAGCCTCAACATGTGAACCATAACCCTACTGAGGGTCTGGTTCATCATCAAGGCAAAGGTACCAACTGAGGCCATCAGCATTTCCATGCTGAGAGCCTTGCTTGTGTTGGATGTGAATATCTAATCCCTGTGGGAATATGGCCTAGTGCAGAAACTTAGGGTTCTCCCCTTGCATGTCCATTAACCCTTCACAGAGGCCTGTGGTCCGTCTGGATCATAAAGTGAGAGCCAAAGATGTAGGGCTTCAGCTTCTTTATGGCCCACACAGCCGTGTAAGCCTCTTTTTCAATAACAGCCCAGTTCCTTTCCCTTTTTGTCAATCGCCTGCTAATGTAGGTAACAGGTTGCTCTACCTCTTCAGAGTTCAGCTGCACTAACACTGCTCCAATTCCAAAATCACAGGCGTATATCTGAATAATAAACTCCTGACCATAGTCTGGCACTTTCAGAACTGGGGTCCTCCGCAATCCATCCTTTAAATCCTGAGAGGAGGTTAGACAGGCGCAGGTTCAAGTTACCTTTTTTGGCATCTTCTTGGAAGTTACATCATTCAGAGACATGGCAATGGATGTATACCCCCAGATGATTGACCAGTATTACCCGGTGAGACAGAGAAAAGGCTCTCAGCTGCATCTGTGTTGTGGGGATGTCCCAATCCTTCACAGTATGTACCTTTGCTTCATGAGGTTGTTTCTTACCTCCACCGACCAGGTGGCCTAGGTAAGCCTTTGTGCCCTACGCTATCTGACGCTTCATGGCTTTGGTAGTCAGATCTGCACTCTGCAGTGCCTGAAGCACTTCTTTCAGGTGGGATACATGATCCTCCCAGGTGTGGCTGAACACAGCGATGCTGCATAAATAGGAGACACTGATGCTTTCCAGACCTGGCAAAACCTGGTTAACCATCCGCTGAAAAGTGGCAGGGGAATTCTTCAATCCGAAGGGCATCACAGTGAACTGATAATGTCCTTCTGGGGTTGAGAATACTGACTTTTCTCTCGCTCCATTTGTCAAGCTGATCTGCCAGAACCCTGCAGTGAGGGTGCAGGTACTCATGTACTCTGCTTGTGGAATGGGGCGAGCATCTGTTTTTGTGACAGTATTGAGCCCTGTGTAGTCCACACAAAAGTGAAATTCAGTCTTCCCACCACTGGTCTTTTTATTGACCTGTACCACTGGGCTAGCCTAGGGGCTGTGGGATGGCTCTATCACTCCTGTTAAACTATATTCGCATAAATACTTCTGATTATAAACATTGGCCTAAGCCATTTCGCATTTGTATTAAAAACCTATGATTAACTAGATCTTGACAGAATTGACTTTGCCGCCATTTTGATTCTGACTCTCTGTTCAGAAACGATTAACCTTGTTTTCAGCTGCCAGAGCAGACTGACCTTTGAGCCTATGTCAACACTAGAGCTGCCAAGAGCAGACTATTTGTTCAGTGCAAAGAGACCGTGTAGTCAGAATGAACTCTCATTCAAAATGTTATCTATGTCTACAGACTCATCCTCCCTCAAACAGTGACATACAATGCAAAGTAACTAATGCTGTCAATTTTGGAAGTAATCCTTTGTGCATCTCTTGGAACAGGACTTATCCTAAAGCTCAATAAACAAAGAAAGATCCTCACAGCTTAGTACAACAGATTTTGCCAGTGTCTTTGAGGAACCTTGGAGCTACATTGAACCTCAATTCAAAATGTTGTCTGCGTCAATAGCATCAGCCATATACAAATATCAGAACTAAATGGTAGACAGACTAAAACTATGTGCCTTAGCAATAAGCTATGGAATTTGTTTCTTGAAACTAGGATCAACCTCAGCTGAGAACCAACACCACCATTGAATCTTCAAGGATAGGACAACATGTCAAAAGTGTATACTCATGTTGTTATATTTGTTATGTGAACTGGGCACAAACTCACATTTGTAACTTATTAGCTTGGAGAAGGGATGGGCTATGACCAGGACTGTGTTTAAATACTGCATGCTTTGTGATGACCAGTACTCACTCCGCTCACAGTGTCTGCTGGTACACATTGCGAGGCACTTGGGAGCCAGATAGCTATCTGCTTTGATATTTGATTCTGTACAGAATAAATTTATATTCATAACTTTGACTTCGTGACTGGTGGATATAATGTTTGGTGGTACTAAGCCTCGATATTCCTTGCTGATCTATCAGATGGCGCCCGAAAAGGGACCCTCAAGATTGATGTCACCTCGCTAATCAAGGACGCGGCTACCAGACCGGGATCAGAGCGTGAGAAAGGGGCCCCTTTTTGTATGAGACACGACACCTCAACAGTACTGCACGATATGATCCCTGAACGGTGAGCAAGTGGTTCGAGAGGACATCTTGACGAGGGTCCCCATAATATCGAGGCGAGTTCTTTTGCCAGAATCGCCAGCCACGTCGATCCTTTGTAATCCGATCGGACCTCCTTTTGTTTTGAAATCAGGTGAGTCCTGCCCGATTCCTAAGAATCCTGATATTGGTTGCAGATTTCTTGCAAGCACAAACAACGCCAGGTCACACCAGTGATATGATATGCCTGGGAAATTGTTTGCCTGTTTCAGGGGTTTATTCCGCAGGGATAGACAATCTTCGGAATTTGGCCGACTGGCGCCACAGGAGGGGTCGCCGGCACGTACTATGTACTGTAAGTACGGCATTGGTAGTATAGTATTCAATGATATTTGGCACCGACAAACTAGACATGCTTCTGAATTTCAGTAGCCAGTTCATGGCAGTTTTGAAATTACCCATATAGAGTATTTAGAGTCTATATTGTTAAAGAAAAAGGCTAGGCCTGCAGCATTTGATGTAATTTCGAATTGGAGAAAGGAAGTCATGAAGCAATTTAAGAGTAAATAAAAACATGCACGTAGACATAAGTCTAACTCAGAAAAGGCATTATTGTATGATTGTCACAGGTTTCCCCCCTTCTCACCTGTCTGTATTGTTTGTTCGTGATCTTCGAAGATGTCTTCTTTTGCACTGTTCGGGTTTTGTATAACCCTGTGCGTGGATCCTTGGGTTCCAGCGTGCGGTTCGTGACCCGACTCCAGGAAGGATTCAGATGTCCGGGAAAAAGTCCAGGAAATGGCGAGGAGCGCACTCGGAGATACAAATGCGCTGGCAATCCAGGAAATGCAAGGTGAGGAAAAAGGGGAAGGATGAAATAAGAGGAGATTCAGGGGACCGGGAACCAGGAATCTGAAGTAATCGCTGTACGAACTCTGGCCGCACACGTCTGACTACTGCAAGCGGTAGCGTTGAGACACGCAGGGCCGCGGGGCGTGTCTGCTTTGTAGAACGTAGCGCGTACACCGCGGAGACTGGCAAACAGCGTACTGCGTTCAGCGGCCATGTTGGGAGTACTGCTGAGTTCGGTCCCCTATGGGTCAGGAACCACGAAGTCCAGAAGGGACACGTATGGCGGTTCATGACAGCATGCCTCCGCCGAAACCCAGTTCCTTCGGGTTTGCCCGGGTGTATAAAGTGGTACCTTCGGAGCAGTCTGGGGGCATTTATGTTTGAGACTGGTTCCCAGGTGCTGTTGTGGCTGATATCCAATCACAAATTATGACTTCTGAAAGTGCTGGGCAAGCTAAATCGCAGTCTGAGGTATTACACATGGCTCAGTATTATGAAAACAGAGTCAATACTGAAAAAGAGAGGATAGAAAAAGACTTGAAAACTAAAGTACTACTACAACAGATTGTTAGAGGGGCCAGAGGTGGGAATACACAGTTTAGAGGTCAATTTACACCACAGAGTAATGCGCAACTGGGTCAAGTACACATGAACCAATGTGCATATTGTAGACAGGAGGGTCATTGGCGAGCACATGGTGTCAATAGTGGGAACATTTTTGATAATCCTACGACTGTTTATTTCTCTGAGGAGCTCGCTTTTGATTACATACTGTTCCATTAGGACAGCCCGAAGCAGAGTCTGGAACCAGTACCTATTCCCATTGATCAGAAAGGGCCATACGTTGAGATGCAGGAGGGGAATAGGAAGCATCTATTTTTGATAGATACAGGAGCACAGAAGTGTTCCATAGATCATTCACGGGTTCCGGATATTCCTCTGTCAGGGCAGAACAACATTTCTGTAGGGTTTTCTTGTACACCAGTGGTTAGTCTGGTCTCTCAGCCGGTACCTATTGCACTGGGGCCATTTAAGTGTTCATTTCTTTTGATGACAGATTGTGGTGAAAATGTGTTGGGGTTAAATTTGTTGAAAGAATTGAATGCCGTAATTTACTGTTCTCGGGATGGAGTGCATTTAAGGATTTCGGCTCAACAAACTTCTATCTCACAGTTTTTGTCTACACCTTTACCATCTGAATTAGATAAGGTAACGACATGTCTATGGGCAGTTAATGACAATGACGTTGGCATTTTGCAAATTGAACCAGTTAAAATTGTGTTGAAACCAGGAGTTAAACTACCACGTATTCAGCAGTATAAGATTTCAGTTGAAGGTGAGCAGACTTTGAAGAGTATTGTCTCTGATCTTGTACACATTGGTGTGATTGAGGAAATTGCAGGAAGTGTGTGTAATAGATTTTGCCTGTGTATAAGAAAGGGGATAATGTGATTCATTTCCTTTTTATTATTGGCTTGTGCGCCATCTACAAGGTTGTTGCCCACTGTTTCCAATTGTACCCAATGTGACTACAATATTGACTATGATTCCAGCTTCAGCTACTCCTTTTAGTGTTGTGGATTTAAAGAATGTTTTTTTCAGTATTCCTGTACATGTTGACAGTAGATATTTGTTTGTGTTCACCTTAGGAGGACGCTCGTTTACATTTATTCGTGTGCCACAAGGGTAC
Organism: Ambystoma mexicanum; assembly: GCF_040938575.1. NCBI lineage: Eukaryota > Metazoa > Chordata > Amphibia > Caudata > Ambystomatidae > Ambystoma > Ambystoma mexicanum. The sequence continues at coordinate 1,430,490,735 of NC_090924.1, read as the reverse complement.
ACTGAGAGTCGTAGCATCTATAATAGAGCATTGAAGGAACAGCTTGATACACTTGAGTTACCTTCTACTTATACATTGTTACAGTATGTGAACGATCTACTTTTAGCTGCAGACTCAGACGTTGCTTGCGAGGAGGGCCCTGTGTTACTGCTTATACATCAAGCAAAACATGGGCATAAGGCTTAATTGAAAAAGTTTCAATATTGTCGACAGGAGGTCGCCTATCTAGGCTATCTCCTGTCGAAGGAGGGAAGACGACTGACACCTGAACGGATACAAAGCATCTCTAGCATGTCTGTCACAAATACACAGAAAGAAGTCAGAACTTTGATAGGAATGGCTTCGTACTGTAGACCGTGGATCCCTAACTTCTCATTAATGATAAAACTAATGTTGGCATTGACAAAGAAGGGCATTTCTTTGCCTTTACCGTGGAACTTGGATTGCCAGAAAGCTTTTGATCGGCTCAAGGCTGGGTTGTGTTCAGCACCGGTTTTGGGCACACCAAATTATGAAAAGGCCTTCGTGTTGATGTTCATGAATGTGATGGATGCGCTTTGGCTGTGTTGACGCAGGAACTTGGAGGGAAGAATAGACTGTGCAGTTATTTTTCCTCCACGCTTGACCCTGTTGAATACGCTTTGCCGAGATGTTTGAGAGCTGTTGCTGCTGCCACTGCATCTGTAAAACAAAGTGAGGGTATGGTTCTGGGTCACCCCCTAACCGTGATGGTACCTCACTCTGTAGATATTCTATTAAACAGAACGCAAATGCAACATCTCACATCAGCATGATTAACAAGATACAAGCTGATTCTATTTGCACTGCATATTCAAATTAAGAGATGTTGCTCATTAAATCTGGCCGAACTATTGCCTCTTCCGCAAGAAATTGCTTGCAGTGACAAGATGCCACAAGACTGCCTCTATACCACAGAACAAGAGACTAAAGGCAGAATTGATTTAAATGCTACACCATTAAAAAATCCACAAGGGGAGCTGTTTTGCAATGGCTCCTCCTTCAAACCTCCAGATGGTACATCCACTGGTGCTTATGCCATCACTACATTAAGCACTATTGTGGAAACTAAAAGATTTCCGCATAACTCCACGCAGGCCGCAAAGATTATTGCATTGACTCGAGCTTGTGAACTTTCCGAAGGGCGTATTGTGAATATATTTACAGACAGTCAGTATGCCTTTGGGGTGGTACACAACTTCAGTAGATTATGGGCAGAAAGAGTTTTCTTGACCTCACATGGAACTAAGATACAACATGGCACTTTGATAGTTCGGCTACTCTCAGCACTTGCACTTCCTACTCAACTAGCAATAATGAAGTGCGCAGCACACCAGAAAGTAACAGATGATGTGGGGAAAGGGAACGCTTTTGCTGACAGAATAGCAAAACAAACTGCCATTGATTTACCATCTAAAATGTAGTTCTGGACCCTACAAAAGGGGTCACTAACACTTGTGTGATAGATGAAGGGATTGGTTGCATAAAAGAAATTCAGGCTGACACTACTACAGATTAAATAAAGCAGTGGGCTGAGGGTCCAGCAAGTTTAGATGATGAGGGTTGTTGGGTTGACACTGAACTAAATGGATGCTGCCCAATTCTTATGTGACCGCTGCGGTGACAATGGCTCATGGTCCAACTCATATATGTGCCAAAAAGATTTGTAAACTATTAGAACCTGTCTGGGTTAATGTAAATATTCCAAAGACTGCTGAGCATTTTGTCCAAAATTACATTATATGCCTAGAGCATAATATTGGGAAAGGAACACCAACACCAAGGGGTAGTTTAAGCCTCCCTTCTATGCCTTTTTAGGATACCAGAGTCCAAGTTGCTAAAAGATATTGAGAATGTACTTCTTTCTGAGTACTGTGACCAGATAACTCAAAACTTGTATTTCATTTATCAACAGATGCGAGAAGCCCTCCCTGTAAAATACGAGGAGCCAGGTCATCGACTTTGACCCTGCGACTGGGTGCTCACTAAGTCATTTGAAAGAGCAGCCTGTCTCGCACCACGCTGGAAAGGACCGTTTCAAGTCCCAATGGCCACACACACCACTGTACGAGTAGACAGAAAGAGACACTGGATTCACGCAACGCACATCAAGAAGATACCTTTTCCTCTTCCTCACAAAGAAGGAGAAGAGACGCAGATTGTTCACTCTGTTCCTCATCACAAATCTGTTCTGACCGACACTGAGGGTGTCCTCGAAACCCTTCCTGAGCCTCTGGGGTCTGGGGAGACTGCTGTTTTACCTTTGACTTTTTCTTCAGATCTTTCTGCATTGGTGAGCAATCTTGCTTCTGCTCCATCACTTCCATCAGGAAGCGACGACACTCTGTTCGCAGATCATGCCGTACCTCGAGTCTTGAGGTACGATCTGCATCCAAGGCACTAAACTTACAGCACAGCATCGGCTGTGCCCACAAAAAACCACCATTAAGCTAGTTCCTTGCCACTCTCTCGCTGAAACGTAAATAAACGGCAGGGACCGGCAAAGCCACCTTCAAGCAAAATAGGCCACATGTCAGGGGCCACCGATGTATGAAATAAAAGAGCCTGACGGAGAGTCTTCTAAACGGACTCTGAGAAACAAGCTCCTTTCCTAACTCTACTCATACACAAGCTATTGGTCTTGTGGCTGACAAAGAATCTGATCATCAAAGATCGTGGTCCCTGAGGACCCATTGTTTTCTGATTACAGTGCTAATTTGTCTGACAATTGTATTATTGCTTGGGTTTTGGTATCTGGAAGGGGTGCGTCCACTTGAGACTTTGTTACCTACTGAAATTGTTCCCACTGCGTCTTCACCTTTCATGCTTCTGCACACTCTTCCTCCTAGAGACTCCCAACATAGACAGGGTTATCATAATAATACTCTTTTATTGATTATGAATGTGACCCATGCTATTCTGAACAGAACAAATTGCTGGGTATGTTCACACGTGCCACAACATGGGGAAAAGGGGTTGGGTTTATATATTCATCCTTTTCCTTTAACCACTGCCTGCTATGCCTCACTTAGAGTACTATTCTTTGGTTGTTGGAATGACAGTATTTCTGGGAATTTTAATGGAACTAATGTGAATGAGTTTGAGAAACGAGTCCTAACACCTTTGGGATGTTCCCTCTTTGCAAATAGGAGCAAACTCAATGTTGCTTCTATTAGGCCTTTTGATAGACTTTCTAGACCTTTTCAATCATTGATCTCTTTCAAAATGGCTCCCATAGGCAACGGGGATGCCGCGCCTCCCTCTTATACTATCAACCATAGTCCAGAAACTGTCCCATTCTGCATACAGAGAAAGGGATCCCAGCCAATGGGTACATTCGAGGGTTGAACTACCAATGCAAATGTAACCAGTGAGGACAGACCCTTGTATGTAGGAGATCCTGTTTATTTTGTTTGTGGCAATGAGGCTTACCCATGGTTACCTAGAGCTTGGGAGGGTACTTGTTACTTGGGTATTTTATTGCCAGGAGTATATGTTACTACCACCTTTGAAGTTTCTAGAGCTTGTCCAAGGCGGGATGAGAATGGTGATACTCCTTCACAAGTCGTGGGTGATGTAGCAAAATCCTTTGTGCCATTTTGGGGACAAATAATGAATTCTGAGGATATTAGAAGACTAGCAAGGGTACTGTAGAAAAGCATCAATAGGACCACCGATATTATATACAACATGACGCTAGAGCAAAAGGTGATTAGGTTAGTAGCCCTTCAAAATAGAATGGGGCTAGACGTTATTTTAGCTGAGCGTGGTGGGGTATGCGAAATGGTAGGATCCGCATGCTGTGTTCTTTTACACAACTCCTCCCCTACCATATTCAAGGCAATTCAAAATCTACATACCTTGAGTACTAAAGTACATGTCCCAGAGGGAAACTGGAATTTTAGTACTTGGTTCTGGAACTTGTTACGATCGTGGGGTTGGAAGATCTTTGCAGTCTTAATGGTGGTTCTTGGTATTCTCCTGTTCTGTTGTTGTTGTGTACAATGCCTCCCTGTCATATGTTCCATGATAGGAGGATGTTGTGCACAAGACGTAGGTACACTAGGACATAAGGTACAAATGCCTGAAAAAGCAACCAATGCCTTAGTAATGCAGGAAATAACTATTAAAGAGTTAATGGCAATTGATGTTTTTGAATCCAGCAACTCAGAGTATTCTGATTATGATACATGGTCATTGTATGGTCAGAATGTTTGAATTATGCTCTTGGCTTAGGCCAAAAGGAGGGTTTATTAAACCATATTTGCATAAATACTGCCTGATTATAAACATTGGCCTAATCCATTTCGCATTTGTATTAAAAACCTATGCTTAACTAGATCTAGACAGAATTGACTTTGCCACCATTTTGGAAAACATATGCCATTTTGATTCTGACTCTCTGTTCAGAAATGATTAACCATGTTTTCAGCTGCCAGAGCAGACTGACCTTTGAGCCTATGTCAACACTAGAGCTGCCAAGAGCAGACTATTTGTTCTGTGCAAATAGACCTTGTAGTCAGAATGAACTCTCATTCAAAGTGACTCAACCTCCCTCAAACAGTGACTTACAATGCAAAGTAACTAATGCTGTGAGTTTTGGAATATCTTGAACATGCCTTATTCTAAAGCTCAAGAAACAAGGAAAGATCCTCACAACTTAGTACAACACAGTTTGCCGGTGTCTTTAAGGAACCTTGGAGCTACAGTGAACCTCAATTCAAAGTGTTGTCTGCATCAATAGCATCAGCCACATACAAATATCAGAACTAAATGGTAGACATACTAAAACTTTGTGCCTTAGCAATAAGCTATGGAATTTGTTTCTTGAAACTAGGATCAACCACAGCTGAGAACCAACACCACCATTGAATCTTCAAGGATAGGACAACATGTTAAAAGTGTATAGTAACGTTGTTATAGTTGTTATGTGAACTGGGCACAAACCCAAATGAGTAACTTATTAGTTTGGAGAAGGGCTGGGCTATGACCAGGACTGTGTATAAATACTGCATGATTTGTGATGACCAGTACTCACTCCCCTCACAATGTCTGCTGGTACACAATGTGAGGCGTCTGGGAGACAGATAGCTATCTGCTTTGATATTTGAATCTGTACAGAATAAAGTTATATTCATAGCTTTGACTTTGTGACTGGTGGATTCAATTTTTGGTGGTACTAAGCCTCGATATTCCTTGCTGATCTATCACTCCAAGGGACTGCATCTTGGAAACGTCCTCCTTAATGGTGTACCTGACCTTATCAGACATTGGGTGAATTCTACTCTTCACCGGCTTACTGTCTCTAGTGTCCGCATCATGGGTGCAACAATATGCATGACCTGGAGTCAGAGAAAACAGACCATCAAACTGTTCCAGTAACTGGTGACAGCCTGTCAGTTGCTGTTCTAACAGATCTGTTGCAAGGTTGACACCTTCACCTGACGCATCTGTGGCTTCAGTGTGCAAGAGGTCTGGGAAGGTATTGGTCTCCTCCTCAGTCTCGTCGTCAGTCACTAATGCCATGACCAAGTCATCCCGGCAATAATGGGGATTTAGCCGGTTGACATGAAAGCCTCTGCAGGTGTGCTTAGGTCCTTTCCCGTCAATGAGATAATTCACCTCACTGACCTTTTCTAGCACACAGTAAGACCCAGTCCACTTGTCCTGAAGGGCAATGGGTTTGACAGACTGAATAATCCACACCCACTGTCCTAGAGAATATACTGTCACTGTGGCCTTCTGGTCATGCCAGTGCTTCATCAGCTCCAGACTGGCCTTTAGGTTCTTTGTCGACTGTTCCATGTACCTTGTCATTCTAGACCGAAGGCCAAGTACATAGCCCACCACATCTCGTGAAGGGGATGAGGGTTTGCTTTCCCATCCCTCTTTCATTAGAATGAGGGGTCCCCGTATAGAGTGTCCAAACAGAAGCTCAAAGAGGCTACACCCTACTTTATGGCACCTCCCTGTAGGCGAACAGAAGGCATGGCAGGAGACTATCCCATTTTCTCCTCAGGTGTTCTTCCAAGCCACTTATCATATCTGTAAGGGTCTTGTTGAACCGCTCAACAAGCCCATTGGTTTGTGGATGGAGCCTTCATATATGCTGATATGAAGTTTGATCCCATATCATTAACCACTTCCTTGGGGAATCCATCATATGAGAATATCCCAATCAGAGCCTTCGCAACCAGAGGGGCTTTGATGCTCCTCAGAGGGACAGCCTCAGGCTATCTTGTGGCGTGGTCTACCACCATCAATATATATCTATTCCCTGAACTGGTTTGAGTATCCAAAGTACCACAATATCCATGTCTATTCTCTCTAAAGGGTGGCCAACCACAGGTATTGGATTTAAGAGGGCCTTTGAGACACCACCTGAGTTGCCAGAAGCTGAACATGTCGGGCAGGACCGGACACATTTACCTTTAAGCCAGACTGTGGCCAGTAACAGTGCGCAGACAACCTGTCTGATGTCTTAGTCACTCCCACATGACCCGCTAAAGGCATTTGGTGAGCCAATACCAAAAGGAACTTTCTGTGGCATTAGTGAGTCACCAAACTCCTGGAGCCCTAGCCCTCAGAGTCTTTGGGATCACTGTTCTGGAGTCCATCCCCTCAGTAAACTTTGATCAGGGCAGTGAGGTCACACTTAGCCTTCTCCTCTGTCTGCTTCCGCAGACCTGCAAGAGTGGAACACTCTTTCTGGGCTGTGAAGAAGTCAGTCTGATCTGGGCCCCCAGCTGATGTTAACTCATCCAGCTAGGGCAGGCCCTTCAGATCTCTGCCCACCTGGTGCTCAACTCAGGTTCCTGTACTGCACCAGGCAACTCTGAAGTCACTGAGTCCCCTGCTTCCAAAGTAGGGTCCTCAGTGGCTACTGGTCCCTCTCCCACAGGAGTAGGTGACTCAGCAGTCTGTGGAACACTACTGGGGGCTATCGGCCATGCTGGTTCTTCTAACAAGCCCTCTGGAAGTACTCCAAGCCCTAAGGCTCTAAGAGTGTTCAATCTGGCAATCTCTTTGGCCTTCAATCGGTTAGCAGCAGTGGCTATTTCGGGATCAGGAAGATCATTACCCAACAGACATGGGACAGGGATGGAGTCTTTCACTGCTACACAGTGCTGGGTCGTTTCACCTTATTAGCTGAACTCTACTATCGCCAAGGGGCACTTACTATTTCCATCAAACCCATTTACGCTAAAATCAGGTTCATCAATATACTGGCCTGGCAGTACCCATTGCCGGGTGACAGCAGTGATACTAGCCGCAGTGTATCGTACCGCAGGAGCTTTGTGTAAATTGATATACACATGTTCTAGATAGAGTTTTTTATTATTGGGAACTGGGATCTCTTCTGGAGACCTGGTACCACTCCCACTCAGTGTAACCAATCCACATTCGGTCACTCCCTGGCCTAGTGGAAAGTCATCCTCTAAGAAGCCCACACTAATGATGGCCTTTTCCATGAACCCAAAATTCTCTAGGGCTTGCTTGGGTAAGCCCTTAAAAGCAGGATCCCCTTTCCTATGGCCCAGCTCCTTACACACAAAAAAACTTTGGGTGGTGAGAACGCAGGTTAGGGGTGCCTGCACTCTTCTTTTCAGTGTGCATGGCTGAACTAGAGTTTTGGGATTTCCCTTGGTTCTTTTGCTAACCTGACTTCAAATAAGATTGGGTTGGCACGTTGTACTTCCCATCCTTGTTTATTATTTGTCCGCCCATTTCTCTTCCAGTTTGGGTGTCCCTGACTTTTTCTGGACTTGAGTACACACAAAACTGTCGGCAGCCTTTGCAAGCTCCCTAAGGTCTGTGATAGTCTTGTCCACAAGATGCTGGTGTAGGTCAACCTCACAATTGTTCAATACATGCTCACACGCAATCAAATTGTACATCCCTTTTAAATGTGTCAACTTTGTTACCAGCCAGCCAACCCTCAGATTTTTCAACGACAAGCTTGTGAACACTTCAAATGTCTGCCCACGTTTCTTTCCAAGCACTCTGACGCTCTTGGGATACTGTTCTGGGGTTTTACAGAAATTCCTGAAGAGGGCTGCCTTCATGCTTTCATAAATTGGTATTTCCTCAAGAGTTAACGGAAGAATTGTATCAGTCCATGGTGTCGGTAAGCAACTCATCAGGGTTTCACCCCACAGTACATCATCCACCTCCTGTAGCTGAAAAGCAAGCTTGAGCCCTTCAAGCTTGTCAGAAATATCAGTCAAAAATATCATTCCCCACTTTGTGAGCCTGCACTAAGTCTTTGGGGATGTGCCCCTGGGGCTTAGCCCGGGGAATCTGGTTTGAGCCACCACTGCTGCTTATGCCTGAAGCTGATCTGTTGGCCTCCTTCTTCTCTTCAAGCTCCAGCTTGCGCAACTCTATGGTGGCCCTGTCCCGCTCTATGGTGACCTTGTCCCGCTGTTTCTGTTCCTCCAGCGCTAGTCTCCTCTCCTCTAGCAGGAGCTTTTAAACTGCAACCTCATTACCCGCTGAGCCTATTACTGGGCCACTTAGACACTGTGCTGAGGCCTGGGACCTGGGAGATGCCGCACTAGCTCCTGATCTCACTGACACTCTAGAGTGTTGAGAAACAACACTTGCCCCCCGGCAGGATGGTTGGTGAGAAACATTGATCATTCTGTCTTCCTCGTCCTCTTACATTTCCCCCTCTAGAAGGCCTTTTCCATTTGGGTACACAGCCCTAGCCCATCCCCTGGAGTCTTCTCCCCAACCATCCTTGCTTCTACCCAAGCTTGGAGGCTGGCATCCTACTCAGGTTTATTAACCTTAGTGCTGTGGGCAATTTCCCTCTCTTGACATAGGACATGCAGGAGATCCTTGGTCATGCCTTTCACAGTTGCCATGTCAAGATCCATGATTATTACAAATACCTAGCGTTGTCTAAATGTTGCCTGCAACAGTACTTTTATTGGTGGGTGACTAAGCTGTGCGCAAAGCTCCAACTGATCCCAATTCTGCCACCAATGTGACAAATCAACTTCCGGGGCACCAGTGGTCCAGGGATGAATATCGTTTTCTAAACCATCAATCATCCCCACACCTCAAATACCACCAGAAAGGAGCTGAACAGATTGGAAACACAAGTAAATTATAAACCTCCTTGCCCAATTTTGGTAACGTGGATGGAATGCCATGCTTATCTGCGCACGTTTGTGGACCGTTGGTTCATTACAACGAATATACAATTATTATCCAATGATAAAAGCGACTGTCCAGTCATGGGTGTATACAAATATCTAATTTATTATTATTACAACAGACAGTTCTAGCCCACTATAAAAATACAACCAACCCTGTAAAGGAACACAGAGGACAGATCGTTTCACAAAGGAAAGGGATGCACTCTGGATACTGGCAGGAGGGTAGTCGGTAAAGCAATCAGTCTTAACTGTTCAAGGTTATTTGGTTTCAGCACCACAGGAGCAAGGGGTCATAAGTGTCACTAGGGGCCTTTGGAGAAGGCCCAGTGGGACAAAACCACAATGTACCTGGTGCTTGAGATGGTCTTGATGCTTGACAGGGTCAAGTCAGATCCAGGACGCTCTGCAGGTCCTGCGACATAGTTCAAGATGGGAGACAGCTGCGGGTATCAGGCAGTAGGCAGTTCGGCAAGTGAGGCAAGTGAGGCTGCATAGATGGCTGTAGGCTGGCCTACACAGCGGCTCAGGGTCAAGAATCATTGCCTCTGTACTGGTTGGCAGATCTGGAACGCTTGTCGAGGCGTCTCGTACAGCTTTAGTGACTGCAGCATGACAACAGTCAGTGGTGCAGCCAGCCACAGTTCGAGTACTCGACTGCCTCAAAATGTCCTTAAATGATGGACGCATGTTGATGCTTGTTGTGGCACTCCTCCTAGTTTCTTTGCTGGGCTTGGGGCATCCTTTAAGGCAGACAGCCCAAATCTGAGGAGAGTGTTTGCAGGCAACAGCCTTGACCTTTATTCAGAGACTCTCTGGCACTTCCCACCTAGGAAGTTTGCTGGCCGAACCTAGCAGGGCATGCTGTGTGCTTGATGGGTACCAGTTCTGGAGCTGTTGGACAGGTCCTCTGAGGTCGGTATCTCCCACTGTCCCCTGGGAGATGTTTAGGGGAGAGATATTGCTTCCCTCTTGGAAATCCTGGCCTTTCTTCTGTGAGGCAGACTGTACCTTCAGCCAGGGTCCAAATGAGTACTTCTTACTCCTTTCAAAGTCATCGGATGATCTGCCAAAAGAGGGGCTCAATCCTCTTTTATAGCCAAATGGGCCCCAGTGATTGGTGCAGGCTAAGCCTACCTTAATGAACCAATCCTGGGTCCCGACCAACAATCTTCTTTTATGCGTGAGGTCATAACCAGAATGCTCTGCAACAGGAAAAGTAAAGGGGTTCCAACCTGGGAGGATAGCCTAGCGGCAATGTGCGTGCCTTGGAAGCAAGACGACATGAAGCAACACAGGTTCGATCCCCGGGTCCACGCTTAAAAACCTCTGGGTGTTTAAGCGCATTATAAATAAGCAACTAAGACAAAAAAAAACCATTACACGACTAAAAAAACAAACAATTCCTGTAACAGCACCTCAATGCCCACGGGCTGTGTGTGCGCTTTAAAAATAAAATGCTAAATGTACTACCAAGTCCCACCCATCTTCCTGTCTGTTGTGGATCAAACGGTCTCTCTGGTTAATTTAGCTCTCTGTGGTTCCTGATGATGCGCAGGTCTCCCTTGAAGTATAGCGAAAACAGACTTTCTGTCTCCATCAAATCACATACTCGTCCCTTGTTGAATGCGGCCCCACTGCGCAGTTGTCCCATACATGACACTGCCCCTCATACTAAGGCGCGGGAGCTGACTTCCAGTTGACACAGATGCATATCAAAAGGGTGTTGGGTATCCTGTCCTTTGTCAGTCCTGCGAACAGGCCTCCTGCAGGCCTGCTTCAATTAATTCTCATCAGCATGCCCTGCCACAAGCAGGCGGACAAAGGATAGGGTGGATCCATGGAGCCTTTGATATTTAATTAAGCTGGCCATGGCAGGAGGAAGGTGTTGCCCTCCTCCTCTTGCTGCTTTCATGTACCATCTGGCTGTCACATTCCAACTGAACAGAAGGACTGCATCTGTGTTTGTTGTGCAGTGTACTTGGACTAGGTGTTTGTTGTGCAGTGAGTATAGGAAAATGTGTGCGGATTAGCCTCACATATTTTCTGAGGTTGATCTCCCATCATTCAATTTCTTTTAAAAAATATTTTTAAAAAGCCCATGCGAGTGCACCCCACCGTGTGGCTCGTCGAATTCCTCACACACCTTCTTTTTTCTATTTTTCATTTATTTTATTTATTGTGTATTGATCAAAACTAATACCTTCTTCTGCCTCAGTGATGGGCCGCCTGGTTCCCTCTGAGTGCTACAGCGCTCCAGGCCACCCAGTCCACCACCCCTTTCGCTGTGCTTACCTGCATTCCCTGGCACTTGCCCTCTGACCTCCCCGTAGCACTTGCACTTTGCCCCTCACCCTTTTGCCTTCCCACCTTAGCACTGTGTTTTTGCGCAGATTGTCACTTCCCCCACTCCACCCTCCCTCGCACCGCTTGTTCTGCTCTTGCACAATCCGAATATCACAAGGCCTAGTAGGACTGTTATTGCATCTTTCTCCCTTGTTCCCCACCCCTTTCTGTCTTGTGGCGCCTTCAAACGCCATTTGTTGTATAAATATCCAATAATAAATAAATAAACACATAAATCCAATAAATAAATAAATACATAATACCCATGTGAATAGGGCAGTACAGGGGTTTTTGTTCTGCTTCTCCACATGGCCCAGCCTTGTTTATCTGGCAGCGCAACCTGGCCTCCATACTTTACCCAAGGAATCAGGCAGGGGACTTTGTTACAAGGGCAACTGAACCTTTGATACTTTTGTAGCAAATACCATGAGCACCATTGGGAATTAGAAGTATTTATCGTTGGGGCCTCTAGCGATAATTCACATTGTGGTGTGTCCGTGTTACATGTTCAATATATAATTAGATGATAGCCTGAATGTAATGCTTCTGCATTAGTGTTCGGTGCACCGCTGAAATACAAACTGGCCCTTGCTTTCATTTCCCTGTGATGTACGTGGGTCCCGTTTCTTGAGCGCTTCTCGGCTCGCTAGTGTACTTAGGTGCTAATGTTATGGTTACTTTAGGAAGGATGGGGGTGAGGGGCGGTAGCGTAATGCTCTTCGGAGCTGAGGGATTTGTGGTTTTGCAGCAGAAGAGCTTAACACATCAATACTCTACAGCTCTGAGACTCTGCTTGCTGGCGTTGTTTGCATTTGTTGGTTCTCACGCATTACTGCTCTATATGTGTGATAGTTGTATAATTTTATTTCTGCCTTCATCAGACTATCCATATAGAATGTACTCCATGACAAATACCAATCCCAGTCCTTTATTTATCCACACCACTTCACACCTAAGCACCGTCCCGACCAGCTCCTGAAAGTTACAGTATTTTACATTAGGTACATCCGGCGGCCATCTTGGACATAAAAGTGGTCCCCGCTGAGTGCAGAAAGAAACGCCACTTCAAAACCACAACGTTTATTATGTTTTAGGTTTTAAGCGCTTAAGAGGTGGATGAAAATGAGTGACGTCATGAAAATGCTGATATCATGCACTGCTGAAAAGTTACGTCTTTAGTGATTGCTTAGCTTGTGGAGTCTTGGCGCCCACAGGCGAGGGATCTGTTTGCTCTGGATCTGAAGAGGAGGCTCATAGATAACCTTGTGTTTGCAGCTACTTGAAACAGACTGGCACTTGTACACTTGGTGGTTGAATTTAAGAGGATGTTTGCAGAAATGCTGGGTCTGATTTCTCATTGACAATAATGCGAGGCGGCGCCACAGATGATTTAGGAAAAAGGAGTGTGGCTTTTCGTTTGACTCCGGAAGCTAATGTAGCCAGTGATGTTGCACCGGAGCAGGCCACGTCCTGGTTCGACTTCTGCTCTGAGAAGAAGGACACAGAGCCAGTACTTGCTTCCTGGGCTCCGACGGTCACGATACGGTTCATGGCGCAGAGCCTCTTTTATTAAAGGAACGGGATGACGTACTGCACCATCAGTTCCTTAAAGGAACACACACAAAACACTCCTCCTTTTTCATAACAAAACAACAAACAGCATATAAGCATCACATCACTGAACACCACAACAGGTGGATATGACAAACAAAGTCAACCTGCATGTCATTCCAGTACGCCGAGACCGACTTCGAAGTCCTGCAGGTAAGTGAGCTTCCTGCGTTGATCCCGCACGGGATACTGCCTTTCGCCTTCCTCTGCAGGACTTGCATCGCCCATCTCAGCACCACATCCGTGATCAGTCGGGCCATCTCATAATCGCTGGCCAGGAGCCTTTCCTGACCAAACTCCTCATTGCCCATTCAAGGCCATCTCAACGGCATCTCTGACCTAACATCTCAGTCCTCAAGCCTCATGGGTGACCTTGTCAACTTCCTGAAGAAACTGGAGTTCCTCGTGACCATAGCCTGGCCATCTGAGATGATGCTCATGGACCCTTTACTAACCATGACATTAAATGGGCATGGTTCATGGAGTAGGGACGGTTTCCTCTTGGGTGTCTGGCGTGGACCAACCCCTCATCCCCCACATCCAAATGTCGGTCCCGTAGGTTTCTTCTTTCGTTCTTTCTCTCATTTGCTCTCCTCTTCCTTGTGACGACTTTGTTGTCATTGATCACCCCAGTGCTGCGAGGCATGTGGTCTGGCATCAACCCAATCAGGAGTGACGGGGTGGTACAGTACACCAACAGGAATTGGTACAAAGCTCTCTTGTCACATTCGTCTTGACCATGTGCGATCCTCTGAACACCTTGATGAGAATGCGCATCATCCTCTCCTCCCGTTAGCCCTCGGACAAACTGGCGTCACATTCCCGTGTTGCACCCCATGGTCTTGCAGGTACTCAGAAAACCCTCCACTTTGAAATGGTGGGCCGCTGTCAGTACAGATTACAGTGGGAAGCCCGTGGGTAGTGAAGATTTTGTCCAAAGTCGGGACCACCTTTTCCAGAACTGTGGATTCTATAAACTCAACTCCGGGATAGCGTGACCACTGCCAATAAGTGTATGCCACGGCAGGTGGACCCAAAGTCCATCATATGCACCACTTCCCATGGTACATAGCTCCTGTCTATGCTCTCAATAGGTGGGTCCTTTCAGTGAGGCAGTGCTGCTTGGCATCACACACAACTTTGAACAAATTCCTCCACCTTCTCCTCGAGCCCAGGATACCAGTACTTAAGGCGAAGACACGCCTTGGTCTTGCCCACCCCTTGATGACCTTTGTGGGCTAGCTCCATTATACAAGGCACCAAACTCATTGGGATGACCATTTTTGACACTCGTAGGACCAGACCATCCTCCAGGAAGGCAAGCTCATCATGTTTGTGTCACATATGTTCCAGCGTTTGACCGTGCGCTCCCGTCTAGCTTCTCAAACACCCTCTTCCACTTGCCGCTGCTTCCGGCCATTTGTAGTATGCAAAATTAATAATCTGGAGCTGAGGCCTATTTGAAGTTGTCTATCGACATGGAGATGGGCGTTGCTGCTGTTGTGAGGCTGTTTAATGAGTCTTCTGTCTCACCCTCCTCCTGGCTGTACACATGCTTCGCCGTTAGTGTATACGTCGAGACAGATAGTCGGCTGCATTACTGCTCCCTGGATGAAAGACCAACTTGATATCGTACTCTTGGAGAGCAAGCGTTAACTTGTCAATGCAAGCGGGTGATTTGGATGAGGATCCGGCCATTATTGGAATCAGGGATTTGTGATCTGTGATGACCGTCACGGCTTTGAAAAACACATACAGATGGAAATGTTTACAACCCCGTAGAACGGCCAGGGCCTCTCTCTCTATCTACAACTACCTTTGCTCTGTCGCAGATAGGGATCTGCTCGTGAAGGCCACTGGGTGATTTTCACTGCCGTTGTCCGGCTGCATCAACACTGCTCCCAGGCCACACGGGCTGGTGCCCGGTTAATTCAGCCCTCTTTTTTCCTAGATCAGAGAAGGCCATGGTATCCTTAGCGATAAGGGCACTCTCGATGTCTTCAAATGCACTTTGTTCAAGCACAGTCCAAACCCACACACAGTCCTTCGTTGTCAGGTTCTGGAGGGGCTTGGACAGGGTGGCCAGGTTCTTGATGAACCTATCACAGTAAGTAACCATCCTGGGGAAGCTGTGTACCTCAGACACGTTCTTGGGAGTGCCTGCCTCCTGAATGTTTTTCACTTTTGCAGGATCCGGAGAGATGCCCCCTTCCTGGAACACTAAACCGAAGAACTCTATCTTCTTCTGCAGGAAGGCACACTTGTCCTTGTGTTATAAAAGCTGCAGCTGCTGAATCCCCTGGAGGACATCCCCCAGTCTGTGCAGGTGCTCCTGTTCAGACTTAGCAAGCACCAGGCTATCGTCGCTGATGTTGATGGCGCTGCTGATTGCTGGTAAGGCCGCTCTGATGGTATTCTGGAAAAGCTCAGTGGCCGACGATATCCCAAAGCTCAGGCGCTTGTATTTGTACAAACCCGTATGGGTGCTTTGAAATAGTATTTTCATATTGTATAAGCACCTAACAAGCAAATAATAAAATAAAAATAAATAAAAACATGCATGGTGAAGGTCGTAATGTAGCGACATGCGGGATCGAACACCAGCTGGTAGTAGCCAGATCTGAGGTCGAGTTTCAAGAAGTATTTGGCACCCTGAAACTCCACCAGGATGTCATCAAGGGTCGGCGTGATTTGCTCTACCATCTGATGGCACGATTAGGGAGGTGCATGTCCACTCTATAATGTCCATCTTGACCAGGTTGTCCAATTCCCGCTCAACCTTCTCCCGCAAGTGGAAGGGAACACACCTGCGCTTCAGCGCTATGTGAAGGTGAATAGGATCACCAGTCAATTTACCCGTGCCTATAAATACACCAGAGAAGCAGGCCAATAGGGACCAAAATCCCCTCCAGGTAAGCGCCAATGGTGAAGTTGACGGTGTGGAGCGCTTCCACAGCGGCACACCCTAGCAGTGTCACAGCGCCCACTTTTGTGGGTAAAAATCTTCCTTTTATTGCTACATCGTCATGCTGGACAATGGACCACAAAAACACCCTTGAGTGGTAGTGGGTGTTTCTCACCAAAGGTGTATATGCAGATGCTAGTGTCCTTGAGGGGCGGTGCATCCTGCAGCTTACGGTAATGATCCTCCAGCATAACGCTTACTGGTCGGTATATGAGTTTCACCCCGTACTCCCTCAGGGCTAGCATCCACCTCTCGATCCTGGGGGGGGGGTTTGGA
This sequence comes from Ambystoma mexicanum, assembly GCF_040938575.1. Lineage (NCBI taxonomy): Eukaryota > Metazoa > Chordata > Amphibia > Caudata > Ambystomatidae > Ambystoma > Ambystoma mexicanum. Next base: position 1,430,474,355 of record NC_090924.1, on the reverse strand, counting down.
GTCTCCCCCTGCCAGAATGGGCAGGAGTGGCTTGTGGTCCGTCACCACCACTACAGGTTTGCCCAGTATGTACAAACGGAAATGGCGACAGCCCCACAGGATGGCTAGCGCTTCCCGTTCAATCTGTGAGTATCTCGTTTCCGTGTCCGAAAAGGCCTTACTCGCATACGCGATGGGGCGCATGTCTCCACGTGCGTCAGGTTGCATTAGCACCGCCCCCACTCCCACCGGACTAGCGTCAACCACCACCTCGGACTCTACTTTGGGGTTGAAGTAGGCCATGGTGTCTCCATCCGACAGGGCATTCTTCAGAGTCTGGAACGCCTCCTGCTCATTGGCCCCCCATTTCCACTCAGCGTCGTTCCTTGTTAGCCAGCCCCTTGATGAAGCGCCCGCAATAAGTGACCATCCCCAGGGAGCTCCTCACTTCCGTAGGTGACTAGGGGGCGGGGGCTTCCTTAATGTCCTTCACTTTGGCTGGGTCGGGCGACACACCAGCTGCGTGGAATATGAACCCGAAGAAACCAATGCGGTCTTTGAAGAACTCACATTTTTGCCGATGGAGGGTGAGCCCCAAGTTCTTCAACCTCAGGAGCGTGTCCTCCAACCTCTTCATGTGTTCCCGTTCCGAGTCCGCGAAGACTAAAATGTCGTCGCTCATGTTCAGCACTCCTTTGAGGCCAGCCAACGCTCCTCTAATGGTGTTTTGGAAAACTTCGGCGGCTGATGAGATGCTGAAGCTCAACCGTTTGAACTGGAAGAGGCCGTCATGTGTCGTAAACGTAGTTATGAACCTGGAGTCCGGGTGTAGTTCGAGCTGGTGGTAGCCCGCTCACAGGTCTAACTTCGAGAACACTCTCGCCCCCTGAAGCTCTCCGATGATGTCATCCAGAGTGGGTGTAAGGTGCCTCTCCCTCTTAATAGCGGCGTTTGGGAGGCGCATGTCCACGCAGATCCTCACGGCCCCTGGTTGCTTTGGCTTGGGGGCCACCACTATCGGGGACACCCAGGGCGTTGGCCCCTCCACTCTCTCAATGATGTCCATCTCCACTAGTGATCGGAGCTCCTCCTCCATTTTCTCCCGCAGGTGAAACGGGATCCTGCAGTGCTTGAGGGCCGTCGGTCTGATCGACTCGTCGATGTGGAGGCGCACGGGGCGTGCTTTGAATTTCCCAATGCCTTCGAAGATGCTCGAGAACCTGTCCAGCAGTGTCTCAATGTCTATCTGGTATACACCATATGCAAAATGAACCAGGTTAAGGGCTTCCGACGGCGCGCAGCTGAGAAGTGAGTGGGGGCTCACGTCTGTAACAAAGAATTTGGCATTGATGCTCCTGCCCCCTTTTGACACCGGTGACACGAACACACCCTTGAGTGGTAGCGGGATGTCCCCTCCAAAAGTAAATATCTTCGCCGTGGACATGTCCAGTGGCGGCGGGCCTCGAAGTTTCTGATAGTCTTTCTCTGCCAGCACACACACCGAAGCGCCTGTATCTATCAGTATCTGGGTCGGAACACCCAATATGTCCACCACGCACCTGGGCTGCCTCCTCCTTTTGTTCCCCGAGGCAATGTTAGAGATGAAGAAAACCTCTTCTTCATCCTCGTCCTCTTCTTCCTCTTCCACCGGGAAGAACGACACGGAGCCAGTACTTGCTTCTTGGACTCCGATTCTCACGAAACAGGTCTGGACCTGAAAGTCATCGATCCCTGTGCTAATCGATACTGGAACGTCAGTAAGCGTTACCGACCAGGCACGAACAACCCGGCCGACTACCTGTCGCGCCATCCCAACAAGGAGAGCGCTGTCACCGACATCGGAGCGAATGAGTGCCACGGGCTGTTGTGTCAGGTGGTGGAAGGGTCCCTTCCGATGGCAATATCAAGGCTAGAGATGGCAACGGAATGTTCCAAGGACGAAGTGTTCACCATAGTCAAGAATGCCGTGAGAAGCGGGTAGTGGAGGGAAGTGCTGCAGGACAACTCCCGCCGGCAAGCGGAGGCGCAGAATGACCTTCGAGCGCTCTGGAAGGTCAAGGATGAACTCTCAGTCGCGGACGATGGACTCATACTTCGAGGGCGGCAAATTGTAATCTCGCGGGCACTGCAGTCAAGGATCCTCGAACTTGCCCACATTGGACATCAGGGGATTGTTAAAATGAAGGCTCGGCTGAGAAACAAAGTATGGTTTCCGGACCTGGAGGGGCGAGTGGAGAGTTTTGTAAGGAGGTGCATCGCATGTCAAGCGGCGGCCCCGGGTGACAGAGCTCCGCCGATAAGGTCGATGGAACGCAGTTGCCGTCCGTGGGAAACCGTCCACGTGGATTTTGCCTCGACTGGTCGGGGAATGTACTTTCTGGTGGCAGTGGACCAATGGTCCAGGTATCCCGAGGTGGAGGTGGTACACTTGACGGCGACAGAGTGTACAACGAAGGCACTGGGCAAAATGTTTGCCACCCATGGATTCCCAGACCTCCTGTGCTCGGACAATGGACCACCTTTCACTGGCAGCCAATTCGCGACCTACCTCCGTGAAAGGGGGATCCGGCATCGCAGGGTGTCCCCGCTCTGGCCGCGGGCCAACGGGGAGGCCGAAAGAATGATGAGGACTCTCAACAAGGTCCTGAGGATCTCCGCCTGCGGCGGTGAAGACCTGGAGAGGAAGCTCGTGGAGTTTCTGAGGGAATACCGCACGACGCCCCACCAGACCTCTCCTTGCTTTGCTGGTTGCGCGTTGACCCTCCTGGCTCTGCCAGCCCCTCTCCTAGCTCTGACTGGTGTTTCTTCTGGCTCTAATGGGTACCTCCCCTGTGTCTGCTTGTGCTTTTAGTGGCTCTACAGGGAACTTCTTATGGCTCTGCTTGGTACCTCTGCCGGGGCTTTTCCTGGCTCTACTGGCTGCCTATCTTGGGTCTTCTAGTGCTTCTACTGGCTCTGCTGGGTGCTTCTCAAGGCTATGCTAAATGCCTCTGGTGGTGCTTCTCCTGGCTTTGTTGAGTGCATCCTCCAGCTCTTCTGATTGTCTTTCATGGGTCGGCTAATGCATCACTTTGCTCTGTTTTTAGCGACTTGGCCAGCTGCCTTTCCTGTCTCTATGGGTTGCCTCACCCCAGGATGCTTGTGCTGCTCCCGGATCTGCTGGGCACTTCTTCTGGCTCCACTGTGTGGCTCTCCTATCTCTGCTGGATATTGGTATCATTACTATTATTATTATTATTATTTTAAAATCTCTAGAGCACAAACTAAGGCCAGAAGCCATCTAGGTGCTAAAAGGAAGCAGGAGCAAGCCCGTGACAAATAGTTGCTTCATACTCTAGCAGAGGAGGTGAAAGTGAATTTGGAACAGATGGGTTTTCAGTGCTTTTCTAAATGGAAGATATTCAGCAAGGGTTCTCAAAAATAGAGCATTCCACACGCTTGGTGCCAAAACTGAAAAGGAACAACCACCCAATCACTTACGCTGATATTTGGGAAGCTTGAGAAGCAAGTGAGATTCAGAACGCAGATTTCTTGCTGGGCAATAGCTTTCCAGCTTTGCTTTTAAATAGTGAGGACCCACATTGTGCACTTCTCGGTGGACGATACAAAGAATATTGTATTCAATTTGGCGGGCCACTGGCAGCCAGTGGAGATGGTGAAGGAGAGCTAGTGAAGGGGTCAGACGTGGTGCCATAAGAGCCAATCGCGCTGCTGAATTCTGAATTAATTGTATTCATTGAATCTTGTACTTGAGCTGTCCCAGGTAAATACCATTGCAATAGTCCAGGGAGCCCATTATGGTGGAGGTCACCAATGTAGTACGATATTCGGGGGGAAGCAAAGGTAGAATCTTCCGTAGAGCCTTCAGTCTCCCAAAACCAGCACTGCAAATGGCAGAGATCTGGGCCTCACACGAGCCATTTGGAAGAAATTTCACTCCAAGACTTTTTACTGAAGCACGGGGGACCGGACAGGGGCCCAGTGACTCAGGCCAATACTGTGAATTCCACAGATGATCCCTCCCATGCGGACCAAACCCCAAGACCTCCATTTTGCTTCCATTGAGTTTCAACCAGTTGACCGTCATTCAACTACCTACTTTCTCCAAGCAATCTCACAGTTTCTTATGGGCAATGCTTGGGAGGAGTCCAGCCGAAATACCAACGGAGTATGATTGGCGGAATAGTTAAACAAGACTTCACATTCCGCAATGAGGTCAGCCAAAAACCGAACACAAAGGTTGAAGAGAAGAGGAGACAAGGCTGATTCCTGAGGGATTCCACAAGATAGTTCCACTGAGGAAGAAAAACAAGCTTGGAAGGAAATAGTTTGAGAGCGACCCTGCAAGAATTATCTGAACCATGCCAAGAGAAGTCCAATAATCCCAGCTTGTTCCAACCTGGTCAAGAGAATTTTATGGTCAACCATATCAAAAGCCACAGAGAGATCCTGGAGAATAAGTACTCTAGTCTCTCCCTGGACCTGGAGCAGAGCAAGATTGTCTAACAAAGATATCATTACAGACTTGTTCCCCAACTTAGGACGAAACCCAGATTGAAAAGATGCAAGCAGTCATCTTCTTGCAGGAATTTAGAAAGTTTAGGGGCAATCACCGCTTCCATCAGCTTAATCATCACTGGAAGCAAGGAGATGGGCCTGTAATTTGCTGCCACTCGAGGGTCAGAGTTCATTTTTTTCAATAGGGGAAGGACTACTGCATGTTTGAGAGCGGTCGGAAATAATGCCCATTGAAAAAGAATATGCAGGGCATCAATAAGCATTCCAACAGCCCCCTGGGAAAGAGTTTTCAGGATGTGAAGGGGAACCGCATCGATGGAGGAAGCCGATTTCAGACCCAAAAGAGCTTTCCAGGTAACCTCGTCATTTATTGGGTCAAGTTTAAAAATATTTCCCGCTGGTTGAAGAGGACAATCCATTTCCGGACATCTTTCGAAGCTGAAGCAAATCCTCTTTAGTTTGACCATCTTTAATAACTTTCCGAATGTCAAGAATTTTGTCATAGGAGAAATTAATAATTTTCTTAGCATCAGGCGGTTTTAACAGCGTTGCTTGAGGGGCAGATTGATAGTTCCTTGGCAACTAAAAATAATTATCTGGAGGAGCAGGAAGCTTCAGTTATCCGGATAGCACAATGTTTAGATTTAGCGGTCCGAATCCTCTGGTGATAACAAAGCACAGCTTGTTTTTTAAGTAGTTTGCATATCAGCGTCATACCACCATTTTCTCTCAAGGCGGCGACATAGCTGCTTCTGAGATCTCAGTTCTGGGGTGTACCATGCTTCAGAAGGTTTTATTCTGCTAAAGTGAGGGAGACACGGAGCTACTTTATCGGCTACCGTCTCCAAGGAGCTTAGGAGAGAGGAGCAAGGATCATCACCCTTCTCCCTAGAAAGCCAATTTTCTCAAGTAGTAAGTCAGTCATATCGTTGGATATTTTCATTGGATTTATAGTGCTTCTCCTAGTTATGGTGGGTGCTTCTCCTGTGTCTACTGGAATCCCCTCCTGGCTCAGCTGAGTGAATCTCCTGGCTTTGTATTTGTATTTTGTATTTTATTTATTTGTATAGTGCGCCTGGCCCAAAGGCATCTGTGCGCATTTCTTTAAGTTACAGTGACATAGTATGCATCAACGAAAACAACATAAAATTTCAAAAATACTTACAAGATACTTGCAAGATATTTACAAGATAATTATAAGGTGATTAGTCAAAGCGGCAGAGCCTAACAACGTAAAGTAGCCACGAGCAGTGTATGTTATTATGGTCACTGAGACAGGTGGGGGCTTTGAGTGTCCTGGGCTATGACCCACATTTTAGCTTTGCTCTTGAAAGAGTGGAAAGATGATTCAGATTTGTGTGGATTGGGAAGCGAGTTCCACAGTTTAGCCGCAAGAACCGCGAAACTGGCCCCCCAGCCCCTCAGCTTTCTGACGCTTGAACCTTCAGTAGAGAATGACAGTAAGCATGGGCTGCTCTATGTGGGTGGCTGGAGGTGTGGGGTGTGAACCGGTTCATCAAGTATTTTGGAGCCTGGTTGGCAAGACGTTTGTGCGTGAGTGCAAGAGTTTTGAGGGAGATTCTTTGGAAAACCGAACACCAGTGAAGACTGCGTCTAGTGTCAAAGATATGCTGGGTCCTTGGAATATTTAGAGCTGTCCTGATAGCGTTGTTATGTGTTACCTGTAACTTGCTTAGTTTCTGTTAGCTGGTCCCTAGATAAAGTGCATTTTTAGGGGATTTGGTCCTCTGACGTATTCCATATCTATGACAGTAATCACCACAGCTGTGCTGCTTCAGAAAATTTTCGGCGTCTGCATCCTGTGTTGATGACGTCGATACGCTGTCCTTGAGGGCCTCCATCGAGCCGACATCACCGGATGTTATAAGTAGGATGCACGACGCCCGTAGCATCAGTTCCATTTTTTCCATGAACGTGTTCGCTTCGGAGATCTCGGCGTGCCTCGGTTCTACTGAATCCTGTTCTTTCGGTTCTTCGAACCTGTTCGTTTGTGTATTCAATGATGTCTTTGGCTTCTTCCACCCCGCGGTCGGATTTTAAGAAGTGTCGGGTTTGCGGGTCCAAGATGTCTTTGACGGACACGCACAACGCTTGCCTCTTGTGCCTCGGGGAGGACCACCATATGGATGACTGTGTTGACTGCCAGTCACTTACATTGAAGGCCTTGCGGGAGCATAAGAAGAAGCTGTCAGTGGGTAAGCTGGCCAAGCCCCAGAAGTTGCGATCCACTGGACTTTCGACGGACGATTCGAGGGGCGACTCTCCGCATCGTCGTCGTGAGTCCGGGAGGTCTCGGTCCAGGAGTCGGTCTCGCCATTCCTCTGCCTCTTTGAGGCACTCATGGAAGCTCCGTCACAGGTCACCTTCCCCGTCCTCATCCGAGGACTCCGCCCGTCAGCGGGTTGCTTGTCCCAACAAGCATTCCACTCCTGCAGAATGGGATTCGTTCCGGAAGGAGATGATGGCGATTTTTCAGTCGCAGGGCTCCCTTCCATCCGCACCGTCGAAAGGCGCCAGCCATTAGCGTGCTAGAGTCGCCACTTGTACGCCTTTTGGGCTTGAGCGGTCGTCGCGACCACCGGGCGCCTTCGAGGTCCCGGTCGGACAAGGCTGGTCGCTCTAGGCATGCCCATTACAGGTCCAGGTCCTCGACGCCCTCAAGACCATCGGAGCCTGTGAAGTCTTCGAGGAAGACATTGACGCCTACGGCACCAAGGTTGTCGAGGGACTCTCTCGAAGCTCCGCCTCCGAGGAAGCCGTTGACGCCATCGGTGCCCAGGCTGTCGAAGGACACGCTCGGGGCTCCACCCTCGAGGACTGCGTTGACGCCGTCGAAGTTGTCGGCGCCATGCTCGAAGTAGACGCCGATTCCGTCGATGCCCTTGACGCCTTTCGAGGCTGCTTTGTCGGAGGTACCCCGTGGCACAGTGGAACCCCCCAGAAAGGCTCTGGCCAAGGCAAAAAATGTCTTTGTCCCTTTTTCTGTGACCTCCTTCCAACCTCTGGATTATATTTCTGAGAGGGATGAGGGGTCTGAGGAAGGTATGGTGCCTGAGGAGGTGCCTGATGATATTTTGTCTGGTCATTGCCAGATTGAAGACCTGCGTCAGTCGCTGCACGACGCCAGTGGTCTGGACACCGCTCCGGAGATGGAGTTCTGTAGGCCTGAGCCTGGCACCCATGCCGAGTCCGCGTACCAGCGCCTTATGTCGAGGGTCATGGAATACTTGGGGTGGTCTGCGCCACCGGTGGATTTTCTGCAGGATGACCTGCCGGACATCCTCGACCAAGGTCCTCCAACTGACCCGGTACTGCCTTTCCATATGGCTTTGCAAAGAAGGGTGGCAGCGGCTTGGACTGCCCCATAGAGTCTCCCGGCAGTGAGCAAATCTTTGCCACGAAAATACCACCCAGCCAGTAGGGACCCTTATAACTTGCCACGCACCCCACTCCAGAGAGTTTGGTGGTGCAGGCGGCTACGGCCCCAGCAAAGCAGGCGTCATACCCTACCATCCCTCCTGATAGGGACGATAAACGTTTTGATGGCTGGGCGATGAAAGTGTTTTCTTCAGGGGGTATGGCTTTACAGGCAGCCAACTCTGTGTGTGCCTTGTCACGTTTCACGCACACTCTGTGGAACTGTATTTCATTGGCGGCTGAACATATTCCTGAAGGGGAGGAACGGGATGGTTTTCTTGCTATTGTACAGGATCGCAAGGATTCTATGTGTGAGTCCGTTCAGTCGGGTCTGGACATGGTGGATTGTGTCAGCCGGTCCATGGCGGCGAGCACCGTAATACGCAGGTTTGCGTCGTTGCGGAAGTCGGGGTTTGCTCCTGATGTGCAAGCCCGGCTCCTCAACATGCCCTTTGATGGTGCACATCTTTTTGGCAGCAAGGCTGACGAGAGCCTTGAGAGGTTACAGACCTCAAAAGCTGCAGCGAAGTCATTGAGCGCTGCTGTTCACCAACCTCTGCCTTTTCGTCCTAAGGGACAGCAATGGAGGGGAGGTTCCTTTCAATATTACTCATCCTTTAGTAAATCTAGAGGAGCTGCAAGTCAAATGGGCCACTGTAGGAGTGCCAGAGGTGGAAAACAGGGTACTCCAGGTGCCAAGGCTGCTCGGGCAGTTGCCTCTTTGCCCTCAGGCACTGCTGCAGCCGCTTCAGCTCAGTCATGAGGCCATGCCCATGGTTCGCCGCTTCGGGGAAGGCTGGTGCAGCATCTTGTAGAGTGGCGTGCCATTACTTCAGATGTGTGAGTTCTGGAGATCATAGCCCACGGCTACTGTCTTCCTTTCCGGCAGAGGCCTCATGACAATCCACCAGGAAATCTCTCTTTGAAGTGTCCGGATCCGCTCCTTGCGCAGGAAATTCAGTCCCTGCTGGAAAAAGGTGCAATAGAACTGGTACCTGCAGCGGAGAAGAACAAGGGATGGTATTCCCCTTATTTTTTGATTTCAAAGAAAGACGGGGGATTGAGACCCATCATGGACTTGCGCGGTTTGAACTAGCTCCTAAGGTAGGACAAGTTCAAGATGGTTACTCTCTCTCAAGTCCTCCAGGCCCTTCAACTTCAGGACTGGTTGGTGTCTCTCGACCTCAAGGACGCTTACTTTCATGTGCCGATCCATCCCAAGCACAAGAAGTACCTGAGGTTCGCGGTTGGAGAATCGCACTTTCAGTTTTGGGTCCTACCGTTCGGATTGACCTCCGCCCCGAGGGTCTTCACCAAACACATGGCGGTGGTGGCAGCGTATCTCAGGAAAGGGGGGATTCACGTCTACCTCTACATGGACGATTGGTTGATCAGGGTGCGCAGCCCCGAGCAAGTCCTGGATCATCTGTCCGTCACCTGCCACTCCCTGCACAAGCTGGGCTTCTCCCTCAACTTAAAGACGTCCCATTTGACGCCAACCCAGAGGTTCCAGTACATCGGAGCAGTGCTCGACACATCCCTGGGGCAGTGTTTTCCTCCCGAGGTGAGGGCTCATCACATTCAGCAGATGGTGCAGAAGTTTCAACACGCCCAGAGTCTCCCGGCGTTCGAGTTCTTGCGGTTGCTCGGCCTCATGGCATCTTGTATTCTTCTGGTGCCAGAGGCCAGGTTGCGGATGAGATCTCTGCAATGGGCCCCCAAGATGCAGTGCTCCCAGTCCTCCAGCAGGATGTTGGACCCTGTTCAGGTGCCGCCCTCGGTCGCCCAGGACCTTCTGTGGTGGGCCGTCGAAGGCAATCTGATAAAGGGGGCTCCATTTAGGCTACCCTGGCGGAGGTAACGATCGTGATGGACGCATACCTCACGGGGTGGGGAGCGCATGCCAACGAGTTGACAGTCAGCAGTCACTGGTCTCCGTCGGAGTCCAGACTCCATATCAATCGGTTGGAGCTGAGGGCCGTCAGGCTTGCCCTGAAGGCTTTTCTGCCGACTTTGCGAGGAAAGAATGTCCTGATTCTGACGGACAACACAGTGGCCAACACTACCTCAACAAAAAGGGGGGGCAGGGTCACCTCCTCTGTGCAGGGAGGCGATGCAGCGATGCAGCGATGCAGCTCTGGTTCTGGGCCATCAAGCAGGAAGTTTCGATCTCGGCCAGAGACGAAAACGAGATGGCGGACACCCTGAGCAGGCAGAGCGCGATCTCTCACCAGTGGGCGCCGGCTCAGGAGATTCTCCTGGACATCTTCGCCCTTTGGGGGACCCCTCAAGTGGATCTCTTCACCTCCAGTGTCAACCGGAAGTGCGAAAGGTTCTGCTCGTGGGAATTTCCTCCAAAAGGAGCCTTAGGAGATGTGTTCGTGGTGGGGTGGTGCATCCCACTGCTGTAAGCGTTTCCTCCAGTCCCCATCATCCCGCAAGTGCTGCGGAGGTTACGGAGGTTCGGTACCCGGATGATCCTCATTGCTCCAGCTTGGGCCTGGAGGACGTGGTACCCGGACCTTCTCGACTTGTCCATCTGCCTTCCGCGTTGTCTTCCCTACCGAGACGATCTACTCTCACGGGAGGGGGATCAGGGTTCTCCATCCAGAGGTCAGATCCCTCAACCTTCACACTTGGCTTCTGAAAGTTTGAAGTATAAGGATTGGGACCTCCCTGAAGACGTGATGGAGGTGTTGCTTTCGTCCAGACGGCCGGCAACAAAGTCCCTGTACCTTTGCCGTTGGAGAAAGTTCTGCGACTGGTGCAGAGTTAAGAATGTGGATCCTTTTTCATGTGACATTCCTGTGGTTCTGTCTTTTTTGATTTCATTGGCCCACAGGGGCCTGCAAGTGGGTACTGATAAAGGTTACCTGGCGGCGCTGTCTATATTTAAGCGCTTGTCTGAGGAGTGTTCCTATTTCAAAATTTCTTTAATTTCTCAGTTTCTCAAAGGACTCACTAATGTGTTTCCGCCGTCACCTTTCCAGATGCCTGGTTGGGATTTGAACCTTGTCCTGAAATTCCTTATGAGTGCTCCGTTTGAGTGGTCACTTCAGCTCGCAGAGTGAGTGAGTTGCAGGCACTTTCAGTTAAGCCACCCTTCACTGTGTTTCATAAGGACAGGGTTATCCTTAGAGTTCGTCCTTCCTTTCTTCCGAAGGTGGTGTTGGAATTTCATTTAAGCCAGAAGGTTATTCTTCCGGCATTTTATCCTCCTCCACATCCTGGTAAGGAAGAGGAGAGGCTCCATAGGTTGGATCCTAGGAGAGCTTTAAGTTTCTACATTTCACGCATGTCCTGGGTCAGAGTGGACGATCAGCTCTTTATTGGTTACGCTGGAAGGTGTTTTGGTCAAGCTGTTACTAAGCAGATTTTGTCTAGATGGATTATCTTGGCAATTTCTGAATGTTACCGCCTGGCGGGTAAGGACCCTCCGGTACGCTTACGGGCCCATTCTATGAGGGGTATGGCTGCCTCTACTGCCCTGCAGAGGGGTGTTCCTATTCGTAACATCTGTGAAGCAGCCACATGGGCTTTGTTCCATACTTTTGTATGACACTACTCCCTAGATTCTATCCATGGGCAGGATATGGCCTTTGGCAAGGCGGTCGTTTACTCTGCAATTTGATTGGGCAATCTAAATTTCTATATTCTAAATTCTTTTTCCCTCCTCCATACATTTGTACTGCTTTGGGAGTCTGTCATACATATGGAATACGTCGGAGGACCCAATCCCCTCGAAGAACAAGTTATTCTCTTACCTGGTAACGTTCTATCAATGAGATGGTCCGAAGACGTATTCCATATCACTCCCTCCCTACCTGCCCCACTACAGAATTTCTTATGCGATTGCAACTTACGTGTCTGCAAGGCTTTCTGTGGTCATACTGGCAGTGGTTTAGTGCCACACGTTCTGGGGAAAAAAACTACAACTGAGGGTATGGGCGTCATGCGTCCTACTTATAAAATCCGGTGACGTCGGCTTGACAGATGCCCTCGAGGACACCGACGCAGGACGCAGACGCTGAAAATTTTCCGAAGGAGCACAGCTGTGGTGATTACTGTCATAGATATGGAATACGTCATCGGACCATCCCATCGAAAGAACGTTACCAGGTAAGAGAGTAACTTGTTCTACTATAGTCGAGTTTCGACATAATGAGGGTTCTAGCAAGGATGGTACAGTTGGCCGTAATATGGAATGCTCGACATGCTGCAATGAGTTTACATGTGTAGGCTGATGCTGAGATTACGGCATTGGTTTGTCTTGTGAGAGATAGGGTTGAATCGAGATAAATTCCTAAGGCTTTCATGTCTTTGAATACCATGATAGTATTGCCATCAATGATGAAAGATTTGAATGCTGGATCTAATCTGTTGAGTCTGTGGTGGGAGCCCAGGATGAGTAGCCCTGTCTTATCGTTTTTCTTCTGACAGATTTCTTCTAGCCAGGATTTCCCTTGTATGTAAAATGTTTAGACGTATTCTTAAGAAATTCTCATGGAGGTTTTTGTCCGGGCATTTTGTCAGATACGGTTTTAAGTTGTTCACTTTAGACATATAAGGAGGAAGGTCTTGCGTCAATTTAGTGGCTGGTGACTTTTCCAATGTATCTATCAAATCTCTCTCCATAATACGCTGTTTAACCTTTACTGGGTTATGGGTAAGTTCCTCTTGGGAACTACCAGCCCAATGTAGGAGAGATTGAATCCTCGCTGCCCATTCCAGAAGCATTTTGCTAGACCCTGTTTGGATTTTGTGGTGTATTTCTTTCAGGATCAATGAAGGTGAAGGAAGCAAGGTCTTTCGATATAATATAGTTTCATTTTGTGCCACTATTGAACCCAACGATTGCAGTGAAAGTTCCCTCCTTATTAAAGCAATTGGAAGACATTGAGGTAGATTGAGGACCTTTCTCCAATAGAACCCTTCTAGTCTTGGCCAGAAGTTTGCTGGAAGGTTAGGCAGAGCTTCTACCCCGTATGTCAAGCTTGGGATGACTTTCGTCTTGTAGAAAATCAACATTGGTGACATTGTGAAGCGCCCATACTTATTTGCTACAGCTCGAGACTGTGAAATTATAAGCCGGGCTTTTGTCATGAGGCTCTGCTGCATCAGTGTTTCTTTACTGCTTTTGTTTAAGATGACACCCAGATATTTAAATTTGTTCACAATTTCAATTTGGGTATTTTCCACTGACCATGAACATTTCTCCACGTTCCTGGTGTTGCCTCCAAGTGTCATGATTTTAGTTTTATCAAGATTCATCAAAAGATGATTCTCTTTAAGATAGACATCTAAATTGTTAATCTGCCTCTGGAGGCTAATTGGGGTTAGATCCATAAGGATAATGCCATCTGCATATAACAGTCTTGATATTTTTCTCTTTCCCAATATTGGGGTGAATAGAAGAACTCTATCCTCACAGTCTTTGTAGTCTGCCATATAAGCATTATATATCGCAAGGGCCAGGGGGCAGCCTTGTTTCACCCCTCTTCCTGTCTTGATCCATGCAGCTAAGAGGCCCTGATTGTTTAATCGGATGCACATAGTGGTTTCGGAGTAGAGGGCCTTTATGGGGTTCAGGATCCCCAGAGGGCAAGCTTGTTGGTGTAGTTTGGACCACAAAAGTGGCCTATCTACCCGGTCAAAGGCCTGGACCAAGTCGATAAATGCCATATAGATTTTTGGCCGGCCCTCGAAAACTTTTACTTTTAGTGTACTCACTGCCAGAATATTTACTGTGGTTCCGACGTTTTACACAAAACCGGCCTGCAATGGATCCAACAGTTCAGTAGTGGAGATCCAGGTTTAAAAGTTGTCCAGGGATGAGTATTTGGGTGTCATCTGCGTAGTTAGTATAGGTGACACCGAAATAGTCAAGCACGGTTTCGTGAACACATTATAGAGTGTGGGTGAAACGCAAGATCCTTGCGGGACCCCGCACAAGACTGGCGAAGGTCCAGCAGCAGCCGAGAGGGAGAAGACCCTCATGGATCTATTTGCCAGGAAGGATCTGATCCATGTCGGGGCTTTGTCGGAGAAATGGGCAGCAGATTTGAGATGATGGCAAAGAATTTGATGGTCAACCAGATCAAATGCTGCCGATAAGTCTAGCAATAGTAAGAGGGCCAGCTTGCCGTTATCTTTAAGGACTTCGATTTTAGTTTTTAAATCGATAAGGGCAGTTTATGGTCCGTGCCTTGGTCAGAAGCCAGATTGTCTGTTGGTGATGGGCCTGTAATTGGTAGGGGTTCTCGGGTCTAAGGATGGTTTTTTGAGTAGGGGGATGACCGAGACGTCCTTATGGTTATCCGGGACGATGTCTGTGTTGAATGAAGAGTTTATAAGGGCGGTGATGAAATGTGCTAATTCATGGGTAGCCTCCTTAATGATGGGGTCTGGTCATGTGTCACCCTGGCAGTTGGTTTGAGTTTACGAATGATGTTTTTTACCTCTTTAACTGAAAGTGGGGAGAAACTAAAGGGTTTAAGGGTGCGAGGATGGGGGACAGTTTTTCCCAAGGGAATGCTGTACTGCGAGTCAGTCAGTAAACTGCTTTTTTTGCCATTGATTTTGGTTTGAAGTGTGGAGATTTTGTCGAGGAGCGCTTTTTGTATATTAGAGCACCATGTACTGTCTTTTGTCAGGTGGGGCTGATGGTGATTCTAGTTATTTAAGTATCATAAAGAGCTCTTTGGTGTTGGATTCCGCTTGCAGAATATGCATGTTGTTACGTGTCTTTGTCTGCTAGGAAAATTGCCTGTTTGCGGGATGCTGTGATAAGGCTGTCCTTATTCGCATCAGAGGGATGGCTTTTCCAGCGGGCCTCAGCGTCTCTCTTTTCCTTGCATAGTACTCTCAGGTGTGGTGTGAACCACGTGTTGCGATGAGCACAAGGTTTGGGTTTCCACAATTTCATTGGGGCAATGGTATTCATGGCTTTAAGTATGGCTTGGTTGAAAGTATTGACTAGGACTGTGGAGTCCGTGCATGACACTAAGGCATTGTTTAGTATAGGTAGGATAGGAGGGAGCAGTTTCTCCCTTGTTATGCCCCTTTTGTTTCTCGCGCTGATGGATGGTGCAATGTTCTGTTTGGGTTATTGGCTTTGATGTTAAATGTTATCGTATGATGATCAGACCAGGCGCAGGGTGTGTTAGACATTATGTTTTTGCTGCAATTCAGATCGACGAGTCAATCAAGAGTTCTCCCCTTATTGTGAGTAGGTTCCTGAATGCAGTAGGAAAAACCCAGGTCAGTAAATGTACTAGCAATGTCCAAGGCTTTATGATTGTTTGGATCTTGGAAACCAAGATTGAAAACCCCTTTGCTGGGTGCCTCTCTTGGCTCTGATGGGTGCCGCTCCTGGCTCTGCTGTATCCCTCTCCTGTATCTGCTGGGTGCCTCCTGTCTCTGCTGGATGCCACTCCTGGCTCTGCAAGTGCCTCTCCAGGCTGTACTGGGTGCCTCTCCTCTTTCTGTTGGATTCCTCTCCTGGCTCGCTAGTGCGTCTACTGGCTCTGGTGCTTGCCTCACCTGGGTCAACCTGCGGTTCTGGCTCTACTGGGGACTTCTCCCAACTCTGCTGGGTGTTTCTCTTGACTTTGCTGGTTACCCCTCCTGGCTTTTCTGGTTTCTTTTCCTGGCTCTCTGGCTCTACTGGGTGCCTCTCCTGTTTCTGCTGGATCCCTCTTCTGGCTTGGTAATGCTTCTACTGGCTCTGCTGTCTGAATCCACTGGCTTTGCTGGATGTATCTGCTAGCTCTACTGGCTCTCTCTCCTAGCTCTGCAAGGGGCCTCTCCTGGCTCCACTGCACACCTCTCCTGGCTCTGCTGTGCGCCTCTACGTCCTCTCCTGGCAAGCTAGTGCTTCTACTGGCTCTGGTGCTTGCCTCACCTGGGTCTGCTAGTGGTTCTGGCTCTACTGGGGACTTCTCCCTGCTCTGATAGGTGTTTCTCTTGACTTTGCTGGTTGCCTCTACTGGCTCTGCTAGTTTTCTCTCCTGGCTCTGTGGCTCCGCTGGTTGTCTCACCTGACTATGCTTGTTGTCTTTGCTGGCTCTTCTGGGCGCAGCCACTGGCTTTGCTGGATGCGGTGTCCGGTCAAATGGTCGAAAATAAAAGATCAAATGACCATTTGATCGAATCATAATGGTCGAAAAAAAAGGTCGAATGTTTTGATTTATTTATTTATATGTTTTTTTTAGTTTTGGTTGCTTAAAAAATATTTTCAATAAAGAAAAAAATAAAATAAAAAAATCAACCATTTTTTTCGACCATTTTACTTCGATCAAATGGTCATTCGACCATTTGGTTTTCGACGATTTGACCTACAACTGCTGGATGCATCCCCAGCTCTACTGGCTCTCTCTCCTAGCTCTGCAAGGGGCCTCTTCTGGCTCTGCTATACATCTCTCCTGGCTCCACTCTGCACCTCTTCTGTCTTTGCTGGATGCCGCTCCTAGCTCTACTAGTGCATCTCCTGGCTCTGTTGGGTGCCTCTCCTCTATGTTCTGGATTCCTCACTTGGCTCTGCTAGTGCTTCTACTGACTCTGCTGGGTGATTCTTCTGGCTCTGGTGCTTGCCTCACCTGGGTCTGTTAGGGGACTCTCCTCTATGTGTTGGATTCCTCTCCTGGCTCTGCAAGTGCTTCTACTGGCTATGCTGGGTGCCTCTCCTGGCTCTGCTGGGTGCCTCTCCTCTATGTGTTGGATTCGTATCCTGGCTCTGCTAGGGCTTCTACTGGCTGTGCTGGGTGCCTCTCCCCTATGTGTTGGATTCGTATCCTGGCTATTCTAGGGCTTCTACTGGCTCTGCTGGGTGCCTCTCCTCTATGTGTTTGATTCCTCTCCTGGGTCTGCTAGTGCTTCTACTTGCTCTGCTGTGTGCATCCACTGATGCATTCCCTAGCTCTACTGGCCCTCTCTCCTAGCTCTGCTGTGTACCTCTCCTGTCTCTGCTGGATGCTACTCCTGGCTGCTTCTACTGATTCTGCTAGGTGATTCTTCTGGCTCGTGTGCTTGCCTCACCAGGGTCTGCTAGTGGTTCTGTCTCTACTGGGGAGTTCTCCCAGCTCTGCTGGGTGTGTCTCATGACTTTGCTGGTTACCTCTCCTGGCTCTGCTATTTTCCTCTCCTGGCTCTATGGCCCTGCTTGTTGCCTCTCCTAGGTGTGCTAGTTTAGTTTAGTTTTGTTTATTATTTGTAGAGCGCACCTAACCCTGAGGTATCTGGGCGCTTGAGCACAGGTGATTCATTACAGGTACATACACGTGGAAGAAGAAAAAAAGGCTTGATGACCAGGTTACAGAATGATCAACATGCCAACATTAAGGATAAATACAAGGAAGCTGCAGCAGCTGACGAGCAGTACTCAGTAGATTATAGCGAAAGGTACTAGGAGTTAGTGCAATTATAACAAGGACAACAGATAGCTAATCTAAAGGCCAGGAGTACTAGATTAACGCAGGCTATAAGTAACAGTAGTGAAATCAGCATCCAGGAGTGGGGTGGTTATTGAAAGAAGATAGTGGATAAAATAGAAGCTGATGCAGTGGAGGTTTAAGGTAATATTGCTGGGCAAAGAGCCAGCTTTTCACCTTGGATCTAAAAGTCCAAAAAGGAAGGTTCAGCTCTGATAGCGGTAGGGAGGGAGTTCCAGCACTTAGCGGCTAACACCGTGAAGCTAGACCCCCCTGCAGTTTTTAGTTTGTACTTAGGGTTGTTAAGGCAGTGTATGTAGAAGGGTCTAATAGGTCTGGATGGTTGGTACCTCGAGAATTTGTCAGACAGATATTTAGGGCTGTATTTGACAAGCATTTATGTGTGATGAATAACGTGCGCAGCAAAATTCTGTCACGCACTGGTAACCAATGTGTGTCCCGTCTGATGGCAGAGATATGGTTGGAACGCGGGATATTTACGGCAGATCTAAGGGCATTGTTCTGAAGAACTTGTAATCTATTCAGAATAGGTTCAGTAGAACCAAGGAATAGGGTATTACAATAGTCCAACTTGGATGAAATCAAGGCACTGGCTAGTGTGAGACAGCTATTTGTCGACAGATAAGGTTTGCAGGCATTGATTCCTTTTGTAGTGTATGCTGTGGTGGAGGCTGTAGTATTGACTTGTTTTTTAAGGGAGAGGGTAGAGTCTAAGTATACGCCTAGATTTCTGACCCCATTGGCAACTTTGATGATGTTCCCATCAATGTTGAAGATCTTGTAGCGTAAATCCAGTTTGTTCAGACAAGCTTGAGATCCAATGACGAGACGCTCCGTCTTGTCATCGTTTAGACAGACGCTGGGAGTGGCCATCCATGCCTGTATTTCAAGGTAGATTACATTTAACATTTTAGAGTCTTTGTCATAGCAACATGTGTGCGTAATGATGTGCTGTAACCGATTCCTTAAGCGCCCTTTTACCCACGGGTCCGGAGCGCTCTACAAATAAATAAACAAACAAACAAACAAACAAACAATGAGTACCTGGGTGTCATCTGCATAATTTGTGTAGGTGACACCCAGGTTGTCAAGATGATCAAAGAGGAGTTTTGTGAAGATGTTGTACAACGTAGGTGAAACACAAGACCCCTGTGCGACCCCACATTAGATCGGTACTGTTTCCGCAGATGCTGTAGTTGCGAAGACCTTAGTTGTTCTATTTGAGAGAAGAAGATTGGATCCAATTAGCTGTATCCGGAGAGAACACTGCAGCAGCGGTCAGATGTTTGGTCAAAATCTTATGGTTGATGAGATCAAACGCTGCTGATAGATCCAGCAGTGGAAGGATGGCCAGTTTGCCCTTAACTTTGGCATCATGCATTTGGATTTTCAGATCCAGAAGGGCAGTTTCTGTACCATGCCTTGGTCTGAAACCGGACTGTCGCAGGCCAAGAAGGTTATTGTGTTCCAAGTGTTTCTGAATTTGGAGGTAGGCTGCTATATCTAATAGTTTTAAGAGGAATAGGACTGTTGTTATGGGTCTATAATTGGTTGGTGGGTATGTTAGGGGCTAAGTTAGGTTTTTTGAGGAGAGGCATAACCCATGCCTCTTTAATATTGTTAGGGACTGAGCAACTTTTGAAGGATGAATTAATCAAGGCAGTGATGAACGGGGTTAGATCTTTAGCTCCATCCTTGATAACAGAAGCTGGACAGATATCTCCCTGGCATCCTGAAGGTTTGAGCCCCTTGATAATGTTTTCTACTTCTTTAGAAGAAACCGGGGAGAAGTATAAAGGGTGGCATGGAGGCGGTTGAGGGTCAGACGGTTTACGTGAATAAGAACTTGGAGCTAGGCTATTTTTTGGTCTCAATGTTTGCTTGAAGTAGGGTTATTTTGTCTGATAAGGCTTTCTGGATATTCGCACACCAGGCCTCATCATTGAGGCAGACTTCTGCAGGCGGTGCAGGAGACTCCAATTCTCTCAGAATAGAAAAGAGCTCTTTTGTGCCAGAGTTTGTATTCTGAATTCTGTCGTTATAGAACTCACTTTTGGTATTGATAATGGCTGCTTTATACATGGTAGCGGCAGTAGTGAATTTTTCCTTGTTAGGGCTTCAGTGAGTTTTTCTCCAGGTGGCTCAGGCTGATCTTTTAGCATTGCAGAGTCATTTTAGTTCAGCTGTGAACCATTTATTTAAATGGTCCCCAGGTTTAGCCTTTCTTAGTTTAATAGGGGCAATTTTATTTAGAGCGTGTTCTATGGTGCTGTTGTATAGGTCAACCAGAGAGGATGGGTCCTTCTCTGAGTTATATGGTAGGCCAGTCATAGGCTGTAGCAGGGGTAATAGGTTGTCTAATGTCAAATTGCAATTGTTTCTGGACAAGGATTGTGGGGCGATGGCGGTGCTAGTGTTAATGTGGGTAACCTCTGTATGGTGAAAGTGATGCTATGGTGGTCTGACCAGGCACAAGGCACATTGTTGAGGATTGTAGTGGTGCAACTTAGGTCTGCCAGCCAGTCTAATCTTCTACCATTATTATGAGTAGGTTCTTTAATATGTTTGAAGCCGAGTTGTGTGATGGAGTTATCTAAAATAGTGGCGTTGGAATCATTAGGGTCATGAAGGCCTAAGTTAAGATCTCCCAGCAGAATGATTTGCAAGCCCGGTTTGGTATTTTGGGTCAGGAAGAGGGTAATGTCTTCCTCAAAGGAGGAGAAAGCACCAGGGGGTTGGTAGATAAGATAAAGTAAAAGGGTACAGGCGGCTGAGAGGGGCAGTTTAACCGAGAGAAGTTCAGCTGAGGGAAGGCATGCCGTAGAACATTCTCTAAGGCTCAGATGTGATTTGGCTATGTAGGCCTCTCTGTCATCTTTGCCAGTGTCTCTATCTGCTCGGATTATCGTATAGTTATCTGGGATAGCAAGGGATAGGGTGGGTCTTGCCGCAGGATATAGCCAGGTTTCTGTTACGGCAAGGAAGTCTAATTGGTTGGTGGTAATGAGGTCGGCAATGTCAAGTGCGTGGGCTACCAAGGAACGTGCATTGATAAGAGCTCCTTTGATAGTTGGAGTGCCTGTATCTGTGGATCCAGATAGTGTAGTTGTAGGTACCAGGGAACAAGAGTTTTCATTAGAATAGATAGACACAGTATGAGGGATTGTGGTCCGAGGATTGATCATTCTGTTAGCGTCTGGTGGCGCAGGAGGTCTGTTTGTCATCTTGTTGCAGAGGAATCGAGAGCCTAGTCTCGCATTCCTGAGGTCGAGTGGTCACGGGATCAAAGGAGTGGGTGGGGAAGTGAAATGTTGGATCCATTCAGCAGGGATGATGGGGCAGTTTGCACTGGTGGTTGGCGATAAGTTTATGCCAACAGGATGAAGGTGATGCAGAGAGCAAGGTAGGAATTATGTTGGTGCTATGGTATGAAACAGCGGCAAGAGGGTGGCCATGGTGAGCGTACTTCTCTGTAAGGTGGCCATGAGGAGGGGTGCTGGCGCCTGGTTGGATTTAGAGTTCTGGTTGGTTAGTTGCAGCTCATTTGGATGTGCCATGAGATTCTAGGTACAACACAATAGGCTCGATGCAATACTATGGTATACACAGTGAGAGGCTGGGCATAACACAATGGGCTAGATGCAATACTGTAGGAGACGCAATGAGATGCTGGGCATAACACAATGGGCTTGATGCAATACTGTAGGAGACGCAATGAGATGCTGGGCATAACACAATGGGCTTGATGCAATACTGTAGGAGACGCAGTGAGATGCTGGGCATAACAAAATGGGCTAGATGCAATACTGTAGGAGACGCAATGAGATGCTGGGCCTAACACAGTGGGCTTGATGCAATACTGTAGGAGACACAGTGAGATGCTGGACATAACGCAATGGGCTTGACGCAATACTGTAGGAGACGCATTGAGATGCTGGGCATAACACAATGGGTTTGATGCAATCCTGTAGGAGACGCAATGAGATGCTAGGCATAACACAATGGGCTAGATGCAATACTGTAGGAGACGCAATGAGATGCTGGGCATAACACAATGGGCTAGATGCAATACTGTAGGAGACGCAATGAGATGCTGGGCATAACACAATGGGCTTGATGCAATACTGTAGGAGACACAGTGAGATGCTGGACATAACACAATGGGCTTGACGCAATACTGTAGGAGACGCATTGAGATGCTGGGCATAACACAATGGGTTTGACGCAATCCTGTAGGAGACGCAATGAGATGCTAGGCATAACACAATGGGCTTGACGCAATACTGTAGGAGACGCAATGAGATGCTGGGCATAACACAATCGGCTTGACGCAATACTGTAGGAGACGCAATGAGATGCTAGGCATAACACAATCGGCTTGATGCAATACTGTAGGAGACGCATTGAGATGCTGGGCATAACACAATGGGTTTGATGCAATCCTGTAGGAGACGCAATGAGATGCTAGGCATAACACAATGGGCTTGATGCAATACTGTAGGAGACGCAATGAGATGCTGGGCATAACACAATGGGCTTGATGCAATACTGTAGGAGACGCAATGAGATGCTAGGCATAACACAATGGGCTTGATGCAATACTGTAGGAGACGCAATGAGATGCTGGGCATAACACAATGGGCTTGATGCAATACTGTAGGAGACGCAATGAGATGCTGGGCATAACACAATGGGCTTGATGCAATACTGTAGGAGACGCAATGAGATGCTGGGCATAACACAATGGGCTTGATGCAATACTGTAGGAGACGCAATGAGATGCTGGGCATAACACAATGGGCTTGATGCAATACTGTAGGAGACGCAATGAGATGCTGGGCATAACACAATGGGCTTGATGCAATACTGTAGGAGACGCAATGAGATGCTGGGCATAACACAATGGACTGGATACAATGAGATGGCATATAAGACACTATAAGGTCGGCATAATAGCAGTAATATATGCAGCATTAGAGTTGGGAGAGATTGGCAAACAAGTATAGAGCACAGCTAGTGCCCTGCATAGATAACACAGAGTCTTGATATTTAGAACATGTGTTGCAATATAGACCATAAAGAGTACTCACAGTTGGGTAATATTAACGTATGCATGTAGCTGTAGAGTTTGGTACGCTTACCAGTTGAGACTGAAAGCGTTATGGAAGTTTGGGATATTGATTGTTCAATCTGATGCTAGGCAGCTCGCCTTGTTCTGCTGCATTCCTATTCCTATGTCTACTCGGTGCTTCTCCTGGATCTCCCGGTTGCCTCTCCTTGCTCTGCTAGGCAGCACCCCTTGTTCTGCTGGATTCCTATGCCTGCTCAGTGCTTCTCCTGGATCTCTTGGTTGCCTCTCATTGCTCTGCTAGGTGGCTCTCCCGTTTCTGCTGGATTCCTCACCTATGTCTGCTCTGGGATGTATACTAATTGACCTTTTCACAATTGACCTCAGAGAATTGACCTCGGGAGAATTGAACTAATTTAAAAGGTCAATTAGGACATATATGTAGGGGGAATACCCTGCAACCCCTCACCTAGTCCAAAAAACCCTACAACCCCGCACCCAATCCCCTTGTATTATTTATAATCCAAAACCAACCCAATACATATATAAAATAACTAAAATAAAATAAATGTCAATTGTGCAGAAGGTCAATTAGAACCACTATAATTAGGTCAATTAGGACAAAAGGTTAATTGTTAAAGGTCAATTTGGGTAATACCCTGCTCAGTGCTTCTCTTGGATCTGTTGGTTGCCTCTCCTTGCTCTGCTAGGTGTCTCTCATTGTCCTGCTGGATTCATCACCTATGTCTGCTCAGGGCTTCTCCTGGATCTCCAGGTTGCCTCTCCATTCTCTGCTAGGTAGCTCCCCTTGTTCTGCTGGATTCCTATGTCTGCTCAGTGCTTCTCCTTGGTCTCCTGGTTTCCTCTCCTTGTTCTGTTAGGCAAATCTCCTGGTTCTGCTGGAGTCCTAACCTATGTCTGCTGAGTGCTTCCCTGGATCTCCTGGTTGCCTCTCGTTGCTCTGCTAGGCATCGCTCCTTGTTCTGCTGCAGCCCTATGTCCGCTCAGTGCTTCTTCTGGATCTCCTGGTTGCCTCTCCTAGCTCTGCTAGGCGGTTCTCCTTGTTCTGCTGGATCCTATGTCTGCTCATAGCTTCTCCTGGATCTCCCGGTTGCTACTCCTACCGGTGCTAGACGGCTCTCCTTGTTTTCCTGGATTCCTCACTGATGTCTGCTCAGTGCTTCTCCTGGATTACCTGGTTGCCTCTCCTTGCTCTGGTAGGCGGCTCTCATTGTTATGCTGGATTGCTCACCTATGTCTGCTAAGTGCTTCTCCTGGATCTCCTGGTTGCCTCTCCTTGCTCTGCTAGGCAGCTCTGGTTGTTCTGCTGGATCCCTATGTCTGCTCAGGGCTTCTCCTGGATCTCCTGGTTGCATCTCCTTGCTCTTCTAGGTGGCTCGCCTTGTTCTTCCGGATTCCTCACCTATTTCTCCTTAGGGCTTCTCCTGGATCTCCAGGTTGCCTCTCCCTGCTCTGCTAGGAAGCTTGTCTTGTTCTGCTGCATTCCTATGTCTGCTCAGTGCTTCTCCTGGATCTCCAGGTTGCCTCACCTTGCTCTGCTTGGAGATTCTACTTGTACTGCTCGATTCCAATGTCTGCTCAGTTCTTCTCCTGGATCTCCCAGTTGCCTCGCGTAGCTTTGCTAGGTGGCTGTCCTTGTTCTGCTGGATTCCTATGTCTGCTCACGGCTACTCCTGGATCTTCTGGTTGCCTCTCCTTGCTCTGCTAGGCAGCACTCCTTGTTCTGCTGGATTCCTATGTCTGCTCAGTGCTTCTCCTGGATCTCCTGGTTGCATCTCCTTGCTCTTCTAGGCGGCTCTCCTTGTTCTGCTGGATTTCTCACCTATTTCTCCTCAGGGCTTCTCCTGGATCTCCAGGTGCCTCTCCCTGCTCTGCTAGGCAGCTCGCCTTGTTCTGCTGCATTCCTATGTCTGCTCGGTGCTTCTCCTGGATCTCCAGATTGCCTCACCTTGCTCTGCTAGGAGATTATACTTGTTCTGCTCGATTCCTATGTCTGCTAAGTGCTTCTCCTGGATCTCCCGGTTGCCTCTCCTTGCTCTGCTAGGCAGCACCCCTTGTTCTGCTGGATTCCTATGCCTGCTCAGTGCTTCTCCTGGATCTCTTGGTTGCCTCTCATTGCTCTGCTAGCTGGCTCTCCCTTTTCTGCTGGATTCCTCACCTATGTCTGCTCTGGGATGTATACTAATTGACCTTTTCACAATTGACCTCAGAGAATTGACCTCGGGAGAATTGAACTAATTTAAAAGGTCAATTAGGACATATATGCAGGGGGAATACCCTGCAACCCCTCACCTAGTCCAAAAAACCCTACAACCCCGCACCCAATCCCCTTGTATTATTTATAATCCAAAACCAACCCAATACATATATAAAATAACTAAAATAAAATAAATGTCAATTGTGCAGAAGGTCAATTAGAACCACTATAATTAGGTCAATTAGGACAAAAGGTTAATTGTTAAAGGTCAATTTGGGTAATACCCTGCTCAGTGCTTCTCTTGGATCTGTTGGTTGCCTCTCCTTGCTCTGCTAGGTGTCTCTCCTTGTCCTGCTGGATTCATCATCTATGTCTGCTCAGGGCTTCTCCTGGATCTCCAGGTTGCCTCTCCATTCTCTGCTAGGTAGCTCCCCTTGTTCTGCTGGATTCCTATGTCTGCTCAGTGCTTCTCCTTGGTCTCCTGGTTTCCTCTCCTTGTTCTGTTAGGCAAATCTCCTGGTTCTGCTGGAGTCCTAACCTATGTCTGCTGAGTGCTTCCCTGGATCTCCTGGTTGCCTCTCCTTGCTCTGTTAGGCATCGCTCCTTGTTCTGCTGCAGCCCTATGTCCGCTCAGTGCTTCTTCTGGATCTCCTGGTTGCCTCTCCTAGCTCTGCTAGGCGGTTCTCCTTGTTCTGCTGGATCCTATGTCTGCTCATTGCTTCTCCTGGATCTCCCGGTTGCTACTCCTACCGGTGCTAGACGGCTCTCCTTGTTTTCCTGGATTCCTCACTGATGTCTGCTCAGTGCTTCTCCTGGATTACCTGGTTGCCTCTCCTTGCTCTGGTAGGCGGCTCTCATTGTTATGCTGGATTGCTCACCTATGTCTGCTCAGTGCTTCTCCTGGATCTTTTGGTTGCCTCTCATTGCTCTGCTAGGTGGCTCTCCCTTTTCTGCTGGATTCCTCACCTATGTCTGCTCTGGGATGTATACTAATTGACCTTTTCACAATTGAGCTCAGAGAATTGACCTTGGGAGAATTGAACTAATTTAAAAGGTCAATTAGGACATATATGCAGGGGGAATACCGTGAAACCCCTCACCTAGTCCAAAAAACCCTACAACCCCGCACCCAATCCCCTTGTATTATTTATAATCCAAAACCAACCCAATACATATATAAAATAACTAAAATAAAATAAATGTCAATTGTGCAGAAGGTCAATTAGGACCACTATAATTAGGTCAATTAGGACAAACAGTCAATTGTTAAAGGTCAATTTGGGTAATACCCTGCTCAGTGCTTCTCTTGGATCTGTTGGTTGCCTCTCCTTGCTCTGCTAGGTGTCTCTCCTTGTCCTGCTGGATTCATCACCTATGTCTGCTCAGGGCTTCTCCTGGATCTCCAGGTTGCCTCTCCATTCTCTGCTAGGTAGCTCCCCTTGTTCTGCTGGATTCCTATGTCTGCTCAGTGCTTCTCCTTTGTCTCCTGGTTTCCTCTCCTTGTTCTGCTAGGCAAATCTCCTGGTTCTGCTGGAGTCCTAACCTATGTCTGCTCAGTGCTTCCCTGGAACTCCTGATTGCCTCTCCTTGCTCTGCTAGGCATCGCTCCTTGTTCTGCTGGAGCCCTATGTCCGCTCAGTGCTTCTTCTGGATCTCCTGGTTGCCTCTCCTAGCTCTGCTAGGTGGTTCTCCATGTTCTGCTGGATTCCTATTTCTGCTCATTGCTTCTCCTGGATCTCCCAGTTGCTACTCCTACCGGTGCTAGACGGCTCTCTTTGTTTTCCTGGATTCCTCACCACTGTCTGCTCAGTGCTTCTCCTGGATTACCTGGTTGCCTCTCCTTGCTCTGGTAGGCGGCTCTTGTTGTTCTGCTGGATAGCTCACCTATGTCAGCTCAGTGCCTCTCCTGGATTTCCTGGCTGCCTCTCCTTGCTCTGCCAGGCAGCTCTGGTTGTTCTGCTGGATCCCTATTTCTGCTCGGGGCTTCTCCTGGATCTCCTGGTTGCCGCTCCATGCTCTGCTAGGCTGCTCTCCTTGTTCTGATGGATTCCTCACTGTTGTCTTCTCAGTGCTTGCCCTGGGTCTCCAGGTTGCCTCTCCTTGCTCTACTAGGCAGCTCTCCTTTTTCTGATGGATTTCTTTGTCTGCTCAATGCCTCTCCTGGATCTCTCGGTTGCCTCTCCTTCCTCTACTAGGCGGCTCTCCTTGTTCTGCTGGAGCCCTATATCGGCTCAGTGCTTCTCCTGGATCTCTAGGTTGCCTCACCTTGCTCTGCTAATCGGCTCTCCTTGTTCTGCTGGATTCCTATGTCTGCTCAGGGCTTCTCCTGGATCTCCCGTTTGCCTCTCCTTGCTCTGTTTGTCGGCTTACCTTGTTCTGCTGGATTCCCCACCTCTGTCTGCTCAGAGCTTCTCCTGGATCTCCTGGTTGTCTCTCCTTGCTCTGCTCAGCATCTATCCTTGTACTGCTGGATTCCTATGTCTGCTCAGAGCTTCTCATGGATATCCCGGTTGCCTCTCCTTGCTCTGCTAGGCAGCTCTCCTTGCTCTGCTGGATTTCTCACCTCTATCTGCTCAGAGCTTCTCCTGGATCTCCTGGTTGCCTCACCTTGCTCTGCTAGGAGATTATACTTGTTCTGCTCGATTCCTATGTCTGCTCAGTGCTTCTCCTGGATCTCCCGGTTGCCTCTCCTTGCTCTGCTAGGCAGCACCCCTTGTTCTGCTGGATTCCTATGCCTGCTCAGTGCTTCTCCTGGATCTCTTGGTTGCCTCACATTGCTCTGCTAGCTGGCTCTCCCTTTTCTGCTGGATTCCTCACCTATGTCTGCTCTGGAATGTATACTACTTGACCTTTTCACAATTGACCTCAGAGAATTGACCTCGGGAGAATTGAACTCATTTAAAAGATCAATTAGGACATATATGCAGGGGGAATACCGTGCAACCCCTCACCTAGTCCAAAAAACCCTACAACCCCGCACCCAATCCCCTTGTATTATTTATAATCCAAAACCAACCCAATACATATATAAAATAACTATAGAACCACTATAATTAGGTCAATTAGGACAAAAGGTTAATTGTTAAAGGTCAATTTGGGTAATACCCTGCTCAGTGCTTCTCTTGGATCTGTTGGTTGCCTCTCCTTGCTCTGCTAGGTGTCTCTCCTTGTCCTGCTGGATTCATCACCTATGTCTGCTCAGGGCTTCTCCTGGATCTCCAGGTTGCCTCTCCATTCTCTGCTAGGTAGCTCCCCTTGTTCTGCTGGATTCCTATGTCTGCTCAGTGCTTCTCCTTGGTTTCCTGGTTTCCTCTCCTTGTTCTGTTAGGCAAATCTCCTGGTTCTGCTGGAGTCCTAACCTATGTCTGCTGAGTGTTTCCCTGGATCTCCTGGTTGCCTCTCCTTGCTCTGCTAGGCATCGCTCCTTGTTCTGCTGCAGCCCTATGTCCGCTCAGTGCTTCTTCTGGATCTCCTGGTTGCCTCTCCTAGCTCTGCTAGGCGGTTCTCCTTGTTCTGCTGGATCCTACGTCTGCTCATTGCTTCTCCTGGATCTCCCGGTTGCTACTCCTACCGGTGCTAGACGGCTCTCCTTGTTTTCCTGGATTCCTCCCTGATGTCTACTCAGTGCTTCTGCTGGATTACCTGGTTGCCTCTCCTTGCTCTGGTAGGCGGCTCTCATTGTTATGCTGGATTGCTCACCTATGTCTGCTAAGTGCTTCTCCTGGATCTCCTGGTTGCATCTCCTTGCTCTGATAGGCAGCTCTGGTTGTTCTGCTGGATCCCTATGTCTGCTCAGGGCTTCTCCTGGATCTCCTGGTTGCATCTCCTTGCTCTTCTAGGTGGCTCTCCTTGTTCTTCCGGATTCCTCACCTATTTCTCCTTAGGGCTTCTCCTGGATCTCCAGGTTGCCTCTCCCTGCTCTTCTAGGAGATTCTACTTGTTCTGCTCGATTCCTATGTCTGCTCAGTGCTTCTCCTGGATCTCCAGGTTACCTCACCTTGCTCTGCTAGGAGATTCTACTTGTTCTGCTCGATTCCTATGTCTGCTCAGTGCTTCTCCTGGATCTCCAGGTTGCCTCACCTTGCTCTGCTAGGAGATTCTACTTGTTCTGCTCGATTCCTATGTATGCTCAGTGCTTCTCCTGGATCTCCCAGTTGCCTCGCCTAGCTTTGCTAGGTGGCTGTCCTTGTTCTGCTGGATTCCTATTTCTGCTCAGTGCTTCTCCTAGATCTCTTGGTTGCCTCTCATTGCTCTGCTAGGCGGCTCTCCTTATTCTGATATATTCCTAACCAATGTCTGCTCAGAGCTTCTCTTGTATGTGTTGGTTGCCTTTGCTTGCTCTGCTAGTTGGCTCTCCTGGTTCTGCTGTATTCCTAACCAATGTCTGCTCAGTGCTTCTCCTGGATCTCCAGGCTGCCTTTGCTTTCTTGCTAGTTGGCTCTCCCTGTTCAGCTGGATTCCTCACCTGTGTCTGCTCTGGGATGTATACTAATTGACCTTTTCACAATTGACCTCGGGAGAATTGACCTTGGGAGAATTGAACTAATTTAAAAGGTTTATTAGGACATATATGCAGGGGGGATACCCTGCAACCCCTCACCTAGTCCAAAAAACCCTGCAACCTCGCACCCAATCCCCTTGTATTATTTATAATCCAAATCCAACCCAATACATATATAAAATAACTAAAATAATACAAAGGTCAATTGTGCAGAAGCTCAATTAGGACCACCATAATTAGGTCAATTAGGACAAACGGTCAATTGTTAAAGGTGAATTTGGGTAATACCCTGCTCAGTGCTTCGCTTGGATCTGTTGGTTGCCTCTCCTTGCTCTGATAGGTATCTCTCCTTGTCCTGCTGGATTCATCACCTATGTCTGCTCAGGGCTTCTCCTGGATCTCCAGGTTGCCTCTCCATTCTCTGCTAGGTAGCTCCCCTTGTTCTGCTGGATTCCTATGTCTGCTCAGTGCTTCTCCTTGGTCTCCTGGTTTCCTCTCCTTGTACTGCTAGGCAAATCGCCTGGTTCTGCTGGAGTCCTAACCTATGTCTGCTCAGTGCTTCCCTGGATCTCCTGATTGCCTCTCCTTGCTCTGCTAGGCATCGCTCCTTGTTCTGCTGGAGCCCTATGTCCGCTCAGTGCTTCTTCTGGATCTCCTGGTTGCCTCTCCTAGCTCTGCTAGGTGGTTCTCCATGTTCTGCTGGATTCCTATGTCTGTTCATTGCTTCTCCTGGATCTCCCAGTTGCTACTCCTACCGGTGCTAGACGGCTCTCCTTGTTTTCCTGGATTCCTCACCGTTGTCTGCTCAGTGCTTCTCCTGGATTACCTGGTTGCCTCTTCTTGCTCTGGTAGGCAGCCCTCGTTGTTCTGCTGGATAGCTCACCTATGTCAGCTCAGTGCTTCTCCCGGATTTCCTGGCTGCCTCTCCTTGCTCTGCCAGGCAGCTCTGGTTGTTCTGCTGGATCCCTATGTCTGCTCGGGGCTTCTCCTGGATCTCCTGGTTGCCGCTCCATGCTCTGCTAGGCTGCTCTCCTTGTTCTGATGGATTCCTCACTGTTGTCTTCTCAGTGCTTGCCCTGGGTCTCCAGGTTGCCTCTCCTTGCTCTACTAGGCAGCTCTCCTTTTTCTGATGGATTTCTTTGTCTGCTCAATGCCTCTCCTGGATCTCTCGGTTGCCTCTCCTTCCTCTACTAGGCGGCTCTCCTTGTTCTGCTGGAGCCCTATATCGGCTCAGTGCTTCTCCTGGATCTCCAGGTTGCCTCACCTTGCTCTGCTAATTGGCTCTCCTTGTTCTGCTGGATTCCTATGTCTGCTCAGGGCTTCTCCTGGATCTCCCGTTTGCCTCTCCTTGCTCTGCTTGTTGGCTCACCTTGTTCTGCTGGATTCCCCTCCTCTGTCTGCTCAGAGATTCTCCTGGATCTCCTGGTTGTCTCTCCTTGCTCTGCTCAGCATCTATCCTTGTACTGCTGGATTTCTATGTCTGCTCAGAGCTTCTCATGGATATCCCGGTTGCCTCTCCTTGCTCTGCTAGGCAGCTCTCCTTGCTCTGCTGGATTTCTCACCTCTATCTGCTCAGAGCTTCTCCTGGATCTCCTGGTTGCCTCTCTGGGTTCTGCTAGGTGGCTCTCCTTCCTCTGATGTTTTCCTCACCTTCATTTGCGCAGTGCTTCTCCTGGTTGATATGATAATGATAATGATATGATATGATAGTTTATTTGTATAGTTCCTATACACAATGTGTTTCAAAGCGCTTCAAGGCAAAGGAGGGAACAAGGAAAAAATACAAGCAGTGAATATTCTTACATGGCCTTGAACAATAAGAATGTGAAATTAACTATCGTACTCGGCCTGGCGGCATTTCAAATAGTGAAAGAGCTAGGACACGTAGTAGAGAGGGAGGAAGAGAAACGAGAGGGAGGGGAGGAGACAAACAATGTAGTTATCATTCTATGTCCGAGGACAATTCTGATATAGAGTAAGTGTGTAGTGTAAGAAAGGTAGGGGGAGAAGAGAGAGGGAGAAGGAAGACAGGAGAAAGGCGAGAACTAGAGTAAGCAGTGAAAAGAGTGGAGAAGCAAGAGGGGAGAGACAATACAGCAATACACATGCCTCATTTCAAGTTTGGCGGTAGCCTTGCCAGTAAAACCGGCAGGCTGCCGCCGAACTTGCGAATTTTACCAGCGCCCGGGAATGGGCAATTACCGGGTCATTACGGCTCCGCCGGACCTGGTATTTTCCCATTTCCGGCCACCGATAATAAATGCTCCCCATTCCCATCAGAGCCCCATACAGCTCAATGGGAATGGGGAGGCCGGATGCACCGGCACCATTCAGAATGGTGCCGGTGCATCCGACATGCTCTGCTCTCGGGTGCCAATCTGCCCGTCATGTCCGACCTGGAGGGGGAAAAGGCACCCGCGGTCTGGTAACTATGGTACCGGCAAGCTTACCGGTACCATAGTTACCGGACCGGCAAACTTGTAATGAGGCATATAGTGTTGCAGGGAAACAGCAGATGCAAGACAGGATTCAGGAAGAAGATGGGCACAGCATGATACAAGATCACCATGAGTACGTGATGCAGAGGAAGTCTGGCATGAGAATAGAGATGGGTGAAGCGCCAAGGGTCAAACGAGTCCATAAAGTCCAAGTCAAGCATTTGCAACAACACAGTGAGGGTATAGCAATAGTCTAGCAAGACAACTCCTGGAGTGGAATGATGAAGGGGGGCAGAGGGAGAGGGCTGGGGGAATGGGAGGTAGGATAGACAGGAATAAGCAAGGCAGGAAACACACACATACAAGAGGGTGGTGGCAAGGGTAGGACATACAACACCACAGACAACCATGGGGGGGCAAGGGAATGTCAGACAACACCACTGGCAACCAAGCGGGGGCAAGGGAATGGCAGACAACCGCACTGGCAACCATGGGGGTCAAGGGAACGGCAGACAACACCATAGGTAACCATAGGCAGGCAAGGGAACGGCAGACAACACCACAGGCAACCAATGGGAGGGGTGACGGGCCAGACAAAGGAAAAAGCCGGCCTGAAACATTGTGATCCCGCCATCTTGAAAGGTCAAACCGCATGGGTGAATAAATAGGCAGATGTAGAATGAGGTAAAAAAAAACATGAAAATGGGTTCAATCTGCCAGCTGATTGCTCTAGTTATGATCGACAATGGAACAGCAAATTTTCCCAATTTCATTTGAAAGTTTTCCAAAAATGCGCACAACAGCACAGTAAGAAACAGAATGTCACAGCTTACCCCAACAAACTGCACTGCCCACAGGTGAAGCTTTTAGGAACGATGAGGGCTGCCGGAGCAGGAAAGCAAGGCTCCGGGTCATTGTGGAGAGAATGAGTGAATACCTGATGCTCAAATGCAAACCTTGCCTAAATATTGTAACATACACTTACAAAGTTGTTTATTTCACAGAACTTCAACCTCAAAAGGGAAGCACTTACAATTACAAATATATAAAATGCAGGTGGCAACCTGCATTTGCCTCTCCTAGCTCTTCTAGGTGGCTCTCCTTCTGCTGGGTTGCTCACCTTCATTAGCGCAGTGCTTATCCTTGTTGCCCCTCCTAGCTCTGCTAGGTGGCTCTCCTTTTGCTGGGTTCCTCACCTTCATTTGCGCATGCTTCTCCTGGTTGCCTCTCCTATCTCTGCTAGGTGACTCTCCTTCTGTTAGGTTCCTCACCTACATGTGCGTGTGATTCTCCTGGTTGGCTCTCCTAGCTTTGCTGGTTGGCTCTCCTTCTGCTGGGTTTATCACCTTCATTTGCACAGTGCTTCTCCAGGTTGCCTCTTCTAGCTCTGCTAGGTGGCTTTCCTTCTGCCGGGATTCCTCACCTTCATTTGTGCGTGCTTCCCCTGGTTGCCTCTCCTAGCTCTGCTAGGTGGCTCTACTTCTGCTGGCTTCCTAGCCTTCATTTGTGCAGTGCTTCTCCTGGTTGCCTCCCCTTGCTCTGCTGGGTGCCTTTCCTTGATCTTCTGGGTTCCTCACCTCTGTCTGCTCAGTGCTTCTCCTGGATCTCCTGGTTGCCTCTCTGGACTTTGCTAGGTCCCTCTACTTGATATTTTGGGTTCCTCACCTCTGTCTGCTCAGTGCTTCTCCTGGTTGCCTCTCTGGGTTCTGCTAGCTGCCTCTCCTTGATCTTTTGGGCTCCTCACCTCTGTCTGCTCAGTGCTTCTCCTGGATCTCCTGGTTGCCTCTCTGGGCTCTGCTAGGTGGCTCTCCTTCTTCTGATGTTATCCTCACCTTAATTAGTGCAGTGCTTCTCCTGGTTGCCTTTACTAGGTCTGCTAGGTGGCTCTCCTTCTGCTCGGTTCCTCGCCTTCATTTGTGCAGTGCTTCTCCTGGTTGCCTCCCCTTGCTCTGCTAGGTGCCTCTACTTGATCTTTTGGGTTCCTCACCTCTGTCTGTCCTGGTTGCCTCTCCAAGCTCTGCTAGGTGCCACACCTGGATCAGCTGGGGGCATCTTCTGAATCCCCTGCCCTGCTGGTAGTCTGCGTGATATTCCTGCTTCCAGTGGATGCCTCATCTGGCTTTGCTCAGTGCCTCTCCTGCCTCCAATGGTTGCTTCTCCTGGCTATTTTGTGTCCCTCGCCTCTGCTGGATGCCTCACCCCTCTCTACTCTGTGTCATTATTGTCTATTTTGGTTGCCTCCTTGGCTTTTCTTGCTACATCTCGTAGCTTTGCTGGTTTCCTCAACTCGGCCTGCAGGGTTCTTCCCCTAGATTCTGATGAGTGCCTCTTATGGCACCATTGGGTGCCTTTTCTCGGTCCATATGGTGAATGTAATTGGTCTACTGATTGCCTCTCTTTGCACTGCCCGGTGCTTCTCCTGGCTCTGATGGTTGCTTATCCTATCTGTTCTGGGTCCCTCACTTTACTGTGCTGGGGGCCTTTCTTGGAACTGCTTGGTGCATTTTCTAGGTTTGTAGATTGACTCTCACAGGTCTCCTAATTGCTGCTACTAATTAAGCTTTGTGAGTCTTCTGGCTTTGACCTTTGTCTCTGCGGACTACAAAGCTTGCTTCTCCTGCCTCTTCCTGGCTCTCCTGGGTCCCTCCCCCAGTTCTGCTGGATGCCTCACTTGCCTCTCTTGGGTGCTTTTCCTGGGTCTGCAGGTTTTCCGCTGAAGACCTATCGGCGTCTGATCAAGTAGTATCATGTCGTCTGCGTATAGGATTCGTGACTCCTCGATGTTACCTATTTTCGGTGGAAAACAGCAGACGGTTGCTTCCGATTCTTTATAGTCCCCTAGGAATGCCACAAACAAGGCCAGGGCCAAGGTGGATCCCTGCTTGACTCCCCTTTCTGCTGGAATTTCTTTGGAGAGTAGACCATGTCTATTCAGTCGGATACGCAAGGATGTCTGAGTATGGAGCGCTATTATAGGACCTAGGACTTCTTCGGGGCAATTCCAAGCTTTTAACTTTTTCCATAGGAGCGCTCTGTCCACCTTTTCAAAAGCCTGTGATAGGTCGATAAATGCAATTTAGACAGTTGGGGATCCCTGTTTAATTTTTGCTTTAAGTATGTTTAGAAGCAGTATATTCACAGAGGTACTACCGTTCTTTTTTAAGCGCATCTGGAAATTATCTGTGCATGGAGCCGTTTTCGCCCACCTTTGAAAATGGTGTGATAAAAGAGTTGCGAACAGTTTTCCCATAATATATAAGAGTGCTATGGGATGATAATTTGCCGAGACTTCCCTGTTTCCTTTTTTGAAAATCGGAACAACCGCTGCTTTCGTCCATGACGCTGGTATCTGTCTGGAGTCTCTGCAGTGGCTGAACAAGAGACTGATGAAGTCTGTCCAGTCGTTTATGTAGCTTTTTAGATCAATGTTAGTGAGACCATCAGGGCCCGGAGCTCTAGATGTTTTGTGCTCTTGGATGGCTACACCTATATCTGCTTTTGATGAGAGATCGATCCAAGAAAGCAGATTGGTCTCAGGACATGTTATCTCAGTGTTCAGTGGGGCTGCAAAGAGATCTGTGAAGAATTTATCCCATGCCGTTTCTGCGACTGAGTTTGCCATATTGGTTCCCGGGTTTCCCCGTGAAGAGTTTATGAGGGCCCAAAAGTCACCAGATCTTTTGGTCGATAAGGTTCTAAGCATTGTTTCTGCATCATTTTGATACAGTGCAGCTTTATGGGATCGAAGCCATGTTTTGTACTTTTTTTGTTCTTTCTACCATGTTTCCCAAGCTTGACCGTTGTTTTCTGTTATTGCTTTGCGTTTTAATTTTCTCGGAGCCCTCTTCTTTTCTGCTATTGTTTTGTCATATACATGCTTGAAATTGACTGTAGGTTCCTTACCCTCTTTGTGTTTGGACTTATACTTGATCAAAAGGGGAATATAGTTTGGTCTTTTTGTGGCCTCAGTTCTAGCTGTGATGTCCCGTGATGCGGCGTATTGCTGTGTAATAGTCCTTACACTGGCCGCCGTCAGACGTAGCCGGGTTTGTTGGGTGTTAGTCTCGACTGAGGCTGGGTAGGATTTGGTTTGATGTGAATTTGAGAACCATGCCATACGTAGAATATTGTGGTCACTTGCAATTGTTTTTGCCACTTGGAACTCTTCAATTTCTGAGATCATAGCGCTGGAAACAAAGATGTAATCCAGGGTAGCGGGTGAAGTTCCCCTTTCCCATGTGGGGATCTGCGTTTGCCAATCCTTAATCCACGCAGCGTTATGAAAATTTCTAGAGGTCATCAGATTCATCCAAGCACGACCTCTTTCTTCAGTCAATGATGGTCAGACAACTGGAGCCTGTCGATTTTTTGGATGTACACATTTAGAGTTCATGTCTCCACAGATAATTATCCATGTGATATTCCATTCAATGACGATCGAGTCAATGGTTTCTGCCATTATTTCTTAACTATTCTTGAATAGCAGAGTTAATTATTAGACTTTGAGCCCAATTTATGGCTAATTGTGAATCTACCGTGTTAACACAATTAGGGCGCAAATGTAGCATATAGCAGATATATGCATAGTGATCCTGCCGCACCGATTTAATAGCAGAGGCTTCAAGCAGAGTAATGTTAAGCATAAAAGAACATTGTCAAATGTGTCCTTTCTCTCCGTACCGAACACTGAACCTGTGTCATTTTTCTTTTTCTCCCCCTAGTGAACCAGCGCTCTATTTATCAGAAGCGCAATCTACTTCACTTGCAATTCTACAAGTTTGAAGTGTGGTAAGGCTCGCCTAGTTAATGAAATACTTAGGTAGAGATGAGTGCTCAGCGTAAGTCCTGAGCCTAACACAACTGACTTTGAACGGTGTGTTTATTCCTCTTCCCCCTCTTCTCTATCGGGTTAAAGTTAAGCCATAATAAGAAGGAATCCCTCGAGGGCTGCAACTCCGGCAAACAAATACATTTTTAAGAGAATCAATACTATACAAGTCTGGCCAATGATATGCTGTCCGAATTGTGAAGCAACAACCCCTGAAGAATTTCCCTTGAAAAAATGTGTATACCTAGGGAATGAAACATGTCGGGTTAACGATACCGTGTGATCACAGATACGTTTAAAATAGTGCATTTAAAGCTTGCACTTATTAAAAATACTGAGTATTCCTGTCACCAAATATGGGGATAAATCACTAGACAGCGTAATGTCATACTAATGCAGCTCTGCTAGTAGTGTAAATTGCTTTTCTTTGATTTGTACAATGGTTTCTTAATGTGTTTATATGTAATCTCAGTGTATTATTTTTTTCTTGTTTATATGCTGATTTTGTAAAGTACTTTTTGCAAATAGTTAGCGACACAATTAAGGTGTAGGATTGTTTTGTGCATTTAGGTGGTTTCAGTTCACATACTGATTCTTTCAATCTTTTCACTTTTTTCTTTTTTTCCCCTTTTTTCAATAATTGTGGTGTGTTACTTTTCTGTTCTTTATGATTGTAATGAATCTGAGCGATGATCTTTTAAAAAAAAAAACATTGTACACCTAAGTAGGTTATACAATTTTTAAGAGCAGGATATGATGAAATAAAATAAAATATATATATTTTTTCTAATATCATGGGTTTAAACGTGTAATTGAGTTGTCCTGTGATGTTGCACATCCTTGAGGGTCCACTATGAGTATTTACCTCATTTAAGAGGGGAGAGAGTGAGGTAGCAGGATCTTTTTGGTAATATTTTCAAATTTGCGTGAGGGGCACGGTCCTGGCCTCAGGTTTAAAAACAATCCCCAGTCCTCTTTTGTCTTCAGGTTCTGCCATTATTTGACAGAAATCCATTGCTGACGTTCTTTGCGGATTCCAGTACATGGTTATTAATGCGACCTTTGTCTATGACCAAGAATCTGTTACGTTACAAAAATGATTCCAGTCTATGAGGACCGCCAGAACCCCATATGAACTTGTGATCTTCTTAACGATCTTCAAGTCCTGACCCGTCCAGACTGCAATAAGTAAGCCTGATGAGGGGCGCCCCATAAGACCTTTCACAGCCGGTGATATCTCAATTTCGAAGCCGTCCATTGATGGTTTATCGAGAAGCCATGTTTCTTGAAGACAGAGGATGTCATATTGGCTTAGATCTTCGCTGTTGGGATCAGTTAAGTGGGCATGGCCTCTGGTGTTCCATGATGCTAGGGTCAATGCCTTTTGTAGAAATTATTTGTTTGGTGTCCTCAATGATTGCTATCTCTTGCGGCTCAGGATCAGGACTTCTTTTAACCATTTCCAAGGGCCTCCTGATGCCAGCTCTGTACTGTCCCCGGTAGGTGTATCACATGATCGCTTAGTCAGCGGTTCCTGTCTGATGTTCCTATAACTGCTGATTCTGTTTTGGCAGGGAGAGTGTTCCCTTTGGATTTGTCTACTGTAGTATCCATGTGACCTGTCGTTGGCGGGTAGGGAAATCTTGTCCTGGTGTTATCTTTAGCATCATAAGAGTGGAGTGACTCTGTTGTGTCAGTCGAGTATTTACGATGGTTCTTGTCGGCTGTTACCTCAAAGTGGGTCTTCAGCTCTGCTCTCCGGAAGTTGTGGTGGTCTTCTGATTTTAAATCATGGTTCCTTCTGTTCACATTTGCTTCCTCATTTTTCATTTTTTTTCTGATGAGGCCTAGGCTTGTTATTTCTGATAGTAGAAAGCCTGCCAATTTTAACTCTCTACCAGCCTCCCATGTCAGATCTCGGATTGCCGTTGACTTGATGTGTAGATAGGCTTCGGCCTTGTTTTCTCTGTGATATGGCGCAATAAGCTTGAAATCTTCCGTCTTTAGCTTTTTAAGGCAGTTGTACTTGCTGCTATTCTCAGGACTGATTTTCGATTCAAAACCATATATTTGTCCTTGTTTGAGGCTTGTTCCAATTTGAAGAGTCAAGTTTTTTTTTCACTGGCCACACTAGCCTCTATTCTGTCTGACGGTCTGCTTCCTTTTTGATGATGTTTGGTCGGACTAGGCCGTCGCAGACACTTGACTGGTGCTTCTGGAGGTGACTCCGTTGGTTTTAGTAGTACTGTTAAAGATGGAGATTTTTTTTTGTTGCCGAACGTCATGGTCAGTTTTCAGCTCAAGACTTCCATTTGGAGGTTGACATGGCATTGTAGCCAAAGACGTTTTCGTTTCTAAGCCTTTTGGGGTCCTCTGAGCTTCTTTCATCATGCCACTTTCCTCTATGCTAGACTGCAGATTTGGGTCGTCTTGCTCTCGTAATAGATGAAGTGATAGATTTGTTATAAGACTTGACTCCAAAACGTCATTCGTAGTATTGGGAGATTTAGTACGGTCAATGGGCCTGACCATTCTTCTCGTTAACGGACTGGGTCCCGAAGCCGCTGTGATTGATTGGACATCGAGAATTTTGGAGTTAAGTGCGGGCCGTGTCGGGAGTTGCCTCGCGTTTTCTATGTGATCTTTTTCTTATGGTTGCAAAGCTTTCTTTCCTGTTCTTAGCCCAGGTTGATATCCATTTGCCTGTGATGAGGAATTTGTCTTAGATTGTGTTTGGTTGGTTTTTGAAGTCATTTTTGGTTGTTTATTGAATATTGGTGCAAGTTCCTCGGTGCCTCCGCTCAGAGTCGACTGTGTAGATTTCTGCTCGGACTGCATAGTTACTGCTTCTTTTTGGCTCGGTGGACCCTTGTCAGTTTCAAACTCCACCTCATTCAAATCTCGTTTTCTTTGTGATATGTCGTATTTCAGGTCTATAGCTGTTATAAATCCTTCCGGGAATGTTAGCTTGGACTGAATGAGTGCTAACGTCGTCGTGTTATCTCTGAAGGTGCCACTGATAGTCTCATAAAGTTTGCAGAAAGGGGCCATCGCAATTGTTATGGCTGACATGATTGTTGTCATACTTTCCCATCTGTTGTTATGTGAGTCTTTTTGCGTCTCTGATGGAAGTTCACTAAGTCTTCTATTTTTCACTGGTGTAACTATACACTCTGTACAGTGTGGATTCATAACTGAACCCTGGATTCTGTCACAATTAGAGCCAACCTCACCTGGCTGATGCGACCTAGGCGAGGAGTTCCATGGGCCAGTGTTGTCGTGTCCTCGGGGAAGTGAATCAGTTATAGATTCTAGAAGGCTTGGCGGGGGATTTAAACTTGGGAGGTGGAATTTTGCCCAAGGTTGTGCACTCATCGGTCTTTCTTGCAGATAGACTTTTGGGTGAAGTAGCTCAAGTATCCCCAGAATGTGCTGTGAATGTGTCAGAGCATCCAACACAGGTGCCTGTGAAGTTTTGCCTGTTGTTGTCAATTCGGGTTGAATAATAGCGCCTGTGGTGGTATTAATTTCCGGCCTATCATCCGGGTGTCGAGTGGGTTCACCCACATGAGTGTCGTGCCGTTTGCCTCGGATTTCTAATGTTTTCCTAAGTTTGGACAATGGAGGAGTTTCTTCCAGAGCTTCCAGAATTTCCGCGTCCGAGGGCTCTGTGTCAGTGGGTGATTTCTGTTTGCCTGGTGTTTTGAAAAAGTTCAGCAGGGCATTGGAGAGCAAGGGGGACAGTAAACTATTTTCCCCACGCCTTGTTTCTTGTTGGTATTTTGACTGGAAATCTGGGTGTTAGTTGCGATCTCTTTTATCTTAGTTCCATCCTTTTTTTGTGCGTTGTGTTTTCCTTGGTGCCGTGTGTAGAGGGCACTTGCGATCTGCCCCTGCCTCTTTTTTGTATGGAATCCTCTTTTTTATCACTGAATGTATGAGGTTTGATTTTGTGGTGTTGACTGGAATAGAGTCTTGAGTGGGTTCCAAGTCTGCTTCAGCTGGTACTGTTCCGCTCTGGTTTGTTGGCCTCATAGTTGATTCCTGTGCCAGGGGGCGCTACGATTTCACCTGTGTCTCTCGTGACTGATTGAGAGTCTGCTCGGCTGAGGCAGAGGACGCACCGTTAGAGGTCAATGAGGAATCTGAAAGGTCCAGTGTTTCCTCTAGAGTTTGAAGGTTGCATGTTTTATTGATTTTGGAAAGGGCGTCCTCTGGGGGCGCATGTATAATGGCCGTTGTACTATTCCTAGCAGGCAATATCTTATGGAGTTCTTCCACGATTTCCAAACTAGAAGGGCAATTGCTGTCTTGTTCAGCATCAAGATCCGTCGATGGCGATCGTAGGAGGTGGGCCTGCTGGGTGGCTGGTCGTCGCAAACAATGGCGTCTCCGGCATTTGGCAAGTCGTGCTGGCAGGCCGGGTCGGTCGCGCCTGTCTGTGCCGCTGCCCCAACACCCCACGCGAGAGGTCCTCCGACCCACTCGCGCAAAGGACCACTCTCCAAGGCGGTAGGGGGGCAGTCGGCATGGGCAGGTGCAGCAGGGAGTACCTGCTCCGATGATGCTTTGGCTCCTCCCACTGAGCAAGGCATGGGAGGCCGCGCTGGGGATGCCAGAGACGAACGCTGCTGTGCCAGCAGTCCGATGCCTGCAGTCGGTAAGAGGTTTAGATTTTTCTCCAGGATGTGTGGGAATCCCTGAAGAATTTGGCCTCCACAGCTCAGGTTTAGTGGAGCTGAAGATGTTGAAGCGCTCAATGTTCTGCCCGCTGCGAGTGTAGAAATTAACGCAGACGGGTTTCTGGTTTGTTTCGGAGTCACAGAGTTTTTTTCACATGACTCCTAAGGCAGCTTTGTTCCAGGTCCTCCTCAATATTCAGCGGTTGATGATCAGTGGGCGTGGGGTCGAGGGACGGGTTGCAAGTGCTAAAGTGGACGGGCGCCGGCCCCCCCCACCTCAACTGTTTCAACCGCCTCAGCCAAGCAAATCAGGGAAATGGAGATGTAGGTAGAAAAGGGGGCACCTTTTGTATAGTCAGCACAAGTTTTCGAAGGGTTCAGAAAGATACAGCGTGTTCAGAGTGTTCAGAGTGTTTACGATGCTGGCTGGTGCTCACAATGTTGAAAAAAAACCTACTTCTACCTCGTGTTCCCTGCAGCTCCCTGCAGCTCCCTCGGCTGCTACTGACTGCAGGACTGCTCACCTTTGCTCAGCTTCGCTCTGCTCCGCGTCATCGATAGAAAGTCAAGAATTCTCCCATAAGGGGCAGACCAGACATTCGGGAAGACACGTCACATCATGCTTGGACATGTGGATGCCCAAATGCATGTTTAAAGTTCCCTGGCAGCTCCGATCAACAATGGAGGGGCCAGATGACCCGAGTGTGCCCTCTACAGACAGCAGAAGAAGATCCGACCATCTCACAAGCAATGGCTGATTGGGCACATGTGAACGCATGACATCTGGGCCAGCTTGCAATATTTGAATGAACGCGAATGGTACAGCTACGCAGCATCACAAAGAAACCAAGTAAAGCGAGCTGTGAGTACTTGCCCGGTGTGCGCTGAGGTGAAGAAGTTCCATCTAGAACGCAAGCTGCCGGGACACTTGCAGAGGGGAACCAGAGCAGCTGCAGTCTGGCAAGTAGACTACCTGGGGCTGCTGTCTCCAGACGGAGGAAACTAGTACGTTTCAGTGTAGTTGAAACCTACTCTGTCCTTGTGCTGGGGTTTCCCACCAAAACCTCAGACCAAAAATCAACTCTTCAAGGAATGGGTTGCCTCACTCAGCATTACAGTATCTCTGAAGAAATACCAACCAAATAGGTACTCATTTATGAGGAAAGACTGTGCAAAGCTGGGCTCAAGAGAAGGGAATTCAATGGGCACTACATATAAGCGACACACGGAAGCGGGACACTACGTGCGATGACTTCGATCCTACTTTCCTCAGCAGTAAGCAAGGACAGAATGCGAGAAACAGTGTCAGATTAAGTTACTGACCGTGCCTAAGCGATTATACATTTTCTTACCTGCTATTAGGTACAGACTACAGCCCAACACCGTTTGCCCGGTAGAAGCTTCTGATCAGCATCGAGGGCCGTATAGGTTCCTTACCAGGTACCCACATGTGATAACCTACACCTTTCCCATCACCAGGTAGGACTATCTTCTCATGAGTACATATAAAGACCTATCTCACAAGATTTAGGAAGTATATTCATTAGTTAAACAGTACCCCTATTCTGAGTGCATTCATTGGTATCCTAGTAGAACATTACGAACATGGGGACCATTGTAACCTTGAACCATGTGGCATTATACGTATTGTGAACAAGTGATAGTATCAGAGAGTTTTGAAGTATGACCACCTACAGGCGGGTATGACTGTTACTTCTGTACATGACTACCTTAACTTAATGCCATATTTGTTTAATATGAGGCGTTGATTAAAAGGGACTCAATCATTTGTCCAGGTTTCCTATAAATAGGGTGACATTTGGAGCGCTCTGAGAAGTTCTGTAAGGACTACTACTCTAGTGATACCCCCCAGAGATCCCCAGTCGTCTCTCACGGCAGGTATGGACACGCTAGTGCAGGGTACTTGAATTATGAAACAATCACGATATAAGATTCCAGCCAACTGACATTATTTCTGTTGTTTGCTTACATCTAACAGAGTGTTCATATCAAGAAAGAGATAATCGGATTAACATGAAATCCTGCTTGCTCCTGAAGAAGGGAAAACCGATCCCTAAACGCGTTGAGCCCTCGTACATATCCCCTTTTCTTTTGAAAAAGTACCCCTCCTTTTTGAACATTTCTTGATTGTGTCTATTTTGATGATTTTCTGTATCTGAATCACAATTACACTATGTACTACCAAATACTGTATTGTACAATATAAATTTAATATTGTGGATTGGTATTACAATAGAAATTACAAATGTTTAGTAAAAATTTAAAAAATCAGTGTTTGTAAGTGCATTTTTTGGCTTACATATAACGTTTGTGGGTATTCCATTGAGTCCTAAATCTGCTTCTTCTAAATGACGCATAGAGATTTTTATGAATTTTGTTTGTCTTTGGACAAAGAACCTGAGTGTGCATGGGACGCGAGTTTTCCATAGACCGTGGACACCATTTTCATTTGTGCCATATAACCATGACCTAGTGTCAGGGTTGATACAAAGGTGATACTCCCGTGCACCTCTCTGCATCTATAAAATTGGTTACAAATATTGAACCCCCAGGTGTGCAACTGTATAAATCTTTTTTCTGCTACAGATAAGTTGCCATCCCCAAGCCTCGGAAATGGACTGGTCAAGAGCAGACATGAGTGCTCACACATTAAGAGGTTGGGTTTACCATCTGTCACAGGCTCAATTCAATATGAACAATCGCCCTATGGGACAACAGACACTGTTCCTCAGAATCACAAGGCAATTGACTGAAGAATCTTCTACCCTAATAGTTTGGACACTAATGGACAATGTCACATCAACCTTACAGGTGACCGAAGGATACTTGGGTTGGATCTGTTTGCGGTGGAGATACACATTGTGAAGAAAGGAAAGGAAACACTGCTGTCATCCAGACCGAAATCAGAATAAACCTGCAGGAACGAAGGTGCGGCAGAATGGCAGCGTGATGGCTGCCAAAGGACTGGTAGTGCTCGGAGGAGTGATTGAAACAGATTATCGGGGACAGATTAAAGTGATCTTGCACAATACAGAACCAGCTGATCAGCCTATTAAAATGCATGACCGCATTGTACAAGTGATTTGTGAAAAACCTCTGATGCCACCGGCGTTGGAATGAAGTTGGCATGAAGTGCATCTCCTGACAGCACAAGTGGGGTTTGCTAAGGGTTTTGGAAGCACAATTTTAAAAAGTGTGGGTTCCTCACCAAGGGAGAAAGCAGAGTCTCTGGAGGATAGCTCAGGGGCAACGTGCTCGCCTTGGAAGCAAGACGACACAGAGCAACACTGGTTCGATCCCTTGGTCCGCACTTAGAAACCTCTGGGTATTAAGCGTGTTATAAATAACCTATCATATCCTATCATAACCTAGGGAGATGACAAAGCAGAGGGTGGGGAGTTCTTATGCCGTTACACAGTACTGATTTTCCAGCGTATGTTCCAGGCCTAAAGGGTCACTCCTCGATCACGGTGACCTCTGGACACTTCCACCGTGCACCTTCCTGATGTGCCAACCGTGGGGGGTCCTAACCCAGAAGGAATTCCATTGGAACCTCTGGATGACATGTGCCAGTGCAAGGTCTAGTAGATCAGATCCATCCCGCCACACAAAGGCCATGGTGATGACATGGCATATAACAGGTCATGTGTTGGCAGAACCTCATGACACTGGTGTATGAGGTTTTGGGAAACAATGT
This sequence comes from Ambystoma mexicanum, assembly GCF_040938575.1. Lineage (NCBI taxonomy): Eukaryota > Metazoa > Chordata > Amphibia > Caudata > Ambystomatidae > Ambystoma > Ambystoma mexicanum. The sequence goes on along the minus strand of NC_090924.1, from coordinate 1,430,429,518 downwards.
TTCAGTGAATGGTACATACCAGAGGTTGAACCTCACTTGTTTATATCATATAGAGAACTGTACACATTGTAGAAACAGTCAGTATCATTCCCATGACGTATCAAAATGTATCTATTATGAAAGTGCAATAACTCAAAGTGTATCAGATGGGCGCATGCTAATTTTGCACAAGCATGGTATTGTGCAAGGAAGGTCAAGCACTTGCTGGACAATGTTCTTTTATAAATCTTCAAAGAAAATAATTGTTCATATTGTAGAAAAAACTAGTTTCAGGTAACAATTGAAATGCAAAAGTTCCATGCCTGCTTCCATTATACAGAAGTCATGGTGTATGTTGATTTATCTAAAGCAGATGTCGCAGTAGATGAAACAGCTTCTGCTTTATGGAAACAGATGGCGTGGCCTGTCCCTAAATTGCCTGTTGCTATATATTTAAGTACGCAATCACCAAACAATGCTCACAATGGCGTTGCTAGGGAGGGCAGAGGGGCCTATAACCCCGGGTCGTTTTGTGGTAGCCCCGGATAGAAGCTCAGGGACTACAACCAAAAGGCTAGCTAGCCCCGAATCCCGACAGTCCCAATGTTAGCGTAGCCCCGGATCTTTTCCAGACCTAGCAACCCCCTTGGCTCAGATCAAGCAATGCGTGAAAGCCCCGGGTGCTCAAGTGTTGTGAATCGAGGAGAGCCCATCTGAAGGGTTTCTAGAGCTGGAGACTGCACAGACCACGCTATGCCTATCTACCTACCTCTATCACTACGCCCTGCTAGCTTGCCCGCATTACAGAATAAACCTGCGTATACTTTGATATGCTACACCGCTCATATCATGTGTACCTAGCTAAAGTGCAAAGGCAGAGGTGAACGCTCTGTGTTTGAAGTGGTTTTCTTGTGTCTGTGGTTTTCGTTTCACTTTTCTACACCAAAGAACTTACATAGGTGGCGGTCTGTCTTAACCCCTTTGACCCGCTGGCGGGCTGCTGGAGGCAGAACAGACAGGCCTACGGCCCAGACCCGGGAGAATCATGTGCAGAGTCAGGAGTGGCAACCAGCGGAGCTAGGAGAGGCACCCAGCAGAACTAGGAGAAGTACTAGCAGACCCAGGAGAGACAACCAGCAGAGCCAGGCGAGGTGCCCAGCAAGCCAGAATAAGCACCCAGCAGAGCCAGGAGCGACAAACAGCAGAGTCAGGAGAGACAACCAGCAGAGCCAGAATTAGCACCCAGCAGAGCCAGGAGCGACAAACAGCAGAGCCAGGAGAGACAACCAGCAGAGCCAGAAGAAGTACCCAGCAGAGCCAGGAGCGACAAACAACAGAGCCAGGAGATAAAATCAGCAGAGCCAGAAGAAGTACCCAGCAGATCCAGGAGAAGCATTTTCAGAATCACTAGAGGCAACAGGCAAGCCCTGAAGATGCATCCAGCAGAGCCAGAATAAGTACCTAGCAGAGCCAGGAGCGACAAACAGTAGAGCCATGAGAGACAACCAGCAGAGCCAGAATAGGTACCCAGCAGAGCCAGGAGAAGCATTTGCAGAATGAGGAGAGACAACCAGCGGAGCTAGGAGATGCATCCAGCCGAACCAGCAGAAGTACTAGCAAACTCAGGAAAGGCACACAGCAGAGCCAGGAGAGGTGCCCAGCAAGCCAGAATAAGCACCCAGCAGAGCCAGGAGCGACAAACAGCAAAGTCAGGAGAGACAACCAGCAGAGCCAGAATAAGCACCCAGCAGAGCAGCGACAAACAGCGGAGCCAAGAGAGACAACCAGCAGAGCTACAATAAGTACCTAGCAGAGTCATGAGCAACAAACAGCGGAGCCAGGAGAGACACCCAGCAGAGCCAGAATAAGCACCCAGCAGAGCCAGGAGCGACAAACAGCGGAGTCAGGAGAGACAACCAGCAGAGCCAGAATAAGTACCCAGCAGAGCCAGGAGAAGCATTTGCAGAATGAGGAGAGACAACCAGCGGAGCTAGGAGAGGCATCCAGCTGAACCAGGAGAAGTAATAGCAAACTCAGGAAGGGCACACAGCAGAGCCAGGAGGGGTGCCCAGCAAGCCAGAATAAGTACCCAGCAGAGCCAGGAGCGACAAACAGCAGAGTCAGGAGAGACAACCAGCAGAGCCAGAATAAGCACCCAGCCCAGCCAGGAGAGACAAGCAACAGAGCCAGGAGAGAAAACCAGCAGAGCCAGAAAAAGTATCCAGCAGAGCCAGGAGAAGCATTTTCAGAATCACTAGAGGCAACAGGCAAACCCTGGAGATGCATCCAGCAGAGCCAGAATAAGTACCCAGCAGAGCAGCGACAAACAGCTGAGCCAAGAGAGACAACCAGCAGAGCCAGAATAAGTACCTAGCAGAGCCAGGAGTGACAAACAGCAGAGCCAAGAGGGACAACCAGCAGAGCCAGAATAAGCACCCAGCAGAGCCAGGAGAGACAAACAGCAGAGCCAGGAGAGACAACCAGCAGAGCCAGAATAAGTACGCAGGAGCGCCAGGAGAAGCATTTGCAGAATGAGGAGAGACAACCAGCGGAGCTATGAGAGGCATCCAGCCGAACCAGAAAAAGTACTAGCAAACTCAGGAAAGGCACACAGCAGAGCCAGGAGAGGTGCCCAGCAAGCCAGAATAAGCACCCAGCAGAGCCAGGAGCGACAAACAGCATAGTCAGGAGAGACAACCAGCAGAGCCAGAATAAGCACCCAGCAGAGCCAGGAGAGACAAAAAGCAGAGCCAGGAGAGAAAACCAGCAGAACCAGAATAAGTACCAAGCAGAGCCAGGAGAGACAAACAGCAGAGCCAGGAGAGAAAACCAGCAGAGCCAGAATAAGTACCAAGCAGAGCCAGGAGAGACAATCAGCAGAGCCAGGAGAGAAAACCAGCAGAGCCAGAATAAGTACCGAGCAGAGCCAGGAGAAGCAGTTGCAGAATAATGAGAGGCAACAGGCAAGCCCTGAAGATGCATCCAGCAGAGCCAGAATAAGTACCCACGTTCCCTTTTTCACAGATCAGCATCCCCACACCTCTATGTGCATCAGTGTTAAATGTTTGTAGAAGTCTTAATTTATTTATTTGCTAAGGTGACCAAGTCTTCGGTGCATGCGGTATCTGTTTCTGGATAGAGAGTTTTTCAAACAGAGAGCTCGTTGGTATTATGAAGAGAAAATGATCTCACATCCTTTTAGAAGTAGGTGTAGTGGCATTCGTATAGATGCAAAGATTTTAATGTACCAAGAACAATAACTGCCCATTCCTGGGAATGATCTACCTGCTGGGACATTGCTCAGGCTTGGGGTGGACACCAAAGCTTGTACCTTGTCCGGGTCAAGTCGAAGGCCATCTTTTGAAAAAATGTGTCAGAAAAATATCAACAGAGATTTGCTGGATATACACTTGTCAGCGTTCTGGGTTAAATGAGCATCTTAAAGTACCATGAGAAATCTGTGCACGGTGCATCATGAGCTTCTTGATTGGCATGAAAACCTAAAATGATATCACCGTTATTTAGACACTGTAGGATGCGTCTGATTACCCTGAGGATCTCCTCTTAAAAGATTTCTGCCATGGAAGAAACACCAAAGCTAATGTGCTTGTATCGAAACAAGCCCAGATGTGTTGCAAAGGTTGTGCTTTACCAAGATGATGGGTGCAATTCCAGTTAGTGGTTTAAGTCAAGTTTAAAAAACACAGTCGCACCGTGTGGCAGATGCATCCTCTCAGTCACTCTTGGAGCACTATATCTCTCTCTATATAGCATGAATTGGGGTGCACATATTGACACACAGTCGAATGCAGCCAACCAGTTCTTTTTTGGGTACCAGCACTATCGGAGATGCCCACTTGGGTACCGGCACTATCAGAGATACCCATGGTTGGGGTATTTTGTGGGTTCAATTATCTATCTAAGTTCTTTTATTGCACCACTAACCCAAGGGCGCGTACAAAAGAGAAAGAAAGAGAAGGAACACATGAACAGTTGAACAAAACAACAAAATAGAAGAGTAGAAAAACATATAAACATAATAGGCCAAAGTAGGACAGCCAGCAGAGCCTGCACAGAATATTGTGGATCTTATAGGAGGCAAGTGAGAGAAATTGTTGCGGCGGTCTAGAGAGATTCGCCTTCATTTGCATCAAAGAGGTACGTTTATAACTGTTTTTTAAAAACTGCTAGTGAGTTACTCTTAGCCAGATAACCAGGAATGGAATTCCACAAGGCAGGAGCCCCCAGATTGAAACTAGTACCCCCAATTTTCTTCAATGAAGACAAGGGTTGGATCAGAGAGACGCCATGATTGGATCGTAATGTACGGCAATAAGCTTCTTTTTTATCCTAGCTGTAAGATAGGAAGGGGCATCGCCCCGCAGACATCTAAATACAATAAACAGGCCCTTGTGCTGCAACCGTTGTTTAACAGGTAGCCAGTGCATGCGCTGCCTGGCCTCAGAGATATGCACGTTATGTTTGAGTCCGAACAATGCCCGCACAGCACTGTTCTGAACCACCTGTAAAGATTTAAGATTGGTCTGCGATGTGCCAATAAAGAGACTGTTACAATAGTCTAACTTGCAGTTCACAATCGATGCTGCAATTAGGGTAAGATTTTCTTTCGACAGATAGGGCCGTATTTGCCAAAGAGGCTGAATATAGAAATGGCAAGAGGATTTCAGGTAACTGATCTGTCGATTGAAAGACAATTGGGGATCAAAGAAGACTCTGAGTGTTTTAACACTTTTTGAGACTTGGATGAATTTTGGCCAATCAGGAAATTATCATATTTAGCATCCAATGTCTTTAGTCGTTGGGGGGTACCCAAGATGAGCAATTCAGTTTTGACGTTATTGAGAGCCAACGAGTTTGTGGCCATCCAGTTCTGGATTTCCATAAAGATATGGTTAATACGCTCATGATCTTGGTAGTATTCACCGGTTAACTTGATAACTATCTGTGTATCGTCGGCATAGTTGGCAAAATATATGCCTATAGCCGTCAAAAGTGCGCAGAGAAGATGAGAATAGATATTAAAAAGTAATGGTGACAGGCAGGATCCTTGAGGAACACCACATAAGAGAGTAGTGGTGATGGAAAAGACATTATTTTTTGTTACTCTCATGCTACGTGGTCCCAAGAAGGATTTGAACCAAGCAGTCGCTTCTTTAGAGCATTTGCACTCTGTACTTAGTCTGTCCACCAAGAGTTGATGATCAACGATATCGAATGCGGCGGACAGATCCAAGAGTAGCAATTAAGCAGTGTTACCTTTATCCACCATCCCAGCAATATATGATTTTAAGTCCAACAACGCAGTCTCGGTTCCATAATTTGGTCGGAAACCGGATTGCTGGTCAGCTAGTATATCATGTTCTTCAACAAATATTATGACTTGGTCTAATAATGCTTGAACTTCATCTTCAACCAGCAGCTGTATGTTCAAGGGAATGCCCCTAGAATGCAGAGCTACTGGCTTTATGAGGTTGTTTATGTGCAGTTGTATTTGTCAGTCCTTCAATTTTCCAAGATTCTGAAATAGGGAAGGATATGGTTTCTTCACCATGTCTTTCAGATTTGATGCATATGCTCTTATGAGGTAGTTTAGGCTGTGGACAAATCCCATTTGTAATACAGATTTGGAGCTGAGAATACAGCCTCCTGGGATGTCTACTGAGATGACATAAACATCCAATTGTGCAGTCTTGTCTTTGTATGAGCCTGTTGCTGAGAATGCACTTTTACACGGGAGCACAGACATGGAGCAATAGGGGTAAATGTCTATTTGGTAGAAGGACTTGTATGATGCTTCACTAGTGACATTTACCGCGGCTCCAGTGTCAATACAAAATTCAAGTGGATTTTCATCCAGTTGTATCAAAATAATTGGGCAATTCTTGCTCAATGGCGGTGGGATTTCCTAGAGCAAACACGCAATCAGGTTTCCTCTCATCACTGGATGAGGAGTGAGAATCCTGATGATGGAGAGATGTAGTTTCAGCTTCAAGAGATCATACCTTCTGATAGGACTGTCGAAAACAAGGTCTTACTGGTGATTTCTGGAAGCAATTTGGAGATTCACCTCTGACGTTCTGATGATCGATGGGAGCAACTGGGAGAACATTGTTGACCTTCAAGGGATTGCCTGTGAGATTGTGTGGATTGCATTGTGGATTATTTTGATGATGGGCCCCAGCTTGTTAAGGTGTGAGATAGTTGTTTATACACTGCCCATACTGGTTTAAAGCATGTTTTCTGGACCACATGAGTCGCATGTGTTTCCCACTGCCAAGGAGACACCTTTATGAGGGAAATCATACCCACGCTGATAGCCTGTGCACTTAAGGGTAGGTTATGCTGTTTGAGTTGTGTTTATTTGGCATATTGGTGCTGTCGTAGTGTGAGATATATCTAGTTTGCCCATTGTGTCAGTTGGCACCTCATTTGCCATCGCTGTGCGGGCCATTGTCAAGGTATCTTCAAGTATTTGTGTTTTTTTGTGATCATTTTGTTCCGAATGTAGATGATTCTCAACCAGCGATTATTTGCAACCGGAAGGCTTCTTGGTTTGAGTATTTGTCGAAATCACAGTGTTTTAGACGTGACATATCGTGGGAAAATTGTCAAATAAATTGCTGTTAGCTTGTATACTGTGGTGTGAAGCACGTGCCTTTTGTAGTCTTCATTCTAATGAGGAACAAAATATGTGTTCAAACTTTCATTCAAAACTTCAGACCTATTTGCTGTATCTTTCGGCAATTCATTTATTACGTCACATATGATCGAGCCCACAGAAGGCATTAGTGTTCACCTTGCACGTGTGTCCACTTGTAGACCCATGACATCGATGTAGACATCAAAACCTCTGAAAAGCACTTTGTTATGTATCTATTCTGCTGTATACCTCTGTAAAGCGCTCCGCTGCTCCTCGAAGCCAGGTCCACACCTCTAAAACACTATAATGATAAACAATAATCAAAATCCTTCATCCATCTCATCCATCGGGCCCACCTGGGCCTAAAATGCTGGAGTCAGCAATGCCAAAATGTGGAGGAGCTTGTAATTGGAGTGGCAGTGCAAAATGTATAATGTTATCTGCACACTATGAGTTTTTTCAGCATATTATGAATTGAGTGCAGTGGTGTACAATTGCATGCATGAAAGAGTAGCCTTTAAATGTTCCCTCCCCTTAACTGCTAAGTGCTAAGGACGGCTATGCTCAGGCTATTTGCATACACTTGCATAGAGCTCAGCATTTATGAGGTTAAATGTTAATTTCTGGACAGCGCAACAACTGTGGTCACCGAGGGATTCAGCAGCTTTATGGGAAGTTGGAGTGTGGAGCCTGCACGCTCCGTGCTAATGATGAAAGAAATGTGTAGGTAAAGGGGTGTCAGAGAGCACCATCTACCCACCAGTAGTTTATGGGGACGCTGGTGGCATCATGCAAATCCCAGGACAGAGATGAGATGTGGAACTTCCACTCACAGCATCCTTCAGTAGCTGGAGATCGCTCTTGGGACCTGCAGATACAGGAGGAGCTAGAGCGCGTGCATGCATTTGAGTAGTGTGGTTGGCAGGTGCAACTCGGAGTTAGGGCATTGCAGCAGCAGAGTGGGACCTTTATTCGGCAGTCGAGTGTCCAGACTCTTTTGACTGGGGTGGCCCAAGTGGGGCACTAACTTATGCAGGGGTGGCATGAAATGAGAGCGCACACACACACAATGATCATAGTTTAGGATGATGGGGTTGTGACAAATCAACTTCCGGCCCATTCCTGGGATGAATATTGGTTTCTAAACCATCAATCAGCCCCACACCACCAGTCCACCAGAAGGGATCTGAACAGATTGGGAACACAAGTCAAATATTAACCTCCATGTCCAATTTTGGTAATGTGGTCGGAACAGCAGGCTTTTCTCCGCATGGTTGTGTATCATTGGTTAGTTGCAACACAGCGAAAATACAATTATTACCCAATGATAAAAGAGACTGTCCAGTCAAGGCTGTATACAAATATCTACTTTAATATTATTCAACAGAAAGATCTTGCACACTACAAAATACAACCCACCCTTTCAAGGAATGCAGAGGACAGATTATCAGGTAATAATGTCCCCATTCATAATGTTGCAGTGAAAAACCATTGGCAACATTATATATGGTCACATTATTTATAGGGACGGGTTGCAGTGATGTCCCCTGCTCCCTTGCAAAAAACAGAAGAAATGCAGGGGTTGCGGGGGTGTCCCCCGCATGTTCAATGTAATACTGTCTCTGCAAAAAACAGCAATATTTTTGTCAGGAGACATTTTTTCAGGGTTATTATTACTGGAACCGAGGACAGTTTCAAGAAGGGAAAGGGATGCACTCTGGATACTGACAGCAGGATAGTTGGTAAAGTAATTAATCTCAATGGTTCAAGGATACTTTGTTTCAGTACAAAGGGAGCCATGGGTCATAACATGTCACTAGGGGCCTTTGGGCAAGGACCAGGGGTACAGAACTGCACTGTACCTTGTGCTTGTAGAAATTCTTGGTGCTCGACAACGTCAAGTCAGTTTCAGGGTGCTTTGCAGCTTCTGCGACAGAGTTCAAGATGGGAGAGAGGTGCGGGTATCAGGTGGCAGGCAGATTGGTGAGCGAGGCTGGACGGACGCTGCAGGCTGGCCTACACGCTGACTCAGAGTCGGGAATAGTCTCAGTGCTGGTTGGTGGGTCTGAAGCACTGGTCGAGGCATCTCAGATGGTGTGAGGGACTGCAGCATGACAACAGTCAGCAGTGCAGTCGGTTGCAGCTCGAGAGCTCGACTGCCTCGAAAATGTCCTTAAAAGTGGACACTGGATGATGCTTGTCGGTGCACTCCTCCTAGCTTCTTTGCTGGGCTTGTGTCATCCTTTAAGGCGGGCGGCCCAAAGCTGAAAAGAGTGTTGCACAACAACGGCCTTGTCCTTTGTTTGGTTCAGAGACTCTCTCACACTTCTCACCTAGGAAGCTTGCTTGCAGAGCCTAGCAGGGCACACTGTGTGCTGGCTGGGTACCGGTTCTGGAGCTGGTTGGAGGGTCCTCTGGAGTCAATATCTCCCTCTGTTCCCTGGGAGTTGTTTAGGGGAGGAATCTGTACCGCTCACATGACTCCCACGGAGGCTCTGGCCTGGTTCGTGCTGCTGTGACCTCTTCTAAGGTGATGCGCAGGGTTCGGAAGACGGACTGGACCGGGCCCCCAAATCTGGCTTGTCTGGCTCGCAGAAGTATTCTTCTGTAGGCGAAAATAGGGGATTAACTGTCTGCGGGGTAATGCAATCAGCCTCCCACTTTCCTCTCTCACCGTCCTCGAAACCCTTCTGTGATTCCTCGTAGCGTCTCACCTTAGGGTCTGGAAGGACGAGCTCTCCATCCTGCTTCTGATGCAGGGGCGCGTTGGTATCCAGTTACTTCACTGGATTTTCGGATTGGTGAGAACCAAACTTGCCTGGCTTCCAGGTACGTTTTTTCGATAAGATGTTCCCCTTGTGTCCATGCATTAATGTACTAATGTTAGTGTCTTTTTCCCCATAGGGGCCGGGGTACGGAACGCCGGGGAACAGGCACCGACCCGAGATGAGAGGTGAAATCCTTGTAGAAATCAGGTAAGTCTTTAATGAGCGTTTTTTGGTAATGTCTTTTCATTCGCTCATTAACGCTGATGTCTCTTTATCCCCTTAGGGGCTGGGGGCCGGGGTCCGGAAATGCCAGGATGCGGCGTGGAACCGAAATGAAGAGGGAATGAATCAACAGGTAAGACTTAACATGGAGATTTAGCTTTCCTTATTCCCTTCTCTCTCTCACCTTTTGGTCTGGTCTTTTTCTCCCTAGGCGCTGGGGCGTGACTGCGAATCCGGATGATCGCTGCTGAACATGGAGGCGCCCTGTAAAGGTGAGTGGAATGCGGCGCTGCAGCGATCGACGCGATGAGCTTTTAAATAAAAGTCTTCCTTTTCAGGATTGTCGGCGAGATGTCTCCGGGATGCGGATTTAGCAGGTAAGGACTTTTCCTTCTTCTGTTCTCTTCTTCTCTTCCTTTGCAGGTGATCCAGGATGCTGGCAGGCGTGGCAGAAGTCAGGATGCAGGAGCAGACACGGTGAGCGTCCAGCTGCTAGATGCAGAACAACGCGAAGCACATGTGGCTGTTCGGGTGGGGTTTAAATAACCTTGGAAGAAGTTCCAGGTATGTATCCTTCCTCCAATCAGGTATGTATCCTTCCCCGACCACGCCCGGATGGTAAATTAGTCCCACAGGTAAAATAGTTCCTTTCAGGCCTCAAGGAGGCCGGGATCCTGCAGCATGGTCTGCATCAGGTAAGTGCACCCAAGCACTTCCATAATGAGCCTGATGCCTATGGCGCCAGGACTGATGTCTTTTATGAGCCTGGCGCCATAGGCGCCAGGACACTGTCCAAAGGGAACCTATATGGGGTCGCTGGGTCCTTCCTTGGGGACTGGATGTCCGCTTTCGGGGACGCAGGGCTTGAACCGGCTCCCCGGGCGCGGGCATCATGACAGCACTCCCCCCCAAGGCCCCTCCCAAGGTTGTTCCCACCGGGGGTTTTGGTTTGTCTGGGAAGAGTCGGTGGAATTTCCTGACTAATCGAGGTGCATGCACATGGTCGCTGGGTTCCCACAACCTCTCCTGAGGTCCCTACCCCTTCCAATCAATTAGGTAGAACAGTTTTGACCTAAACATTTTTGAGTCTAAAATGTTCTTCACTTCGAATTCGGGCTCCCCATCTATTAGAATAGGTTCTGGAGGTTTGAGTAGTCGGGTTCCGTGTACCACTGGTTTCAGAAGTGACACATGAAAAACAGGGTGAATTCGCATACTAGCTGGTAAATCAAGTTTAACAGCCACTGGGTTAATTATTGCCGTAATAGAATAAGGTCCCAGATATTTTGGGTTAAAAGTTCGAGGCCCTTTGAGTGGTAAATGTCTGGTAGCTAACCACACTTGATCCCCAATCTGATACGGAGGTGCTTCACTCCGATGTAGATCAGCATTCTCCTTGTATTTTCTCTTGGCTTGTTGTAAATGCGTAGTTGCCTCTTTGAAGGCTTGGGTAATTGTAGAATGCAGATGTTCTACTGCAGGCATTCCGAGGTTCTGAGGTAAGTCAAGGTTTGAGGTTCGAGGGTGATGCCCAAACAAAGTATAAAAAGGACTGTGGCCAGTTCCAGAGTGTACCGAATCATTATATGCGTATTCGGCTATCCAAAGAATGTCTTTCCAGTTGCTTTCAGATTGCTGTAACATACACCGTAAGTATTGCTCAAGGGTCTGATTTGTCCTCTCGGTCTGACCATCGGTCTGAGGGTGGTGACTGGTCGATAATCTTACGTCGATCTGCGCCATTTGACAACATTTGCGCCAGAAGTGGGAAATGAATTGGCTTCCCTAGGTCAGAGATTAGTATAGATGGGAATCCATGTAGCCGAACAATATTTTCGAGGAATTCTTTGGCTAGGACAGAAGCTGAAGGTAAACCTTTCAAAGGAATAAAGTGGGCCATTTTGGAAAACAAATCCACAATTACCAGAATAGTATTGTACACCGAACAAGGAGGCAGGTCCGTAATAAAATCCATTGATAGGGTGTGCCAGGGTGCTGGCGGTATGTCTAGAGGTTGAAGGAGACCGGCTGGTCTTTTCTTTTGACTTTTATTTTGGGCACAAACACCACAGGACATCACAAAAGATTTAACATCTTTTCGCCAAGAGGGCCACCAAAATTGTCGTTTCACCTTTTCCTCTGTCTTGGCAATACCGGGTTGTCCCTCTATTAATGCCTCATGATAACCGGAAATAACTAGTTCGTGTAATTCCTTATGTGGCAGGAATAAGCGTCCTTGGAAATAAGGTAAACCATTATCTATGGTAAAGTCTGATCCCTTTTGTATCCAATCCTGTAAGGTTGTAGGGTCCAGGAGTTGTTTCACTCTGGCTTGAATGTCTTCAAACGTCTGTAACAAAGTCATGCCTAGAATCCTCTGTTCGGGAATTATTGGTACTGGTTCTGAGTTTGTATCAGATTTTCCCATTCCAATTCGGGATAAGGCGTCTGCTTTGCCATTCTTGCAGCCAGGTCGATAGGTAATCACGAAATCAAATTCAGTGAAAAACAAAGCCCATCGGAGCTGCCGTGATGACTGAGCCTTGGCGGTTTTCAAATACTGTAAATTCCGGTGATCAGTGATCACTGTGATGATATGTCGAGCGCCAAGCAGATAATGCCGCCAGGCTTTAAAAGCGGACTTAATGGCTAACAGTTCTTTGTCCGTGATTGCATAATTAACCTTGGGTGCCGAGAATTTTCTGGACCAAAATGCTACGGGATGCAGTTGGTTGGTTTCGGGATCTCTTTGGGACAGGACAGCTCCCATGGCTAGGCTGGATGCGTCAGTCTCGACGACATAAGGGAGATCTGGACACAGGTGTTTCAATATAGGTGTGGAGGTAAACTTAGCTTTTAAATCCTGAAAGGCGTGCTCGGCTTCTTCAGACCATTCAAAACGTTTATTTTTCCTCAAGAGTGCAGTAATGGGTTGTACCACGCGTGAAAATTCCGGGATAAACCTGCGATAGTAATTGGCAAAGCCGAGCATGCTTTGAACCCCTTTTACAGAGCTATGTGATGGCCATTTGAGGATGGCATCCACTTTTCTTGAGTCGATTCGGACTCCTTTGGGTGTCAGGATGAAACCTAGAAACTCGACTTCTGTGGTATGGAAAACACATTTCTTCAATTTAGCAAATAGTTTGTGTTGGCGCAGTTTTTCAAGTACTGCCCTGACGTGTTTTCTGTGATCAGATTCCGAAGAGGAGTACACCAGAATGTCATCGATATATACGACAACACAAACATCGATGAGTTCCCGAAGGACATAATTCATGAAGTATTGGAAGGCAGCCGGCGCGTTACACAATCTGAAAGGCATCACCTGGTACTCGAATAATCCGTATTTAGTACGGAAGGCAGTTTTCCATTCGTCGCCTTCTTTAACTCGTACCAGATGATAAGCCCCCCGGAGATCTAACTTGGTGTATATGCAAGCGTCCTTCACCTGGTCAAGGAGTTCAGGGATCAGAGGCAGAGGATAACGGTTTTTAACCGTTATCTAGTTCAATGCGCGGTAATCGATACACGTTCTAAGGTCGCCTTCTTATTTGGGCACGAAGAACAAAGCCGAGGATGCCGGGGACTTTGACGGGCGAATAAAACCATTAGCTAGGTATTGATCCAAATATTGTCTCAAATGCAGATTCTCAGGTTCGGTAAGGGCATAAATCCTGCTACAAAGGGGTCGTGCACCAGGCACCAAATTGATTTGGCAATCGTACGATCTGTGAGGAGGTAACGTGTTGGCCTGTTCCTTTTGGAAGACGTCCTGAAAGTCTTGGTATTCCGGAGGTAGTTGCATGGAGGCAGAAGTTACAGATGCTAGATTAATCTTCAGGTTTTCTGGGTAGCAGGTTTGTGTACAATCCGGGAAGGTTATTCTCTTAGCTCGCCAATCAATTCGAGGATTATGTGTCTCTAACCAAGGGATTCCAAGAATAACCTGAAACTGGTGAGCCTTGATTACATCAAACACAACACCCTCCCGATGGCCGTCGGGACCAATAAGAGTCACCTCAGTAGTGGAATGTGTTACCGGTCCAGAGGCAATTTCAGTTCCATCGACTGTGGTGATGATATCTTTGCTGGTTTTAGGACGGAGAGGGAGGTTAATCCTAGAGACCAATTCATGATCCACATAGTTTCCAATAGCCCCACTATCGATGTATGCCTTTATTGCATGCAACCGCTTAGGCTGTTCTGGATCTACGAGAACCATTGGCACAATGAAATGCGAGGTCTGAGAGTTAGTTTTCAAGCTCGGCAAGCGGACCCCTACACTTGTCGGGCGGAGTTGTTTCCCGAAACAGAGTCTTCATGGTTTTTATCAGCGGCTCCTACCGCCTTTCGGGGCGGTTTTGCCGGTCAATCTCGTAGAAAGTGTCCAGAATTCCCACAATAAAGACATAATTTTAACTGCCGCCTCCTTTCACGTTCCTTTTGAGTTAAGGGTCCTTTAACCCCTCCAATTTGCATAGGCTCAGAGACATCAACTCCCTTGGGATTAGCATGGGTCTTGACCAACACCCGGTTCTCAAACCTGGACCGATCTGCTTTTCTGTTTTGAAGTCTGTGATCCAATTGGACCACTAAGTCTATATACTCTGTGCATTCTTGGGGCGGATTTACAACTTGGGCCAAGACATCTTTAAGTTCTCCGCGTAGGCCTCGATAAAACAACGTGACTCTTTTATCCTTTGGCCATCCCGTTTCCACAATTAGTCTATTAAAGGTTGCAATATAGGATAGGAGGTCCTGATTGCCCTGTCGCAGGGATAGAGGTTCGTCATCCAGAGCCTGCCCCTGAGAGTGTCGAGCAAATAACCTTTCCATGCATGCTTGAAACCTTTGAAAATCACGGAGAATTGGGTCATCTTGAGTAACCAGTGGAACTGACCAAACGGCAGCGCAGCCGCTGAGATATGACAATACAAAGGCTACCTTGGTCTGATCATTAGGGAAGGCCCCAGGTCTGCATAGGAAGTGCAAACGACACTGATTCATGAATACGGCGAATCGTTTGGGGTCCCCAGCAAAGCGTTCGGGTGGGGCCAGCGGCATGTTTCCAGGTAGATTAATCTGCACAGGGTTACTGGAAACCACAGGAGCGGGGTTCCCTCCCGAACCGGGTAGAGGAGTTTGCCCAGCTTGACCTTGCAAAAGCTGTCTGGCCAGGTCATCAGTTCTTTCCTTTGATATTATTAATTCCCTCCTGAGGGCATTAGTCTCTTGACGAGCGGCATGTACTTCGGCCCGTAATTCCCCCAGTAATTGGGCCAACTGATCAGTCTCAGAACTTTCCATAGCGCCTGGGTGGGAATTTGTAGGAAGGCTTCGCGTTCTGTAACGCTCACATGACTCCCACGGAGGCGCTGGCCTGGTTCGCGCTGCTGTGACCTCTTCTAAGGTGATGCGCAGGGTTCGGAAGACGGACTGGACCGGGCCCCCAAATCTGGCTTGTCTGGCTCGCAGAAGTATCCTTCTGTAGGCGAAAATAGGGGATTAACTCTCTGCGGGGTAATGCAATCAGCCTCCCACTTTCCCCTCTCACCCTCCTCGAAACCCTTCTTTGATTCCTTGTAGCGTCTCACCTTAGGGTCTGGAAGGACGAGCTCTCCATCCTGCTTCTGATGCAGGGGCGCGTTGGTATCCAGTTACTTCACTGGATTTTCGGATTGGTGAGAACCAAACTTGCTTGACTTCCAGGTAAGTTTTTTTGATAAGAGGTTCCCCTTGTGTCCATGCATTAATGTACTAATGCTAGTGTCTTTTTCCCCATAGGGGCCGGGGTACGGAACGTCGGGGAACAGGCACCGACCCGAGATGAGAGGTGAAATCCTTGTAGAAATCAGGTAAGTCTTCAATGAGCGTTTTTTGGTAATGTCTTTTCATTCGCTCATTAACGCTGATGTCTCTTTTTCCCCTTAGGGGCCGGGGTCCGGAAATGCCAGGATGCGGCGCGGACCCGAAATGAAGAGGGAATGAATCAACAGGTAAGTCTTAACATGAAGATTTAGCTTTCCTTATTCCCTTCTCTCTCTCACCTTTTGTTCTGGTCTTTTTCTCCCTAGGCGCTGGGGCGTGACTGCGAATCCGGATGATCGCTGCTGAACATGGAGGCGCCCTGTAAAGGTGAGTGGAATGCGGCGCTGCAGCGATCGACGCGATGAGCTTTTAAATAAAAGTCTTCCTTTTCAGGATTGTCGGCGAGATGTCTCCGGGATGCGGATTTAGCAGGTAAGGACTTTTCCTTCTTCTGTTCTCTTCTTCTCTTCCTTTGCAGGTGATCCAGGATGCTGGCAGGCGTGGCAGAAGTCAGGATGCAGGAGCAGACAAGGTGAGCGTCCAGCTGCTAGATGCAGAACAACGCGAAGCACTTGTGGCTGTTCGGGTGGGGTTTAAATAGCCTTGGAAGAAGTTCCAGGTATGTATCCTTCCTCCAATCAGGTATGTATCCTTCCCGACCACACCCGGATGGTAAATTAGTCCCACAGGTAAAGTAGTTCCTTTCAGGCCTCAAGGAGGCCGGGATCCTGCAGCATGGTCTGCATCAGGTAAGTGCACCGAAGCACTTCCATAATGAGCCTGGCGCCTATGGCGCCAGGACTGATGTCTTTTATGAGCCTGGCGCCATAGGCGCCAGGACACTGTCCAAAGGGCCCCTATATGGGGTCGCTGGTTCCTTCCTTGGGGACTGGATGTCCGCTTTCGGGGACGCAGGGCTTGAACCGGCTCCCCGGGAGCGGGCATCATGACAGAATCTCACTTCCCTCTTGGATTTCCTGGCCTTCCTTCAATGGTGGAAGATGTAAGACAGACTGTACCTTCAGCAAGGGCCCCAATGGGTTCTTCTTGCTACTCCTTGCAAAGACTTCAGATGATCTCCTAAGAGAGGGGCTCAGCCCTCTTTTAAAGCTAAATGTGCCCCAGTGAATGGAGCAGGCTAGGCCTACTTTAATCAACCAATCCTGGGTCCCCACCAACAATCTTCTGATATGCGTGAGGTCATTACTAGAGTGCTTTGCAACAGGAAAGGTAAAGGGGTGAAAACATGTACTACTAAGTCCCACCCATCTTCCTGTCTGCTTTGGATCAAAGGGCCTCTCTGGTTAATTGCACTCTGTGTGGTTCCTGATCAAAGAGTAGGTCTCCCTTGAAGTTGTGGTGAGAGCAGACTTTCTGTCTCCATCAAATCACATACTTTTACCTTCTAAAAGGGGGTCCCCCTGTGGGTGTTGCCTACTGTAAACAGTGGTCCCAGTTATGACATTTCACTGCCCTTGATACTAAGGTGCAGGAGCTGAATTCAGGTTGACCCAGATGCATGCTTTTGATATTTAATTAGGTTGTCCATGGCAGGAGGAAGGTTTTGCCCTCCCCCTTTTGAGATGCCTTCCCGTGCTCCTGGGTGTCATATTCCAACTAAATGTGAGAGGGAGAAATGTGCCTGTAGGCTGTGTCCCCCCTCGGTACACAGGTCGACGGGTATGTCGTGCAGTGAGCATTGGAAAATGTGTGCAGATTAGCCCCACACATTTTCCGAGGTTGATCTCCCATTATTCAATTTCTTTTTTAAAAAATCAAAAACCCCAGGCGAGTGCACACCCACTGTTCGGATGGTGGAATTCCTCACAGGGGTGGCACCAGGGGTGGGCAATCAGATTCCAGGGGTACAGCGTGCCACCCCAGGCCTCTCCTTGGACACGCCACTTCCACTCGGCATACAAATGCACTCATGGACAGATATCCGCTTTGTTGCCTATATTGTGGGTAGACTCATAAATGAGTTGTAGGTGGGTACGTAATAAAAGACAGGGCCAGATTTGCAATGAACTTCTTTATTTTCTTTCTTCATCTGTGTCCCTCGCCATTTTCTGTTTCATCACTTCCTCCTCTCTCTCTGTTCCCTAACATGAAATAGATGGAGGATTTTACAGAGAGGCTCCTGTCATTTTAAACAGGGTGTTGGTGCGAAGCTTCTAGAATTAATGTCCTCTGTAGTATTTGTGATCAAATGCTGAAGGAGCTCCATCCTGCAAGCAGGTGCACGACTCAGTCCTTTCTTAGGTAAACAGGGTCTTCCGACATAGGTTGAAAGCAAGATTAAAGCTTTCTTGGACTGAGCTGTTTTCACGGTCCCAGAGTTACACCTGGAGGTGAAATGAGGGGTCTGTTTTCAAAGGCGTTCTGTGATGTCTACCCTGAATACCTTTAAAAGTAGGTTAGAGTGCTAAATGTGATAATATTGTGCTTCATGTAGGATCCCCCTGCTCCGAGTGTTGCAATAAAGACTCTTATTATCAGTCAATGGGATAGTACTCAAGGTATAGACTTCAGAAGGAGAAGAGGCAAAATCGTCCTGGTATCCGGGATTCGAACTTTCAAAAGTGCATGAAGGGCTCATCTCAGAGGTGGCTCATCTCAGAGGTGAGCACTTAACCTGTGAGCTATCTGGCCAGGCCTGCCTTATTGGGTATCCTTTGTGACTGCTGGATCTCTTTTTCCTGAGCTCCTGCATGGGCTGCACTGTCTAATTGTGACACTATCAATGTCCTAATACTTCTGTCACATGGTTTGTTTCCAACCTGGGATGGAAATGTGTGCTCATTATGTAAGCCAGCCTTCTATATGAGATGTTGACTAGGTGTTGAACTCTACTGCAAAGTTCTCCAGTGCCCAGCTCTTGTGGCTGTTCAAATGACGCAGTGTCCTCCATGATATGCTTGCCACTGTGATCTTGGGCTTTGACCAGTTTGGACATGTCCCCTGAGTCGCACAGAGCTGTCTCAGGTCGTGTTGGGTTGGAGAGAAAATGATGTTTATCATTAACTTATCCACATTCATATGGAACTAGGGTTTTGCACAAACAGTACCCGATTGACGCTGAAAAGCACCGAATAACAAAGGTGCTTTGTATAGCACACCGCTGCCTTTGGTGTGGCTTGTCCGAAGTAGCATTAGTTGCATGAACTGAGGGATGCGACAGACAGGAGTCTACATGGAGGCTGCATTGGACGAGGATTGCCATTGTACAGTAACTGGAACAGAGGGCCTTGTTGAACCACTGCTGCAAGCTTGAAGTTACAGCTGCGCTGTCTGTCTGTAGAGTCTGGGGGTTACAGTGCGTGTGGTGACCTGTACATTGAAGGCCAAGGCTCTGGCATTGGGTTCTTCGCTTCCTACTGTGTGGGTTGAGCCATAAGCAGTGGGTCTCAATGAACACGGGACACTTGTGTAAGAAAGGAAAGGGGTGTTTATACTGACACATCTGTCCAGGATGGAGGGACAGTACTCACAGTTCAGTTCCTTGGCCCCAGTGCAGTTGGCTTCACTGCCAAGAATAAGTACTGGGGGTATTAACATCCCTTGCCTGCTGGAGCGCCCACGAGGTTGCACGAGGTTGCACTCAGCCATGGTATTATGCTCAGCTGCTGTAGGGATCTGCTGGTAGTGCAGACCTGAGTGGGAGGGCTGTTTCACTCATTGAAGAGGAGCGCATAGGCCCGACTGTCTTCCTGGTGCCTCTCTCTCTTTCCCCGTGTTGCACGCTTCCTGCGCGATGTCTTGCGAGATCACACTGTCCAGAGATCTCGCGTGATGGGTCCCCACACCATAGCTTCCGAGCGAGCCCGCCTGAGTGCAGGTATGAGTATTGGAGTTACCTAGACTCATGTGTATCTGCAGGCTGTCCTTTGGTGGGGTGATGTTAGTATGTGCTCCGGATATCATGCTTGCTGCATACTAGTGCTATGCATTCGAGCCATGCCTGGTGACCATTGCACCCCTGAAGAAAGTAAGAGTTAACTGGAGTCGCCTAACGATAAAGTACAGGACAGCTGCAAGAGACTGTCTGATCAAGTACACACAGGTGCCTTGAGATTACAACAAGAAAATAGTCAGCGGGTTATAGCATGTGATTGGTGGGACAGGGTCACCCGAAATATACTGAGAGAACAGTGGCAAATCCACAAGAAAGATTTGATGACCTGTCCATTATCTGTACCATGTCAAACGACATACCAGGCCATAACATTCCATGCCATACCATGCCAAAGCATGCCATATCATTCCACACCATAACATGCCATGCCATAGCACACCCACCGCACTTCACCATTACAAATCATACCACAACATGCCATACCACACCATACCATAGCATGCCATACCATTCCACACCATAACATGCCATGCCATAGCACAACCACCACACCACAACATAACATGCCATACCACACCATACCATAATACAAGTGCTCCAATACCCTTGCCCAGCAACAGTAACTTGTATTTCATGCTGAAAACCAGTCACCCACTGACTACTTACTCCTTAACTGCTCATTTTTTATGTTTTGTTGTGTTATGTTCTGCTAATATGCTTTTATACTATGCCAAATAACCATTGTAGTAATTCATATGGAGAAGATCTCGCAGCAGTGATCTCCCCAGTCCTGGCAGCAGTGGGGCCCTGTGAGGAATTGCAAGCTGGTAAGGGCACAAAGACCGGCTTTTCACATGTTTAATATTACATAAAATGATGTGGGTAATTCCATTTCCAAAAAATTAATCTGTGAACCAGATTGCCCTTTTCATCAATTCCATGCCAGTACCCTGATCCGCAACGCCTGCTCTACTCATGGCATACAGAAGGTTCAAATGTCACAGGGTTCCCACTCCACAGCCGCAGCGACAGCGAAGTCTCTGCAGCGCTGAGGCAGCATTTTAAGATATGCCCCCTGTACTAAAACTACAGTGATCATAAATAACCCATTAAGATGGTGGGGTAAACTCTCAAATAAAGCTATGCCTGAGTTTAGGCATAGTACATGGCACTACTTATGATCATGGTCACCACATCCCATATGATATCACGCATGTGCCAGCTCTGCTGTGTAAGGTTATGTGTATTCTGGTGAGCCGGGTGGAGACTGCCAAATGGCAGGACAGGAACCTGGAGGTCGGGCCTCCTCTTTTGATCTCTTTATGAGGGCAGGTAACAGCCTCTGCATGAAACAGCCACACAGCAGGCAGCTTTCCTGTGCCTGGGCCTCAAAGGATCATATCCATTCAAATGGAGTAGCCTCACTCCAGGGTGCTGCATCTCTAAAGACCTTTGTCATCAGTGAGAAGGGAAGGGGCAGGATTATGAAAGCAGTAGGTCTCTGGTCAATGGAAGGAGACTTTCACTATTTTGATTCTCACTCTGTCTCCCTCTCTTTCCTGTTCCCTCCACTTCCTCAGGAGCAAAGCAATGTCAGTGTTACATCAGGAGGGAAAAGACTGCAACTTAAAAACAGGGATTGAAGCACTAAAACAGGCTAGCTTTAGTCCAATCACCTGGGGATGTTTGCCTTTAAAGGCTTTAGTCCAATCACTCTGAATCACCTGAGAAGGTCTCACTGGACATCCTTTGGGAAAGTTGCACTTTCCAAAGCCCTCAGCTTGAGGTGAAGAAGAAACTGTCCAAGGCAGAGGACAGCTCTCTCCCTACTCACTCACAGGGCGCACTGTGGGTGACTTTTGTTGTGGACCAGGACCTGCCGCTCTGTGCCAGAATATCCTTAAGTGGGGAGAGCAGACCCTGAATGGAACCTTCCTGTCCTTGAGGTGGCATGAGTGGGCCTCAGAGCAGCCAGAGAACCAGACCAACCAGTCACCCTGTGTTTACCACAGTTTGAACGAGAGGGAATACCCCTGGTGCTGGCTTTGGAGCTCCTACACCAACCCAAACGAATGCTTGCACTTCGAACAAGTTCAATGCTGCTTCCTGTACTAGCTGACGCCGTCAACTTCTAGGCCCGAACTAACTGCTTGATGCCGGGGCCCGACACAAATTGCTGGCGAGTCTCACGCCAACTCTGACAAGGAATTGGAACCAAAGAGCGGCTCCGCTAGCCATCGAACTGCCACTGTACCGACCTGCACAAACACACCCAAGATCACCATTGCGATGGCCGTCGCCACCCAAATCAAACAGCTGGAGCGTCATACCCATCGACGCCTGCCTGCAGCTAGAAGCCCAACTCGGCTTGGTCCAACTGCAAAGAGATCCTGGTACCACCCCGACCTGCATCACTGAGTGCCTCCCTATGACCGCACTGAGAGATCTCATTCGCTCATACACAACGTCTGCTTGCTGCTTGGGCCCACACGATCCAACATGCCCGAACTGAGCCTGATCTCGCATCAACGTTTGACACCGGGTTCAACATCTGTAAACCCACCAAGAACTGAAACCAGGTACTGTTTACCACAAACTGCCCCCTCGGTCCACTGGGATCCTAGCGACTGGAAAGTTCACCTCAGCACCTTCCTTCACCTAAGACATATCCTTTCATGGTTGGTAATTGCCCATCACCTTGGTACTCACGCGCAGAGGGCTACTTTCTCCAGTCTCTTGCTTCTTCCCTGTCTTCCCAAGGGGTGGGATTTTGTACAGTGTTTCTATTTTCGATCTATTGCAGACGTGTGGTTTAATTAAAGTATATATATTTTTATATAACCTTGACTGAACATTCCCTTTATTGTGAACTGTTATGCCTTGCTGTTTGGGTTGCCTTTGGATCACATACACACCGCTCTTAAGATCATAGCCTTCCCTCAGCCCATGTTACCACAGAAGGCGAAGGAGGTATATCTCTTAACTGTCCCTGTTTTGGCTTCATAATTGTGGTGGGTTTTGGTTTGTAGAGGTTTGAGGAGTGGATGGCCCATTTCACCCCTGCTCCCCCTGTACTCCTGCTGAGCAGTATCCAGTCGTCACCGATCCCCTGTTATGTTGGTCCCTTGGTCGGAGCTTTGTGTGATCGATGCCTCCGCTGAGGGCAACAACGGTGGCGGCAGTTCAAGATGCAACAATACAAAGCAAGCACCACTGCATCAAAGGGTCTGCACTGGAGCGCCTGGGCCTTGGGTGTCCCTTTATCACCAAAAGCAGGTTGTTTGTCAAGGATAACTGGTTTGCCCTGAAGACTCTGCCAGGTAGGGATGGACTTCAGTACGTAGGTTCCCTCATGAGAGTACATGAGGGTACAGCCCCGAGATTGATGGAGCACTGTTAACAAACTTGGGGTGTAGGTGGCTAAGTAGAGACTGAGCCCCTCATAAGCTATTGCTTATATGCACTCCTTCCCAAGCTCCCTTTGGATCCTTAGGGAACGCTGCAAATGTTTGATTTTGACTGAAGAGGGTGAGGGTGCCAAAATTTGGACTTGTTCGATATAATGGGTGAGAAATGACCAGATCTCGAGGACTGGCCCTACCGCCCTTACCCATTTTTCCAAGGGGTCAGCGAGAAAGACGTGGGTTAGTTACTGTGCCATAAGTCACTGAATGATCGAGAAGGGCTCAGACATAGGGTTGACCTGAATTTAAGGATGTGGCCCGCTCTCATACCCGCCAGGGGCTCGGTCAGTGAAGGGAGAACTGTAGGGAAACAGGGAGATTGTGAAAAACCAGAAGATTCGGGATAGAGAGAGTCATTTGTCAGGCTGTCCTTACCTAGTTCCCTATTAAGATATTAGGCGCTCCCCCTGCAGGCTGCTGCAGGACGTCATTTCACCAAAATGCCAGGGGTAGCGGAAGTTACATTACATGAACCTTGACCTCTGATGACATCACAGGAAGTGATGTCATTTGACCACACCCTGAAGTGACATCACGTGAAGCGATGGAACACGACCGTTTACCACTTGACAAAACTGTAAGTGGCATCACAAAGCATTGTTTCTAAGTACACTTTGACAAATATGGTTACAATATTACTGTGACGTGATATACATTTCATACAGGAATGGATCACCATATGTATCAGCAGAAAAAACCATGCTATAACTGCAACTTGGGGAAAGCAAAATACATAATCCGACATGGATGCTTATTCTACTGTAAATGATTTTTGTAAAAAAAAAAAATAGGGGTAGTGAGGGAGACCACAGGGGTAGCAAGGGAGACTTCAAGGGTCGCAAGTGCGACCTCTGGCGACCCCTAAATGACGTCCCTGTACTTCAGTGATACGCAGTGCTGGTGCAAAATGCAGCCTTTTAGGGTCTGCCTTCTGGCGAAATCATTGACATAGTGCCAAGTCTAGCAGTTTTGTAGCGCTGTAACTAGCACGTGTTTCTAGTTAACTCACTTAATAGCATTCATGAATAATTGTGCTTCTTGGATATTGTGTCTGCGCCCAGAGAGGCATAACACAATCTGACTTCTGTAATTTTCTTCTTAATAAACGGACATGTGGAATTGGCCCCGATGACAGTGGGCTCCGCGTTGACCCCTCTCTCGACGTCTCTGCGTGATGGGGGCAGAGAAGGCAAGCACGACACCGGAAACAGCCCTGCCACACGCCACCTCACCCATTCACCACCTCCCCAGCCCTCTTCAGCTCCTCTGCTAATAAGGGCATGGACGGGAGAGGGAAAAGGGCCTAAATTATTAATTAACGGTATCATTATATGTCACTGGTGCGCGCGTGCCACGCGAGCGGGTGCGCCGGGGCAGGCGCGGCGCAGGCCGCCCCTGCACAATGGCAAGGCGGCCATTAAATATTGATAGGCGCTAATTGGCGACAGGGTCTGAGGAAGGCGCGGGCTTTGTTGCCATCATTTGTATTCTTGCTTTGGAAGAAAGACAAAACAAACCCTACACGATGCTCTCCAGGTCTCCCCCCGCCCCCAGGCAGCCCCACTCACTCTCCCTCCCCCCAGCTCCCAGCCGCATTCCCCCATTAGCGGCAGTCCCCTGGGTGCCCAAATTAACATGGCGCTCACCTCCCAATACACAGCCCAGCCTTGACAAGCTGCGGAGAACTCGCAGCAATTAGGCACGCCATGTTTGAGTGCCACTCAGGGCAGGTGGGGGCAGCCCTGCCCAGCTGCCTCGGTACCCTCTGTCACCCTGCGGGCCGCAGGCAGCTCACAAAAGGCGCCCAGCCCATGGCGGCTCAGCGGCCCGCCCCTGACTGTGCCCCCGGGCAACTTCTATAAAAGCGTTTACACAATATGGAGACACAGCAACTTGCTGACTTCACTTCAGAGTGGCCAGGCCTTCGCCGAAAGCGCGTGATTCCACGCACCCCGCACCACGCGGGGGCGCACGCACAGTGGCCATTTGAGCATCACAATTCCCGTGCTGTGTGTTACATGCATTGCACCATGTGTTTACGTCACAACATTGCAGAACTGCAGCATCGGTGATATAGTAGGACCCGTGTCTTAGATCACTATTCTCATTATTATCACTATTATTACTATTATGTATTATTATTATTTATTATTATTACATGTGTGGCATGTGTAGTGTGTAACACTAGCAAGCAATGGAAGCCTGTATATAAGATGGAGAATTCAGAAGTCTGAGCAGCAGGTGGATGGGGGGGGGGTATCAGGGAGTCAGTGGGTGATGATCCGGCTATCCTGGTGCTCACCCGCCCCTCCCCCCTGGGTGCGTTATTCCAGAGTCTGGGTGCTGAGCCAGGGAAGGCCTGTTCTCTGCTTCTTGCCTTCTCGCATCCCTTAGACTTGAGGCTGCTGGTGCCTGGATTGTGGGGCTCAGAGGCCTCCAGAGATGGGGGATTTTTGGCCAGGCAGGATGCACCTTGCTCATAACTTGTGTTTGATGCAGGCCAGTGTAAAGGCGATGCAGTGCAGCACTCTGAGCGTATGGTCCCATTGCACACTACTTCCATACTATAGAGAACCAAACAGTACTGACGCTAAAGCATGTCTCCCATTGGGCACTGGTTCCACCCTACAGGGAGCCACACTGTAGGACGTATAGAGTATATCCCTCACAAGACACTCCTTCCACCCTCAGAGAGACACACAGTGGTAGGAATAGTATATCTTTCGTTAGATAGTCCTTCCACCCTCATAGAGCCACACAGTGGTAGAAATAGTATATCACTCATCAGACACTCCTTCCACCCTAATAAAGACACACAGTGGTAGGATAGTATATCTCTCACAAGACACTCCTTTCACCCTCAGAGAGACACACAGTGGTAGGCATATAGTATATCTCTCATCAGACACACCTTCCACCCTAATAAAGACACACAGTGGTAGGATAGTATATCTCTCACGAGACACTCCTTTCACCCTCAGAGAGCCACTTACTGGTAGGAATAGCATATCTCTCATCAGACAATCCTCCCACCCTCAAAGAGCCACACAGTGGTAGGAATAGCATATCTCTCATCAGACACTCCTTTCACCCTCAGAGAGCCACATAGTGCTTGGAATAACATACCACTCATCAGACACTCCTTCCACCCTCAGAGAGTCACACAGCGTTAGGAATAGCATATCTCTCATCAGACACTCCTTTCACCCTCAGAGAGCCACATAGTGCTTGGAATAACATACCACTCATCAGACACTCCTTCCACCCTCAGAGAGTCACACAGTGGTAGGAATAGCATATCACTCATCAGACACCCCCTCCACTCTCAGAGAGCCACACAGTGGTAGGAATAGCATATCACTCATCAGACACTCCCTTCACCCTCAGCGATCCACACAGTGGTAGGAATAACATATCACTCATCAGACACTCCCTCCACTCTCAGAGAGCCACACAATGGTAGGAATAGCTTATCACTCATCAGACACTCCTTCCACCCACAGAGAGCCACGCAGTGGTAGGACTAGTATATATCTCGCGTCAGACACTCAGTCCACCCTCAGGATAGTATATCTCTCACGAGACACTCCGTTCACCCTCAGAGAGCCACTTACTGGTAGGAATAGCACATCACTCATCGGACACTCCTTTCACACTCAGAGAGCCACACAGTGGTAGGAATGGTATATCTCTCATCAGACAATCCTCCCACTCTCAGAGAGCCACACAGTGGTAGGAATAACATATCTCTCATCAGACACTCCTTTCACCCTCAGAGAGCCACATAGTGCTTGGAATAACATACCACTCATCAGACACTCCTTCCACCCTCAGAGAGTCACACAGCGGTAGGAATAGCATATCTCTCATCAGACACTCCTTCCGCCCTCAGATAGCCACACAGTGGTAGGAATGGTATATCTCTCATCAGACAATCCTCCCACTCTCAGAGAGCCACACAGTGGTAGGAATAGCATATCTCTCATCAGACACTCCATTCACCCTCAGAGAGCCACATAGTGCTTGGAATAACATACCACTCATCAGACACTCCTTCCACCCTCAGAGAGTCACACAGCGGTAGGAATAGCATATCTCTCACCAGACACTCCTTCCACCCTCAGAGAGCCACATAGTGGTAGGAATAGCATATCACTTATCAGACACTCCTTCCACCCTCAGAGATCCACACAGTGGTAGGAATAGCATATCACTCATCAGACACTGCCTCCACCCTCAGAGATCCACACAGTGGTAGGAATAGCATATCTCTCATCAGACACTCCTTCCACCCTCAGAGAGCCGCACAGTGGTAGGAATAGCATATCTCTCATAATACTACTCTTCCACCCTCAGAGAGCCACATAGTGCTTGGAATAACATACCACTCATCAGACACTCCTTCCACCCTCAGAGAGTCACACAGCGGTAGGAATAGTATATCCCTCACCAGACACTCCTTCCACCCTCAGAGAGACACACAGTGGTAGGAATAGTATATCTTTTGTTAGATATTCCTTCCACCCTCAGAGAGCCACACAGTGGTAGGCATATAGTATATCTCCCATCAGACACACCTTCCACCCTCATAGAGCCACACAGTGGTAGGCTAGTATATCTCTCACGAGACACTCCTTTCACCCTCAGAGAGCCACTTACTGGTAGGAATAGCATATCATTCATTGGACACTCCTTTCACACTCAGAGAGCCGCACAGTGGTAGGAATAGCATATCTCTCATCAGACACTCCTTTCACCCTCAGAGAGCCACTTAGTGCTTGGAATAACATACCACTCATCAGACACCCCTTCCACCCTCAGAGAGTCACACAGCGGTAGGAATAGCATATCTCTCATCAGACACTCCTTCCACCCTCAGAGAGCTGCACAGTGGTAGGAATAGCATATCTCTCATAATACTCCCCTTCCACCCTCAGAGAGCCACATAGTGGTAGGAATAGCATATCACGTATCAGACACTCCTTCCACCCTCAGAGATCCACACAGTGGTAGGAATAGCATATCACTCATCAGACACTCCCTCCACCCTCAGAGATCCACACAGTGGTAGGAATAGCATATCACTCATCAGACACTCCCTCCACCCTCAGAGATCCACCTAGTGGTAGGAATAGCATATCACTCATCAGACACCCCCTCCACTCTCAGAGAGCCACACAGTTGTAGGAGTAGCATATCACTCATCAAACACTCCCTCCACCCCCAGAGTTCCACACAGTGGTAGGAATAGCATATCTCTCATCAGACACTCCCTCCACCCTCAGAGATCCACACAGTTGTAGGAATAGCATATCACTCATCAGACACTTCCTCCACCCTCAGAGATCCACACAGTGGTAGGAATAGCATATCTCTCATCAGACACTCCTTTCACCCTCAGAGAGCCACATAGTGCTTGGCATAACATACCACTCATCAGACACTCCTTCCACCCTCAGAGAGTCACACAGCGGTAGGAATAGCATATCTATCATCAGACACTCCTTCCACCCTCAGAGAGCCGCACAGTGGTAGGAATAGCATATCTCTCATAATACTCCTCTTCCACCCTCAGAGAGCCACATAGTGCTTGGAATAACATACCACTCATCAGACACTCCTTCCACCCTCAGAGAGACACACAGTGGTAGGAATAGTATATCTTTCGTTAGATAGTCCTTCCACCCTCATAGAGCCACACAGTGGTAGAAATAGTATATCACTCATCAGACACTCCTTCCACCCTAATAAAGACACACAGTGGTAGGATAGTATATCTCTCACAAGACACTCCTTTCACCCTCAGAGAGACACACAGTGGTAGGCATATAGTATATCTCTCATCAGACACACCTTCCACCCTAATAAAGACACACAGTGGTAGGATAGTATATCTCTCACGAGACACTCCTTTCACCCTCAGAGAGCCACTTACTGGTAGGAATAGCATATCTCTCATCAGACAATCCTCCCACCCTCAAAGAGCCACACAGTGGTAGGAATAGCATATCTCTCATCAGACACTCCTTTCACCCTCAGAGAGCCACATAGTGCTTGGAATAACATACCACTCATCAGACACTCCTTCCACCCTCAGAGAGTCACACAGTGGTAGGAATAGCATATCACTCATCAGACACCCCCTCCACTCTCAGAGAGCCACACAGTGGTAGGAATAGCATATCACTCATCAGACACTCCCTTCACCCTCAGCGATCCACACAGTGGTAGGAATAACATATCACTCATCAGACACTCCCTCCACTCTCAGAGAGCCACACAATGGTAGGAATAGCTTATCACTCATCAGACACTCCTTCCACCCACAGAGAGCCACGCAGTGGTAGGACTAGTATATATCTCGCGTCAGACACTCAGTCCACCCTCAGGATACTATATCTCTCACGAGACACTCCGTTCACCCTCAGAGAGCCACTTACTGGTAGGAATAGCACATCACTTATCAGACACTCCTTCCACCCTCAGAGATCCACACAGTGGTAGGAGTAGCATATCACTCATCAGACACTCCCTCCACCCTCAGAGATCCACACAGTGGTAGGAATAGCATATCTCTCATCAGACACTCCTTCCACTCTCAGAGAGCCGCACAGTGGTAGGAATAGCATATCTCTCATAATACTCCTCTTCCACCCTCAGAGAGCCACATAGTGCTTGGAATAACATACCACTCATCAGACACTCCTTCCACCCTCAGAGAGTCACACAGCGGTAGGAATAGTATATCCCTCACCAGACACTCCTTCCACCCTCAGAGAGACACACAGTGGTAGGAATAGTATATCTTTTGTTAGATATTCCTTCCACCCTCAGAGAGCCACACAGTGGTAGGCATATAGTATATCTCCCATCAGACACACCTTCCACCCTCATAGAGCCACACAGTGGTAGGCTAGTATATCTATCACGAGACACTCCTTTCACCCTCAGAGAGCCACTTACTGGTAGGAATAGCATATCATTCATTGGACACTCCTTTCACACTCAGAGAGCCGCACAGTGGTAGGAATAGCATATCTCTCATCAGACACTCCTTTCACCCTCAGAGAGCCACTTAGTGCTTGGAATAACATACCACTCATCAGACACCCCTTCCACCCTCAGAGAGTCACACAGCGGTAGGAATAGCATATCTCTCATCAGACACTCCTTCCACCCTCAGAGAGCTGCACAGTGGTAGGAATAGCATATCTCTCATAATACTCCCCTTCCACCCTCAGAGAGCCACATAGTGGTAGGAATAGCATATCACGTATCAGACACTCCTTCCACCCTCAGAGATCCACACAGTGGTAGGAATAGCATATCACTCATCAGACACTCCCTCCACCCTCAGAGATCCACACAGTGGTAGGAATAGCATGTCACTCATCAGACACTCCCTCCACCCTCAGAGATCCACCCAGTGGTAGGAATAGCATATCACTCATCAGACACCCCCTCCACTCTCAGAGAGCCACACAGTTGTAGGAGTAGCATATCACTCATCAAACACTCCCTCCACCCCCAGAGTTCCACACAGTGGTAGGAATAGCATATCACTCATCAGACACTCCCTCCACCCTCAGAGATCCACACAGTTGTAGGAATAGCATATCACTCATCAGACACTTCCTCCACCCTCAGAGATCCACACAGTGGTAGGAATAGCATATCTCTCATCAGACACTCCTTTCACCCTCAGAGAGCCACATAGTGCTTGGCATAACATACCACTCATCAGACACTCCTTCCACCCTCAGAGAGTCACACAGCGGTAGGAATAGCATATCTATCATCAGACACTCCTTCCACCCTCAGAGAGCCGCACAGTGGTAGGAATAGCATATCTCTCATAAAACTCCTCTTCCACCCTCAGAGAGCCACATAGTGCTTGGAATAACATACCACTCATCAGACACTCCTTCCACCCTCAGAGAGTCACACAGCGGTAGGAATAGTATATCCCTCACCAGACACTCCTTCCACCCTCAGAGAGAGACACACAGTGGTAGGCATATAGTATATCTCCCTTCAGACACACCTTCCACCCTCATAGAGCCACACAGTGGTAGAAATAGTATATCACTCATCAGACACTCCTTCCACCCTAATAAAGACACACAGTGGTAGGATTGTATATCTCTCACGAGACACTCCTTTCACCCTCAGAGAGCCACTTACTGGTAGGAATAGCATATCATTCATCGGACACTCCTTTCACACTCAGAGAGCCACACAGTGGTAGGAATGGTATATCTCTCATCAGACAATCCTCCCACCCTCAAAAAGCCACACAGTGGTAGGAATAGCATATCTCTCATCAGACACTCCCTTCACCCTCAGAGAGCCACATAGTGCTTGGAATAACATACCACTCATCAGACACTCCTTCCACCCTCAGAGAGTCACACAGCGGTAGGAATAGCATATCTCTCATCAGACACTCCTTCCACCCTCAGAGAGCTGCACAGTGGTAGGAATAGCATATCTCTCATAATACTCCCCTTCCACCTTCAGAGAGCCACATAGTGGTAGGAATAGCATATCACTTATCAGACACTCCTTCCACCCTCAGAGATCCACACAGTGGTAGGAATACCATATCACTCATGAGACACTCCCTCCACCCTCAGAGATCCACACAGTGGTAGGAATAACATATCACTCATCAGACACTCCTTCCACCCTCAGAAATCCACACAGTTGTAGGAATAGCATATCACTCATCAAACACTCCCTCCACCCCCAGAGATCCACACAGTGGTAGGAATAGCATATCACTCATCAGATACCCCCTCCACTCTCAGAGAGCCACGCAGTGGTAGGAATAGCATATCACTCATCAGACACTCCCTCCACTCTCAGAGAGCCACACAGTGGTAGGAATAGCTTATCACTCATCAGATACTCCTTCCACCCGCAGAGAGCCATGCAGTGGTAGGACTAGTATATCTCGCGTCAGACACTCAGTCCACCCTCATAGAGACACACAGTGGTAGGATAGTATATCTCTCACGTGACACTCCTTTCACCCTCAGAGAGCCACTTACTGGTAGGAATAGCATATCACTCATCGGACACTCCTTTCACACTCAGAGAGCCACACAGTGGTAGGAATGGTATATCTCTCATCAGACAATCCTCCCACTCTCAGAGAGCCACACAGTGGTAGGAATAGCATATCTCTCATCAGACACTCCTTTCACCCTCAGAGAGCCACATAGTTCTTGGAATAACATACCACTCATCAGACACTCCTTCCACCCTCAGAGAGTCACACAGCGGTAGGAATAGCATATCTCTCATCAGACACTCCTTCCACCCTCAGAGAGCCACATAGTGGTAGGAATAGCATATCACTTATCAGACACTCCTTCCACCCTCAGAGATCCACACAGTGGTAGGAATAGCATATCACTCATCAGACACTCCCTCCACCCTCAGAGATCCACACAGTGGTAGGAATAACATATCACTCATCAGACACTCCTTCCACTCTCAGAGAGCCACACAGTGGTAGGAATAGCATATCTCTCATCAGACACTCCTTTCACCCTCAGAGAGCCACATAGTGCTTGGAATAACATACCACTCATCAGACACTCCTTCCACCCTCAGAGAGTCACACAGCGGTAGGAATAGCATATCTCTCATCAGACACTCACATAGTGGTAGGAGTAGCATATCACTTATCAGACACTCCTTTCACCCTCAGAGATCCACACAGTGGTAGGAATAGCATATCACTCATCAGACACCTCCTCCACCCTCAGAGATTCACACAGTGGTAAGAATAGCATATCTCTCATCAGACACTCCTTTCACCCTCAGAGAGCCACATAGTGCTTGGAATAACATACCACTCATCAGACACTCCTTCCACCCTCAGAGAGTCACACAGCGGTAGGAATAGCATATCTCTCATCAGACACTCCTTCCACCCTCAGAGAGCCGCACAGTGGTAGGAATAGCATATATCTCATAATATTCCTCTTCCACCCTCAGAGAGCCACATAGTGCTTGGAATAACATACCACTCATCAGACACTCCTTCCACCCTCAGAGAGTCACACAGTGGTAGGAATAGCATATCTCTCATCAGACACTCCTTCCACCCTCAGAGAGCCACGCAGTGGTAGGACTAGTATATCTCTCGTCAGACACTCAGTCCACCCTCATAGAGACATACAGTGGTAGGATAGTATATCTCTCACGAGACACTCCTTTCACCCTCAGAGAGCCACTTACTGGTAGGAATAGCATATCACTCATCGGACACTCCTTTCACACTCAGAGAGCCACACAGTGGTAGGAATGGTATATCTCTCATCAGACAATCCTCCCACCCTCAGAGAGCCACACAGTGGTAGGAATAGCATATCTCTCATATGACGCTCCTTTCACCCTCAGAGAGCCACATAGTGCTTGGAATAACATACCACTCATCAGACACTCCTTCCACCCTCAGAGAGTCACACAGCGGTAGGAATAGCATATCTCTCATCAGACACTCCTTCCACCCTCAGAGAGTCACACAGTGGTAGGAATAGCATATCTCTCATCAGACACTCCTTCCACCCTCAGAGAGCCACGCAGTGGTAGGACTAGTATATCTCTCGTCAGACACTCAGTCCACCCTCATAGAGACACGCAGTGGTAGGATAGTATATCTCTCACGAGACACTCCTTTCACCCTCAGAGAGCCACTTACTGGTATGAATAGCATATCACTCATCGGACACTTCTTTCACACTCAGAGAGCCACACAGTGGTAGGAATGCTATATTTCTCATCAGACAATCCTCCCACTCTCAGAGAGCCACACAGTGGCAGGAATGCTATATCTCTCATCAGACAATCCTCCCACTCTCAGAGAGCCACACAGTGGTAGGAATAGCATATCTCTCATCAGACACTCCTTTCACCCTCAGAGAGCCACATAGTACTTGGAATAACATACCACTCATCAGACACTCCTTCCACCCTCAGAGAGTCACACAGCGGTAGGAATAGCTTATCTCTCATCAGACACTCCTTCCACCCTCAGAGAGCCGCACAGTGGTAGGAATAGCAGATCTCTCATAATAATCCTCTTCCACCCTCAGAGAGCCACATAGTGCTTGGAATAACATACCACTCATCAGACACTCCTTCCACCCTCAGAGAGTCACACAGCGGTAGGAATAGCATATCTCTCATCAGACACTCCTTCCACCCTCAGAGAGCCACACAGTGGAGGACTAGTATATCTCTCGTCGGACACTCAGTCCACCCTCATAGAGACACACAGTGGTAGGATAGTATATCTCTCACGAGACACTCCTTTCACCCTCAGAGAGCCACTTATGGGTAGGAATAGCATATCACTCATCGGACACTCCTTTCACACTCAGAGAGCCACGCAGTGGAGGACTAGTATATCTCTCGTCGGACACTCAGTCCACCCTCATAGAGACACACAGTGGTAGGATAGTATATCTCTCACGAGACACTCCTTTCACCCTCAGAGAGCCACTTATGGGTAGGAATAGCATATCACTCATCGGACACTCCTTTCACACTCAGAGAGCCACACAGTGGTAGGAATGGCATATCTCTCATCAGACAATCATTCCACCCTCAGAGAGCCACACAGTGGTAGGAATAGCATAGCTCTCATCAGACACTCCTTTCACCCTCAGAGAGCCACATAGTGCTTGGAATAACATACCACTCATCAGACACTCCTTCCACCCTCAGAGAGTCACAAAGCGGTAGGAATAGCATATCTCTCATCAGACACTCCTTCCACCCTCAGAGAGCCACATAGTGGTAGGAATAGCATATCACTTATCAGACACTCCTTCCACCCTCAGAGATCCACACAGTGGTAGGAATAGCATATCACTAATCAGACACTCCCTCCACCCTCAGAGATCCACACAGTGGTAGGAATAACATATCACTCATCAGACACTCCTTCCACCCTCAGAGATCCACACAGTTGTAGGAATAGCATATCACTCATCAAACACTCCCTCCACCCCCAGAGATCCACACAGTGGTAGGAATAGCATATCACTCATCAGACACTCCCTCCACTCTCAGAGAGCCACACAGTGGTAGGAATAGCATATCACTCATCAGACACCCCCTCCAATCTCAGAGAGCCACACAGTGGTAGGAATAGCATATCACTCATCAGACACTCCCTCCACCCTCAGCGATCCACACAGTGGTAGGAATAGCTTATCACTCATCAGACACTCCTTCCACCCACAGAGAGCCACGCAGTGGTAGGACTAGTATATCTCTCGTCAGACACTCAGTCCACCCTCATAGAGACACACAGTGGTAGGATAGTATATCTCTCACGGGACACTCCTTTCAACCTCAGAGAGCCACTTACTGGTAGGAATAGCATATCACTCATCGGACACTCCTTTCATACTCAGAGAGCCACACAGTGGTAGGAATGGTATATCTCTCAACAGACAATCCTCCCACTCTCAGAGAGCCACACAGTGGTAGGAATAGCATATCTCTCATCAGACACGCCTTTCACCCTCAGAGAGCCACATAGTGCTTGGAATAACATACCACTCATCAGACACTCCTTCCACCCTCAGAGAGTCACACAGCGGTAGGAATAGCATATCTCTCATCAGACACTCCTTCCACCCTCAGAGAGCCGCACAGTGGTAGGAATAGCATATCTCTCATAATACTCCTCTTCCACCCTCAGAGAGCCACATAGTGCTTGGAATAACATACCACTCATCAGACACTCCTTCCACCCTCAGAGAGTCACACAGCGGTAGGAATAGCATATCTCTCATCAGACACTCCTTCCACCCTCAGAGAGCCACGCAGTGGAAGACTAGTATATCTCTCGTCGGACACTCAGTCCACCCTCATAGAGACACACAGTGGTAGGATAGTATATCTCTCACGAGACACTCCTTTCACCCTCAGAGAGCCACTTACGGGTAGGAATAGCATATCACTCATCGGACACTCCTTTCACACTCAGAGAGCCACACAGTGGTAGGAATGGTATATCTCTCATCAGACAATCCTCCCACCCTCAGAGAGCCACACAGTGGTAGGAATAGCATAGCTCTCATCAGACACTCCTTTCACCCTCAGAGAGCCACATACTGCTTGGAGTAACATACCACTCATCAGACACTCCTTCCACCCTCAGAGAGTCACACAGCGGTAGGAATAGCATATTTCTCATCAGACACTCCTTCCACCCTCAGAGAGCCACATATTGGTAGGAATAGCATATCACTTATCAGACACTCCTTCCACCCTCAGAGATCCACACAGTGGTAGGAATAGCATATCACTCATCAAACACTCCCTCCGCCCTCAGAGATCCACACAGTGGTAGGAATAACATATCACTCATCAGACACTCCTTCCACCCTCAGAGATCCACACAGTTGTAGGAATAGCATATCACTCATCAAACACTCCCTCCACCCCCAGAGATCCACACAGTGGTAGGAATAGCATATCACTCATCAGACACTCCCTCCACCCTCAGAGATCCACCCAGTGGTAGGAATAGCATATCACTCATCAGACACCCCCTCCACTCTCAGAGAGCCATACAGTGGTAGGAATAGCATATCACTCATCAGACACTCCCTCCACCCTCAGCGATCCACACAGTGGTAGGAATAGCATATCACTCATCTGACACTCCCTTCACTCTCAGAGAGCCACACAGTGGTAGGAATAGCTTATCACTCATCAGACACTCCTTCCACCCACAGAGAGCCACGCAGTGGTAGGACTAGTATATCTCTCGTCAGACACTCAGTCCACCCTCATAGAGACACACAGTGGTAGGATAGTATATCTCTCA
This sequence comes from Ambystoma mexicanum, assembly GCF_040938575.1. Classification (NCBI taxonomy): domain Eukaryota; kingdom Metazoa; phylum Chordata; class Amphibia; order Caudata; family Ambystomatidae; genus Ambystoma; species Ambystoma mexicanum. The sequence goes on along the minus strand of NC_090924.1, from coordinate 1,430,392,896 downwards.
CGGGACACTCCTTTCACCCTCAGAGAGCCACTTACTGGTAGGAATAGCATATCACTCATCAGACACTCCTTTCATACTCAGAGAGCCACACAGTGGTAGGAATAGCATATCTCTCATCAGACACTCCTTTCACCCTCAGAGAGCCACATAGTGCTTGGAATAACATACTACTCATCAGACTCTCCTTCCACACTCAGAGAGTCAAACAGCGGTAGGAATAGCATATCTCTCTTCAGACACTCCTTCCACCCTCAGAGAGCCGCACAGTGGTAGGAATAGCATATCTCTCATAATACTCCTCTTCCACCCTCAGAGAGACACATAGTGCTTGGAATAACATACCACTCATCAGACACCCTTCCACCCTCAGAGAGCCGCACAGTGGTAGGAATAGCATATCACTCATCAAACACTCCCTCCACCCCAAGAGATCCACACAGTGGTAGGAATAGCATATCACTCATCAAACACTCCCTCCACCCCCAGAGATCCACACCGTGGTAGGAATAGCATATCACTCATCAGACACTCCTTCCACCCTCAGAGATCCACACAGTGGTAGGAATAGCATATCACTCATCAAACACTCCCTCCACCCCCAGAGATCCACACAGCGGTAGGAATAGCATATCACTCATCAGACACTCCTTCCACCCTCAGAGATCCACACAGTGGTAGGAATAGCATATCACTCATCACACACTCCCTCCACCCCCAGAGATCCACACAGTGGTAGAAATAGCATATCACTCATCAGACACTCCCTCCACCTTCAGCGATCCACACAGTGGTAGAATAGCATATCACTCATTAGACACTCCTTCCACCCTCAGAGATCCACACAGTGGTAGGAATAGCATATCACTCATCAGACACTCCCTCCACCCTCAGAGATCCACACCGAGGTAGGAATGGCATATCACTCATCAGACACTCCCTCCACCATCAGAGAGCCACACAGTGTTAGGAATGCCATATTTCTCATCAGACAATCCTCCCACTCTCAGAGAGCCACACAGTGGCAGGAATGCTATATCTCTCATCAGACAATCCTCCCACTCTCAGAGAGCCACGCAATGGTAGGAATAGCATATCTCTCATCAGACACTCCTTTCACCCTCAGAGAGCCACATAGTACTTGGAATAACATACCACTCATCAGACACTCCTTCCACCCTCAGAGAGTCACACAGCGGTAGGAATAGCTTATCTCTCATCAGACACTCCTTCCACACTCAGAGAGCCGCACAGTGGTAGGAATAGCATATCTCTCATAATACTCCTCTTCCACCCTCAGAGAGCCACATAGTGCTTGGAATAACATACCACTCATCAGACACTCCTTCCACCCTCAGAGAGTCACACAGCATTAGGAATAGCAAATCTCTCATCAGACACTCCTTCCACCCTCAGAGAGCCACGCAGTGGAGGACTAGTATATCTCTCGTCGGACTCTCAGTCCACCCTCATAGAGACACACAGTGGTAGGATAGTATATCTCTCACGAGACACTCCTTTCACCCTCAGAGAGCCACTTATGGGTAGGAATAGCATATCACTCATCGGACACTCCTTTCACACTTAGAGAGCCACACAGTGGTAGGAATGGTATATCTCTCATCAGACAATCCTCCCACCCTCAGAGAGCCACACAGTGGTAGGAATAGCATATCTCTCATCAGACACTCCTTTCACCCTCAGAGAGCCACATAGTGCTTGGAATAACATACCACTCATCAGACACTCCTTCCACCCTCAGAGAGTCACACAGCGGTAGGAATAGCATATCTCTCATCAGACACTCCTTCCACCCTCAGAGAGCCACATAGTGGTAGGAATAGCATATCACTTATCAGACATTCCTTCCACCCTCAGTGATCCACACAGTGGTAGGAATAGCATATCACTCATCAGACACTCCCTCCACCCTCAGAGATCCACACAGTGGTAGGAATAACATATCACTCATCAGACACTCCTTCCACCCTCAGAGATCCACACAGTTGTAGGAATAGCATATCACTCATCAAACACTCCCTCCACCCCCAGAGATCCACACAGTGGTAGGAATAGCATATCACTCATCAGACACTCCCTCCACCCTCAGAGATCCACACAGTGGTAGGAATAACATATCACTCATCAGACACTCCTTCCACCCTCAGAGATCCACACAGTTGTAGGAATAGCATATCACTCATCAAACACTCCCTCCACCCCCAGAGATCCACACAGTGGTAGGAATAGCATATCACTCATCAGACACTCCCTCCACCCTCAGAGATCCACCCAGTGGTAGGAATAGCATATCACTCATCAGACACCCCCTCCACTCTCAGAGAGCCACACAGTGGTAGGAATAGCTTATCACTCATCAGACACTCCTTCCACCCACAGAGAGCCACGCAGTGGTAGGACTAGTATATCTCTCGTCAGACACTCAGTCCACCCTCATAGAGACACACAGTGGTAGGATAGTATATCTCTCACGGGACACTCCTTTCACCCTCAGAGAGCCACTTACTGGTAGGAATAGCATATCACTCATCAGACACTCCTTTCATACTCAGAGAGCCACACAGTGGTAGGAATAGCATATCTCTCATCAGACACTCCTTTCACCCTCAGAGAGCCACATAGTGCTTGGAATAACATACCACTCATCAGACACTCCTTCCACCCTCAGAGAGTCACACAGCGGTAGGAATAGCATATCTCTCATCAGACACTCCTTCCACCCTCAGAGAGCCGCACAGTGGTAGGAATAGCATATCTCTCATAATACTCCTCTTCCACCATCAGAGAGCCACATAGTGCTTGGAATAACTTACCACTCATCAGACACTCCCTCCACCCTAAGCGATCCACACAGTGGTAGGAATAGCTTATCACTCATCAGACACTCCTTCCACCCACAGAGAGCCACGCAGTGGTAGGACTAGTATATCTCTCGTCAGACACTCAGTCCACCCTCATAGAGACACACAGTGGTAGGAATAGCTTATCACTCATCAGACACTCCTTCCACCCACAGAGAGCCACGCAGTGGTAGGACTAGTATATCTCTCGTCAGACACTCAGTCCACCCTCATAGAGACACACAGTGGTAGAATAGTATATCTCTCACGGGACACTCCTTTCACCCTCAGAGAGCCACTTACTGGTAGGAATAGCATATCACTCATCAGACACTCCTTTCATACTCAGAGAGCCACACAGTGGTAGGAATAGCATATCTCTCATCAGACACTCCTTTCACCCTCAGAGAGCCACATAGTGCTTGGAATAACATACCACTCATCAGACACTCCTTCCACCCTCAGAGAGTCACACAGCGGTAGGAATAGCATATCTCTCATCAGACACTCCTTCCACCCTCAGAGAGCCGCACAGTGGTAGGAATAGCATATCTCTCATAATACTCCTCTTCCACCCTCAGAGAGCCACATAGTGCTTGGAATAACATACCACTCATCAGACACTCCTTCCACCCTCAGAGAGCCGCACAGTGGTAGGAATAGCATATCACTCATCAAACACTCCCTCCACCCCAAGAGATCCACACAGTGGTAGGAATAGCATATCACTCATCAAACACTCCCTCCACCCCCAGAGATCCACACCCTGGTAGGAATAGCATATCACTCATCAGACACTCCTTCCACCCTCAGAGATCCACACAGTGGTAGGAATAGCATATCACTCATCAAACACTCCCTCCACCCCCAGAGATCCACACAGCGGTAGGAATAGCATATCACTCATCAGACACTCCTTCCACCCTCAGAGATCCACACAGTGGTAGGAATAGCATATCACTCATCACACACTCCCTCCACCCCCAGAGATCCACACAGTGGTAGAAATAGCATATCACTCATCAGACACTCCCTCCACCTTCAGCGATCCACACAGTGGTAGAATAGCATATCACTCATTAGACACTCCTTCCACCCTCAGAGATCCACACAGTGGTAGGAATAGCATATCACTCATCAGACACTCCCTCCACCCTCAGAGATCCACACCGAGGTAGGAATAGCATATCACTCATCAGACACTCCCTCCACCATCAGAGAGCCACACAGTGGTAGGAATGCTATATTTCTCATCAGACAATCCTCCCACTCTCAGAGAGCCACACAGTGGCAGGAATGCTATATCTCTCATCAGACAATCCTCCCACTCTCAGAGAGCCACACAGTGGTAGGAATAGCATATCTCTCATCAGACACTCCTTTCACCCTCAGAGAGCCACATAGTACTTGGAATAACATACCACTCATCAGACACTCCTTCCACCCTCAGAGAGTCACACAGCATTAGGAATAGCAAATTCTCATCAGACACTCCTTCCACCCTCAGAGAGCCACGCAGTGGAGGACTAGTATATCTCTCATCGGACTCTCAGTCCACCCTCATAGAGACACACAGTGGTAGGATAGTATATCTCTCACGAGACACTCCTTTCACCCTCAGAGAGCCACTTATGGGTAGGAATAGCATATCACTCATCGGACACTCCTTTCACACTCAGAGAGCCACACAGTGGTAGGAATGGTATATCTCTCATCAGACAATCCTCCCACCCTCAGAGAGCCACACAGTGGTAGGAATAGCATAGCTCTCATCAGACACTCCTTTCACCCTCAGAGAGCCACATAGTGCTTGGAATAACATACCACTCATCGGACACTCCTTTCACACTCAGAGAGCCACACAGTGGTAGGAATGGTATATCTCTCATCAGACAATCCTCCCACCCTCAGAGAGCCACACAGTGGTAGGAATAGCATAGCTCTCATCAGACACTCCTTCCACCCTCAGAGAGTCACACAGCGGTAGGAATAGCATATCTCTCATCAGACACTCCTTCCACCCTCAGAGAGCCACATAGTGGTAGGAATAGCATATCACTTATCAGACACTCCTTCCACCCTCAGTGATCCACACAGTGGTAGGAATAGCATATCACCCATCAGACACTCCCTCCACCCTCAGAGATCCACACAGTGGTAGGAATAACATATCACTCATCAGACACTCCTTCCTCCCTCAGAGATCCACACAGTTGTAGGAATAGCATATCACTCATCAAACACTCCCTCCACCCCCAGAGATCCACACAGTGGTAGGAATAGCATATCACTCATCAGACACTCCCTCCACCCTCAGAGATCCACACAGTGGTAGGAATAACATATCACTCATCAGACACTCCTTTCATACTCAGAGAGCCACACAGTGGTAGGAATAGCATATCTCTCATCAGACACTCCTTTCACCCTCAGAGAGCCACATAGTGCTTGGAATAACATACCACTCATCAGACACTCCTTCCACCCACAGAGAGTCACACAGCGGTAGGAATAGCATATCTCTCATCAGACACTCCTTCCACCCTCAGAGAGCCGCACAGTGGTAGGAATAGCATATCTCTCATAATACTCCTCTTCCACCCTCAGAGAGCCACATAGTGCTTGGAATAACATACCACTCATCAGACACTCCTTCCACCCTCAGAGAGCCGCACAGTGGTAGGAATAGCATATCACTCATCAAACACTCCCTCCACCCCAAGAGATCCACACAGTGGTAGGAATAGCATATCACTCATCAAACACTCCCTCCACCCCCAGAGATCCACACCGTGGTAGGAATAACGTATCACTCATCAGACACTCCTTCCACCCTCAGAGATCCACACAGTGGTAGGAATAGCATATCACTCATCAAACACTCCCTCCACCTCAAGAGATCCACACAGCGGTAGGAATAGCATATCACTCATCAGACACTCCTTCCATCCTCAGAGATCCACACAGTGGTAGGAATAGCATATCACTCATCACACACTCCCTCCACCCCCAGAGATCCACACAGTGGTAGAAATAGCATATCACTCATCAGACACTCCCTCCACCTTCAGCGATCCACACAGTGGTAGAATAGCATATCACTCATTAGACACTCCTTCCACCCTCAGAGATCCACACAGTGGTAGGAATAGCATATCACTCATCAGACACTCCCTCCACCCTCAGAGATCCACACCGAGGTAGGAATAGCATATCACTCATCAGACACTCCCTCCACCATCAGAGAGCCACACAGTGGTAGGAATGCTATATTTCTCATCAGACAATCCTCCCACTCTCAGAGAGCCACACAGTGGCAGGAATGTTATATCTCTCGTCAGACAATCCTCCCACTCTCAGAGAGCCACACAGTGGTAGGAATAGCATATCTCTCATCAGACACTCCTTTCACCCTCAGAGAGCCACATAGTACTTGGAATAACATACCACTCATCAGACACTCCTTCCACCCTCAGAGAGTCACACAGCGGTAGGAATAGCTTATCTCTCATCAGACACTCCTTCCACCCTCATAGAGCCGCACAGTGGTAGGAATAGCATATCTCTCATAATACTCCTCTTCCACCCTCAGAGAGCCACATAGTGCTTGGAATAACATACCACTCATCAGACACTCCTTCCACCCTCAGAGAGTCACACAGCATTAGGAATAGCATATCTCTCATCAGACACTCCTTCCACCCTCAGAGAGCCACGCAGTGGAGGACTAGTATATCTCTCGTCGGACACTCAGTCCACCCTCATAGAGACACACAGTGGTAGGATAGTATATCTCTCACGAGACACTCCTTTCACCCTCAGAGAGCCACTTATGGGTAGGAATAGCATATCACTCATCGGACACTCCTTTCACACTCAGAGAGCCACACAGTGGTAGGAATGGTATATCTCTCATCAGACAATCCTCCCACCCTCAGAGAGCCACACAGTGGTAGGAATAGCATAGCTCTCATCAGACACTCCTTTCACCCTCAGAGAGCCACATAGTGCTTGGAATAACACACCACTCAACAGACACTCCTTCCACCCTCAGAGAGTCACACAGCGGTAGGAATAGCATATCTCTCATCAGACACTCCTTCCACCCTCAGAGAGCCACATAGTGGTAGGAATAGCATATCACTTATCAGACACTCCTTCCACCCTCAGAGATCAACACAGTGGTAGGAATAGCATATCACTCATCAGACACTCCCTCCACCCTCAGAGATCCACACAGTGGTAGGAATAACATATCACTCATCAGACACTCCTTCCACCCTCAGAGATCCACACAGTTGTAGGAATAGCATATCACTCATCAAACACTCCCTCCACCCCCAGAGATCCACACAGTGGTAGGAATAGCATATCACTCATCAGACACTCCCTCCACCCTCAGAGATCCATCCAGTGGTAGGAATAGCATATCACTCATCAGACACCCCCTCCACTCTCAGAGAGCCACACAGTGGTAGGAATAGCATATCACTCATCAGACACTCCCTCCACCCTCAGCGATCCACACAGTGGTAGGAATAGCATATCACTCATCAGACACCCCCTCCACTCTCAGAGAGCCACACAGTGGTAGGAATAGAATATCACTCATCAGACACTCCCTCCACCCTAAGCGATCCACACAGTGGTAGGAATAGCTTATCACTCATCAGACACTCCTTCCACCCACAGAGAGCCACGCAGTGGTAGGACTAGTATATCTCTCGTCAGACACTCAGTCCACCCTCATAGAGACACACAGTGGTAGGATAGTATATCTCTCACGGGACACTCCTTTCACCCTCAGAGAGCCACTTACTGGTAGGAATAGCATATCACTCATCGGACACTCCTTTCATACTCAGAGAGCCACACAGTGGTATGAATGGCATATCTCTCAACAGACAATCCTCCCTCTCTCAGAGAGCCACACAGTGGTAGGAATAGCATATCTCTCATCAGACACTCCTTTCACCCTCAGAGAGCCACATAGTGCTTGGAATAACATACCACTCATAAGACACTCCTTCCACCCTCAGGGAGTCACACAGCGGTAGGAATAGCATATCTCTCATCAGACACTCCTTCCACCCTCAGAGAGCTGCACAGTGGTAGGAATAGCATATCTCTCATAATACTCCTCTTCCACCCTCAGAGAGCCACATAGTGCTTGGAATAACATACCACTCATCAGACACTCCTTCCACCCTCAGAGAGTCACACAGCGGTAGGAATAGCATATCTCTCATCAGAAACTCCTTCCACCCTCAGAGAGCCACGCAGTGGAAGACTAGTATATCTCTCGTCGGACACTCAGTCCACCCTCATAGAGACACACAGTGGTAGGATAGTATATCTCTCACGAGACACTCCTTTCACCCTCAGAGAGCCACTTACGGGTAGGAATAGCATATCACTCATTGGACACTCCTTTCACACTCAGAGAGCCACACAGTGGTAGGAATGGTATATCTCTCATCAGACAATCCTCCCACCCTCAGAGAGCCACACAGTGGTAGGAATAGCATAGCTCTCATCAGACACTCCTTTCACCCTCAGAGAGCCACATACTGCTTGGAATAACATACCACTCATCAGACATTCCTTCCACCCGCAGAGAGTCACACAGCGGTAGGAATAGCATATCTCTCATCAGACACTCCTTCCACCCTCAGAGAGCCACATATTGGTAGGAATAGCATATCATGTATCAGACACTCCTTCCACCCTCAGAGATCCACACAGTGGTAGGAATAGCATATCACTCATCAAACACTCCCTCCACCCTCAGAGATCCACACAGTGGTAGGAATAACATATCACTCATCAGACACTCCTTCCACCCTCAGAGATCCACACAGTTGTAGGAATAGCATATCACTCATCAAACACTCCCTCCACCCCCAGAGATCCACACAGTGGTAGGAATAGCATATCACTCATCAGACACTCCCTCCACCCTCAGAGATCCACCCAGTGGTAGGAATAGCATATAACTCATTAAACACTCCCTCCACCCCAAGAGATCCGCACAGTGGTAGGAATAGCATATCACTCATCAGACACTCCCTCCACCTTCAGCGATCCACACAGTGGTAGAATAGCATATCACTCATTAGACACTCCTTCCACCCTCAGAGATCCACACAGTGGTAGGAATAGCATATCACTCATCAGACACTCCCTCCACCCTCAGAGATCCACACCGAGGTAGGAATAGCATATCACTCATCAGACACTCCCTCCACCATCAGAGAGTCACACAGTAGTAGGAATAGCTTATCACTCATCAGACACTCCTTCCACCCACAGAAAGCCGCACAGTCGTAGGAATAGGATATCTCTCATAACACTCCCCTTCCACCCTCAGAGAGCCACATAGTGGTAGGAATAACATATCACTCATCAGACACTCCTTCCACCCTCAGAGATCCACACAGTGGTAGGAATAGCATATCACTCATCAAACACTCCCTCCACCCCCAGAGATCCAAACAGTGGTAGGAATAGCATATAACTCATCAGACACTCCCTCCACCCTCAGCGATCCACACAGTGGTAGAATAGCATATCACTCATTAGACACTCCTTCCACCCTCAGAGATCCACACAGTGGTAGGAATAGCATATCACTCATCAGACACTCCCTCCACCCTCAGAGATCCACACCGTGGTAGGAATAGCATATCACTCATCAGACACTCCCTCCACCCTCAGAGAGTCACACAGTGGTAGGAATAGCTTATCACTCATCAGACACTCCTTCCACCCACAGAGAGCCACGCAGTGGTAGGACTAGTATATCTCTCACCAGACACTCAGTCCACCCTCATAGAGACACACAGTGGTAGGATAGTATATCTCTCACGAGACACTCCTTTCACCCTCAGAGAGCCACTTACTGGCAGGAATAGCATATCACTCATCGGACACTCCTTTCATACTCAGAGAGCCACACAGTGGTAGGAATGGTATATCTCTCATCAGACAATCCTCCCACTCTCAAAGAGCCACACAGTGGTAGAAATAGCATATCTCTCATCAGACACTCCTTTCACCCTCAGAGAGCCACATAGTGCTTGGAATACCATACCACTCATCAGACACTCCTTCCACCCTCAGAGAGTCACACAGCGGTAGGAATAACATATCTCTCATCAGACACTCCTTCCACCCTCAGAAAGCCGCACAGTCGTAGGAATAGCATATCTCTCATAACACTCCCCTTCCACCCTCAGAGAGCCACATAGTGGTAGGAATAACATATCACTCATCAGACACTCCTTCCACCCTCAGAGATCCACACAGTGGTAGGAATAGCATATCACTCATCAAACACTCCCTCCACCCCCAGAGATCCACACTGTGGTATGAATAGCATATCACTCATCAGACACTCCCTCCATCCTCAGCGATCCACACAGTGGTAGGAATAGCATATCACTCATCAGACACTCCCTCCACCCTCAGAGAGTCACACAGTGGTAGGAATAGCTTATCACTCATCAGACACTCCTTCCACCCACAGAGAGCCACGCAGTGGTAGGACTAGAATATCTCTCGTCAGACACTCAGTCCACCCTCATAGAGCCACACAGTGGGTGGAATAGTATATCAGTCATTAGCACTCCTTCCACCCTCAGAGAGACACACAGTGGTAGGAATAGCATATCTCTCGTCAGACACTCAGTGCACCCTCATAGAGCCACATAGTGGGTGGAATAGCATATCACTCATTCGGCACTCCTTCCACCCTCAGAGAGACACACAGTGGTAGGAATAGCATATCTCTCATCTGGCACAGATTGCGCACTCAGAGAGCCACACAGTGGCAGGCATACAGTATATTTCTCACCTGACACGTCTTCAACCCTCCTAGAGCCACACTCCTTTCAAAGCGGGCGGTCCAGCAGATGGCACTACTTGTCTGGATGCAGAGGGATGGTGGAGAACTAGAAAAACAGGGAGTCTTGAATGTCTGTGAAGGCAAAGCAGAGTCTCGGAGGGCTGCATACAGAGAATGGAGTTGCAGAGAGCCGAATGCAGAGAACAGGGTAGTGGACTCACTGCAGGAGTATGTGGAATGAATGACATTGCCGGGCAAAGGACGTTCTTACATAGATTTATTTATCAGGACATTGATGCAGCTGTCATGAATCCTATAGTGGTCAGGATCTTTGGTGTCCTGTCCTGGCTTGTGCTCTGCATTCAGAGTTAACCCCGGTGTTCCATCTGTTGGAGGAGCATGACCTTGGTAACCTGGGACCTGTTGTTGAGTCTTGTAGTCAGTACAGTACACTCCTAAGTGACCATGATTAGTTGGGTTAGGGATGTTGATCTGCTGGAAAGTCCACTGGGTCTTAGATTTTTAATTGGAGGAGCAGGTTCCAAGGACCTTTCTTGGGACAAGACCCCTTTATGTATATGTCCTCGGAATCTAGAGTCTAGGACGGTCTAAATCTCTGGTATGGTAATATTATCCATTGGCAACCTGGATGAACTGGTTCACAGATGAGCAGGATGGGTGGGCTTCAAGATGAGCTGAATGTGTCAATTTCAATTTTTTTTTGGATTTCGTAGTTTGGTTTATTTCAAACCTTTTACTATTAGCACTGTTTCCCTTCACATTTGTCTGAATTCCTTGGTGGGGAGGGGGTAAAATGGCGCACAAGTGTTTCATATGTTCACAGGTCCAATCTCCAGGTCGTTTGCAGCTATTATCTCGGTCCAGAATTGAAAAATGTTAAATACAGAAGTTTTTGGTTCTCCTAAGAACAAACAAGCCCATCCATCTTCCGTGTTCATGGTCCTCTGTTTGTGTTGCGGGTCATTCACTCTATGTTTACTTCTTTCATTTGATAGATGTTTGCATTCCATCAGAATATGATAGAGAGTTCCTTTTGCTTGTAGATAGGGATGATTATGGCGGTTTTCCAAGATGTAGGAATTCATTTAGTTTTCATTATTGCGTAGAACAGCTGCATACAAAAATCTGTCCAAGCCTCTGGGTGTGATTTTAAGTTACTATTGGACAGACCGTCAGATCCGGGTGCTCCGGATGGATTGAGCCTCTTTATTTTAATGAGAACGTCATCTCTGTCCTATATTAATTCCCGAGGGTTGGAGTCAGTTGTTGGTTTGAGTTTCGGATCATTTGAAGTCTTTGCATACAGTGCTGAAAAATGGCTCTACCATTCTGTTTCTGGTATAATGGCCATTAGTGCCGTTGATATTTTTGTATTGCCATTTAGTAATGCCCAGAGGTCCCTTGTGTTTCGATTGTTCAAGGCTTTAAGAATCATCTGGGCATCGGTGTGCAAGTGGTTTAGCTTGAAAGATATTGTCCAGTTCTTATATTTCTGTTTCCGTCTCTTGATGAGAATGGTCCGGTCAGGTGACGTAAATCGTTGTAACGTAGTGATGTCTCTTCGATATTTTTTCCTTTGTTCGACTATTTCCGGATTATATGGATGTAAAGTTGCCTTTATTTTTGATAGATTCGTCTTTTCTTTGGTTTGATATGGTGTTAATACCCATCCATAATCAATGCATTCCAGGTCGGTTTGGTGACAATTAAGATAGTTGTATGTCAAGTTTGGAATCTCCTCGGGGGCAAGTTGCAGCCTATTGACTCCAGTGTTTAGATGTATTTTTACTGGATATTTAGCAACAGTGGTCGCTTCTTAGAGTGTTTGCGATCTTCAAGGATTGGAAGTCAGGGAGGATCTCTTTTGAAGTAAAGATGTAATCAAGGCATGATTGAGTGTTTCCCATCTGCCACGTTGGCTTTGACGGAATGTCTTCAGGTAGTTGGCCATTTAGTATAAAGATTGATTGCAGGTTCGGCTCTTTTACCCAAACTTTGGCTTTGTTGGGCAGTTTGTGTTATTTTGCAAGAGCCCCTTTTCTATCAAAAAGATGGATGCTCAAATCCCTGCATAATATAAAAGATATCTGCTCATACCGTCCCTGGAGATCATCAATCGCCGCAAAGGTGGTGTTAGTGAAGTTTGTATCATTTATTCCTGCTGGATTCCAGTATATCTTGAACAGTGCGAAAATGTTATGGGTGTTATAGCCTTGAGTTGTTGGTTCTGAATTACCAATCATTGGATGTAAGGAGTAAAGTTTGCGTGCTTTAGTACTCTCAAGTTCCTTCCTAATTTAATTAGGGTCAGTAGTCCTGCTGATGGACGTCCTGTTTTTCCTTTAATTGCTGGATTCAGGAAGGAGGTGAATCCATCACACACCGGCAATGATTGAATCAAGGTTTCCTGCAGGGCAAGTATGTCAAAAGTATGCAGCAAGCTGCTATCTTCTCTGAAGAGATGGGAAAATCTACGAGTGTTCTAGGTGCATACCTTTAACAGTGATTCCATTCTTAGGAGAGTTGGTTAATTTCCTTGAGCTTTCAGTGTTCTTCTTCGATTTGCTATAATTGAGTTTTGAAATGTTATTGATGACATGATCTTTTCGTGAGTTGGATATTTCTCTCGATCTTGGTGTCATATCCCTGAAATTTGATTACTAGATTGTAATTCGATTTTGGTTCCCTGTCATCGCATCAGAGGTTTTCTTTCGGTTGATGTTCATTATTCAATTGTCGTGTTTCTCTTGAGGTGCTTCCATTCAAGACTCTTTTACTATTTGAATGGCTCGTCGAGTTGTTAGCATAGGTGACATTGTCAGTTATCTCACATCTCACTGGTAGAAATGCTTCTCGTTCATTGAGAATCACTCCATGTATCCTAGTTGAGTAAAGATGGACAATTACTCAGTCATGGATACCTACGTCAATGAATTGAACCACTTTGATATAATTTGAGTTTACGTGCTTCAGGCGAGGAATGAATGGCCTGTAGTCATTTTACAAAATGAAGAGTAGGGGTGGGCACCACTGTTATTTGTCAGTCTTTCCAATTTTATGAGTTTCAAAAGATCCGAATTTAATTCTTTGTGGTTGCTTTAGCCTGGAGCTGCCAGAAAAAAATTATCCTATGACACAGGGACCACAATAGTATAGAAGAAAATAAATAAATAAGGTAACTCCACCCTATTAGTACTGGCGCTCGCAGTGGGTCCCTGAAGGAGCTGAAAAGAGTTTAAATGTTCATTATACAAATTATTCTGGTAACTGTAAGTTCATTTCTTTACAATATTGGCCCATCAAGTTCCTTGTGAAGCTTATGAAACAATCCTTTCGAAAAAATGCAGGACTCTTATACATGTACCAGGAACTGTTTAATGCACATTCCTGTGTAAACCTTTAGTCTTATTTCAAGTAGTGAGACGAAACAATAATAACAGAAGGCCATTAAGTGTACATGTGTCAATGCATTTCGGTAAAAGCCATCTTCAGGGCTGTACACTTGTATTGAGTATCATACTGTAATTTCAACCCTGTGGCATTTGACAGAACATATTCACGGTAAATCAAAACATATTACGCAATGAAATGGCGTTTTAGAGTTATACATTTCAAAAATGACATACCAAAGTGAGCCAATTGAGTTCATTGATAGGTGTCATCCCAAATCACAAGATAGGAGACAAGAGAAAATGTGTGTCAACTCTATTTGCATTTCAGTAATTGCCTTTATTACACTTTTACAATGTGAAATGCACGTTTTAATCGTACCTCATTCTACTCTTATAAAGATTCTTCTAACGTGTTCAGTGTTCGCACTGAAAGTGAAGCAGCATCTGTAGAGAAATTTAACATCTATCAACCTATGAAACCTCGGTGTGTATCTTGGAAAGCTCTAGCCTGACCGGCACTCACCTCTCGTCAGTATTCCTTACAGAATGAAGCCGAGCGAAGCCGTGTTGTTGCGGATGCGCGCCGACTCAGTTTCTATTTATATGTTGCCATGGTGACAGTACGAGGCGTCATGCTCCCACAGGGTTGCTGGTGCACGTACGCCTCGCGCCCCACCCCGCGTGCAGTCACGGTGGGGCGGGGATGTCACCATGGCAACATAACAAGCCTTAGCGTAATGCCAGGGCATTTTGGACTGGCTGCATGATCAAAAGTACATATTCTTAGCAACTGATGGTGTTAATGCAAATGCTATATTTACTTGTACGCGTTCCAAAATGAGGCTTGTGTGAAAAGCTGTAACCAAAGCGCAGCTCCGTAAATCCGAGTGACGTTCTTTAAATAAGAACCCTCAGTGTAGCTCAATCCATGGAGCATGTGTGTTTGATTGAAATATTTAAATAAAAATAGCGAAACAAGTGTGCATGTTGTGCCTGCTTAGAAAAATGAGGCACGCTTCGAAAAAACAAAATTCAAACAATAATAGTAATAATAAAAAGGTAAGGAAAATATTCCCAGTCTTTCTGATTCAATCTGAGCAATCTCATTATTATGTAGTACCTGCTCAATATAGGTAACTATCAGTGCAACCATGGGATTAAAGGTATATATGGAGAAAGAGTGCAATACTCGGTGTCAAGAGTGTACAGTGAGAGTACAATATCAATATGGTTATAGATAGCACATATAGTTTATCTCCTCATTTAACCCTTTAGGTGTCAATTAGCTGATTTTGTAGATCCAAAATGTTTTGCGTTGATCAAGTTTCTTCTATAGGTTCTCATGTTGATCTCTTCTTTGCACTAGCTCGAGGATTACAAATTTGATTTGAGCAAATGTCTAGCTACCGCCGAGTTAACATTCTGATTACGTATGCATGATCTATGTTCATTCCATCTTATTTTAGCCGCCCTTTGAGATTGGCCTACATAATAGAGGCCACATGGGCATTTTATTGCGTATATGATGCTGTGTGTATCACAGGTTGCAAAGCTCTTCAATCTGATTTTTTCCCCTGTATAGGGGTAATTGACTGATTCTCCTTTAATGATGTATCCATAGTTACTGCAATTAAGGCAAGGAAAGGTACTAATGCAATCAGTGGTTTTCTTTTTCTGTGGAGGTCTTGTATTCACAAGTCTGTCTTTGAGATTTTGACTCCGTTGGTAGGCGAAGGTAGGAATATCTTTAAATAAATGTTCGACTCTTTGGTCACATGTCACTGTGTTCCAATTCTTCTTGATTATTGCTTTTATTCGATTACTTTGTCTCAAATATTTTTACACAAAAACTAGGGGTGATGTAGTGTCTGTCCTTGCTTTTGACTTCAACAGGTCTTCTCTGTTCTGTGTTGCTGCACGTGATTCTGCTGCCTCAACTTCTTCTCTTGAATGTCCCCGATCCAGGAATTTCTTGCCCATTTCTACAACCTCATTTTGGTAATCTGTTGGATCACTTACTATCCTTTTAACCCGTAACATCAGAGTGTACGGCACATTTTTGATGAGGCTGGGTTGGTGGAAACGGAGTCTTTGGAGTAAGTTGTTGCAATCTCTGCTTTTACGGAATATTGTTGTTTTTTATTTGTCGTCTGTGATGATAATTTTGACATCCAAGAAATGTATGGTGTTTTGAGAATATTCATGTGTGAATTGAATTCTTGGGTATATACTGTTGAGGTGATTGAAGAATTCAAGTGGTTTGGATTCTGTGTTAGTCCACACTCCAAGAATATTGTCAATGTACCTGATCCAAATGGCTATGTATTGTCGCCACAAGTGGTTAAGAAGTACATGTTCTGTCTCGAATTTACGCATAAATGCATTCGCATAGGATGGGGCCATAGTAGCCCCCATTACAGTGTCTGCAACTTGTAGATAGTAATTGTCTTTGTAGCAGAAATATGAGTTGTTTCCTTTGAATTCCAATAGAGTTATGATGAATTCTTTTTGTGCTGGTATTTCTTCCTTCTGTAACAGTATCCATTCGACTGCTTCTCTTCCTAAGTCGAGAGGAATAGATGTGAATAGACTTTTGACATCTATCGTAAACCAAATATTGTTAGGATCAAATGGTATTTCTTTGAGCTATTGTAGGAAGTGTGTTGAGCCTTTTATATAGGTACTGGATTTTTGGTTCAAAGGCTGCAAGAAAAAGTCTATGTACTTCCCTAGTGGTTCCAAAACACTGTTCATTCCCACTACTATAGGTCTTCCTGGTGGTTTCTCTAGATCTTTATGCACTTTTGGAAGTATGTAGAAGTGTGGTATTCGAGGATGTGTATTGATTAAGATTTATTTTGTTTCATTATTGATCCACTTAAGTTCTTCTGCCATATTTAAAAGTTCTTCCAGGTTGCATTTGATCTCTCCTGTTGGATCTGCATTAAGTATAACATAAGTTTTGGTGTCACCGAGTTGTCTTTCACATTCTTGTTCATAGTCTGTGGTGTTCAAAAGCACCAGGCCCCCTCCTTTATCAGCCGATCTTATAGTAATAGATTCATCACTATATAGGTTCTTGATCAGTTGTAATTCATGTGGTTTTGTGGAAACAGAAAAATAATATGAGGCCGGGAAGCCCAAAAAAGAAACACACCAGCACAGGTTACAAAGAAACATACAAGTGCTTTATTTAAAAGCTACAACAGTTACCAAGTCAATTGACAAACGGATAGCTATTCGGCTCTCAGAATAACATAACGAACTTCAACGAGGGTTCGATGTGTTAGTGAGAGACCGCACATTGGAATACCCGGGCTTTTTATACAATTTGTCCACCCCTTGGCCAACCCTCTTGCGGGTTAACCATTCTACGAAACAGGTCTTTGGGTTCCTTGCCAGGTCAATCCTTTAATATATGCATTTCGATTAGTTTCACTGATATAGTTGTACATTTACATATAGGTCAACGGTAGGACAAGGTCTCAGTTCGCGACCCCGACAAGTGGCCTGCAGACATATTAATTATTCAGTTGTACGGTGGTCACAACGGCCAGAATCTTACTCAGAATGTCATTCGGCCTCCATTTTGATGTTCAGGGTGATTTCTACATAGCAAGAGAACCTAAAATGGCGGCTCAATCCAAGATGGCGACTTACATTACTTTCTCTAAGGTCAAGACCTTACCGTGGAGTTTGTTCGCACATGATGTTTAGACAACTTGGCGTAGGCCAATACACATACAATTGTTACGATAGGAGGCATAATATTGTTTCTATTCCGACAAACCTCCTTTTGGCCTATGCCAAGTGCTAATATCATTTCTAATGTCTTTGTAAATAACTCCATGCATTGTCGTCCATACATCCTGAATCGTTATCTGTAATATCTATAGCCATTAGGTCGTTCACCAGAACCTCTTGCAACACAAACTCTTTAGATGCTGTATCTGGGGCATACATTTTGTGCCTTATCGTGCTCACTGCCTGAGCGCAACATCCCCCTAGCATTGCACATATACTAGGTAGACATTGGATACAACAACAAAGGAATAGCAGGATTCCCAAAATAACCAGTATAACAGAAAGCACCTTCCAACCCCAGGATCGTAGAGAATCCCAGAACCAAGCACTAATACTCCAATCTCCCACAGGAACATGCACTTCTGAACTATGGACGTGCAAGTTCTGTATTGCTTTAAAAATTGTCGGTGAGGAATCTGGTGCGAAAACACAGCAAGCGGACCCCACTAATTTACATACTCCACCACGTTCTGCCAGAATGACATCTAATGCCATCCGGTTTTGGAGCGCCACCAATCTTATTGCTTTCTGTTCCAGTGTCATATTGTGGAGCATATCCGTGGTCCGGTTGATGGTTCTCTCCAGTACTCTTGCTAGCCCCCTAATATTTTCAGAATTCGCTATCTGTCCCCAAAATGGCACAACTGATTTTTTTATATCTCCCAATATTTGCCCAGGGGTATCTCCGTTCTCGTCCCGCCGTGGGCGAGCCTTAGAAACTTCCAATGTACTAGCTATGAATACCCCAGGTAACAGGATTCCTAAATAACAGGTTCCCTGCCAATCCTTGGGCAACCAGGGAAATGCTGTACTACCGCAAACGAAATAGACAGGCCCCCCTACATACAGAGGCCTGTTCTCCCCGGTCAAATTTACAATGTTCACACAACCTTCAAAATCTCCCATTGACCGAGTGCCATTTCTTTGCACACAAAAGGGGACTGAATCGGGGCTATGGTTGATAGAGTAGGAAGGAGGCACAGCGTCCTTATTGCCTATCGGAGCCATTTTAAAGGAAATTAAAGTTTGGAAAGGAAGAGACAGTTTATCAGAAGGCCTAATAGAAGCAACATTAGGCTTACTTCTATTTGCAAAAAGCGAGCATCCGAGGGGAGTCAATTCACGTTTCTCAAAATTATTTAAATTAGTTCCATCAAAGTTCCCTGAGATGCTATCATTCCAACGGCCAAAGAATAGTGCTCTAAGAGAGGCATAGCAAGCAGTCATTAAAGGTAAAGGGTGAATATACCATCCTAGCCCCTTGTTCCCATGTTGCGCTAAATGGGTACAAATCCAGCAATTACTCTTATTAAAAATGGCATGCGTTGAATTCATTATTATCATTAAAGTGTTATTATGGTACTTTCGTCTATGCTGGGAGTCCCTAGGTGACAAGGTAAGAAGGTGTACAGAGGGAGTCAAAGCAGTAGGTACAATTTCGATTGGCAGAAGAGGCTCTAGAGGATACATTTCTTCGAAGTACCAGAGTCCCACGGCAGTAACTATACAAATTCCAATTACTATTAACACAACACAGCAATATGTTTTCGGGGCCCAGGCACATTGTTCATTGTCCGAGTTGGTCACCCCTTATTTACAAGTCCAATGCGAGCAGCAGCGGTGGAGGTGGCAGGCATCGTAGTTTCTCAATCGACGACCCCAATGTTCGTTGCTGGCGACACTACGGTCGCGCGACTTCTTAGTCCTTCCCTAACCCTAGCCAGCAGAATCCCCTTTATTTCAAAAAACTTTCTTTTACAAGAACAAAACTCTTAATGACTCTTTTTTTCTTCTCCAGATGCACAGGCAAAACCTGTACCGTAGTCCTATTTTCTTCGTCAAAGGTCGTACCTGGTGATTCCCGGTACTGTTTGATCCAGAAATAAGGTAACGTCACTTCCTGAGGGAAGCAACGTATCAGAGGCGATGGAAGTCGCAGAACTTTAAACAACGTTTTCCGGAAGTGACCTTTCCAAAGAGTGTGGAGACAAAATGGACTGTTCCCCAAGCTCCACGGGCTCAGAGAAATTTTCCGACACACTCACAGCGCTATTTGCTACTCCAGGATCTGAGATTGTAGCATCAGCGAGGGGTTCTGCTTCTTCTGTAACGTGTGGCGTCGGGTGAGGAAGTTTCTTGACATGCGTCGCGTGGGTCCAATGCTTCTTTCCAGCCACCTGCACTGCTGTCTGGGTGACCAACAGCACCTGGTAGGGTCCCCGCCAGCGAGGCGCGAGACAGGAAGACCTTTCGTAGGCCTTCACCAGGACCCAACTTCCAGGCTGAATATTGTGTCCTGGGCCTGTAAACCGTACAGGTAAAGCTGATTGAACCTGATGATAAATGAGATACAGATTTTTAGTCAACTGGTTACAGTAGTCCACAAGTAATACATTTTCAACCTCCCTCAGGGCTTTGGCCTTTGGAAGACCCCAAATATTAGCAGGTCTCCCCATCACTACCTCAAATGGAGAGAGCCCAGTCTTAGTTTGAGGTGAGGCACGCATGGCTAACAATACAATAGGTAAGGCGTCCGGCCATTTCAGTTTGGTGGCGGCGCATGTTTTAGCAAGCTTATTCTTTAGGATACCGTTATGTCTCTCTACCAACCCAGCACTTTGAGGATGTCTAGCCGAGTGAAATCGCTTTTCAATGTGTAACGCTGTGCATATCTGCAAAATTACTGCTGCAACAAAATGGGGACCGTTGTCCGATCAAATTACTCTTGGCAGCCCAAATCGTGGAAAGAATTCCTTTACCATAGTCTTTGCAGTGGTCATAGCAGTAGCATCCTTAACGGGGAAAGTCTCAACCCATTTACTAAAAGCACAAATGATCACAAGGACATATTTTAGATTGTTACACCGTTCCATCTCAATAAAATCAAAGTGGATGACCTTGAAGGGAACAGAAGGAGGCCCAAAACTACCCCTTGGAGTTACTGTCCCCTTCTCCAAATTGTGCTGTAAGCAAATCATACAATTTTGAACATAGCGCTGTGCGATCTTCAAAATTTTATCATTTACCCAGACTTGTTCTAACATTTTCGTGATCTGCTCAGGACACACATGCGTAGGACCGTGTGCCATCGTAACCATCACCAGCACATATGAATCAGGGAGCAACCATTTCCCTTCAGATGTATCCACCCAACACCCATCGTCATCTAGTTTCCCCATCCCTTCGGCCCACCTTTTAGATTCTTCTATCGTGGCATCAGCTTGGATATCTCGCACAGACCCAATACCCTCATCCATTACATAGGCATCTTTTGTTTCTCTTAGAGCATACATGTCTGCACTAAGGTCTGTGGCCGTTTGCCTGGCTATCTGGTCAGCAAAAGCGTTCCCTTTTCCCACATCATCTATGACCTTACGATGCGCTGCACATTTTATGATCGCTAACTGACTAGGGAGCGCGAGTGCCGAGAGCAACTGCACTATCAGGGGGCCATGCTGAATCTTGGCCCCATGTGAGGTTAGGAACCCTCTTTACGACCGGAGCCTCCCAAAGTTGTGAGCGACCCCAAAGGCGTACTGGCTATCAGTATATATGTTTACTGTATGCCCTTCGGAGATTTCACAAGCTCGGGTCAACGCAATAATCTCTGCGGCCTGAGCGGAGTTATGCGGAATTCTCTTAGTTTCAACAACCGTACTCAATGTAGTAACTGCATAGGCAGCTGTAGATGTACCATCCGGGAGTTTGAAGCAGGAGCCATCACAAAACAGCTCCCCTTCCGCATTGCCCAAAGGAGTATCTATAAGGTCTATCCAGCCCTTTGTTTCCTGTTCAGTAGTATACAGGCAGTCATGTGATTCTTCGTCACCGCAAACAGTATTTTGCGAGAAAGGTAGGAGTTCAGCCGGATTAAGAACACAACACCTCTTAATTTGAATGTGAGGGGCAAACAAAGTTAATTCATACCTCGTCAGCCGTGCAGAGGTGAGGTGCTGTGTTTGGGTTTTATTCAATAGGACATCTACAGAGTGAGGTACCATCAGGATTAAATCATGGCCTAGGACCATTCCCTCACTCTGTTTTACAGACGCGGCAGCAGCAGCGACAGCTCGCAAACATCTTGGCAAAGCGCATGCGACAGGTTCAAGGGCGGAAGAGTAGTAGCCGCACGGCTTATTCTTCCCTCCGTCTTCCTGTGTTAACACAGCCAAAGCACATCCATCACATTCATGCACAAACTACACAAAGGCCTTATTGTAATTTGGAGTACCCAGAACCGGTGCAGAGCATAACGCGGCTTTGAGAAGCTCAAATGATCGTTGATGTTCCGACATCGATGGCAGCGGCGAAGAAATACCCTTCTTCGTCAAGGCCAACATCGGTTTTATCACTAGTGAGAAGTTCGGGATCCACAGCCTACAGTAAGAAG
Source organism: Ambystoma mexicanum (assembly GCF_040938575.1). NCBI lineage: Eukaryota > Metazoa > Chordata > Amphibia > Caudata > Ambystomatidae > Ambystoma > Ambystoma mexicanum. Next base: position 1,430,370,585 of record NC_090924.1, on the reverse strand, counting down.
CCATACCTATTAAGGCTCTGACTTCCTTCTGTGTATTTGGAACAGACATGCCAGAAATGTGTTTTATTCTTTCAGGTGTCAATCTTCTCCCCTCCTTTGACAGGAGATAGCCTAAATAGGCGACCTCCTGACAACAATATTGAAATTTATTAAGCGAAGCTTTATGACCGTGTTCAGCCAAATGAATAAGCAACAATACAGTGCTTTCTTTACAAGCACTTTCAGAATCTGCAGCTAAAAGCAAGTCATCGACATACTGAAGCAGTGTACAAGTAGATGGCAATTCAAGGGTGTCAAGCTGCTCTTTCAGATCCCTACTATAAATGCTTGGACTTTCAGTATAACCTTGAGGTGCACGAATAAATGTGAACGAACGTCCCCCCAAGGTGAACGTGAACAAATATCTACTCTCCTTGTATATAGGAATACTGAAGAAAGCATTCTTCAGATCCACAACACTAAAGTGCATAGCTGTAGCAGGGATCATCGTTAGTATCGTTGTCACATCAGGCACAATTGGAAATTGTGGAGCGACAACTTTATTAATAGCGCGTAGATCAATTATGAAACGGAATGGGATTGCATTGTCGCCTTTCTTGTACACGGGTAAAATTGGGCTGTTACATAAACTACCTGCAATCTCTTCAATCACTCCTCGATGCACAAAATCGGAGACAATGCACTTCAAGGCACGCTCGCCCTCAACTGATATTTTATATTGCGGAATGCGTGGTAGTTTAACTCCATGTTAAACTATTTTAACGGGTTCAATCTGTAGTATCCCAACATCATTGTCGTCAACCGCCCACAAACATTCCGGGACAACGCTAAGCTCAGGAGGCAATGGTTGAGTCAAAAACTGAGAGCTGGGAAGTTGCTGTGGTGAAACCGTCAGCCGCACTCCGTCAGAGGAACAATGAATTACTGCATTTAGTTTCTTCAACAGATGTAACCCCAGCAAATTCTCTCCACAGTTTGAAGTCAAGAGGAATGGACAGTGGTCCGTGAAGGGACCCAAAGAAACAGGCACCGGCGAAGAAACCGGACAAGCAACTGGTATGCCAGAAAACCCTACAGAAACATTAGTTTGCCCTGACAGTGGAATGTTTGGAACCCGAGAATGATCAATGGAGCACTTCTGTGCTCCAGTGTCTATCAAAAACTGATGTTTCCTATTCGCCACTAACAATTCAACGTAGGGACCTTTTTGACTAACGGGAATAGGTGAGGGTTCCAAACCCTGCTTCGGGCAATCCTAACGAAATAAAATGTCGTCGGAAGGAAGCTCTTCAGAAAGGTAGGCAGCAGAAGGGTGATCAAATATGTTTCTTGTGTCCACACTCGAAGTCTGATTTTCCCGTGAAAAAGGTTGCTGAGGATCTTGCGAGAACTGACCTCTATCAGGGCCCCCCACTCCGGGGCGACCTCTAGGTCGTCTACCCATACTCCCAAATGTGTTGTTTGACCTTTGTCGAAGTCGGGGCACTGTGCACGCCAATGACCTTCCTGGCGGCAATAGGCACATTGATTAATATTCACAGGACCCAAGGGAACGTTCCCTTTTGGAACATACTGACCTCTGGTCTGTGAATTACCTCCTCTGGGATTTCTAATAATTTGTTGTAACAATACTTTAGTCTTCAAATCTCCTTTCCTCTTCTCTATTCTTTCTTTTTCATTATTAACACGGTTCTCATAATACTGAGCCATGTGTAAAACTTCAGATTGGGATTTCGCCAGCCAAGCGCTCTCAGAGGACATAATCTGTGACTGGATGTCGGGCAACAATCCACGTACAAATTTGTCCACAAACAACCTTTTCCCAGACTCTGTGCCCAAGTCCTGTCCACTGAAGTCAGAGAATACCTGTTCGAATCTATTAAAGAATTCGGTGGCACCTTCAGTTTTTACTTGAGCACAAGCCGTAAGCTTGTCCCAAATAATTCTTTTCTCAGGAATTATGGTTTTCAATTTTGCGACAATTCTATCAGTCAAAGTGAGTATTACCTGAGATGGTTTCTCACCAGCTGGTCTTTCCCCATCAAACCTAGTCATGTTAGCCCACGTATCTCCCAACCCTGGCACATCGTCTATTGTGCGAACCTGCTTCCATAAATCTACGGGCAGGAGTACAGGGAATAGCAAGTCAATATCACTTAAGGTGAACACAGAGGACTGTAAAACGGACTCTGTCTCTTTGTAGAATCCTGTCGGATTTTTCCTAATATCGGGAATTGATTGTCTAATAGTGTTCACTTCCTGTCGCGAAAACGGGACGTGAACAAATTGCGATACATAATGTGCAGGGATGTCCACAGCGGGTGCACCTGTCCCAGCATTAGCGGGAATCTCAACCTTTGGGACGAATGTCGGGGGAACCTCTCTCATTGGCAACTGAGATATAGGTAACCCCGACCGCTTACTGAGCAACAGAGCGAGGTCGAGCGCTAAGGCAGCCGAAGAAGTGTCGGGCGAAAAAGCCCTCTTACAAATACCCAAAAACTCTATAGGACAACTAACCTTTTTCCTTACACATTCATCCTGCAGGTACTGTACCATTACCTGAATCACCTTCCTCTGCATTTCTACTGTATACTGACTATACGTGTCATATACTTCATCCGGCGGTATCGATGAATCCGAGATCCATCGAATCGCATCTTTGGTGCAAATTCGTACTTCCTCAGATGCCGATCTATGACACGGAAGGAACCGTTTCTGTACATACATACTGTCGTCTTCACCATCCTCATCCCGTAATCTTTCTAAGTCCCTCCTATACTGAAATAACCTCTCAACATGACCATGTACTTTCTCCTCAGTGTCCCTCGAAAGCGCTAAAGTATTTAGATCCCTCAACCCTTGTGGGAGATCCGTATTATGTAATCTACCCCACATTACACATAAATGAGTCCCCAGACCTTCAATAAAAACATTTTTCTCGGGAAAATTGCCCATATTTGATAATGTGGAGAAAACGTCAGCTGGATCACCTCTCTCCATACAATGCTTAGCCCATGCAAATAATTCCCGTTTCTTTTCTGCAGAGACAGTATTTCGAGTAACAATGTTTGGCCCCGCACCCTGATCAACTTAGGCAGTACAGAACCACTCGGGAGCGGAGGTGCGGGCAAATTCAATGGAGGTGCAACTATCGGCGTAAGAGGAAGGGGTGGTAGGATAGGTGGAGGAACAACAACTAGAGGAATAGGAACAATAGGTTGTACAGGGGGAACAGGAATAACAGCAGGAATAACAGCAGGAATGGGCAGAGCACCAGGGAAAGGATCATACGGAGGTGGCGCAGAGGCACCAGGCCTGTGTTCGTTTAACAATTTATCAATAAATTCTTCGGAAACATGGAAATCTTTAGAGGGATAGATTTTCTGGATACCGAGTGAGAAAGCCCTATCCATATTTTTGACTGACTCTGAATGTTTTTCCTTATCATATAACAACACCTTTTCGGCATTTGTTTTATGACGGCGTGCATGTTTATCCCTACTTTTAAGCTGCTGCAACGCTTCCTTTTTCCAATTCTGCAAAACATCAAATGCTGCAGGTCTGGCTTTCTTCTTTAGCAAGACCGATTCTAGGTATTCAATACGGGGGATCTCGAAACTACCATTGATTGGCCACTGAAATTCGCAGGCATGTATGGTTTTTTCTGTGCCAAATATCATTAAATACTATACTTCCAATGCCATGCTTACAGTACATAGTACACGCCGGCGACCCCTCCTGTGGTGCCGGGCGGCTAAATTCCACATATTGTCGATCGCTGCGGAACAGAGCCCTAAAGCAGCTAGACAATTTCCCAGGCATTTCACAAAACATTGGTGTTACCTGGTCAATAATTGTGTCTGCAGATACAATACGCCAAATTCAAATTGTCAGGGTTAAATTAAGAGTCGGGTCATGACTGCATCTGACCAAACCTAAGGAGGGCGTACGGTTTACCAAAGAACTTACCTAACGAATTTTACCTTGTGTTTGGTGGTTTCGACAAATCTGCCCGCCTCAAAAATGGACCCTCGTCAAGATGCCTTGTCAGACCACATGACTATCGTCCAAGAATCGGATTGTGCAGCGCTGCCTGAGGTATCGCGTCTCGTTCGGTCGGGCCCGCAGTATCACACCATCGGATCCCGGTTCGATAGTCTGCGTCAATTCCTCAATGATCCGGCATCAATCTTGAGGGTCCCTGTTCGGGCGCCAACTGTGGAAACAGAAAAATAATATGAGGCCGGGAAGCCCAAAAAACAAACACACCAACACAGGTTACAAAGAAACATACAAGTGCTTTATTTAAAAGCTACAACAGTTACCAAGTCAATTGACAAACGGATAGTTATTCAGCTCTCAGAATAACATAACGAACTTCATCGAGGGTTCGATGTGTTAGTGAGAGATCGCACATTGGAATACCCGAGCTTTTTATACAATTTGTCCAGCCCTTGGCCAACCCTCTTGCGGGTTAACCATTCTGCGAAACAGGTCTTTGGGTTCCTTGCCAGGTCAATCCTTTAATATATGCATTTCGATTAGTTTCACTGATATAGTTGGACATTTACATATAGGTCAACGGTAGGACAAGGTCTCAGTTCGCGACCCGACAAGTGGCCTGCAGACATATTAATTATTCAGTTGCACGGAGGTCACAACGGCCAGAATCTTACTCAGAATGTCATTCGGCCTCCATTTTGATGTTCAGGGTGATTTCTACATAGCAAGAGAACCTAAAATGGCGGCTCAATCCAAGATGGCGACTTACATTACTTTCTCTAAGGTCAAGACCTTACCGTGGAGTTTGTTCGCACATGATGTTTAGACAACTTGGCGTAGGCCAATACACATACAATTGTTACGAAAGGAGGCATAATATTGTTTCTATTCCGACAGTTTCATGTTCCGATTGCTTGAATGTTTACATTTTATTTTTTCAAGATCTCTCGTAACTTGTTTCTGGAAGATGTCCACTGAGGGTATCGTGATTGGTGGAATAAAGGTGCTCTTGCCCGTAAATTCTTTGAAGCCTGAACCGTCTGTACCTTTGGTGAGTCACATTCATTGTGAATATTCAAAATAGTTCCCAGTCCACCCCCCGAAATCTGCTTCAGTCCTGTGGACATGCTGGAACCTGTTCAATGTAAAAAATGGAAAAATGCCAATTTATCAAAATCAAAAGTAAAAGGTGAAGTTCTCTTCTCTGCTCCCTCGATCTGTCCCACGGCGGAAAGTTCACTGGAATCTCCTCAGATTCTCTCTTTGAAAGTTGGACAGCTCCAATTGGAGCATGATGCCATGGAGGAGCATTCCCATATGCGCATCATTAGCTGGATCTCATGAAGGTGATGACGTCAACCTCTGCAGGTTTCCGCACCATTTCTGGAAAGTCAGTGACTAGACGAAAGAGGACGCTGTGCGCCAGTCGGCTGTCCTCGGGCGACAGAGTCATTTGTCCTGCTCTGCTGGGTTCAGGATTACAAGCCCTTCCCTTGACGTGAACAGTCCTTGCACTTTCCTGCTGCGTGGATTGCAACCAGGTTACTGAGCTTAACCCACAGCTAGTGCAAATGTTCAGTGTTTCTTGGATCTCCAATGAAAGTAAGAGTGTTAGTGGTTCTCCCGATGATTGCTGGGCACTCCTCTATAATGCGAAAGAAAGGCGTGTTTGCGAGTTCATCTACTATCACCTGTGGTGGAAGCATTTGTGTCCTTATCACTGTATTCTGGTAACACAATGAAGGCTTCCGCGAGGACAGTAAGCAGTTGCCAGATCACTTTCTTGTTGGCGGGATCTTGAATAAATTCTGTGACACTGGTGACTCTCCCTACAAGTGACGGATATGTCTCTAGTACTAATTGGAAACAGGACAGCACATCCCTTTTGATATTTCTGCTGGGGGATACGATAAAATCTCTGAAACAAGGTCTTAGTGTTGGTTGCTTCAGGACATTGTGTTAGCTCATTAGGGCAAAAGTCCTCGATCTCAGTCTATTAGAGTCTTGTGTCTCAAAATGCTTACTGTCCTCGCGGAAGCCTTTATTGTGTTACCAGAGTGCAGTCCTCTACGATGAAAGGGCCATTGAATCTTGGCTTGTCCCACCTTTTCCTCGTCATTTTTTTTACCAACACAGCATCTCCAGGGAAGATGAGTGGCGTACAAAGACATTGAACTGCATCTGTTTCAGCATCTCCTTCTGTGTTTTATACTGCGCTGCACCCTTTTCCTCGTCGCTGCAGTTGGTCTGAAATTACAGTAAGGCTAGATGTCATGCAGTTCAGGTACTCTTGTAACTCGGTTCCCAGGACCTCTCGGGTTGACTGGGCATCACATCTAGCTCTGTCTCGGGGGTTAAGAGGGTGTTCATTCTCCTTCCTGTGACTATCTCGTGCAGCGTAAGATGATGGTCAGAGCCTGGCTGGTTCCTTAGAGCATGCAATGCCAGTGGAATGCAGTGCAACCATCCCCTCTCTAGAGTAAGCTTCAACTTGGCTATCCTTTCCTTTAACAAGCCGTTGAGCCTCTCACAGATACCATTACCTTCCGGATGTTATGCCCACGTGAACTTGTGCTTTATACCAAGCAGCAAGCTGATCTGCTCAAAGACTGAGTTAACAAAATGAGCCCAGTTGTCTGATCTCATCACCTCACATACCCCCCATCTAGGGAACACTTCCCTCACCAGGAATTTGGTAGCGCAGGTTGAGTCTGGGTGTGTACAGGGACATGCTTCTATCCATCTAGAGAATGGACACACCACTACAATTCAGTACCTGTACCCACTACACACTTGAATCATGTCGACATAGTCGATATGTAAGTGCTGAAAAGGCCCATTTGGCCGGGGGATGATTCCTCTCACTTCTTTTAATGTGTGCCCAGCGTTGAATTGCTGACAGATTATGCAGTTCACCATGAAGAATGCAACATGCTCAGCTAAATTCGGTATAGACCTGTCTTCTGCGAGTGTTGCTGCTAGATTCTCTTTTGACATGTGAAATGGGTAATACAACTGTTCCAATGCTATTTTTAGTAGGGTTACAGGCATTACTGGACTGGTTTACCAGTGCTGTCTTGCCACCACAAACCGTCAGAGGGGTTTAAGGAACAAGTTCTTTTCGTCCTGAGGTGCCTCCCCTTGAAGCTCCATCAGTTGTGTCTGCCCCATATTGCTATAGGCTTTTGGTGTGGCTCGTGCTATCATCATTCGTTCATGGGGGCACGCCACTTCTACTTCCATGATCGTTTCACTCTTGGATGCCATACTCTTGGCTTCCCTGTCTGCTGCATGGTTTCCGCGTGACACGAAATCTGTCCCTTTGGTGTAGGCGGTGCATTTCACGACCGCTATGCCCACTGGGAGCTGTAGTGCCTTAATCAGCCTGTCCAATAAGGGTGCGTACTGCACTGGCATGCCGTCAGCTTGGAGGTAGCCCCTCCTTTTCCAGCGTGCTAGGCCTGCGTGCACTGTAGATGTCACATAGGCGGAGTCACTGTACACTGTGACTTCCTGGTGTGCATGATTCTCAATGGCGAGTATCAACTCCAATAATTCTGCAGCTTGTGCTGAATAATGAGATGGTATTCATGCACTGACGAGTACTTGAAATTCTCCATTTGCTATGTATTTCATTACGGCAAAGCCTGTATATCTTTGTCCATCTTCTTGGTCGATTCTCGAAGAACCGTCAATAAAAACGATCTCACCTCCCGCCAGGGCATTTTCTTTCACCCTGGGGATTTCATCATGGAATTCTTCATAGTTTGCACAGTCATGTATCGGCTCTCCTTCAGTGACTGGCTCAGCTGTAAACGTAGCTGGGTTCACTGTTTTACATCAAACTATTTTGATCTGTGGATTAGATATGATCACTTCATTGGAAGACGCTCTTTGAGATGTCAACGTACCCTTTGGTTTCTCCAAGATGGCAAATTATGAGTGTTTGACGTATAACGTCATGGAACATCCCATTACAATGGTTGTCGCCTTCGCTATGGCGAACGCTGCAGCAGCTAAGCTTTGTTTGCATGGGAGGTGGCCTCTCATGACTGGGTCCAGGCTCCCACTATAGTACGCCAGGGGCTTGTACCCCAATGAGGTTCTATGAGCGAGTACCGCCATCATAACGCTGCCATCTGTCTGTGAGAAGAGGTAGCATTCCTCTGCATAATTAGGAATCACGAGAACTGGGGCCGTACAAATCGCTCTCTTTAGTTCTCTAAACCCCTTTTCCATTGCCTCAGTCCATTCAATTTTTTCCTATGTCACCTGGGCCTTCATTAGAGCCTGGAGCAAGGGCTTGTTATATGAGCTGTAATCGAAAACCCATGCTCTAACGTAATTGCACAGGCCTACAAAGCTCTGCATTTGCTGTATCATGAGCGGCTTAGCCGTGTTCATGATAGCTTCAACCCTTTCTGGGGTCACCTTTTTCCCTTCGTGTGAAATTAGCTGGCCTATGTACAGCACTTCCTGTAGACAGCATTGTAGCTTTTCCTTATCAACCTTATATCCTTTCTCAGCCAGTATAGTCAGTAGCTGGACAGAATTGCGCCTGCATTGCTCTTCAATGGTAGTGCAGATTAGAATGTCATCCACATACTGCAAGACAACACTGTCTAATGCAATATTGCTTAGGTCCATCTGTAGTACTCTGTTGAAAATGGACGGGGACTCACAGTACCCCTGTGGCAACTCGTGCTTTTCAGACGCATTTGTCTGAATGTAAATGACGTCAAATCTTGTGAGTCACGGTGCAACGGGATTGAGAAAAAAGCATTTTTCAAGTCAATTACCGTGAAATATTTTGCCTCGATGGGTATGTTACACAGGATCGTAGATGGATTAGGGACTAGAGGCAACTCGGCTTCAACAATATCGTTTAATGCTCTTAAATCTTGGATTAAATGCAAGACCCTCCTTTTGATTTCTTGACGGGGTAAATCACCGTATTACAGGGTGATACTGACATCACTAGGATGCCCTGATCCATCATGGCGGAAATTGTCTTCGCAATCCCTTCATCCGCTTCTCTGGACATGGGATATTGTTGTGCTCTTGGTAAAATTGCTCCTGGTTTCAGTTAAATGTTCACTTCTCCCACCACCTTCATGAGGCCTATGTCACAAACGCATGTAGTCCATACTGAGACAGGCACCTGGGCCATGTCGTCATGAAAGTATTCCGGACGTACCAGTGCCAACATTATTCTCTGAGGCACTTCGCTTTTGATCGTTTATACCCAAAATATGAGACTTACGTCCACCCTCGTCTCTTCTAAGTCAGTTTTCTTCAATGTCGATACTAGCACACCATTGTCTGCCTTCATCATCGTACCCTTCGACCAATGCTACTTTCCCTCACACTGCTGCAATATGTATCGTCAAGGGAAATACTTGTCCCTCTTCTTCATGCATAGGTATTCTTGGTCTGAATAGAAATTCGTCAGGGGTTCTTATGGTCCTATCTGCAAGTTCTGGCAATCCCGCCATAAGCACACGCATGCCATATTCGAAGACTTCTAGTTCTAGTGGTATAGCTCTCATGGCTATGTGTCCTGATTATGCCCTGATCATTTCGCATACCGTTGAATAATGCATTCCTGGAGTGGAGCATACTATGCCTTCCTCCATGAACGAGATTGTCATGTTCAATTTTGTCATTAAGTCTCGACCCAAAATGTTTAATGGGGTCTCACGAGAATATAATTAAGGTACATTCATCTCGCACTCTCCTACGGAGACTGGGAGCGCGTCTGTGAAGGGAACTCGACTGTGAGCTCCTGTAAAACTCTGAGTATCTATGGCCTTGCCGGACAAGGACAATTTGCCTTCTCGTATGCACGAGCGTGTTGCCCCCGTGTCAACTAAGAAGGAATATTCTTTCCTCCCATGACGACATTCACCCTTGGTTCCCTGTTAGGGTCTGGTGTCACTGATAGGATAGAGCACATCAGGGATCCCAGTGAGTTGTTCTAATTCATATATAAGTTTGGTCCACTTTACACTTGTGGATTTTCTCCATTCCCAGGGTTGCCTCCGATTCCGGAGCTTGTGCCCTGAGAAGTTTACGGTGGTTCCTGTTGGAATTGTCCTTGCAGCAAGTTCCCCAGGCTCGGGGGTTGAACCCCCTGCTGCGCAACCTGCTGCCTGCCTGGTGCTTGCAGCTGCACTGTGTGATTCTGTGCACCGCCCTGTTGGGAGATTGCAGGCGCATTCACCGTGCCTGCTCCCATTCCTTGGCCATTTTGCCACGTGCCTTGGCTTCTGCACGAGCACGCCAAATGCCCTGTCATTCCACACAGCCAACACACTGGCGGTGGTCTGACCATTTGTCCATTTAACATTTCTGAATTGCCCATCTGCACGGTTTGAAAGCCTCCTTGATTATTTTGGAACCCTCCCTGTTTACTCTGCCATCCTCTTCCTCTGAATCCCCTTCCCCTCGGGTACAATCCCACGTTACCCTGGTTGTTCTGCTGCGGGTTAGCTACCTGTGGTATGTTCTGTTCAGCTGGGCTTGTCAGCATGGCTCCTTCGAGAACATACTTTGATAATTTCTTTTGCACCAGCTTTGCTTCCTCACCCTTACGAGTTACCTCCTTTTTTTGATTCTTTTCTTGCAACAATATACAGTAATGTGCAATAGTCAACTGTATTTCAGCCCAAGGTTTAGCCTCTACCCCTACCAATTTCCTGAGCTGTTTCTGCAGTGGCTCTGGTAACCCTTGGCATAATATGTGGTAAAATACAGGTATAGATTTCGTCCAAGATTCATGCGTTTCAATCACCCACGCGTCTTGAAAAAATTCTGGATATAAATCAACGGATCTTCTGACTCCCTCATTATTCAAGTCATTATAGCTCCCATATCGGAAGTGTCTAGGTAAAGCACTCGTAGCGCTTTCTATACTGCTGCTCTGCAATTATTAAATGGCGCTCCGTCGTGGGCAGTGTTAATTATGGTAACACCAGGGTACCCAGCAAGTGCCCATACATCGTCTGCTCTCTCACTGAGTATGGCAATCAGGATACCTTTAATGTCCCCTATAGCTAATGTGACACCCCCTGTCATTTTTCTAACTCGTGTATCCACTTCCCGGCTCCCGATGTCAGCATTGGGAGCTTGTTTTTGAAGTTCTCTCGATCCATGTGTGGCCATGGAATATATTGTGGTCTTATTCCCCCCTTTTCTAGCAGCGGAAATTGGAATGCGCAGTCTTCCTTCTCTTTCCCCATAGCTCTCCTGTCTATCGCTGGAGTAATATTCCTGCATCGCCATCTGCCTGGCAAGGTCCTCAACCTGTCTACATAGGCGGGTGCCGACACTCCCTTCTGACCATGGGGTGTTCCGTCATGCCTGTCGGGCTGCACGGCAGACTGTGATGTCCTTGGTGCCGACTCGTTAGCATCTGACCATCGTACCCCTTTGTCCCTTGGGAGCCGCTTTTCGCGCCGTCTCCCTTCTTCATCTGCCTCACACTCCGTCTCCTCTCCGGAGTCGGACATTGATTGTTCCCCTTTCACGCAACTCCTTGCCCCATCATCGTTCTTACTTATTTCTAGCCTATCTAGGGACAGCCTCCTGCTCGCACTACTTTGGGTAACATCCTCAGTGTCATACAGCTGAGTGCTTTCCAAGCACTCGTCTTCCCTTTCCCTTTGGGATATTGTTTCCAACCCCATTTCATCATATATTTTATCGATCATTTCCCCGATACTTCTGGTGTCGAAGTCATCTTCAATATTTGCCCCACTCGTGCCTGGTACTGAATCGTACGCAGGAAAGAACTCTTCAATGTCTTCCCATTCTGCAACAGGATTGGGTTTTTTAACTTCCCGCTCCAGATACTCGAGATCGCGTGCCCTCTGTCTACGCTTACGTTCAACATCATCATCGAATTCCTTGCGCTTCCTTGCTTCTTCTCTGACCTTATCTTCTTCACTTCTCCTTTCATTTCTACATTCATTTGCCCTTCTAACATCCTCATCTTCTCGTCTCTTTATTCTTTTTTCACATACTCTTTGCTCTTCTTCCAACCTTTGCAGGTTCTGTCTGTACTGGTCATAGGCTGCTATCTGTTTGCGACTGAGCGGCTTTCCTTGCTCTTCGCGATATAGCTGTTCTTGCCTCAGCCTATCTTTCCTTTTATTCTCTCGTCCCTTATCTCCCTTTCCTTCTCCTTTTCCCTTTTCTGTGCCTCATCAGACTTCTCTCTTGGTCTCACATCATCACTTCTTTTACCATCGAGTTTCTACAATATCTGTCCTCCCAGCCCTTCGTCTTTTGTGAAAGCTATCTCATCCGTTCTGTCTTCACTTCCTTGCCATTTCTTTCCCTCTCTCTCTTTATCGAGAGATGCACTAATCTGTGCTTGGTCCTTCCTTTCATCATCACGTCTCTCCTTGTCCCTCGGGACTGCGGAGGCAAGATTCTTATCCTGCTCTTTCCCCTTATTGTCGTCACTACTGTACGTAGGTGACTCATATGCGGGGTTGCTATACCCTGTGGCTGCTTTAAGCTCCCTTAGTGGGTAGAGTCCCTCAGGCTTACTTCCCTCGGTTTCTATTTCAGGAGGGGCAGGTGGCGCGGTAGGCGTCTCACCCCCCATGCATAAGTTTAATATCCAGTCAGCAGGTGGCTCTTCATCCTTCGACTGTTCGATCATTTTTCAAGGTTCTAGAACAGCGAGGTGTTTCTCTAGTTTCTTGCCTGTATAAGTGGCATGCAAGTAAGTCGCCATATGCTGTAAAATGGCTATAGATAAAGACCTGTTCTGTGGCCCCGGCATAAACATCTTGTGGGCGATACCCTTGACCCACTCGGCAGTGTATTTCTTAAGCTTGGGTGCATGTTTAGGCAGTTGCTTACGCAGGTGTGCTAGTGGGGTAATATCTTCCATGCTTAAACCTGTCTCTAACAATACTTCCATGTAACTTCACCACTTCCAACAATATGAGCGAACACCAAATACCGCAAGCTCCAATCCAATCTTTTCCAGCCAAATTATTTATGTCACCAATTTATTCAAGAACATCAATCCATGTGCGATTCCCTCTCAACTATAGAATCGCATAAAGCCCATACTTTGTTTTAAACAATCAATGAGACAAAATTTCTTACATGTGACATACAACAGAACACGTACAACAGACACTTGACAGACTAGACAGACACCAGCTGGACACAAATATCTCTGCCTTCTAATCAATACCCCGACATGGGGCCTCATTATAACTCAGGCGGTCCGGAAATAACGGTGGCGGTAAACCCGCTGCCACCGTTGTTTCCGGACCGCCTGATCCCGACTCCTGCAGGCGGGAGGTGATATTCCCACCAGGTCTGACCTGGCGGGTCTAACACCACCCGCCGGCAGGCGGCCGAGGAAACACCGGCAGCATTACGAGATGCTGCCGGTGTTTCCATGATCCCCATTCCCATCGAGTCCCATAGGAATCAATGGGAATGGGGATTAACACCATTCCGCTTCCGTGATTCCCGGAAAACCGGGGTTGTAATGCCCCAGTAATTCCGGGAATGACGGAGGCGGAATGGTAATACGAGTCTGGCGGTAACCAGGCGGTTTTACCACCGCGGTTACCGCCGGACTCGTAATGTGGCCCATGGAGTTTAAACAAACTCCTTTTACAACGTCTTTAATCATCGTAGTAGCCCAGTCTTTCCCTATTATGTGGGACTATGAGTTCATGTTTCTTCTGACCGCTATATTAAAGCACAGGAACAAGGCATATCCTCTCTCTCATCAGGTGTCTACCCCAGTATCTGCTCTCTTCTCGGGTGTTTACGCTGATATCCTCTCTCTTCTTGGGTGTCCACACCGGTATCCTCTCTCTTCTCGGATGTCCACCCTGGTATTCACTATTTTATTCAGTTATTCTAGAGTCATTATCCCCTTATATATACAGTCTTCTCTACTTCTGACTATTTTGTTTTTCCGCCTCCCTCGTTACCTTTCCCCTTACTTGTTCTAATGCCTATAAAAACATTTGCCAAAACATTGAATTTTTTGTTTCACTCACCGCTCGCATCGTTCCTCTCTGAATCCTCGGGATCACCGCCTCCTTTACTGCCTTTTTTGGTCTTTCGTCTGATCCACTGCCTGTAGGAATGGAAGGGTTTCTGTTTGTAAAACGGGTGCCTTCAAACCCACTGCAGTTTTTTAGGACAAGGTTAAGCTATCATTGTCCACGGGAAGCTTCACAGTCTACTCGGCCAAAATGGCGAAGGACTTGTGATATTGCTGAAGACCTAGAGTTACTTCGTGTCGACGGTCAATAGGTATCTTATCAATAATCGATATTCAATAGTTGATGGTCAAAACCATCCTCTGCTACCAACTGTACAAGAGGGAGGAGCGACCTCTGATGGGCCCATGGGATCAAAGCACGCCCTCAAGTACTTTTAAGATGAGATAGCTGCACCTTGATGAGGATGGGGTGCAGGATTCTCTTACTCCAACACCAATCAATAAGGGCAACTCAGTAGTTTGGCAAAGGGAAGTATGTTTAATGACAACTACAAAAAACAGGGAAACAATGGAAATCAACAGTGATGCGATCGCCCGTCTCGCTTCAACTCCCAAATTCTTCATTCAGACAGCAATTCTTACAGGCAAAAATCGTCATCATTAACGTGTAAAGCTCAAAGTTTGTTATGAAATTCTATTGGACGGAAAAGGTAACTTAAGTATAGGTAATGGTAACAGAGTGTGAGGATTGGATAACTCTTATCGAGTGGGCATCTACGCCCATCCATCTACATCACTCGTGATAGACGTCACTACAAGTACGATGCCTCATTGGTTCTACTAGCTATAGGACCCTAGATTATTTGGTCCATTGTGATTGGGTCGGTTACACCCCTCGACATAAATCTCCACTTTAATTAGCAGCATGCAGAATGGACACCCAGATACGGTGTGCCCCAAGATTCACCCTGCCTCCCTTCCATCAATCAGTACTTTAGGGCTATGTGTCAATTAGTTGGCTGAGGTTTGCCTCGAAACTGTAGTCTCTTATCAGGAAAAGTTATGGCATCCTCGGGTTCTGGGTGATATCAGACGTTGGTACCTCTTCGTGCCTGGCTGGTCACTTGTCAGTTCACTGTGAATCTGCTTCATTTTCCTTCTTTTGTGTATTTGATCCCCCTTCGGCCTCGCCACCTGCCTGGGCCTCCTTATCTCGACCTTCAATGGCTGGCTGCTATGCTCTTAATTTTCGTTTCTTCGAAGTTGCTGCTCTCCTCCCTTCCTTGGGTTGACCTCCAATTCCTAGGCATGAGCTGCTTTGTGCTCAGTTTGGATTCCGCTCTTTCCTTGTGGCTTTACCTGTAATATGAATCTCGGCCTGGTTGGCCCCTTGCAGCCTGGGCTTAATTCTGCTTTTACAAAATGGAGTCGCACTTGTATAATGTGCTTCATTGAGGTAGATATATAATTGGCGCTATTCTTCTACTAAGCATAGCAAGCTGTACTGTTTTCTCAGCTTCTTGCGTTCCAAGCCTATTTACAGGCGTTAGCTGGTTGAATACTTCTATTCCGTTTTACAGCTTTGTTTCCTTATATTTCGACATCGACTCTTCTTCTTAGTCTATTACATCTCTATTCATAACTTTTCGTCTTATAGTGTCATCTTTTGGTTGTCGTTTCGTTCATCTGTGAGTCTGTCCAGGCCCTTGTGCCATCACCATTCACCTTCCATTAAGGTTCCTTGGGTCTCTTCTGGGACAGTCTGTAAGTAGCCTTCATTTCGTGTTAACTGTTGGTACGGATGTCTCAGTGGTTATTGGGCTGCCCATGGTTGTCTGGTTATAGGCACTTCAACAGGTATTGCTCTTCTGATGGGCACTGGGCAGAGTCCTATAGCTGCTCTTTGTTGCTTTATTTGCTCCTCATACGTCACATATCTTGGCGAGTATGTTCCTGGTACCTCAAAATGATTGGCTGGAGTGCAGGCCATATCTGAGACCTCCTCTACAAGGGTGTTTATTTAAAGAACTTCACTCGGATTTACGAAACTGCGCTTTGGTTACAGCTTTTCACACGAGCCTCGTTTTGGAACGCGTGCAAGTAAATATAGCATTTGCATTAATACCATCAGTTGCTAAGAATATGTTCTTTTGATCATGCGGCCAGGCCAATACGCCCTGGCATTATGCTAAGGCTTGTTATGTTGCCATGGCGGCATCCCTGCCCCTGCGTGACCGCATGGGAGGTGGGACGCGAGGCTTACATGCTCCGGCAACCCCACGGGAGCACAACGCCTCGTACCGTCACCATGACGACACATAAATAGAAACTGAGTTGTCGCGCACCCGCGGCAACGCGGCTTCGCTTGGCTTCATTCTGTAAGGAATACTGATGAGAGGTGAGTGCCAGTCAGGCTAGAGCTTTCCCAAGATACACACCGAGGTTTCATAGATTGATAGATGTTACATTTCTCTACAGATGCTGCTTCACTTTCAGTGCGAACACTGAAAACGTTAGAAGAATCTTTATAAGAGTAGAATGAGGTACGATTAAAACTTCCATTTCACATTGTAAAAGGGTTATGAAGGCAATTACTGAAATGAAAATAGAGTTGACACGCATTTTCTCTTTTCTCCTATCTTGTGATTTGGGATGACACCTATCAATGAACTCAATTGGCTCACTTTGGTATGTCATTTTTGAAATGTATAACTCTAAAACGCCATTTCATTGCGTAATATGTTTTGATTTACCATGAATATGTTCTGTCAAATGCCACAGGGTTGAAATTACAGTATGATACTCAATACAAGTGTACAGCCCTGAAGATGGCTTTTACCGAAATGCATTGGCACATGTACACTTAATGGCCTTCTGCTATTATTGTTTCGCCTCACTACTTGAAATAAGACTAAAGGTTTACACAGGAATGTGCATTAAACAGTTCCTGGCACATGTATAAGAGTCCCTGCATTTTTTCGAAAGGATTGTTTCATAAGCTTCACAAGGAACTTGATGGGCCAATATTGTAAAGAAATGAACTTACAGTTACCAGAATAATTTGTATAATGAACATTTAAACTCTTTTCAGCTCCTTCGGGGGCCCACTGCGAGCGCCAGTACTAATAGGGTGGTGTCACCTTATTTATTTATTTTCCTGTAGTAATTTTACTACATTAGTGCGGTTCAGAATTAACCCATCTGAAACTGACAGCATTCTCTCCATGACTATGGTATTGGTCTGGCTTGGAGGTTTTTGCATGTCAGAGTTTGGCCATGTCAATGCTGGATATGAGTTTCATGCGTTTGAATTGCCCTTTTTCGCTTTCTTTGATTTGGTTACAGTTATTGAACGTTTCTGGTCAAGAGTTCTCAATGTTTTTTCTCTGGAAACTACCAATATGTCGATATCACAGGATTCTTCCGTTTGATAGATGGAAGGAATCATGATTTCTAGGTCACCCGTTGAGATTTCCTCTAGAGGAGTCAATGGGTTTGCCACTCCTATTTCCACATTTTCTCTATCTTGGCCCATAGACAAATTTTAGAGGATATCTATTTAATCTTGCTCGTCTATATTTTCCACAGAATGTTCAATGTTTTGGTCTTGCTGAGTGATAGCCTTTTTTTGATTACTGTTGACCGATGTTTGAGTAGGCACCGGCGCTTTAACACTCGTTAGCTTTAAATTTCGTAGGAAGGCTCCAGAGCCATTGGAACGGTGTTTGGTGGGAGCCGGCTGATTTTTCATCTTTCTTGTGGTATCTTTATTAGTTTGCGTTTTCTTAGTATTCCGTTCATAGGAGGTATATATTTGGTTTGGGATTTGGTTCCTGGGATAATGCTTGCAGAGCTTTGGGTTCTTTCGGCATAGTGGTTGCTGTGACCGTTGGATCCTTTTGAACATCTTTTAAGGCTTGTTTGGGTAAGTGATTGTTGGCCACTTGGCTTTTGATCGTGGAGTGGGTTCATGATTGATCATTGGCTATGCTTTTTTCTTGTGCAGTTGTTGTAGCAATATCCACTGGGCATCTACGCTTTGCTTGCCGTGTGGTGTTCATCAAGTCTAATATGGCATTCGTCAGTGTTGCTTTTCCGTGTGTTCACCTCTGGCCATATCAAATAGTCTGCTTTGCCATTGGACCATGAGTTGTGCCTCTTTATCTAGGCGGGTTTCAATTCTATTTACAAAGATTTTGAGATAGATCTGCTTTGAGTGTACCATTGCAACGAGAATTGCTAGGTCCTTTGGGGCATCTTTAATTGTCTCATATAATTTGAGGAAGGGTGCTATTGAAATCGTTAGTGCACTCATCATCATTGTCTGTAAACGCATCATTCCTGCTGCTGATAAGTTTGTGTCATCCAATATGGGTGGTTGTAACATCTCAATTTCTTTCCGACCTTCTCTTTGGATGGATTGGGAACCGTTTTTACGTGGTCCATCCTCAACTTGATGGTCTTTGGGGACATCCATTAGGGCGGTAGATATATGATCCTCATTACTGCCTCTTGCTGTGGTCTTGGGAGGCCAAACGTCTCCCACATAAGAATCCTGGTCGAGGCCATGTTGAAAATCTGTGTGGTTTGAATGTGCTGGACTCTCAGAGGTTTTGTATTTTTGTGGATGGACCATTGATAAAATGGGTTTGCGAGCCTCATTGCATTTTATATTTTTACTCATTCCCATTGCCCTTGACAATGCTGTTTGAACTTTATTTTCGTTATGTTTAGAGTTTGTAGTCCTTTCCATATGTAGGGCAGGTTCTTGCGTGTTTTCCTTGTCATGGGGTACAAATACATCACAACTTTTATTTTTATCCCTCATCAGCAGTTCTATTTCTTCGATATCAAGGGATAGTCTGGCTGCTTCACCGCTTAAATTCTTGTGTAATGATCTTGCTTCAGTCCGCCACCGGATTTCCCAGGGTTTAATTTGGTGGAGCGGGGTCAAGCAGTGTTCAATCAGCGAAGTGCAGATTGTTCAGGAAGAAGTATGTTCATTAGTGAGGCATCGTAAGTGGGACTGTTTGAAGTATTCAGTATGGGTTCATGATTGTTCTGTGTATTTGAATATTTTGTCTTCGATCTAAAATTTTCAGTCAGAGTACTCCGACCGGGGGGAAGGTCGACCGTCCTGACGTGAGTTTCTCTTTTCGGTTTATCTATGGGCACAATGTTTTCCATAGACATGTCTTTTCTTTAATTGCAGCCTGTAACAATCAATGCAGTTCTAGTAGTTGTGTCAATTTCATAATTTAATGATTGCATTTTAATCACCATTGAGTTCGTTATCGAGGGGCTCGGTCTGAGCTTGCATTGCAGGGAGCAGGAGCCACAGCGCTTCCATCATTATACACTGTTGGGTGTCCTGACCCACGTTTGGACTATTATGCTGCAACATTTGGTGCTGTGGGCTTAGGAAATCCAAGAGGGCGGAAAAGCCCACATTTGCGCCAGAATCCTAGAGAAACGTGCAGTTTTGCGCACAGCAAAGTGGTCCCTTGACCTGCCACCACCAGTGCAAGCATGATGGGCCAGGAGTGCCATGAGTGAAATGTGTGCCAAAGGAAAAACAGCAGTGCCGGTTGGCTAAAAAAAAACGCTTTAAAATCACCTTTGTTTCCCTGAATGCAAGCTCAAAATGCCTATTTTAAACATCACAAGATATTCAAAAATCTCAATGAACACCAGCAGACATTTGGCAGAATGTATTCTTGTGTGCATACAAAATCTGGAAAGGTTTAGAGGTCGTTATCTGGATGAAAAGGGGAGAATTCTGTCATAAGTGGACACGACATCGTACAAAGACAGGGATCGGATGGTTTGGTGCTACAGAAAATATGTTAACTGGACCTATAATATTAGAAAAATGGTACATAGATAAATATGTATTTGGATCAGAAATAGATTTGTGTGCAATTTGACAAGGGGAGGATCCTCTGACCATAAACCTACCTCATCACTCTGACTCACAACCCAGTTCCCCCAATCAAGGAAGAGAGGAGGCCAATGATAAATTGAGAGGGTTGGGCATGCAGAATGAGCCGACCCACCCACTTTCTAAACACATAAAAAGAACCACTGGAACCCAGGTAGGGACATTCACTTTCCACTTTCTTGCGGGACGCTTTGCCGGGAGACTCTAGACTTCAAATCCAGAACTCCAGGGATCCAGAACTTTACTTCAGAACTTGTAGGAGAGACGCTAACCCACAAGCTGAGTTCTCTTCAGCAGGCCTCAAAAATCATTTGCAAACTATTCAACCGCCGGGCTGTGAGGTTTGCTGCTTGCTAAGAATCCGCTTGACCCAGACCTGCAGAACCAGAGACCGCTGTATCCAGAACCACTAGCAGAACCGATAACAGAACCGGAGACCCAGAGACCAGATCGCTGTGAAGAACCGCTAGCAGAAGTCCAGCCAATCCTGACCCGATCGGTGATGAAGTCGCATTCCTGTCTAAAATCTAGTGTGAGTACCCAGCTAGCACTGTGCCAAAACCAATCTCTTAGTTTAAAATAATCTAATCCAAACTATTTTAGCCTATTAGAACTGCCTCCTAGAATCGTGTCATTCTGTCATCTTTAAAACTGAAAACTGTCATCTGTCATTCTGAAACTGTGATTTAATTTCTGAAAAACTACCTTCACAAAATCGTCCGTATCTCCAGAACCGTTTGTGCTAGGAGCGAGTTTTAACTGTCATTTTAAGGCTAAGATTCTAAGCTTTCGAGCGAACCTACAACTGACTTGCTACCCCTGATAGTGCCTCTGTTATTGCGCTCGACACACGCAACTAATTTGCCGCAATTTGACATTTTGCTTAATTTTAGCCTCGGGTAAGAATATTTGTCTTTGCTTCCATCCCTGAAATCTGTTTTCAACCTAATAACCATCCCTGAATCATTGGTAGGGCTGGCCTGAACTGATTCAAAGTATCTATCACCTACCCTGAACCCCCTATAGGGAGTTAAAAGCATTTTTAGCATATTTTTCACTTCTTTGCATACCACATCAAAGTATATTGCCTGTGTTTAAAACTCCTACCTGTTTTCCTCTAAGCTTGCTAGGGGGGAACTGAATTATATTTGATTGCATTCCTGAGAACTGTGTGCTTTCCTTCCATCTCTTTACCTTGCATAAAAGGGGGGTGATTTGTCAAAGAAAAGTGATTACATTGTCTTTTGTTGAAGTCATATCAAGTTTATTTTCTGTACTGCATTTTCATTCATTATTGCATTGTCCTTGAAGCCATAAAAGCATTCTCAGCTACTTTATCCTCTCTATATCACTTCTAAGCCATCAAAAAGAGTGTACCACTGTAACATTATCCATTGTTGATCCCTATCATCTTCACAAGTGTGCTATCAAATATTAATTTATTATAAAAGTATTATATATATATATATATATATATATATATATATATATATATATATATATATATATATATATATATATATATATATTGTTTAATTTAGCATAGCCGGGGATTCTGGATTAGAGTTACCACTTGTGCAGCTTAAGACAGTGTGCCAACTGACCGGATACACATTTCCGGTTAGATCACCACGCTGTTTTACACTGTGAAAGCACCCCTCAAAGGAACGCTCTAAGGAAACGGTCTGTTTTGCAAAATAAAATACAAACTTCTGTAATTCAGGAAGGAACTCAAATTCCAGAATGACGACACTGGTAGACATCAAAATAGCCAGAGAGCACTTCTTACATAAGCTATTTGTGAGAGGTGAATGGACTGAGCAGGGCCAGGATGCGTGGTTGCAGGCAATCACACAACAGGTCACTGCAACTGGGTTAGATATCTGGAGGGATCAGGGTCCCTTACATGTGGCCCTGAGCGAACTATACATGGCTCCTAAAGCTAAAGATGAACACGACAAGATGGTTAGGATAGCGGCATATTTGTATCTATATATGGGAGCCATGCAGGACAAATGTGCTGAAGGCCAAGATCTGGCAAGTAGGCAACTGTTGGCATTAGAGAAGGCCCAATCTGACCTGGTCTCTTCTGAGCAGAGGCTGTAGAGGAGCCAGGAGTCAGAAAATGATAGTAGGCAGTATGTCATTAAAATAAAAGAGGACATGGATATACTGCAACAGGAAAAGACAGACCAGGATACGAGAATTCTGGCTTTGCAGAAGGAGCACCAAGACAGTTTGGACGCCTTACTGCAGAGCCAGAAAAAGCTGGAGCAACAGATCAATTTCAACAGGGCATGCACAGAGCAGGTAGCTGCCCTGCAAATCCAACTAGACAGAGAGAAAGAGGAAAGCAATAAATTGATTTTGAAAGACCTGGATACCCAGGCAGAGTTTGATGAAGAACACCAGAAAGCTGGTGCCTTTCAAAGGCAGAGGGACGACCTGGTGTCACAAATGCAGGCTCTTGGTCAGGAAAGGGATACCTTAGGCCAGGAAGTCTGCCATTTAAAAAGAAAAATTGAAGAAAATCACTTGGCCCTCCAGGGGCTGGGTGACCTCCAAAAAGAGCATCAGGGCTTGCTAGATCACACCGGGAGGGTGGAGGAGGCTCTGGCAAGAAAGGAGCAGGCCAGTAGGGATGGGACTCAGGAGGTAACCCTCCTGCAGCAGAGACTGGCCCAGTACTCCAGGACCAATTTGGAGGCACAGAGCGAAAATGAGGCTCTCTGTCAGCACAATGATAGGCTCCAGCAACAGGTAGCCATGCAGGAGAGACTGATAGAGTCTAGTAAGGCCTTAACTGAGGAACTGAAAGCGCAGGCTCTTGCATTGCAATAGGGAGCAGGGGCTGACAGAGATGAAGTTCACTGGGAAAGGGAAACACCTGAGCATAACCTCAGAAGCCCTAGTACCAGAGGCCTTCATCTCTCTCTGTCCCTGGACTCTGCCACCCCCATGTCCCCTGGCGCGCATGAGCACAGGGCTACAGGAATGGCAGATTACTATCCAGCCAAAAGTATGGGGCTCATAGGCCAGTACCACCCAGGAATGGATGGGCGGACACCCGGGTATGGGCACCTAAGTACAGTGCAATATAGTGGGGAACCCCAGGAAATTAGGCCCCCTAAGGGCATCCTAACAACCTCTGCCCAGTTAGGTCACTGGGGGGAACCCATCAAATCCTGGTAGCAAGGAGGGATCTGAAGACTCCTCTGAGCGTCACAGGACACAGGAGACCAGGTCCCCACATTCTGCCAGCTATTCCCAGGCTCGCAGAATCCAGGAAAACCTGGAAGATCAGACGGGTACCTCTGGGAGCAGTGCTTCTGAATCAGAGGATGAATGGACCAGGGTTACCCGAACCAAAAAGGCCAATAAGGTGAAAAGGGCCTTGCTTAAGGACCCCTTAAAACAGATTTAGGCAATCAGGAGTGTCATCACGCCTTATCATAAGAACACCAAGTATTCTGTTTGGGAACACTTGGAGCTCTATGAGCAAATGATGGAGACTTTCCATTTGAAGGACAGCAGTAGCTGCATCCAGTACGTCAAATGGACATTCTCCCCTGAATACTTCAGTTTCTTTGCGGGGCTGGAGGACCAAAACCATTCAAGATGGTCCATCTTGAAACATTTTTCTGTACATAGAAATCCCCAAGAGGCTCGCGAGGCAGCCTACAATTTGCAATGTGGGGAGGATCAGGCCCCACAAGAATTTGTGCAAGAATTGAAGCGTGCATTTGTGCAGACCACCAGAAGGGTGCGCACGGACAGCAGAGAATTCATCAACACATTTTTCCACGCTCTTCCCAAGTACATAATGACCCAGCTCGTGAGAGATTTTCATGAGAAAAGATCTTTAGACTGGGTCATTGTGCAAGCCACCCGGATCTATGAGGTGCAGAAGCCCATAGGAAATAAATGTAATGCGCAGAAAAACCCCAAAACCAACAGCACCCCTGCTGCTGCCAAGGTGGCAGAGGTAAAGGTTGCCCCTGTTTTAGATTTGGAGATGGGGGGGCCTAAAAACCTGCCTGCACCAAATAATTCACAGCCCAGAAGGCCCTCGGGCCAGTTACAGACAGGGAGTCGAGGAGGTAGTCCCACAAATGGGGTCCCTCGCTCCCCTGATTATGTAAGTCCCCGCTACAAGGGAAACCGACCCATCCTGGGTTATGTGTGGACTCCTCCAGCCCAAGGGGGGGGATCCAGTCAAGCACCTAACCCAGAGAACTTCCCTCCAAACTTCCCACAGGAGGGCAGAAATTCACCAAACCCTGGGCCGAACTTTTTCCCAGGGTATCCACAAGGTGTCCAGCCCCAAACCCATCCATCCTTCTTTCCCCAATTCCCTGAGCCCAGACAACCTAATCCGGGAGAGGGGAGGTCAAGGGTGGAGGGGTACCCAAATCTTCCCAACCCAAGGTATTACCAGAGAAGGGATAGCTACCCTTCCCGGGAGCAGCCCACGGGAGAAAACCGGACCCCGTATCAGCCTGAGCGGGTTTCCCAGTTAGAGCGCCAGGTCCAAAACATGGCAGGGGATCTGGGTCACATGCTGAGGGCACAACAGAACCCTCAGATTAGCATGCCACCACAGAATGCCCCAACTCTGGGCCTGGTGCTCCAGAAGAATGACGGAGGCAGCACCCCGATAACCCACCGGTTCCCAGGGAGGAGGCACAAGGGGAAGGGGGGTGTAAAGCCTTGGAGGAAGCTTCCTTCCCAACTTGTAAACAGCACCTGGAAAACCAGGAACCGGAAACAAAATCTCCTACCCCTGAATGTCTGCCACCCAAGGAGCAGAGAGGAGGTAGGAGAAACAAAGGACCCAAACAGACCCACTTTGTGGAGGAGGTACAGGTCTTCCAATTTGAGGGAGAGGGATCCTCGGAAGATCCTGGGAATAGGATCTTCTCCTTCAGAGATGGGGGAACTCCTCCCAAGGAAAAATGGGTCCCAAGAGATTCCAATCCAGACTGGGTAGATGTGGGGATTTAGCTGTTGCCGCCCATCATTCTATCCCAGAACCAACAAAACCAAAAACCCCTGGTTCAAACCCATCCTGGTGACTGCCTCCCAAAAGGCAGGGGCGGCCCAGAACCGGTACCGGGGGAACCTAAAACCAAATCAACAGACTGGGTAGATGTGGGGATTGAGCTGTCGCCGCCCATCATTCTATCCCAGAACCAACAATACCAAAATCCCATGGGTCAAACCCATCCTGATGACTGCCTCTGAAAAAAAGGGGGGGGGGCCAGAACCCGAAACCATTTCCAGTTGCCAACTTTTTCTTTCAGATTCCCCAGGCTCTCCACAGAATTCTGCCCAAATCTCTTCGCTAGCAATGTCCAAAACCAGAAAATTAGCCCACCAGTTGTCCACAAAGGTGCATTATCTGTGCCCCCTTGAGGAGAAGGAGGGAAGATACTATGCCCCGGTACAAGTACAGGGGTATGGTACAATTTTGGCACTGGTGGACACTGGATCCCAAGCTACCCTTCTGTCCAAAAGGGCCTTTGATGAACTAAATGCAGGAAGGGGGGAGAATTACTGTATTCCTCTCACCTCTCTTCCTGGACAACTGCAGAACTTTGACGGGAAGGAAATTCCTGTCAAGGGGACTGCAGATTTGGACATCAAAATTGGGCGACACAAGGTGAAACACCCGGTCATAGTAGTGACTCCAGAGGGCACCCCTTGTTTACTAGGGAATGACCTCCTGAGAAGGTTGTCACCCCTAATAGATTGCGTGAACAAGCTCCTCTGGACGAAGACTAGCTGACCAATAAAATTAAAACAGAGTGTCAACCATGTTAGTTTAAATGGCACCTGCCACATGGTTGAACAAAAATCTGACCAAGTAGAATTTCACTTCCAGAACAACCAAATTCCAGACGTGACAGTAATAGCAGTAGGACACCAGACTGGTGATGGGGGTGTCCTCTCTATTTCTGAAAATCAACCTTCCTTCCAGTTTAAGGTGGTATTCCACACTGGAAGGAAACACTCTGAAATTCTTTAACAATCCACAATCAGACACTCCCACTCCTATAGTCCAGAAAGATGTGAAATCAGCTCAGAGCCTGGCTGATATTCAGCAAATTGGAGAGCAGTTGTTCATCCCTGTTCAGTTAAAGGATGCGAAGGACTCTGTTCTCGCTCGAGTGTGTGTGAACAACGGTAAGAGCTTCATCAGCGAAGCCATGTTCCGCCAACTCCCAAAAGATACAGCCATTCCAACATTCAAACTGATAGACAAATGGGAAATGGATCTGGAAACACCCAATTCCAAACATCTCCTGCCAAGCAGGTGTATGCTCAAAATCTCCATTGGCAACAAGAGCATAGTCCATACTTGTTGGGTCGTGCGAGACGTCACTGCCGCCTTTTACTTAGGCAGTGACATTCTCAATCGCTTTGCCATTAGTTTGGACCTAATAAACTTCAAAGCTTGGTCCCGATTAGCGGATAATCCCATGGGCTTTGATGATCCATAAAAAAAAGCATTTAGGTCAGCTCAATTGCTACCTTATGCAGTTGAAATTCAGATTAAAGAGGAAGTCACCATCCCAGAAAGGACCCTGCAATTCTCCCTGGAAGTGAAAGTTAAAAGAGGACAAAAATTGAAAAACCCTGATGCTTATATTCATCTAAATGCTTCTCTCCAACAGCAAGGATTAGGGGTAAACCCAACACCATTAGTCAACATAGAACATGACACCATTCCAATAGAGGTGGATAACAGTGACTTACAGAGTATTACTCTAGCCACAGGCACCATCATTGGAATGGCGGTTGATGACTGACATTTCTCCATTGATTTAGAAAATTAACTGTTAGGACAAATCCCCAAGGACTGTTTTGACAGTGACAGTGATGACAATACAACACCAGACAGGATTTTCACCCGGCATGGGGGGAACTTCCTGGTGTACACTTCTTGCCCTTATGGTAAGGAAGATGTGATTTGTGACTTCAGGAGGGATGAGGTGATTTTCCAGGTCCATAAGGGCTGCTTTTCCCACCTGAAGCTTCCAGTCCAAATCAGCACTCTGACCAGGGACTTCTACACCCAGCTGGAGGAGGCTGCTGAGATAGCCAAACCAGAAGTCTTTCTAGGCTTCAGGCAGATGGTGGAAGAGAGAGTCAACCTAGCTGATGCCTGTGTGACTCTGGAACAGAAGCAAAAGTTGAAACAAGTTTTCTTGGATGTCCAAGATCTCTTTGCGGTAGACTCATATGACTGTGGTTGCACCGACATCCACACAACAACAATTCCCACGGATCCTGGCCAGTGTTTGTGAAGCAATATCGTTTGCCTCTCGCGTCCATGGAGTCCCTTACTGAAATAATTAAGAACCTTGAGTCCCGGGGAATAATCCGTCCAGTCCACAGCACTTTCAATAATCTGGTGCTGGGAATATTGAAGCCAAACGGCCAGTGGAGACTCTGCGCCGACCTTAGGGAGCTCAACAAACGGGTCCATACTTCCCGATGGCCTCTGCCATACATTGACCAAGGGCTGGCCCAGATCCAGGGGTCACAGGTATTCACTGCAATAGACCTGACCAATGGATACTGGACCGTGCCTGTCAGTAGGGAGGACCAATAAAAACTGGCTTTTACCTTTGGGGCCAGCAGTACACATGGACCCGGACTCCCTTCGGATACCGCAACTCCGGCAATGAATTCAACTTTTTCCTACATAAGGCCATGCCCGACCTGGGTGCGAGGGGTAACCTGGCTTATGTAGATGATGTCCTCATCAAAAGTTCATCTGTGGAGGAACACATAGCAAAGATCCGTTATGTTCTGACACAGTTGAGGGCCGCCGGACCAAAACTTTCCTTTCAGAAAGCACAGTGGTGTAGAACCCGTGTTAATTTCTCGGGGCATGAGATTACTCCTCAGGGTCTCTGTCCCCAAGAAAAGAAAGTGGAAGCACTCCAGAAACTGAAGGATCCCACAACTCAGCAGGAACCAAGGAGCCTCCTTGGACTGACTAAATACAGCAGAAAGTTCATTGAGGGCTACGCAGAGATCACCAGACCCCTGATTCATTCTTGAAGGGGGGGGTCAAGTGGGAATGGGGTCCAGAACAATCCGAGGCAGTAAGACAACTCAAGAGAAGCCTCTCACAACCGCCTTGCCTAGCTTACCCTATCAGAAACAAGGAGTTCTTCCTGGAGACAGCATTCTCTAATAGGTGTTTGATGGCAGTATTATGCCAAAAGCATGACAAGGTCAATAAAGTAATCTCCTATGCGATCAAAACTTTATCTTCTGTGGAGGAAAAATTCAACGATTGTGAGAAGGCACTCCTGGCAATGGTGTGGGCATTGAGGAATTACCGCCTGTTCATCCAGGGGGAACACATCATAGTGGAGACTCCACACCAGCCTCTGCAATATCTCCAAAGTGACACAATCCGGGCCGGAAATGTGAGTAATTCCCAAATTACTTCCTGGATTCTGTCAATGCAAGGCTTTCCTGTGGAGGTCAGGTATGGCCAAAACAAGAAGAGTACCCTCGCGCAAGGTCAGGCTGACTTGCATGATTGTGCCAGAGAAAACTGTCTCGAGGACGAAAGTCTAAAAATCAAGGACAACATGGAGGCATACCTTAATTCCCCACACAAAGTCTTTGAAGAAGACAAGTGTGAGGGAATGCCCACTGTCTATGTGGATGGATGCTCTTACCATGTTGACAACAACGGGGAGAAAGAACTGGTGGCTGGCGTAGGGAATGCATGGGTGAAGGAGTTTCCAGAACCCTCTGCTGGATACAAAATTGGTCCCTGAAGTAGTCAGGTGGCAGAATTGATGGCTGTTCATCAAGCCATCCTCACTGCTGTCCAACATCAACTCCACGAACTGGTCATCATCACAGATTCGGATTATGTACGGAACGGGTTCGTGGAGCACCTGGTTAACTGGAAAACCAGAGGCATGCCATGTGCTAATAACAAACCTTTGAAACATGGGAAGTTAATTCAAAACATTGATGATCTTGTCACCTCGAATGGGATGACCATCTACTGGAAGAAGATCAAGGGTCATTCCAAAGTAGAGGGACCAGACAAAACTGGAAATGACTTAGCTGATCAGCTGGCCAAAACCGGGGCCATCCAAGGGGATCTACTAGAAATAGAGTCCCTGTTGGGGGAAATCCAGGTCACTGCTATCACCAGGTCCCAGACAAATGCTCACAATGATCTTTCAACTGCACAATGGAGTAAGGAGACCCCTGATGCTGATTTCATTACAGCTCAGAAAGGGGATCCAATAATTGGTAAGTTTTACCAACACATTGAGGACCCTGAGAACTTTCCCCTGACGGATACCGATTACATTGGGAAGGAGGACCTTAGAGTGTTGATGAAATGTCCAAAGATGTTCCGAATCCAAGATGGTTTGTTGGTAAGGAAATCCCAAGCTGGCCATGATCAGTGGGTGGTCCCTACCTCATTCCGAAGCCTGATGTTAAGTCACTCCCATGATGCGACCACAGCCGGTCATAGGGGGTTTCACACAACTCTTGAGATCTTAAGAGAGGTTGCATACTGGCCACACATGGGGCAGGACCTCAACCAATACTTGAAGGGGTGTCTTGTGTGTGCATAATTTCAGCCAACATCCCTCACACACCGGGCGCCTCTCCAAAAGAGGGGGATGACACTGCCATGGTCAGATTTGCAAATCGACTTCGTAGGCCCTGTAATTCGCTCGTCTAGAGGAAACAAGTACATGTTGACCGTCACATGCTTGTTTACCAAGTGGGTGGAATGTCTCCTGGCCCCAAATTGCAAGGCAGAAACAGCAGCTGCCCTGATGATTAACCACATCTTTTCCAGTTTTGGTCTACCTCAAAGGATTGAGTCAGACAGGCGTAGCCACTTCACCAGTGAAGTAATGACAACGATGTGGGAGATACTGGGGGTCAAAAGGAAGCTACATATTGCTTACAGGCCAGCTTCTTCTGGAGCAGTAGAGAGATACATCCGAACCATTGTGAGCATCTTAAAAATGTTTGTGGCAGATTCTGGGCCATGTTGGGATATCCGATTACCTCTGGTCCTAATGGCCATCAGATCTACCCCTTCATCTGCAACTAAAATGTCACCATTTGAGTTGATGACCGGACGCAAGATGGTGCTTCCCCAGCATTTGCTCTACAGGATCCAAGAGCAGACACTGATAAATGCCTCCACAACTCATGAGTATGTGGAGAATTTAAGGAAAAACCTCCAGCATGCTTTTGCCTATGCTCAGCGGAATCTAGAAAGATCAGCTGATAGCATGAAGACCCACTACGACCTGAAAACCACCAGGAAAGTATACGAGGTGGGGGACCGGGTCTATCTATACAATTTCCAAAGGAACCAGGCCAAACAGCAAAAATGTTTGCCTACATGGAAGGGACCGTTTCAAATTATAGACAAAATCTCCCCTGTAGCCTATAAGATCCGCATCCCCAAAGAAAGTCTGGCGGAAGGGGAAGTGGGTCCATATTAATCAGCTAAAGTGTTGCCATCCCAGGCACACTCTGCAACAACTGGAGGAATCCTCTGGAATCCCAGAGGGGGCCGCTCCAGAGTAATTCAGTTCCAACCCTAAAATATCCCACATACAGTCGCTAAAATATGATGATTCTGGAAAGAAAATATTTCCTGTTATATCTTGTTTTTTAAAACAAGACTGAAAAATGTAACCGGATGTATAAAATGTATGTGTTCGCCACACCATTAATAGTGGTGGAGAAATGTCTACGAATAGGTATTGCCGCTTTTGCTTTATCATCCTAGGAGAGATGAAACCACGGAGACTGACCAAGGAGAACGACCCGGAGACCGGGAGCAAAGATCCGAGGGGCCCGGGGTACCGCCCAATATTCCCATCAGGACAGGTGAGGAGAACCGATCGATCCAACCGGATGAAGGAAAAGATGCTGAACTGTGCCATCTGCGGAATTGGAAGAAGATGATGCGGATATCCCAGCACGTGGATCAAAACATCCTTTGCACCCGACTCCATCTCGACTTGAAATCAAAGTGTAGTCGGGTGGGGGGGTTTGTTGGGTGTCCTGACCCACGTTTGGACTATTATGCTGCAACATTTGGTGCTGTGGGTTTAGGAAATCCAAGAGGGCGGAAAAGCCCACATTTGCGCCAGAATCCTAGAGAACCGTGCAGTTTTGCGCACAGCAAAGTGGTCCCCTGATCTGCCACCCACCAGTGCAAGCATGATGGGCCAGGAGTGCCATGAGTGAAATGTGTGCCAAAGGAAAAACAGCAGTGCCTGTTGGCTAAAAAAAAAACGCTTTAAAATCACCTTTGTTTCCCTGAATGCAAGCTCAAAATGCCTATTTTAAACATCACAAGATATTCAAAAATCTCAATGAACACCAGCAGACATTTGGCAGAATGTATTCTTGTGTGGATACAACATCTGGAAAGGTTTAGAGGTCATTATCTGGATGAAAAGGGGAGAATTCTGTCATAAGTGGACACGACATCGTACAAAGACAGGGATCGGATGGTTTGGTGCTACAGAAAATATGTTAACTGGACCTATAATATTAGAAAAATGGTACATAGATAAATATATATTTGGATCAGAAATAGATTTGTGTGCAATTTGATAAGGGGAGGATCCTCTGACCATAAACCTACCTCATCACTCTGACTCACAACCCAGTTCCCCCAATCAAGGAAGAGAGGAGGAACTGGCCAATGATAAGTTGAGAGGAATGGGCATGCAGAATGAGCCCACCCACCCACTTTCTAAACACATAAAAAGAGCCACTGGAACCCAGGTAGGGACATTCACTTTCCACTTTCTTGTGGGACGCTTTGCCGGGAGGCTCTAGACTTCAAATCCAGAACTCCAGGGATCCAGAACTTTACTTCAGAACTTGTAGCAGAATCGCTAACCCACAAGCTGAGTTCTCTTCAGCAGGCCTCAAAAATCATTTGCAAACTATTCAACCGCCGGGCCGTGCGGTTTGCTGCTTGCTAAGAATCCACTTGATCCAGACCCGCAGAACCAGAGACTGCTGTATCCGGAACCGCTAGCAGAACCGATAACAGAACCAGAGACCCAGAGACCAGATCGCTGTGAAGAACCGCTAGCAGAAGTCCAGCCAATCCTGACCCGATCGGTGACGAAGTCACATTCCTGTCCAAAATCTAGTGTGAGTACCCAGCTAGCACTGTGCCAAAACCAGTCTCTTAGTTTAAAATAATCTAATCCAAACTATTTTAGCCTATTAGAACTGCCTCCTAGAATCGTGTCATTCTGTCATCTTTAAAACTGAAAACTGTCATTCTGTCATCTTTAAAACTGAAAACTGTCATCTGTCATTCTGAAAATGTGATTTCATTTCTGAAAAACTACCGTCACAAAATCATCCGTATCTCCGGTTCCGTTTGTGCTAGGAGCGAGTTTTAACTGTCATCTTAAAGCTAATATTCTAAGCTTTCCAAAGGACCTTTGAACTGATTCAAAGTATCTATCACCTACCCTGAACCCCCTATAGGGAATTAAAAGCATTTTTAGCATATTTTTCACTTCTTTGTATACCACATCAAAGTATATTGCCTGTGTTTAAAACTCCTACCTGTTTTCCTCTAAGCTTGCTATGGGGGGAACTGAATTATATTTGATTGCATTCCTGAGAACTGTGTGCTTCCCTTCCATCTCTTTACCTTGCATAAAGGGGGGGGGGTGAATTGTCAAAGAAAAGTGATTACATTGTATTTAGTTGAAGTCATATCAAGTTTATTTTCTGTACTGCATTTTCATTCATCATTGCATTGTCCTTGAAGCCATAAAAGCATTCTCAGCTACTTTATCCTCTCTATATCACTTCTAAGCCATCAAAAAGGGTGTACCACTGTAACATTATCCATTGTTGATCCCTATCATCTTCACAAGTGTGCTATCAAATATTATATTATTATAAAAGTGTGATATATATATATATATATATATATATATATATTGTTTAATTTTCAAATAAACCTTTTAATTTGCAAATCAAACCTACTTCTTGGCTCAGTGGGATCAGGGGGATTCTAAGAGAGGGGTGTTATATAAGGGTTGTCATCCAGAGTAAACGAACTGGACATAAAAATATATCAATGAGGGTTTCCTTCAGCATCCCAGAATAGGCATTGACTTAGCTGTGGTGTTGAATTGAATCCGCTTACAACACGGCTTCAAGTATGTTGACGGAATCTCTACAAGAGACATATATAAGCTAAGCCACCACGCACCGCTTGTGGTAGCTTGTTGGGCAGATATTGAGGAGAGAGAACGGGAACGTTTTCTTGTTTGGGTCAAATTTATTTTCTTTGAGTCACTGAGCGCGGGTTTATGTGTAGTAGTGCATTTTATTAGACTCACCTCCCCCTCACATGTGAGGTCGATCTGATGGATTTCATCCAATGGCTGGGGCATTGCTTCATCTAGTGAGTGCTGTCCTGGAAGGGGCGGATATTTCGCCGTCATGGCTCCATTCTTTTCTATTTTTTTGCAGGTTATCGATCCATTAGATGGCATTTCTGCCGGAATTGTGAATCCTCACCGACCCCCCACTCCCGTTCCCTCCGAGTTAACTCCAGTTAACTCTGCGCAACTCTCATGCCGGCGATTCGCGCCATGGGGGTGTTTTTAGATTCTCAGTGGGCGGAGGGTTGCTTAAAGGAATATCCACTGCTGCAAGAGCCGGGAGGCTGGAAGCGAGCTGGAAACAGGAGCAACGTTCCACGTTGCTATTGAAAGAACATATGCCAATGCTTGGGTAGTTTCAAGTTGGCATCTATGGGGGGTGTGCGTTTCAGGATTCGAAAGGGAACAAGTATGGTCGTTTTTGGTTTGCCAGTGCACTAACAAATCTGTATGTTTTGGTGGAAAGCCATGCTCAGCCATTAATGGCATATGCTGGGGCTAGGCATTGTTGATGATTGGCCTGATATTATTTGGCTCTTTCCCTTGAAGCAAGCTGTTATGAGCCATCCAATGCAGTGTCATCATTCACTTGGCCATGTCTTGGGGTGCAGAATACAGACTGCTTCAAGGTAATGGAAGAGGAAGCATTCAATGGAACAGAGACATGCCCATTGACACATGGGGCCTCATTATGAGGTTGGAGGTAGCCATGGCGCTATTAGCGCCATGGCTGCCTCCAAAACCCTTCCGACTCTGCCCTGGTGAATGGAGCAATTACCAGTCCATTCCAAGGTTGGCGGGACCGGTAATTCCCCATTCACCAGGGCCCTTCCCCATTGCCATTTGAGCCCCCATAGGGCTCAATGGGAATGGGGAAGGCGCTAATACAGGTACCGCAAATTGCGGTACCGTTATTAGCTCCAGAGTCCCTTTGCGGGTCCCGTCCTTAATGTCTGGAAAAACCAGGCATTAAGGAAGGACCCGCAAAGGGAACTCGTAGTACGGCGGTAAGGGATTACCGGCACCGGTGCCCTTAACGGTGCCGGTAATCCCTTACCGCCCACCTCGTAATGAGGCCCATGGTGATCAGTGTTCTGAACAGACCAGGCAAAAGGACAGGGATTACTCCATTTGATCTATGTTTGGGAAATTGTGTACCACCAGAAGTGTCCAATGACTCACTCACTTCATTAGTTTGAGGACTGAAAATAGAAAGTTTCATAATGTTGTGCTGGGAGGCCCAACTGCTTGGCTAAGAAATCACACTTTGGTAATGAACTGGGGACCATGATCAGAAACCACACGAGGCAGAAGATAAGTTGAAGAAAAAACATGGCCCAAGTGTGATGCAGAAGGGAGGACTGTCAATGGAATGTAATGACCAATCTTGTATTACATGTGGATCACTGCCTATATTAGTGCATAGTGATAAAGTTCCTTGATGTCTCTGGCCTCCCGATGGGTTGTATGAATACAGTGGAAGGTGGTCAGAAGTCTTTCTATGTCATGCAGTGTAGATTTCCAAGTCCTTTCCTCTGTGGGGCCACTCAGATCACTGTTTCACCATGGATTCTGGGGTGTCCTCTCATTTAGAGCTGTTGCAATCTTTTAGGAGAGCTTGTTAGGTTTCGGGCAATGAAATGTATGATCAGTCTTGTGGATGCAAGGTACCCACACAAGAGGACCTTTTTTTCGGTGATGTTTCGCAAGTTGGAAAATATACTGGTCCAAAATGGACTCTTTAAGCTGTCGGTCTCTTGCTTGGAAGACCCCAATGGTTGCTGCTTGTTGGACTATGATTGCTCGATCTAGTGAATGTGACATCTGTTTAGAACAAGGTGTCTGCTTTGGATGATCAATCAATAAAGCTTTATTTGGATATAAATCAATATAGAGCGAAGCATAAAACACTTATTGATACATTACATACATTAAATGCAGACTTTTTAAAATTACGAGCCACAATTAAGCATAACATTTACTTAAAAATTATCAGACCGAATATTTCATTAAAATCTGTCATCTGCAGCAAGAAAAATCCTCAACCGCTTCTTGCAATATCAAGGTTTACGGTAGGACCGGGGGCAATACCCAGCAAGCATGTTAGGGGCTGAGGCACCACGCCTCTTTTAGGAATGGCAAATTCTTGTGATGGGTCAGTATTTGGCCGGAACACCCTCTAGGTCAGTGGTCTTCATACTTTTTTGGCCTGGGCCCCTCCAAGCAGAATTTGGGCAGGCCGGATCCCCCCCCAACATGCCAAATGGACAGTATGTATTATGCGCCGTCACCGCACCCTACTCCCATCACAGTCTCTGGGCTCTCTCATCCCACTCCTACCCAGTCACTGGGCTCTCCCCACCCCATCACACACCCTGGGCTCTCCCCACACTTCTCCCACAACTATCCCATGGTTTCCGCCCATCCTGCTCCCACTACAGTCCCTGAGCTCCCCCAATCTGGTTGCCAACACAGTCCGAGGTCCAGTGGCGGCTGGCAAATTTTGTAAGTGCAGGGGCACAAATATTTCCCCCAAAAATGCCATAGCGACCGAGCGCAGTGAGGGAGCCTGAACCAATCAAGGAGGGTTCCGGGTGTTTTCCCCCGTTAATCTTTTTTAAAATAATGGGTTAAAATGTTGCATTGTAAAACATACGTTAAAATAAATGGGTAAGTAGCCAGTTTGCAATTGGTACTGGGGGGCAAAGGGGGCAGGCATGACATTTTTTACCAGACAATTTCCAGTAAAAAGATACCATCCCTGTCCCCTGGGCCTAACACATTTGACATGATTATGTGTGTATACAAGATGCTGGGGTGCCATGGAGGAAAGCATGGTATTTTTTACTGGACATCTATAAATCCAGTAAAAAAAATACCATCCCTGTTGCCTGTGTGCCACAAAAGGAGAGCTGATTTTGTCCAGTGGGTAGGGGGATTGTGCAACAAAGGCATTTAGGCATTTTTAAAATGCCTTTGCTGTACAACCTTTCTTCTCCCCTCTATCCACCACTTGCCAAAATCAGCTCAAAGAACCAAAACAAACTAACACACACACATTCATACAGCAATCACGCTATCATTCACACGAGCATCCATCACCATACACTCATTCATAACACAAGCATACATGCATCCATACACATGTTGAAATAAAAAGAAAATGAACATAAACGTACCTTCTGCATTGGCCTGCGTGCGGGCGCTGAAACACCCTGCTCCTCTTTTCGTATGTGCGAGGAGGCGCAGGAGCTCCCCCTCGCACATACAGACATGTAGTGCCCCAGCCAGCATTTTCAATGAGCTATTAATGCTGGTGAAGCAAAATGCCCCATCCTTGCATGGCTCAGTGAGCATTTGCGGCTGGGGAACTGAACTGAACTGTCAAAGGGAAATAGGGTTTCCCTTTGCCAGTTCAGCCAGCCCAGGATAAATCCCTCAGCTGGAAAAAGCAGCTGAGGGAGTGCTCATTGTTTCACTGGGCTGGCTCCTTAGCTCCTCCATAATGGGTGAGGGGGCCACTGCCTGGTTGGGCGCCCCCTCACCATTATGGATGAGCTGCCAAGCTCAGACTGGCCTATAGGGCAATAGGGCAAGGCCTGTACCAAAAATGCAAAATGCTAGCGTGGACCAGTCAAAATGTGCCACCATTTTGGCCAATGTGGGCCAGTTTGATGAGTTACTCCGCTATGCAGTTAGTAATTGTGGCCATTGTTGCTGAATAAATATTCTTTAAATATCACAATTTAGTTACATTTTAAGATGAAGCACCCCCTTGGGTACTATTCAAACAGCCTGTGACTAAAGTAATGAATATCCATTTACAACTGCGGGCCACTTTTTCATTGGTGCCTGAGACAGTTTCATGCTTCAGCCCGACCATGTGAGCCGCCCCTGCCCATTTCCTCCGATCTAAAAAAAAGAACGATTTTTTTTTTTAACATTTCATGCTGGGCTCTCACGACCGCCTAGGGATGCGGCCAAAGCACCCTGCGGGGGGTGCTTCACAGTTTGAATACTGCTGCTCTAGATGATATGACTGCTGATTGAAGCCATCTTTGAGAGCTATAGGTTCCCAGCTATGGATTGCATAATTGTACTTCACAGGAATCAATTGCTATGAATGATATGCCTAGTCATTGGGAGACCGTCACTTCCTTTATGTGACACGATGGCTCGCACGGCTCCACTGGGCGCATTTGCCTCTAGCAGAAAATGTTTGTGGACAAGAGACTTGCTCAAAATGTGTGCTGAATAGAAAGTACGTTCGAGTGGATAGTAAGCGTCCTGGTTTATGGTATGCTGCTGCCTGACCTGCTAGGTAACTGGTTCAAGGGTGTG
Source organism: Ambystoma mexicanum (assembly GCF_040938575.1). NCBI lineage: Eukaryota > Metazoa > Chordata > Amphibia > Caudata > Ambystomatidae > Ambystoma > Ambystoma mexicanum. The sequence goes on along the minus strand of NC_090924.1, from coordinate 1,430,332,850 downwards.
CACGCTAGGAGAAATCTTTCATGAAGAAACGATCGAAATGAGTGAATCCCAGACATCACTTTAATTACATGAGATTGGTAGATTCTGGCTAGTCGATCACTCCTTGTATCTTGCAATTGTCAATTCTCACCGTATTGGAGGTGATTAGATAACTCGATTCTACTTTGTTAAAATGAAAGGGCAACTTTCAAAGTTTGATGTATAGTCACTATTTCGGAAGGTGCTGAAGGACATCCTGTATATCCTCTCTGTGCTACTGTTGGTGATGGAGTCAAACAAGATGTCCTCCAGGTGTATTGCCACATAGAAACTCTACATGTCCTGAACAATCTTGGTAATTAAATGTGGAAAGGCTTCCGTGGTGTTGCACAAGCTCAAAGGTCTGGTGGAGCATACGTAATTTGGGGTAAGCGAAAGGAATGAAATTCGTTCTGTGGAAAAATGTGCAACTTCCGGGGAATTCTCCCCCAGAATTGACAGGTTCGGACTTTTTCCACCTGCAGTTTTGTTTTTATCATTTTAAGGACAGAACATGTCTTGGCCTAAAAACATGACATTGTGTGAAAAAAAACTTTGGTGAATTGGAATCTCTGATAAACCTGTTCTTCTAGGAATTGCCTCTGCAGAACTTGAAGGTGCCCCCCAGTTTCAGCAGACTTGTATATGAGTCTATGCTGATGCCTTTGGACCTGCACCAAATCAACAGGGCAGTTGTATTCAACTTGTCAGCTTTGCTAAATATGGAGGAATCCATGTATTATCGATTCTCTGGGAGAATCTGAGTGTTGAGTGATCTTCTACATGGGCAACTGGGCGTTATCTATCACATGAAAGGATCATTGCAAACGGGAGATCCATGTAATTGACAGAGTCTCCGGAATTGGCAAATATATTGTACTTGGCTTGTCATTACACAACACTTTAAGCAGAACTTTCAAGTTATCCTTGGCCCTGCATGAGGACGCCACCCACAGGGACCCAGAGACAATTTCATCACTTGGTGTCCTTCAGCAAGAGTTGAAGACCCACCTCTTTTAAGTCTGTTCTGTTTCTGACTTGTCTCTCATGTTGGTCAACACTTAGATGCCTGTTTAGGTCATTAGCACTATACAAATGCAAGTTAACAAATGTTTCTTTTAGGCTGCTGTTGCAACAGCAGCCTATGGGTGCATTTTTGTCAGTTCTTACTGCAATTCAGCAAAGATTAGGCACTGTAAATGGCATAGCATTGATCGCCTCCTTTCTTAAGTGTATTAAGTCACCCATTAACTCCAGAAAACAGAGGGTGTCCAATATTGCTCTCTCGCTTTCCCCTTCAACCTTTGGTTTACTCTGCTTCTGCCCGATTCTTCCTTTCAGTGACTTTGAACTTGCCTCAATTCCTGGAAGGGCCCCTCCCCCATCAAGAGGTAATGTGGATCGCTCTCAACCTGGAGTGGGAGGTCTACTAGGGTTATAGCCAGAGCCAGTGCAACCTGAGATGTGAGATTTGTGAGTTGGGAGGGCCCCAGTCTGTGTCCTTTAAGCACATGCCTGCATGTTTAAAATGAGTGCCACTTCCTCTTACCCCATGCCAATATTCCATAATGCTGGCCGGTTTATTTCATGTCATGTAGGATTGCACTATTCAGCATGCACAGAGTTGTAAGAATGAGCAGGCAGCGTGCCTGTGAGATCGACCATGGGGATCCTCCAGACCTCAGAGCAATCCGCAGCGCAGAGATGGCGCAGCACGAGGAAACCGGCTCCAGCATCAGCAAAGTACACAGAATGCTCTCCTCGTTGTATCAGCAATCTCAACACACAAAACACAACCTACAAGGACTCTTACATGCAATGGGGCTGCGGAGTGGTCCCTCTGTCAAACCAGCATTCTGCACACGCCGGAAAGCCCTCCCATGAACTGGGACATTGAACCGGATTCTTACTGCAGTGTGCTGCTATTGATTAGAGCTGCATTGACCCACATACAAGAAAGGGGTGGGGCTTTAGACCGTCTTTTTGCTTTTGCTTACCTAGAATACCTACCCGGGGTAAAGGAAAGCCAGCTGTTGACCCAGGGAACCATTTGAAGGGGCAAACCCATGTAAAGGGAAGGAGGAGGATAAGGCAGGAACCAGAAAGGTGTGGGATATTCAGGTGAGGTCAAGGGAGGAGAAGGAGGACGAACAGACCAAACGGAAGAAGGACGGTGTAGAAGAACGTGGAAGAGAATTCCTGAAGAAGGGTGCAAGAGGTGGGGGAGAGCTGAAGCAGAGCCCAGCTGTGGTGATGGCTTGGCTCTAAAAGCCAAATGCAACCCAACTTGACAAAAGAAGCATACCATGCCATCTACCTCCCCACCCCCAGAACAAAACCCATGCCTAATGCCCTGCCTCCATGCCTTATGATAGGAAACCTACACCTGGCATTTATTTTGGATGACACAGCACAGTGACATTAAAGGATTTGTGCATCTGTAACATGGGATTTTACCCCATTCTGCACTTTACACACTTGACCACATATCTTCTCATCTCTAGCTGATATAAATATGGGCTAAAATCCAGTTTTAAGAAGCGCAAATAATCCTCTGCTTCATGAAGATGACCTATAAGTACACAAATCGCAATATAAAGGAACCTGAAAATGATATGAAACCTTGTGCTACGCAAAAAGAGCGCGTCTAGCTTGATTTTTATCATCCTGAATAGAACTCTACAAATACCAGAATGGAAAGTAATCTCAGACTACACAAGCCCCTGTGTTTTGCAACTATACTTTCAAGAATTAGTCATAGAACAAGAAAACTGCATGAAAGGTGCAGCTACTTTTAATAATTCTTTTGCACAGAACTGGAGCTGGTTATAGGGTGCTGCTTCTATTGCACCATAACCAGTTCCAAGGGAGCTCTACTCTGTCTTTCAGCAGGCACAAGTGGGATTACAGGCAGCACCCATATATCCTGGATGGTGGGAGACTGAGGACAAACGCTGAATTGCAATGTGGCAGGTGGAAAGGCTTATCCACAAACTGGGTAGTACGCGGGGACCCAATGGCCACCGCCCATGGTCTGGGGTGAGAGAAAAAGAAAAGGTCCTGGCTGGCTCCTTGTGCAGCAAGGGAAAAGACACCAGGAAAACCCCTTGCCCACCAAACAGTGTAGTACATCAGTAATTTCACTTTTTCGTTAGAGCAGAACAATTGCTTTAAGAGTCGGAGTAATGAGCACATTATAGGATACCCCAGTGTGCAGGTTTTAAGGGATCAATATTAGTATTACCTTTGGAACACACACTGTAGTCCTATTCCCTATACAGAAGGGTTCATGTTTGTGTACTCTACATTTAACAGAATCACTTCTAAGTGATCTCATTTGTGGCAGCCAAAGCAAACATGTCCGTTCAAGTAGAGTGATTATTGAATGTTTAGTATTGCGCCACAATGCAATTCCTGGAAAGAGATAAACACAGTATTCTTCAAGCAGATGGACTATCACTAGATGAAAATGTCACTTTAAATGATTCTGTGAATGTAACAGAGAGCGAGGTGATGATTGGCTCAGCTCCAGTTGGGCTCGTCTTTATTAAGGCACTACAGCCGAGCCAGAAGCAATCAGGCTCGAGCCAGCTCTGGCTCTCCCAGCTCTAGAGTGTTAAAGACGAGGTAAAGGTTGGAGGGAAAAAAAGGTTTGCATGTGTGGGCAAGGTGGGTGAGAGGAATTAATAGAGAGCGAGAGTAGGGGGCGAATGAGGAGGTGGCTGGGGAAGTGACAGGAGAATGAATGTGTGACAGGGTGTGGGTGGAGTGAAGTTGATTGGAGAGGGGAGAGTACTGGAGTGGAGATGAGAGAGTAGTAGTAGTGGAGGGGAGAGTAGTGGAGTGATGAAGGGAGTGTAGATGGAAGAGTTGCATTGTGGAGTGGATAGAGCAGTAGTAGTGGAGGGGAGAGTAGTGGAGTGATGAAGGGAGTGTAGACGGAAGAGTTGCATTGTGGAGTGGATAGAGCAGTAGTGTGGAGGGGGAGTAGTGGAGTGATGAAGGGAGTGTAGACGGAAGAGTTGCATTGTGGAGTGGATAGACCAGTAGTAGTGGAGGGGAGAGTAGTGGAGTGATGAAGGGAGTGTAGACGGAAGAGTTGCATTGTGGAGTGGATAGAGCAGTAGTGTGGAGGGGGGAGTAGTGGAGTGATGAAGGGAGTGTAGACGGAAGAGTTGCATTGTGGAGTGGATAGAGCAGTAGTAGTGCAGCGGAGAGTAGTGGAGTGATGTAGGGAGTGTAGACGGAAGAGTTGCATTGTGGAGTGGATAGAGCAGTAGTAGTGGAGCGGGGAGTAGTGGAGTGATGAAGGGAGTGTAGACGGAAGAGTTGCATTGTGGAGTGGATAGAGCAGTAGTGTGGAGCAGGGAACTAGAAATAGTGGGAAGATCAGGGATTAGTGATGGTGTGCATAAAGGCCGGAGAGTAGCAGAGAGTAGCAGAGAGGAGAGTGAGATCTGAGGGTGGCGGTAGGTAATGCAAAGAGGAATGTCAGTGGCTGGAAGAGGAAGTGTGAGGGAGAGAGTGAGCGCAGTGGATGGAGTGGTCGGGAGCAGAGGAGCAGGAAAGGGAGAGAGACATGGAGACATAGGGATAAGAATACAAAGACAGGAAAGGAAAGGAGCGTGCAAGGCCTGTGTGTCTGGAGGGCACCAATCCTTATCTTATACTGCATTGGGGAACTTGCATCAGGGACACCTAGATTCTTCCCAGAGGGAGTGAGAGAGAATGCATTTCCTTTAAGGGTATCACAATCACACAATCAGGGTCCCCGATAGTAGCAGCTGCCAACCTCCAGATTCAATGCCGGGGATGAGGGGTGCCTGGGCTACAGAGGGAATGGCTACCCTAGATAAGATAGAGGGACGGCCTATAGCGAAAACCTAGAAACAAAAACCTGGAACTGTCTTCGAGAGTTGGTGTGTTTTTGAGGTAATCTGCGCCAGCTTGTACGTATTGACGTCTCTCACCGTCTGGGCCAGGTAGGATATCGGGGAATGGAATCCAGCAAACTCCACTCTGCAGGCTTTGTACGCAACTTGGGTTTACAGTTAGCAAACTCTTTCAGAGAAGTACCTTATTTGTGTTCCAGGCATTTAGCCAAGGCTATCACCTCATCTACCTATGGATCGTCCCTAAATCGCAGTTCCTCAAGTTTATCCTCAAAGTTGCACCACATTGACCGGTGGCTCCACGCTCTACCATAATCCTTGACACTTTTGTCCCGGGTCTTTTCATTAATGGGAAGTGGTATCTCTCATCAATGGCACTAATCTGGGGAGTGAAGTGCATGTCCGGCTTTCTGAGCTGTCCCTCAAAGTCCTTTATGGCACGTGGAACCAATTTTTATTTATTTGTTTATAAAGCGCTGAAAGCCCGCGGGCATCAGAGCGCTAATAAAGAGACAGGACAACAAGTAGTGAGAACAGGACACAAGTGAATTGACCGATTTCCTCAGGAGAGACTAAACTGTTTCGCGAATTTAGTTGAAAAGAAATGTTTTCAATTTTTTTCGGAAGGAAATGTAGTTGGACTCGAGCTTCAGTGTGATGGGTAGTTTGTTCCATTATTTTATACTTAGAGTCGGAAAGGCTTTTCCAAGTCCGTGCTGTTTTTTAGTTGTGGAGGTTTGTAGTTGTCCTGTATTAGAGGATTTGAGTCGCCTAGTAGGGGTATACCAATTGAAATGTTTTTTGAGGTAAGCTGGTGCATTGCCATATAAGCAGCGGTGAACCATAGTAAGAGATTTAAACATGATTCTTTCTTTCATGGCCAACCAATGGAAGGCCTTTCTTTCGCCAGTGATGTGTTCCCTCCAAGTTTTTCCCGTGATATTCCTGATGGTGTTATTTTGAATCATCTGACATTTCTTCACGCAGTTGCTATTTGCTCCTAATAGTAGGGCATTACCATAATCCAATCTGGATAGTATTGTAGCCCTAGCGATAGTCGTGCTATAAAACTGGCTCCTTGTGAGACGCCACAGTCCACCGGTTTGGTTTTAGATGTTTTGGTATAACAAAGGTCTAATTTTTCTTAGTAGTAACTGGTGGTATTGACAGTTTTTCTTTAAGTAAGCTGTGTGTGCTTCAGCACCTAATGAGGCTTGAAGATATACTCCTAAAGTCTTCACATTTTCTGAGATTGGTATTTGGGTGTTTTTAATGAAGAATGAGGAGTAGAGTGGGCTCAGTTTTCTTCTGGCCTGTATGGAACCGAATATCATGAGTTCGGTTTTAGAGCCGTTTAAGCACATCCAATTTGCTTTCATCCCTCATTCTATGATGTTGTATAATGATGAGAGCATGTCACTATCCTTGTCGTAGTCCCCACTAAGTTCTAAGACCAGCTGGGTGTCATCAGCAAAGTTCGTGAAAAATATGCCCATTTGGGAGAGCATGGTGCAAAGGCAGTGCATGTAGAGATTGAAAAGGAGTGGGGAGAAACTGGCTCCTTGTGGGACGCCACAGACCACCGGTTTGGTTTTAGATGTTTTATTTCCCCAGACAATCCTCGATTGCCTATTTTGAAGAAAGGAAGCTATCCATTCAATAGCCCCTGAAGAGCAGTTTCCTGATTTTTTCAGGGCTTCTCGGAGTTTTGTGTGGTCCAGCAAATCAAATGCTGCTGAGAGGTCCAACAATATCAGTAGGCCTGATTTGCCTTTATCTAATATAGACAGCATTTCTGTCTGGAGATCTAACAGAGCCGATTCTGTACTATGACTGGATCTAAATCCGGACTGCTGTGGATGTAATAAGTTATTTTTGTCCACATAGCTTTGTAGTTGTTCTGGGCCACTTTGTCCAAGATTTTCAACAGAAAATTGCAGTTAGTTATAGGTCTAAGGTTGGCTGGGTCTTGTTGGTTGAGGTCCGGTTTCTTGGGTAATGGGGTAACCGTGACTGTTTTGGTAATGTTAGGTACTGTTAAATCCCTAAAAGAAGCGTTGACCATTCTTCTAAAGAAAGGGGCGAAAATAGCTGTATTGTCCAGGATAAATTTTGGAGATAATACATTTTCCAGACATGATGTGCATCTCATGCTGGCGAGTACTTTTTCCATTTCTTCAAGAGTAATGGACCTGAATTGAAATTTGGGGTGTTCTGATTTGGTCTTATTCTCTAAAAGATTGGTGTCAAATGAGGTATTTGTAGTCTGACAATTTATGATGTTTTCTTTAGCTTTGATGATTTTATTGTGAAATGCGGTTTGGACTTTCTCGCAATCCATGTCAGTTGGTTGGAATGGTGGAGTAAGAGTGGTAGGTTTGTCTAAAGATTTTAGAATCTGGAATAGCTTTCCAGTGGAATTTGCCGCAGTACTAATGATGTTATTATAGTGATTTTTCTTCAAATCTATAATTTTGGATTTGTAGATGCGGTCTGCATTCTTCCAATTTGTTTTATTGGTTTCTGAAGGTTCTTTAAGCCCTTTCCTCTCAAGGTTCCTTTTGTCCTTCTTGAGTTCAACAGTTTCTGCATTAAACCATTTTTGGTGGCTGGAGTTGGGTCGGACTTTCTTGTTTTTAAGTGGGGCGTGAAGGTCTAGTAATTTGGTCATGCCTTGATTGTATATGGCTATTAAATGTTCACAAGGGTCCTCATCCTTGGTGTTATTCATAATTTCCAGCATTTCTTTGGAGAGCATGCTACTCGTAATTTTCTTTAAATTCCGATCAAAAACTGTTTTCGGTATGTTGGATGGTTTTTCCTTTTTAAAGTTTAGAGTCAGGGAGATTTCACTTTTGAAGTGATCTGACCAGATACATGGATGGGTGCCAAGCACAGTTACATTAGAACTGTTTGTGACAATCCAGTCCAGTTGGTTCCCTGTAATAGCCGTGGGGCCTTTGTTGATGATGGTAAAATCAATATTTTGTAAGTCCTCGTCGAGTGTTAGAGCTTGTTGGTCATGTTGATTTCCTCTCCATCTATTTATGTCACCCATCAATATAGTTTCTGTATTGATGGAGTTGAGATTGTTTAGAATCTTCACAATTTCATCATTAAAATCTGATGTTAAAGATGGAGGTCTGTATAAGGTTATAATGTTTATACAGTTATTTTGGGTGGGGGTCAGTTTGAGGTGAATAATTCCACATCCTGAGCACTGAATCGGGGTGGTAAAAAGCTTAATAGAGTTTCTTGCGATAATCGCCACTCCTCCGCCCTTTCCGATATCTCTATTTTTGAGGTAGATGTTGTAGTCAGGTGGGATAGCAATATCGATGGTTGGTCCAACAGGTTCTTGTAACCATGTTTCCGTTATACATAGAATGTCTACATTTTCATCAATGATGTAATCATGTATTTCTTGTGCATGGTTGGTCATAGACATAGTGTTTAGTAATGCGATTTTAAGATTGGCATTATTATCCACTATCTCGTGAGTTGTTTCAGTATGTGTGTCAGCTTTAGGTGTTATGCTACAGGTCTGTATTGCATTTTGTTCTAGAGGCTCAGGTCTGTTTCTGAGAAATTCCTGGACCATGCCTTGTCGCTGTAATATGACAGCTTGAGACAGGAGGTCGCTTATGTTGGGATAGCCCATACCTGTGTTTTAGGTTGGCAGTGCCAGTGATTGAAATCCGGCAGCGATTTCAGCCGTGCGCCGTTGGACGCCGTGGACCGGCGTAGACCGGCTTCGTCGCGGAAGCGCCGGCGCTGAAGCGCCTGACGTTTCCTTAAGGCGACGTTTGGGGATTCTGGGAAATGTAGTTCAGTGCCCTATGTTACAAATGCTACAGTATGGTGTGCAGTATGGCAACGCCCAATGCTTCCTCTGATAAATCAAGCACTGTATCATAAAGTCTTGGTCCTTCATGGTCTAAGCAGTGCATTAACAATGCCAACTTCCCTGCAATCCTGAAGATGGGACCAGAAATATCATTATGCAATTGAAGATTACTTCCCTTCACTGTGTGTGACCATGTGACCTTGACTGACACCAGGGTGTGCAGGGATAAAGCCGGCCCTTGCATTCTTTGCATGGGGAGCATTGCTGGCGGTCAGTGAGGGCGATTAAACATGTTTGCCATACTTTTTCTTATCCAAAACAATCAATTAAAAAAACAGATTGACATAATGAGTCCACAAAATGACTGGTTATGGAAGAACTGAACAAAGAGAACAGTTTTGGCTTTTGAGTGGGTATGGGATTGGCATTTGCCTGCCAGCGCCACGAATGCGACTGCCTAGCAATATGATGGCCACAGGTGGAAACCGGCATGATCACCAGGCAGAAGACGGCAATGTCTGCCCACGGAACAGCCAACACTGTTGACTTTGTCGATGCCTGTTTGTAAGGGAAATCCAATACCCGGAAAGGATGAGGTCACACATATTGCTTAAAAATCAAGTGGACGAGGGTCCACTCACTTACAACATTTGTATTACTCTAGAAGATGATTTCCAGCTGCAATTAAGCCATTTATTTCAGAGGAATGGTAAAAGATACTCACAACAGCCACATGTAACCCCTTGGCCTCAAGTGACTGCATGATCGAGCTAGCTCCGAGAGACCCCAAAAGGATTTGTTGTCAGTGGGTGGGAGGGCGATAGAGGGGGGAATGGCCTTAGGTATTATCATGGCCCTGGGCATTCAGTAATTGAACAAAAAGCCAAACAACGCCCACGGCCTGGATGTCCCTCCTCACATCTCATCCAACTCCTATATGTACTCCTATGCCAATAGTTTTGTATTCATAGATGGTGCTGAATTGGCATCTAATAGCCGCAACTAAAACTAGAGACATGTGTTCTTTAGCAAACCGAGATGTGCCATATGCAGAGTAGAAACCTTACTACCTGCAGAGAGATATTCCAATTCAAAGATGACCTGGTAAAGATTAATAAATCCTCATAGGGTGGCCACAGGGGAGCTCAGAGCACAGATTGAACAACTGAGACATGACTTGACAAGGCTATAGATGGCTTTGCAAATAGGGTCCTTGAACGAGATGTGAAGACAATGGACGCTGATAGGTTAAACCAGCTAGAACTAGCCGGGGCAGTAGATGCGAGTCAAAAGACTGACACCAGCCAACACATCCAGAGGAAAACAAATGACCCAAGGAGAACACCAGCCAAGATGTACATCACAGACACACTGGCAGAGTAACACACGCAAACAGCTTGACAACCCTACAATCAATCCCAACCAATACTCACTGTCTCCCCACCAATCACCCTGGAAAGCAAATAGAGGTAGATCATGTCGGCAATGCAATCCTAATAGACTCAGGCGGCAGACACTTAGATCGCCACTACTAATCCCCGGGAAAGAGGTACCACCGGTCACTTTCCTGGAAATACAAAGTGCAAAGGAGCTCATCTCTGGACCCAAATTCAGCAGCCCAGCCGCAGACATCAGTGAATTACACAGTTCAAGAACAGGTGCTCCTTCCAGAATAAAAATCTCCTGCAACTAACAACACAAACCTTCCCATGTGCAGAAATTCTATTGTGCAATACAATGTCAAGGCCAGTCACGAACCAACTAGACATACAGGCACTGAAGCTGACAATAAGCCAGGCCTGCTCTGTGATACCAAATATATTGGTAGCCCGGTACCAACACATAAACCCACAGCAGCATCTAAAAGACTCAGTTAACCACAGGTGTACGCATAAGGGCTTAACATGTGAAGGGCACCACACTTTAACAGAACCCAACCAGACCAATCATAGTACAGGGAGATGGCCAAAATGTTTTAAAAAAACACCCAAGAATGCAAGACTCATCCAGGAATATCAACCACTACTACAGGAACTAAAGAGCCATCCCCCTGTACACAGAACATCAACAATAAATCACAAAAATCTCTTATGCAGAATTCTAAAAGCAGCAACACAGACTTTCCTAATGGAGGAACATATCCTGCATAGATCCAGCTGAGCACCTGTTCACTCTTCACCCTTTAGTGGATAAATAAGTACAAAAGACCCCAGAAGGACAATGCATTGCATGTTCTTTAGATCACCAGAAATAATTGACTCTGTTTGGCACGCAGCACTGCTGCTGAAACTCCTCTAACATGGCATTGGGGAAATCCAGTGTGAAATGCACTTGCAGATCAAATGCAGCATTCAAGTGAATGGGATGACAGCAGAAGCATTCACACTGGAAAGGTGTGTGAAAGATGGATGTCACCTACACCACCCCGCTTTAACATATACATGAACGACTTGCTCTTAACTTGAGAGAAATGACCATCCCCAAGCCTGTTTCTGGGGGAGACAAAGATAAACAACGACCTAGACTTACTATTACCAACTCAAGACGGGTTGCAAAACAGTCTGGGAATCCCACCCGAAAGCTGTAGCTCCTGTTCCCTGAAGATGAAGAACAGACACCAAAGTCATGATATTCCAGAAGAGAGCCAGAAACAGCAGTAAACAATGAAACTCTAGAACTCACCGTCACTGTAAATGTATCAGGACGTTTTGGACTGGCCAGAAAAACCTCCAAGGTCAAGAAATGCGGCCATACTCAGCTGTAAAAACCAAATTGATTACTATAAACCCATATCTGACAACCCGGGTAACGCTATTCTACTGTGTTGTTAAACCAGCCCTTCTGTATGGAGTGAATTATGGGGACTGACCTGTAGACCAGGGGCCACGTACCTGTACATGAAATTCCACCATATATTCAGCCTACATGCTGGCAATCAAAAATTGCGACATACACAAAGCCAATAATGGTACTTATATTGCGAAAAATCCTTGAAACAAGGTATCCATTGAGAAAACCCTATATGTATCCGTGGAGAAGTGATGATCTTCTGAAGGAAGTTCCTGGAAGAAGTGTGAAAACGAATGAAAGAAAAGACTGGTGACGTCACGTGAAAGTAGAGGTGACACGCCCAGGAGAGATGCAAATGAAGTAAGAATATAGATCTTATAGAAGCTGATGACGAAGTGGTGAAGTTAGCAACATTTCGGGAGCAAAATGAAGATTGCACATGCGAAGAAGCACTGAAGAAAATGCAAAACCATTTTACAATTGTACAAACGCAGTAACTCAAGCAAGTAGACAAACTAGTCAGAAGGCTGGCTACGTAGTGAATAGATTGTGGCGATGCGCCAATGTATAGATATAGGAATTTACAGAGTCTGGATGTTCCGCAACGCACTTTAGCAAACTTGGACCCCGTGAATGGAAGTGTGGCGCAGCAGAATAGGATAGCTGGCAGCGAAGGAAGATTTGAGAAAGGCTTGCCTGGCCCAGTGTCAAGGGTTGGGGCCGCCATGACCCTTGTCATGCACTCAAGAAGATACAATAACGGGAGAAGCAAACTGAGTTCCTGTTTGAGGTGGAACAAACAGTCACTGAGGGTGCCAAGATTTCTTCATTTAATAGTATTTAATACAACAAAGAGCTCAAAACCATGGTCTCCAGTCACGTGGTCAGACGTAAATAAAATTCTGGCGAGCTACGAGACCAGAAGATAAGGCCATGCCACACTCCCTTTTATTCCCAGGAGCAGTGAGCCTCTGCAAGGCCGAGTTCAAAGGAGTTATTTGAATGGCAGACCACAGGAGTGATGATGGATGTTGGGCTAATTGGATGGGGAGGCATGACCAGGCCAAACCCCTGGCACCTAGGGTACCAGCTTACATGCCGCTAGCAAGTGGAATATTCCAGAAGGGTACCAGCATGCCAACCAATCATTGAGGGCCACATATTAAGGAGCCCTATAGCTTGAGAAACCAATAGTATGTTGAGTATTAGACTGACACAGACAATGACTTGCACTTGGGATGGGCTTAATCGTCCACCTGATCTTAGAGACCCAATCACGTCCCTGTACCCCATAGAAAGTATATGGAGATGTTCCCCATTGACCAAGCACAATCTCCCATAGGTTTTCTTATTTGCCACATAGTGTGACGTCACATATGATGAATATTTAGTATAAATGCACTTTTTTTAATGAAATATGTTGAGATAATTCTGTGCGGCGTCCGTTGATGTCCGTCGTACTCCCTGTTTTAAAGATTTGTTATTAAAACAGCAATGACTTGTCAAACTTCCTGAGTCCGTCTGATTATTGATGTATGAGTAGGATCTGCACCCCCATCCATCTCAGATACTGCTACCTCGTCCTAAAGGACCCAGTCCATGGGTTCAGACCCATTATAAACTTTCACCAAATGGGATAATTCAGCTGCTGAAAGCATGTGTTTATGATCCAGTAAAAATATACTGAAGCTCCATGGAAAGGTACGCAATGGTGGATGTAGAGCGCCTAGAAACTGCCCTTGGGTGGTAGTGGTGTGTGGTATGAATCAACAAAACATAACATAACATGTACAGAAGAACTAGGAGGATGTCCCCTAATGCTAGAGCTAAAACGAAGACCCACTACATCAACGAACCCCTTACAGGAAGGGATATCAGGACATATCATTCTAAGGCAAGCAATGAAACAGCTACACACTTAGGCAATAAGCCCTGAGTAGGGGGGGCATTCCCTTGTCAGGCAATGGCCTGGGCCCATACTTACAGGCCTGAGCACAGCTTGGGCGTTAACAAAGGCCCTGGGGCATTACTTGACACTGTAATGCCCCCCAGCAAAATGCTTATTGCTATTAGTACTCTGGCCCATAAGACCGGAGTACTAATACTGTTTTTTGTTTTCAATTTCGAGACCCTATCAGCTTTTTGCAACTGAAAAAAAGAAAAAGAATTGGCCACCACGTAACATGGAGAAGGTACTATAAATAGTCCCTTCTCTCTTTCCATGGCAGCCATATAAGAAAATAAAAAGAAAAATAAACAAAAAAAATGGCCACATTGGAAAGGGGGAGGGGACTACATATAGGTCCCCAATTCTTGTCCTATCCCCATGTGCCTGTCTATACATGGGCAGTACCCATGCTCACCAGGTTATTTCTCTTTGTTTAAGAACGAAAAACAACACTGCAGCCAGAGTAAGACCAAGAGAAAACATCACAACCGAGCAGTGCCCCACGCCATACCCCTTGCAGCAGTGAACAAGCAAAATGAGACTGAGCAAGTGAAAGCCACAGCAGATGGCCTATGCGGCCTCCCCGCGTGCCACACACCGCTCACCAGAACCAAGGCAAAAGGCATCAAAAACGCTGGAAGATCCCTATACCAAGCTCTAAAACTACACTTCGAAGCCCTCCCGAAGACTGTACTAGGGGTGGCCGGGCCCCCCATAACATGAACTTGGACACTGTACAACCCAAACCACCTTTGCTGTTCCGCAGTGACCCTGCACACAGAAAAGTAGCAGGGTATACCATGCTATGTAAAACATGTGTTGTATGTAGCACCTCCCAGGTGGTGAAGACAGGGCCTGATAACCAACCAGAGTACAGCAAGGGTTGAAAAGAGATCTCAGGAAGCAGGACGATGTGGGCTGTTCGGGTGAGGTCATAGAAGGAGGAAGTGGCAGGCCAAGAGATCATCAGGCAGAAGGACGGAGGAAAAAGGTTTGGAAGTGGATTGCGGAGCAGGCCAGGTATTGGCTGGTGAGATCAAGTGGTGCTGTGTAATGAGTGTGCATGTGCGACTAAGGAGTGAGATTACTGCATGGAGTGGAGAGAAGGAATGTGAAGTGGATGTGAGAGTGGGAGGGGTGTGACTCTGGGAAAAGGTGAGGAGGGAGCAGTAGTGTGGAGGAGTAGAAGTGTGAGGGAGGGAGTAATGGTGTGGAAGAGGGAGCAGTAGTGTGGAGGAGTAGAAGTGTGAAGGAGGGAGTAATGGTGTGGAAGAGGGAGCAGTAGTGTGGAGGAGTAGAAGTGTGAGGGAGGGAGTAATGTGTGGAAGAGGGAGCAGTAGTGTGAGGGAGGGAGTAATGGAGTGGAAGAAGGAGCAGTAGTGTGGAGGAGTAGAAGTGTGAAGGAGGGAGTAATGGAGTGGAAGAGGGAGCAGTAGTGTGGAGGAGTAGAAGTGTGAGGGAGGGAGTAATGGAGCGGAAGAGGGAGCAGTAGTGTGAAGGAGGGAGTAATGGTGTGGAAGAGGGAGCAGTAGTGTGGAGGAGTAGAAGTGTGAGCGAGGGAGTAATGGTGTGGAAGAGGGAGCAGTAGTGTGGAGGAGTAGAAGTGTGAAGGAGGGAGTAATGGTGTGGAAGAGGGAGCAGTAGTGTGGAGGAGTAGAAGTGTGAGGGAGGAGTAATGTGTGGAAGAGGGAGCAGTAGTGTGAGGGAGGGAGTAATGTGTGGAAGAGGGAGCAGTAGTGTGAAGGAGGGAGGAATGGTGTGGAAGAGGGAGCAGTAGTGTGAGGGAGGGAGTAATGTGTGGAAGAGGGAGCAGTAGTGTGAGGGAGGGAGTAATGTGTGGAAGAGGGAGCAGTAGTGTGAATGAGGGAGGAATGGTGTGGAAGAGGGAGCAGTAGTGTGAGGAAGGGAGTAATGTGTGGAAGAGGGAGCAGTAGTGTGAAGGAGGGAGTAATGGTGTGGAAGAGGGAGCAGTAGTGTGGAGGAGTAGAAGTGTGAAGGAGGGAGTAATGGAGTGGAAGAGGGAGCAGTAGTGTGAAGGAGGGAGTAATGGTGTGGAAGAGGGAGCAGTAGTGTGAAGGAGGGAGTAATGGTGGGGAAGAGGGAGCAGTAGTGTGAAGGAGTAGAAGTGTGAAGGAGGGAGTAATGGAGTGGAAGAAGGAGCAGTAGTGTGGAGGAGTAGAAGTGTGAGTAATAGTGTGGAAGAGGGAGCAGTAGTGTGGAGGAGTAGAAGTGTGAAGGAGGGAGTAATGGAGTGGAAGAGGGAGCAGTCGTGTGAAGGAGGGAGTAATGGTGTGGAAGAGGGAGCAGTAGTGTGAAGGAGGGAGTAATGGTGGGGAAGAGGGAGCAGTAGTGTGGAGGAGTAGAAGTGTGAAGGAGGGAGTAATGGAGTGGAAGAAGGAGCAGTAGTGTGGAGGAGTAGAAGTGTGAGGGAGGGACTAATGTGTGGAAGAGGGAGCAGTAGTGTGAAGGAGGGAGTAATGGTGTGGAAGAGGGAGCAGTAGTGTGGAGGAGTAGAAGTGTGAAGGAGGGAGTAATGGAGTGGAAGAGGGAGCAGTAGTGTGAAGGAGGGAGTAATGATGTGGAAGAGGGAGCAGTAGTATGAAGGAGGGAGTAATGGTGGGGAAGAGGGAGCAGTAGTGTGAAGGAGTAGAAGTGTGAAGGAGGGAGTAATGGAGTGGAAGAAGGAGCAGTAGTGTGGAGGAGTAGAAGTGTGAGGGAGGGAGTAATGTGTGGAAGAGGGAGCAGTAGTGTGAAGGAGGGAGTAATGGTGTGGAAGAGGGAGCAGTAGTGTGGAGGAGTAGAAGTGTGAAGGAGGGAGTAATGGAGTGGAAGAGGGAGCAGTAGTGTGAAGGAGGGAGTAATGGAGTGGAAGAGGGAGCAGTAGTGTGAAGGAGGGAGTAATGATGTGGAAGAGGGAGCAGTAGCGTGGAGTAGTAGAAGTGTGAAGGAGGGAATAATGGTGTGGAAGAGGGAGCAGTAATATGGAGGAGGGAGTAGTTGCAAAGGTTGTAGGCAAGGCATAGAAGGAGTGAAAGACATTGGAGGGACAGAGGAGAAAAATTCAGGGAGTGCAAGATGTGAATGTGGGTGGAGTTGGGAGTAGTAGAGTTAGGAGAGTAGTGGGCGTAGTGAGAGGAGAACATTAGGCAGAGCGAGGGAGAGGAGTGAGGGGCACGATAGGGAGAAGACCAACTTGGGGAAATTGTCTGAAAGGCACACCCTATATTCCCTTTTAGTGAAGTAACAACCTTGATAGTGCAGGCTCAGTGCAGGGAGTTCATATAGATTAGCTTGTCACATATAGCAAACTCGAAACCTAGACAGTAGGGAGAAACCTGCAGTACGTACTAACCTGGTGAGAAGGCACACTTGGGTTAGGAAGGACTAGTGCTTTTTGACGGATGTCCCTAGAGCCCTAAAACACCAGTCGATAACAACCCTTGAACTGTCTCTGGAACTTGGAGTATTCTTTGAGCCATCTGTGAAAACAGGCAGACAGGCATAAGCAGAGTTGGTTAAATGAATGTGACAATAGCAAAGCATGTGCTCTGGAGTGCATTAAAGGTGAGACCAAATTCCTCATCCAAGGCACCAAATATGAAAGCATCATGAGTCACAACTCTAGTGAGCTCACAACAAGAATGATAGACTTGCCTACCAAAAGGTGCAAATCCTGGTGCGTGAGAACTGTAAGACAGCAGAAAAAGCACCAAAATAGCCAGCAGCATGTTGCAATATAAGACATCCAAATCACAGCTATACCCTGCATGCTTGACTACATAGACAATACACAGCAAACACACACACGTTTATTTTATTGAATTGTGAGCTGGGGCACTCATCAGGTGTTCAATGCACAAGTACTCGCGACCGCTCTTAAGCACAGTTTACACTTTAGTGACTGTGCAGAGGGCAGTTGCTAGGTCTGGAAAAGATCCACGGCCAGGCTAATGTTGGGACTGCCGGGACTCAGGACTAGCTAGCCTTTTGGTTATAGCCCGTAAGCTTCTATCCGCGGCTACAACCAAAAGACCTGGGGCTATAGCCCCCTCAGCCCCTCCCTAGCAACACCTACTTATTAGGTTCCTCCCATAAAGTCTTGTGCCCTGGTTTTGGCACAGGACAACGTTTCCTGCTCCCGAGGTGGTGTTTGACACAGCCCTCACCACATAGGTATCATCCCCGGGGTATCGCCACGTCACATATGCCACCATTAGGCCCATATAACACAGCATCCTTATTTTGCAATGGCACGCTCTTGTCAAGTGCTTGCATATGAGGTCCGAGTGCTGACGCTTAGCTCCCCCTCATGGCACACAGCTGCTCCTCTTCCTTTAAGGATGCCTGTGATTGCAGTACACATAAGGAGATCTAGGGTTCTCGTGGCACACTATTTGCCTGATTCATGGAATTATTTGCGTGAAAAGCGCAGATTTGCGTGCCTTTTTTGCTCAAAAATCCCCATGCTTCAAACAGGGATTTTCGGTCCGAAAGGTGCGCAAATTTGCGTTTTTCACCCAAATAATTCCATGGATCAGCCTGTATATCCCTGCATATGCTCTGTGACAGGCAGCGCATGCATTGTGAGTTACGGTGCTCCGATAAACTTCTGTTGTGGACCCCTTTGTTAGCGTGGGTACGGAGCTGCGTGGGTCTCTGCTTTATGTACTGAAGGAAAGCACCTTAAATCACACAGTACTGGCAAACAATGTTAGTGGCGCAATCTCAATGTTCAAGCTGTCCATTAAGTGTGCAATACGAGTCACGCGCAATGGTGTCTATACCCACTGTGCCATAACAATCTCAGTGAGCAAGCACTGGAGTACTGGTACAGGGGGACGCAGGACCATTTGCATGCAGCCATCTTGTCACGGTTTATTACACGGCACACGCCAACTAGGGAACTCCTTCCCCTACAATGGATGTGGCGCACAATACAACTCTTTTTATTTGTAACATACTATGGATTCTTTTGAGTAGGCCTCCAACCCGTCTCGCACCCAACCTCCACAAATACCCTGTGTCACAATGGACTAGGGACTAGGCCGGTGTGTTTCAATAAGATATTTATGAATGTATTATTTAATGAAGTAGGAAAATAATCAAAATACAGCAGCCACCAATGTTGTGACAACGCAAAATGCAATGATCTTTACAGAACAATAAGGTTAAGATATCCTGTTACAGTTCACTCAGGTCTTTAATGGCAAAAGAGAAAAAGAACAATTTTTACAAAGTGATAGCACCATCGGTTTAGCACTCCCTCCTGCAACACTCAACCCCAAACATCAGCTAAACTTGATTCCTTTGAATAAAAGGCAGTGGCAAGGAGTAGGAATAAAGAGAGAAAATCGGATTTGGGTTAAAGCCCATGACCACAAAATGAGAAGTCAGCAAATAAAGGGAAACCCCGTTTTTGGAGCAAAAAGGAAGAATGGGATTTTGATTATTTCTCACAACTGCTAGGGGACAGAATAGAAGGAAATGTGTAGTGCTTACACTTGGGAGATAGGGAAAGTTTTAGAGAATACTAATCAGCAAACTAGGGGGAAAAATAGAAATAATGGGGCCGATTCATGGAACAAATGTGCGCCGAAAATCTTGGCGTAGGCTGGCGCAAGCGTGAAAAAGCAAGCGCATGCGCATGCGTGCGATTCATGGAATGGCCTGCGTGTGTTTACTCCGGGATGTGCTCCTAATCTGAGCGTGGCGCGCACGGGCGCAGACGTCACAGCAACATCCCGAACGCTGTGCGCCACGCGCACAGCGAAAGCGCACAACGTCGGCGCACACACCAAAAAGGAGATGGAACACAGGGCGGAACACGCGGAATGGGGAACAACGCATGAAAAAGAAGGCGTAACTGGGGAAGTACTGCAGGGAAAGACACGGAACGCCCACACGCACACGAACAACACGTATTCATGGAATAGAATACGGGAAACCCGCGCACGGTAAAAGACGCACACAGGTGTCAACACGTCCGCCACATGAAGGCAGGCAGAAGCGTCCTCGCGCGCTGTATAAAAGTGTGCACAAACAACAAACACGTATATACAGCTACGATGAATGCCCCATTTGTCGCAGCACTGATCGTGGGACACCGCAGGAGGAGGAGAATAGCCAGGCCCCGCATTTCTTTGCCCCGGACAAGCCTTTTTGGTATGCCTAACGACCAGGTCTATGGCAGGTATAGGTTTCCACCTCATATGATTCTAGACCTGGTCAGGGAGTGGGAAGATAACCTTACATCACCCACCCTGTGCTACCAAGCATTGAGCCCCTTGGAGAAGGTGCTCAATGTCCTGCATTTTTTCGCCACTGGATCATTTCAGCAGACAACTGCCGTAGTGGGGGTCGGGGGTCTCACAGGCCACACAGTCACGCTGCCTACAGCAGGTGCTGGCAATCATGACTGCGCGCCCCTCAGTCCGCAGGCACATATACATGCCCAGAACACCCGCAGAAAGGCAGGCCATGGTCCAGGACTTTTACAGGGTGGCACACTTCCCCAAAGTGCTTGGTGCCATAGATTGCACCCATGTGGCCCTACGTCCACCTAGGGCCACTGAGCACATCTATCGAAACTGCAAGCACTGGCATTCCATCAACGTGCAGGTTGTATGCGATGCTAAGGGAATCATCACCCCTGTCTATGCAAACTGCCCTGGGTCCACCCATGACAGTTTCATATACAGAATGCCCGCCCTGAGCCGGGCCCTGGAAGCTGGGCAGCATGGCGACACAAGGCTCATAGGTGAGTACAAATGCCTGTGCACATGCATGCATGTCACACACAGACAAATACACAAACCCAACTAATCACAACCATTATCACCTCCCCAGGGGACAGTGCCTACTCTCTGAGCAAACATGATGACGGCAATCCGGAACCCCACCACACCACCCCAGGTAAGTTACAACGCTGCCCATATTGCAACCAGGGGCATAGTGGAGTGCACATTCGGAGTGCTCAAGTCACGCTTCCGCTCCCTTGACCGCTCTGGCGGACAGCTACTATATGCACCCCAAGTAGTGTGCAGGATCATTGTGGCAGAATGTGTCCTGCACAATGTTGCAACACGGCGGGAGGTACCGGTGGACATGGTGGTGCCCCCACATCCCCAACCACATGCACAGGTGCTACCCATTGGAGGGGAAAGGGCACATGGCGAGGAAGCCTGGACCCAGATTGTGGCCACATTTTTCACCTAAACTCCCACCCCTGCGGAATGCACACAGGCCTGGCACATACCACGTGACAATCAATGATGAGAAAGAGACAGTCAACTGTCACAACCTTACCACCCTGAGAATGTTGCCACAGAAGTGCTACATTGTGTGCATCTCTAGCTACTTAAACATAACCAATCCTGTGTGACCAAAAGGAACACATGCAAGATGTGTATCACAACACCCCCTGCAAAACAGGCCATGACAATCACTGGTATGTCACCCAAACCCTCCCAACCCACATCACCCTTGTCTGCCACACCATGACATGGCATGCAACAGCAAAAGCCCAACACATGGCCAATTACATACGAAGAGACAATCATGCCTGACATGGAATCAGATGAAATGACTGACCCATAACCTCCCACACATACAAAGTCATACACAATTGCTTGCCACCAGTGGTAGCATCATCAAAAGACTGAATGCCTGTTCACATGCACATTGGCCAAGCCAAATTCGCTACTTCCTAACCCGTGTGCTGTGTGTGTCTCCTGCAACATGCTGCTCAGCACACAGCACAGTGAGCAGCCATTGTGTTGGGGTTACACCTTGAGCATCACATAAAAAGGGCAAATCAAAAAGATTACCTATTGACGCATGTACACGATCCCCAAATGGTAACTGATCATGCGCTGCAGGTACACAGCGTGCCAGAGAAGGCAATCTGTGTGCACCTGTGGGCATGGAAGGGTGGTTGTACATGTGGTGGAGCATTGTGTAACTGTGTGTGTGATAGTAGGGACATGCACTCAAAATATGCATGTGAAATCAAGTGACCCTCAGTGTCCTGTACACATCACATGCGAACATTGCCCATGTGTACACCCCAGCATGTCAAACCACAACAATCCCCTGACGCCTGAAAAGTAAACACAACACAGGAACAGCCATTGACCAGCAGAACACATCATGTACATAGTACCCCACAATGACAATGCCAGAGAGTGCCCAAACACTGTAGCCCAAGCTTACTGTCCAACAACAAAATGCCCTCCCTCATTTACACATCACCATGACCTTCTGAAGAACTGTGTCTGGGGTATGTAGCCTTCTTCCTTCTAGTGTACCTGGCTACAGGGTCCCCCTACCCCTTGGTCTCCATGTTCCACCTTGCGTGTAAATAGGGTCTAGCCCCCTCAGGGGCCACCTTGACTGGTAGAAATACCAAATCACAGAGAACTCCTAGGAGCCAAATCCCCAAACCAGGAAAAAAGGCTGTAGCCACCAAAAAGCCCAGGAAAGTCTGCAGTAGATGACTTGAAGTTGCACAAAATGTCCAAGCACATGTCCAAGCAGAATGATAGAACAACCAAGGTAGCACAGTTCAACAATGGTCCAACAGGATGGGTACCAATTTCAGTACACAATATACAATGAGGATGCAACAACTGAAGGGTAGTGTCACAGCTCCGGTCTCCAGGCGCAGGATTGGCACGAACCAACCACCCCCTCCGTGGTCTGGGTGCCTGCAAGGTAAAACTTACACAGGCCTCTGAGACCCCAGCGGGGAAAGAGGGTCAGGGATCCTGTTAAACGGGATATCATATCGTGCCTCCTTTATTGTATATATTGGCCTAAGACCAGTCGCTCTGCGAAGAAATCCGCGTTGCAAAGTTCCGATCTTAGATCGAGTTAGCCGCCATTTTAGGTTCATCCGCCATTTTGATTCTCACTCCAAAGTCACTCTGTGTTCTAAAATGGTGGACAGTGTTCTTCTGTTTGTAACTTGGCCGTCCTGACCTCTACATGTAAGTTAATGTCTAAACTGCCTGCAGGCGAAATGTTAGGGTCATGTACCGAGACCTTGTCCTTCGTTGACCTGTAGATTGAGGATTTCCTGTGCCAACGAAACTGATCCGCGAGCATATATTAAGTACAATGTTGTTTAAATACTGAATGTGAACACGTGTTGAACTGCATTGTATAAAACATGTACAAAGGCTTAATGTTAGATCCAAAGGTACACTGTTGCCATTGTGACTTATTAGTGTATAAACTAGGAATAATCCATATGCGTATAAGTGAATAAATGAGAAGTGAACGTGGCACAAACCCCTAGTCCGAGGAATGATTAACCTGTAGATGGGCTGGACATCATGTTAGAAATTGTATAAAAAGAGTGAGTGTTCTGATGTACAGTCCCACTCACTCCTCACACCGAAAGGGCTGGTATTCGCTGGGATGTACTGAGGTCCAGATAGCTATCTGATACTTTGTTCCTTTGAAAACTGTTCAGTTATAGAATAAAGATCTGTGTATCTTTGTAAACCTGTGTTTGGTGTATTTCCTTTTGGGGTACTCAGCCTTGATATTCTCTTTTTGCTTTTACAATCCGTTGTTTGGATAGGCATTGGTATTCAGGATAACCGGAAAGAGGGGCAGTAGAGGGGAGTTGGATGGTCAAGGGAAAGTATGCAAAATACAAAATACAACTATTGACAATAACACATACTCAATCAGAGAAGACATGGTCTACATGCAGATTGTCAAAAAGGGACAAATGCAAGCCAAAGAGAGACTTATCTCAGGGGTGAGTGCTGGCCTCCTGGTGTGCACTCTCAGGTCCGGTAACAGGAGCTGTTCAATGCTGCAAAGACACCATTTCAGCCCGGCGTGCCCTGTCTGAGGCCGCCATGCCCAGCCTGAGCGAGCAGGCTGTGGACTGTGCCGCCCGCTGCTGGAGATCCACCTGCCTAGCAGGGGGGAGCACGGATTGGGCCACACGTTTCATGCTCTCAGCGATTTTATCAATTGCTGTCCCCTGGTGTTCGTAATTGGCAACCATGGGTTGCTCCCACTCAGTGTACCCCAGTGGCACGTGGCCACCGCGTTGCTGGGCTTGACACATGCAGGGCCCAAGGAGCCGCCGTCCTTGTTGGGTTGGCACGGTCCGCGGCTGCAGGACTACATTCCTCCATTGACGTGATGCCCCAGGCACATCAGCAACAGGTGTGGAGCATGACCCTGCTTCCTGATCCACCACAGGCAGAGGTCCCACCACCATCTGGCCCCTCAGTGCAGGCCTTGCAGACAGAGGAGCGTCCACATCAGAATCACTCATCGG
The DNA here is from genome assembly GCF_040938575.1 of Ambystoma mexicanum. NCBI lineage: Eukaryota > Metazoa > Chordata > Amphibia > Caudata > Ambystomatidae > Ambystoma > Ambystoma mexicanum. The sequence continues at coordinate 1,430,309,052 of NC_090924.1, read as the reverse complement.
TGACGAATGGACCCAACGCACATCCAACTCGACATTGTCGTCAGGGTGATCATCCGGGCTAGACTCATTGCCAGCCCTAGACACGATGGTCTGTAACACAAGTGGGTTCTCGTGGTCTACGACCCCCACTTGTGCTGGGTTGCTGGTGTGATAGCAACCCTGTGCTTGGCATGACAACACCATCCTATGGCTCCATTGCGCCATCATCTGAAAAGTGGAGAAAAAGAAACATGAGTACACATGTCAGAAGCACATAACCCACACACACATAGACATCACATTGACAGCCAACACATGAAGCAGACATGTCACACACAAAAGGGAACCTGGCATGCATCCAGTGGCCTTGATATGCAAACACATCCCAAAACCAGAAATGGATGTATCTAAATAGCAAAGCCTACACAAGTACAAAATGCAGTATATGAACTCCATCAGACACCACCTGTGTCAGGCACTTGTCACAGGCAGAAAAGACAGATGGCAACAAAGAGATGAAACATACAATAAGCATGTCTGAACTGCGAATTGACCACTGCTGCAAGTGAATCCAAACACACAATGACACACGTAACATGCATGTAGACATGCATCACTAAAGCATCATCAGCAATATAGCTCCATCCATCTGCAGCTCTGCCCGTACCGGGTGGCATGGGCCATGGAGATATAGTGAATGTCCCAAGCAAAGCAAGGGCCTGCAACCAGGCATGAGGGACCATAACGGCCAGTATGGTCCGAGCTGCAGGACATGAGGCCTCCACAACACCCCTCAGGGCCTGATTGAGCACTTTGGGCTGTGAATGTGCCCTATTCCATCATTCCTTGTGTAGAATCTCCACGGCCGGGCCCCACCATATTAGCTAAGAGGGCCTGGACGTACACATACTGCACAACACTGCACCTTCAGGATCATGCCAGTTAAACATAATGTGCGCAATGCAGAAATCTCACCAAGATTAACATCAATCAACTACATATCAGTCAGTCAACAAAATAGCTGCAGAAAACACATGTGTAAATGAACACTTTCACAAAAAAATAAGTGAGTAGTGGCAATGTTGCACTACACAACATTGAAGCTGCTTGCATATGTACATGTGAAAGCGTTCAAAAACACCCCTTTCCCTGTACACCTGTATTGTGAACATGAGCAGCATCCAATACAGCAAAGCAAGCAGCTACAACGCTGCTTGCTTTGATGTATGTGAAAGTGTACACATACACACGTGAAGGCAGCTACACAGTCATTACAACCCAATTGGCAGACTAAATTCAATCTGCGCCCTATGCCAGTTGGTAAAGACCGCAGATTGACCAATCAACTTTGCTAAACAACCACTAGGGAGTTTCAATACTGAGTAAATGTGTCACAGGATGCCCGTGGCATTCAAGACAGAGAAGGGATGAAAATCTGACCATACATGCCAGGTGACATTGACATTGTAGCAGTGAGTAGGCATATAGAACAGTGTTACACGGCACAGAAGTGGGTTGATGCAGTGCAGAACATGTGTACGTTACCCACTATCTACATGAATTAGTACATCATGATGTCTATCAATAAACATGAAGGCAGTCTAAGGGTAAGTTCAGGCATCACGTGCAATGTGCATGCAATGGGTTGCATGCCTACAAGAAAACCCCCCGCCCCCCAAGTGAAAATTCAGGGAGCCATTGCATGGCAGTGAAAGGGTGACCAGAGACCTGTGTATTGGCAGACAGTGTTGACTAGCGTCAATTGCATCATCTGAGTCAACTGACAACACAGCATATGATAATGGGATAGTAAGCAGGACCCATGATGAACCCTCAGTAGTACATCCATGTGTGCAGAAGCCACTACACCAGTTGAACAGAGTCATGAGGCCTGAAAAAGGGGGAGGCCTGTGCCCCACACAGACTGTGAGACCCTAAACATGTGCGTGATGCAGGACTGATCCAGAGTTGGCATGGAATGTATGATCAAATGCCATGAGATGTAGGTCATCCTGGACACGTACTACAATGATCATCCAGGCAAGGACACATAGGGGCATGCATGGAATACACATGGAGCATGAATGGGCACTCATGTCCCTGCGGAGCATCTGCCATCTGCACAGTCCAAGTGAAACCCCCTGCATCAAGGACAAAGGATGTACCCCACTGCATGTGTCTGGCAGGTTGGCTGGTGGAAGTTAGCGTGTACACAGGAGCCTTGAACAGGCCATTGCAGTTGTCCAACATGATACACACCAGTTCCATGGTGAAATTGGGGAGCAGTGGATGGAGGGGCAAGGGAGTAGGCCTACCTGGAGTTGCCGCATGCAGGCAGAAGACACATGCACGTAAGTCATCAACATAGTCCCAGTGCTGAGAGGAAAGACACCCCAGGCTACATGCAGAAGGACCAGTGAGCAGGAACACGGACCGGAGGGGCAGCCGGGTGACTAGCATGTGCGTAGGGTGCAAGTGTGGTGATGAGGACAGTCCCCGTCTCCTCTATATGTCAGGAATTCTGCACAGCAGCCACGCATCAGTGAAGCATTGCATGACTCGCATATGAGAACCATGTACACATGACATGTAGTGCCAGTCAAGCACAACACTTCACACAGGCAAAACACACATGGTCTGGACAAACACACGACAACACTCACTGGACGGGGCATCAAAGTCCAGCATCTCTCCCACTCCTTCGACCGATCCTGCCGGTATGAACTCCGCAATGACTGACTCATGAAAAGTGAGGTCTTCCTCCTGAGCTGGGGACCCACCGCCAGTCAACCCAGTCACGGCATAATTGGAGGCACGCTTTGCCTTAGCACTGCATTGGAGGTCATCCCAACGCTTTTTGCACTCTTGAGCTGTGCGCACCTCATGTCCGAATGCACTCACACAATCCGCAACGTGCTTCCAGTGGGACATACAATGGGCAGCCGTAGTATGACAATTCGGCCCCACTAGCATATCACGGTTGTGATCCCGCACGTAGTCCACAAGGAGGTCCAGTTTCTGCACGCAGAAAGGCTTCTTCCTCGACGTGCCGGAGGCCGGAGCTGTGTCTGGGGTCCCAGCCTCCTTGGATATTGGTCCTGACCCTGACTGGCAAATGCCGCCCTGATCAGTATGGGCAGTGGCGCTGGTGGATTGAACCAAGGGAGTGGCAGGTGGAACAAGGACGGAAGCCCTATCTTGCGTCGGTGGCTGCTGGGTGCCCCTGACTTGACCCTGTGCAGCAACATCTGCTGTGCTAAGGTCACTGACCGGGACTGTCCTGGATGGTAGACTCACAGCAGGGTGGTGTCGGCTGCATCTGCCCATGCACTTGCCAACAACCCGCTGCTCGGGACAGCAGATGACATTACTGGCCCAGGGACATGTGCCTCGGTCAGGGCAGCCCTGCGGGCACTTACCCTGTGCATCCTGAACTCCTGGAAATCATCCAGGGACTCTTCCGGTGCCAACACAGCATGCGCTGGCCCACCCTGAGCCTGGGTGGTGGTGTCCACAGCTGCACCTGCAACTACCACTACCCTTGAGCCCGTGGCAGTCGATGAAACGAACTGCCGGATCACATGGGCGCCAGTGCCAGATGCAAGAGCTGCATCTCCCATAACCACAGGGGGTGGTGGAATGACAGCACCAACATGTGGCACAACAGTGTGCCAAACTTGTGCACCCCTGCCTCTTCCCCCTCTGCGGCCACCCTGGACACCCTGGAGTCCCCCTACTCCCTGGTCATCCCGGCCATGTGCCTGACAATGCCCACCATGTGGAGTAGGCCCAGCTGAGGCGCCCCTCACCTTTCGTGGCCTCCCAGCTATGGCACAGATAGAGTAGTGCCGACACAGATGGAGTAGTGCCAATGGGAGGTGTACACGACAATTGTCCTGGGCAATTGGGGTCAAGGGGGTGGGATACAATATGTTAACGGCAGCCCTGTGCACCTGCAAGGCTGTATATGACCCCGGTGATAAAATGATGGGTCACGCAATGCTCAGGCACCCCAAAACTGCAGTAAAACCGTGCATGCAACCCGTGGTAGCCCACGAGTGTGGAATTGACCTCCCGCAGTACGTGGTGGCACCCAGGGACACGAAAAACACATACGCATGGGACAGGAAGGCTACTATGACCTGGAAAACAGGTACGCGATACACAGAGGCAACCGCAGTGGGAAAAATAGCGTGCATGACTCACCGTCAGACTAGCGTGATAATGTAAAACACTCTCCCCCTCTCCCCTGGTAAAATTACTGAAACTGCACTGAATCTGCAACTGGGCCACTCACCGTTCTCGGTCCTTGGCCCAGCCACTCTCCCCTGCACTGCCTCCCTGGCAACCTCTGCACTTTCGGGACTGTGTCTGTATCCCTACAGCCCCCCTTCCCAGCACTTGTCCGCACTTACCTCGCACTTGCCACCAGCTGGCCCTTGTAATTTATCCTGTATGCTATAACCCTGTACTGCACTTTTCCCTCTAGCTTTCCCCCCCTGCACTTTTCCCTTCCCCTCTACCCTTGCACTTGCACAATCTGAATGACACCTGGCCTGGTAGGATCGTTGTCTGTCTCCCCGTGTTCCCCCCCCGCCTCGTAGCGGCTTGAAACACTTGTGTATAGGCGCGTTACAAATGCCATATCATATCATATCATATCATATGCACGTCAGCCATCTGCAGGTGTCCAGTTGCTGTAACCACCCCTGCTGGAACAAAAGACTCCTGACTGGAGTTCCATCACTCCACAGCCCAGCACCAGGACCCAGTTGCCCAGCCACACCTGCCTCTGGGGTTGCCATGTTGGGGCAAACACCATCGGAAACCACTGGCAGCTCCCAGCCAGAGAGGCTGAGGGCTACCAGCTTCAGTGCCGCAGAAGTTGGTATCCTGGTGGAGCAAGTCATGGTGCATTATGATGCCCTCTTCGGAAGTTCACGTGCCGACAATGAAGGATGGAAGAGGATCTGGGAGGACATCGTGGCTGCCATCAACGTGGAGGGGGTGGCAGCCCGCGACATGCAACACGTCCAGAAGCGCTGGGAGGACTTCAGGTTTCAGGTCCAGGACCCTCAGCAAGGCCCGGTGCCTTTGAAGGCAGCGCATGCAGAGGGGTGCCGGGTCCGCCTTACCAACATCCAGATGAGGGTCCTGGTACGCATACACCCAGCGCTCCACCTCCAGGTCCTTGAGAGGCAGACCCATCCGAAATCGAGCGGTAAGTGTCCATGCGTACTGATAGGATGCAGTGCATGTTGAGGTGTTCCAGGAGTGTGCAGGTTGGACATATGTCTTGAAAGGCCCATGTATGAATGTGTATGTACAGGGACATGAGCCTGCTGCATGTGAGTCCAGTCATGTGTGAGGCATATCAATGGTGTATGTGTTCAAATGCATGATGCCCAAATGAATGTGTGAGTGCACACATGTTTACATTTCTGTGTATGTACTGTGGCATGTTTGTGGTGTGACAGATGGATGCTGGTTCCACCTTCATGTATGTGCACAATGTACATGTGCGTGTGTGTGTATTTGACATGTGTGCCACTGTGATACACCATGGATGCATGTGACACCGACATGTAGGAGGCTGATTGGCAGATGTGACATGGATGCCGAGGATTTCACTGCGAAAGGTGGTGGAGATGTACAGATGCATGTATGTCTGGTGGCATGTGTGCATGTGTTTGGCACTCCCCGTGTTGCATGTGACATCAGGCTAACCTTCGGATGCTCATGCTGTTGTATGTGTATGGATGGTGCTGCCTGTTGCGACATTCCTGTTGATTTGTGCATGTGTGTGGGTTCAAATGAAATGTGTGTTGGGGAGTGTGATGCCATGTGTGAAGTTTGACACTGCCGCTCATGTGCAACTGTCATGTGTGTATCAGACCATTGTACAGTGCCCTGATGCCTGTGTTCTGTCTCTCCCTGTCTGCAGCATCAACTGATGAAGAGGTTGGAGACGGTGCTGTGGAGCACAGAGGCAGGGATCCCACCGCCAGCCGGAGAGGCAAGGCCCAGCTGCCCTCCTATGTTGTCATCTCGTCGGGGAGTGAGGATTCTGGTGCAGTGTCTGTGGCCGCAGCTGCCGAGGGTGGGTCCAAGAGGCAGAGGTTGGAGGTGGACTCCTCGGCTGCAGAAGGGGAAGCTGAGACCCCACAGAGGCCTATGGAGGAAGATGCCACGGAGTCATCCAGGTTGGCGGGAGGTTTGGTTGAGGAGGAGGCTGTGGAAGGCCCGTGCACGGGATCTGGAGGGGGGATTCCACTGGTGCAAGTGGTGCAGTCCAGGGGCAGGGACAGGAGGCAGCATGGGCGGCCGCGGAGGTGCCTGTGGGTAATCCTGTCCCCGATCCTGGGACTGCATCATCCGGCACCAGCAGGGATGCCTTCATCCAGACCTGTTTTCAGGGAGGGGATGCGCACACAACAACTGACCTTCCTCTCCCTGCGGACGTGGCAATCCGGGACCGTGTTGAGCCTGTCCTGGCTGGGGTGGCGTTGCGTCAAAGTGGCATTCGGGATGACATTCAGGGTTCTGGTGAGGACACTGCACGTTATTCCGGATGCCTCATTGACCGCGTCAACCAACTAGGACGGGTCACCAGTGCTGGGTTCCTCCGTGTGCTGGACCTTCTACCGACCCCCTCCTCAACTGAACCCCCTATGCGCCAGTCGTCCTCCGTGCCATCTTCCTGCCCAAGTATCACCTCGGTACTCTGTGGAGCTGCCCCTGACCCAGAGGCCAGGCTGGTGGAGGACACATCCCTGCCACAGTCGGTAGTCAGAGGTCCAGCAGGGGTGGCCACCACAACAACTGGACCCCAGCAGGAGGAGGACGTGCAGCCATCAACAGGCATCTCTACCAACAGATCTCAGGGACTGCGATGGGGGCAACCTTTGCCCCCAGCCTCGCCAATCTATATGTTGATTCATTCGAACGCCAACACATTTACCCAGAGACTAATCCGTATCTCGCACACCTAATTGTATGGCGGCGATATATCGATGACATTTTCGTGATATTCCGAGGCTTAGAACACGAGATAGAGGCCTTCCACATCTGGCTCAATTCCCTCAATCCACACCTCAAGTTTACTATGGAGAGACATAGATCCAACACCCACTTCCTCGATCTTGCCATCTCAGCAGTTAGCGGGAACCTTCACTCGAGCGTCTACAAGAAAACTACAGACAGAAACTCCTTGCTCTGTTACTCAAGCTACCACCCCAAGGCACTCAGAGATAATATCCCCTTTGGACAGTTCTTACGTTATCGGAGGCTGTGTACACAGACTCTGGACTACACCAGACAATCCAAACAACTGAAAATACAACTGGCCGAGAGAGGTTACCCTAGGAGGATTATTAAGGAAACCTGTAAAAGAGCTAGGAACATTCCACGTTCCATTACCTTACAACAACACACTAAACCACGTGAGTCTAACACTTTCACAGCAGTATTTAGTTTCTCACCTCTGCTCAATAAAATTAAACGGGAAGTTAAAAGACTTTGGCCTATTCTAAACACAGGCGCCTCTACCATCCCTGTCACACGGTTTGCCCTCAAGAGACGTTGCAACGTGAGAGATAAGGTCGTTAAAACCCTCATACCCGGTCCTCCCAGGGATGAGCCCAAGCAGGGGACCCTTTGGAATACCCCATCCATCAAGGGACATGCGCCCTGTGGCAATTGCTCCATGTGCGCTCAGACCTCCAGAACCACGCAGATAGAAATTGGTTGGAAAACACCATGGACACAGAACACATTCACCAATTGCAACACCAAGGGCGTCATCTATATGATCACTTGCCCGTGCAACCTGAGGTACATTGGAATGACCATTAGGCCAGTTCGAACCCGCATGACCGAACACAAATCATGCATAAGAACGAACAAACTCACTGCACCCCTGGTGACCCATTTTACATCTAAAGGACATGCTGCGGACCAGTTCAAATGGACTATCATTGAAAAAGTCACACCGCCTCGCAGAGGCGGCAACTACCACAATATGCTTTTCAAAAGAGAACAGATGTGGATTTATAGGCTCAATACCTATTCAGAAGGTTTGAATGAACAAATCCAGTGGCACGAACTAGCAGTGTTGTCCTGAATCACCAATCCTACTCACAGCATTAGTGCTCCTTTGTCTCTACTTTTGCTCTTCCAAGTACTTTGACTCCTCTGGACATACCATCCTTCCCATGAGGTTTACCCTCCTCATGCTGCCCACGGTTCATGAGGACCCTTGACCCTCCCATCTGGTCATGATCACATGTGCCCCTGGTCTCCTTTTCCCCATTCCCAAAAAACACCCCCCCCCCCGCTTGTTTTCGAGTCCCCCTGGTGTCATTTGTTGCCCACCCCTTTCCTTCCTTTCCCCCTTTCCCTCCCCTTCCACTCTCTTTTTTCTTTCCCCCCCTCCCATTTTTCCCCTTCTTTTTCCCCCCTTTCTTCTTCCCCCCTTCCCTTCACTCCTTTCCTAGTTATCGAGTCTCCTCCACATTAGTCAATCGTAACTGAAGCGCGCTCTGCCACTCTTTCGAGAGGCGCTTGGGCTTCCTCCGCTGGCTCCGAACGCTCGAGGTGTTTCCTTGGAGCCAGCCGCGTCACGCCGCCGTCGCCGAAGCCAGCGCGAGCGCGTTGCTCGTTTCTTTTTATAGGCGATGGGCCTTTCTCCGCTACAAACCGCCAGTCTCGAGCTGTACCAGCTCGATACAGCACACGGACTTCACGGAGCCCAGCAGCTGCCCCTCAACAGGTACGGCTCACTTCCAGACACCTTGGCTCTATTCCCAAACTTACAAAGCCATGTGTTTTTGAGCCATTTTTATCCACATTCTGTGGTCTTTTTGTTTCCTTCAGGCACATTATCTCCTGATTGTGCAGGTATTTGATTCTCCCTCACCAGCACGATGCTGTAAGCAACACAGTGTCATCCCTCGCCTCCCAGAAAGGACATTGGCCCAGAGACTTTGGCTAAGAGGTAGGTTCAGCCCCCTCCACTCTACTTGCACCCATTTGGGATGTCACCCCCTATTGTGGACCACACAGAGGCTCACTGCCTTCCTGCCCTGCAGTGCACTACTTCTCACACCAGCATACTCGTTGCCCCCCACCACCCAGGCGGCAGCTCACCAGTCACCTGTAGAGACTCGCTCTATCACGGCCCCCCGCCCTCCCCCCTGTTTCCGATTTCCCTCACTCCTGGCGTTGAGACCCTTCACAGGTGTCCAGGCACCCCCACTTTTCCTGCAAACTCTGACCGTTGCAGTTTTTTGCTCCGACATGCTTTACTCAACGCATGACAAGCACCACCTGTATGTTTGCACACCATTGGTGCTTCCTTTTCATTGTCTGATTGCCCCTCCCTCTCTCCCCCTCCCTTCTGTCTCCCTACAGGAGACACCAGCATCTCTCCCTTTGTTCAGCATCTATCTGAATATTTGGCAAACTCGTTTGCATTTCAAGTCACGGTCCTGAAGAAGATGGCTTGAATCTCCCACGCCATCGAAACCGGTCGACCCCTTTCGGTCATGAGGGCTCTCATGACCTACCTGTAATCTCTCTCACACCAACTAAAGAGACTGTATTTTCTAAAAATTGCTTACTGTAGCACACTCAACTTCACAGAGTGAGCTACACCTTTTTATAAGAGCCACCTTTTAGCCCTGCAGCCCTTTGGCTGTGTTTGTTTTACTGCACCCTCCGGTGGTTTCTCCAGCAGTACTGTTTTACATTCCAACCATAGTGACCTACGGGAACCATTAAAGTTGTACATTCTGGATGGAATATAAGCAGTTGACCTGTTTCGCAGGTTGTATCCCTGCATTAGACTTAGCAGCCTCAAGATCTAATCTACAGTTTTGTTGCACGCTGCCCAACCTGCTGGAGTCTACCACCTTTTAGATGTCCCTGTTGGACTACTCGTGTCTGTCTTCAGACACCGCCACCAGTATAGAAGGTTGAGGGACAGCACTCTCCTCTATATCTTTTTAGTAGGCGATACATCACGCGTAACCCAGGGATAGGCACCCCCGCCAGGGTCAGGGTGTTCTTCCTTAGGGTAAGGTACGCCGAGCCAGGTGGCCCTCCTTCTTCATGTTTTTCAGTGTGAGCACTTTAACTTACCTATTTGTTTTGCATACTTCAGATGCACCTTGAATACCTTCTTTCCTATAAAACCGTTGTTTTTGTGCTACCATATGTTATTTTGTTAACGGTTAAAAGGACGAACACGGTTGTACCGTGCACTCTAGCTTCATAAGCTCTCCCTGTTGTTTCTGGGCTCGGGGCCATCAACATCAGAGGGGCAGGCATTGGCCAGAGGGCAGGAGGACCCTGGATTGGGAGTGTCTTCCGTGTGGCAGCGGTTGGGTCAGCAAATAGATGCGGAGAAGCGGCGAGCGGAAGAGGCATGACTCACTATGGTCAGGGTGGAGAACTCAATGTGCAGGGCATTGAGCCGGGCTGAGTGCCTCGAGGCAACTCGCAGGGAGTTGGAGGAGGCCATGGCTGCATCCCTGCAAGACCTCGGGGCCAGAGAACAGGCCCGCCTCCAGGACGTTGAACAGGTTCGATCATGCCCTGGCCCGGAACATCAACAAGTGAGCCGTTGGACTTGCCCGCCGCTTTTGCAAATAGTTCTTTAAGTGTAAGTTTCCTTTCTATTTTTTTTCCTTTGTGGCGCATGGGCTATGCCCCGTCTTTTTTTATATAGTTATTTATTGGGTAGGATTTAGGTTAGGTTTGCTTTGGATTGTTGGGCTCATGGACCCTTGGATGTTCATTTGTAAATAGTTTTGGACCTGGATTTCTTTTTTTTGGACCCATGGTGGAATACTTTTCGTTTTTGGAACTCGGATTTTTGTTTGATGGACGGACTCATTGGAGCCATTTTACTTTGGATTTTATTGGTTTCAGCATTCATTTTTTATTTCCTTTTTTGTACTTCCGGACTTGGTTTTTTTTTATTTTATTATTGTCTGCTTTTGTTTTATTCATTTGGTTTATTCTTCAATACACTTTTTTTCTATACTTTACTTGTGTGCTCATCTCTCATTTGTTTTGTGCATGTCACAATGTGGTTTTTCACAGTCATGTGTCGCCATTGTGTGGGTCTGAGGGACATGTATTCATGGGCATGCTGGTTATTTATTTTCTGTCATGACGTTGGGAATTCAATGTGGAGTGGATGGAATGCTTGGTTGGGTGTTTGGACTTGGGTGGCGTGTGGTGGGATTTGGGTGGTCATAGGGCCATGGGTCTGGAGTGTGATGACATGTTGTTTGGGGGACATGAGTCGGGGCCTGCTGGCAGGTGCCGTCACTGGTGGGTGGGTGGGGGACATGAGTCGGGGCCTGCTGGCAGGTGCCCGTCAATGGTGGGTGGGTGGGGGACATGAGTCGGGGCCTGCTGGCAGGTGCCCGTCAATGGTGGGTGGATGGAGGACATGAGTCAGGGCCTGCTGGCAGTTGCCCGTCACTGGTGAGTGGGTGGGGGACATGATTCGGGGCCTGCTGGCAGATGCCCGTCATTGGTGGGTGGGTGATCGGCTGGGGGACATGAGTCGGGGCCTGCTGACAGGCGCCCGTCACTGGTGGGTGTGTGGGGAACATGAGTCGGGGCCTGCTGGCAGGTGCCCGTCACTGCTGGGGGGTGGGAGTGCAGGGGGACATGAGTGCGGCCTGCTGGCAGGTGCCCCTTACTGCTGGGGAGTGGGGGTGCAGGGGGACATGAGTGGGACATGAGTCGGGGCCTGCTGCCAGGTGCCTGTCATTGGGTGGGGTTCATGAGTCGGGGCCTGCTGGCAGGTGCCCGTCAATGGTGGGTCGGTGGGTGTGCAGGGGGACATGAATCGGGGCCTGCTGGCAGGTGCCCATCAAGGGTGCGTGGGGTACATGTGTTGGGGCTCACAAGTGCATGGTGCCATTTGGGCTGCCTGCGGGGCATGGTCAGGTGTCAATGGTGGGTGGGTGGGGGACATGAGTCGGGGCCTGCTGGCAGGTGCCCGTCAATGGTGGGTGGATGGAGGACATGAGTCGGGGCCTGCTGGCAGGTGCCCGTCACTGGTGAGTGGGTGGGGGACATGATTCGGGGCCGGCTGGCAGATGCCCGTCATTGGTGGGTGGGTGATCGGCTGGGGGACATGAGTCGACATTGAAGAAATTAAACTTGGAAAACAATGTCCAATGAGAGAAATAAAAAAAGAGAAAACGTAGATGCAATGAAGGAAAAATCAAATATGTCATGTTGGATTAAAAAGTGGTCCATTTAGAAAAACATAATCCAAATTAAAGAAAACCATTGATCCATGGGAACATTTAAAATAAACTATGTACAAGTCTGCAACTATATACAATGGAAGTCCAAATGGTCCATGATCCACAAACAAAAGGAAACCTAAAAAAGTCCAATGAATAATGAACTATGTACACGAAGTGGAGCAATTTCCATGAACTCCAAAATAAAAGTTAAAACAAAGGAAACCAAACACTAATGAACTATGTACAATGGCTCCCTTGTTGATGTTTGTGGCCAGGCCATCATCGAACTCCACGTCGAAGTCCCGGAGTCAGGCCTCTTCCCTGGCCTCGAGGTCCCGCAGGGATGCAGTCATGGCCTGTTCCAACTCCCTGCGAGTTGCCTCAAGGCACTCAGCCAGCCTCAATGCCCTGCGCATGAAGTTCTCCGCCCTGACCATAGTGAGCGGTGCCTCCTCTGCCGGCCACCGCTCTGCATCTATCCGCTGGCCCAACCGCTGCCACACGGAAGACACTCCCAATCCAGGGTCCTCCTGCCCTCCGTCCAATGCCTGCCCCTCTGATGTTGATGGCCCCGAGCCATGATGCCTCCCACGCTGAGCCTGCCGCTGCCTCCGACGCAACTGCCTCTGCTAGCATGACAGCATCTGGGATGATGGAATCCACTGGCGCCCTCGTGCACGTGCCCTGCCTGATGATGCCGGAACATCCTCCATCCGCTGGGGTCCAGTTGGTGGCGTGTCCACCCCTTCTGGACCTCTGACTCCCAACTGTGGCAGGGATGGGATCTCCACCAGGCTGGCTACGTTGGTTGGGGCGGATCCACAGGGGGCCCTGGTGGCATCTGGGCCGGAAGAACGCACGGAGAACGACTGGCGTATGGTGTGCACAGAGGAGGAGAGGGCTGCAAGTGTGGCCGACACATGGAGGAAACCCCCGACCATGGACCCTCCCAACCGAGCCATGTTGGCACACAGCTCGTCGTGATGACATGCTTGGTCCCCCCGGGAACCACGCACGTCATCACGAATGTCACGTGTGCGCAACACGACACCAATCAGGACGGACTCCATCCGGTCACGGGTCCCCTCGTCCACAGGTAGAGGAGTGCCAGATTACATGGACCTCCCCCCTACCTGCAGAGGTGATGCAGTCACAGTGTCAGGGACAGAGACATGCATAGGCACCTCCACAGCAACCTGTGCTGTCTCCTGCCCCTGGACTGCACCACTTGCACCATTGGTACCACCCTCACCAGGCCCCAGGTGTGGCTCTCTAGCAGCCTCCTCCTCCTCTATGCCCACCACCAACCTCGATGGCTCTGCACTATCTTCCACCGTTGCATGCACCTGTGGGGGCGCATCCGCCCCTTCCGCTGCAGCCATATTGGCAGACGCGGCACCAGTCCCCTCGCTCCCGGATGATGGCATTTCCTGGGAGGGTGACTGGGCCTTGCGTCACCGGCCAGTGGAGGCATCCCTGCTGCTTTCCTCCACAGCACCGTCTCCGCCCTCTTCTTCACTCGCTGCTGTGTAAAGGGAGACATTGAACACAAGCATCAGGGTACTGAACTATAGTCCCCTAGACACAAAGCAATGGCACATGAGTGGCACTGTCATACGTCACTTCCAGCATGTCCCTCCACAACACATGGGTCAGTGCAGGCAACACACATGCAGGAACAGGCATGGCACATGCAACATACATTGGCATCCATATCCAAGGCACTGTAGTTGCATCCAATGGTGTGCTCATTCTCACATGCATCATGGTACATGCAGGTCACATGCACACGTGTCACCTGAGGGTCATGCATTTGGCCTGGTATACCCCCAGACACAGTGGATACAGAGATGACGAGGCTGTATCAGTGAATCAACACATTGTCACCAGCATGTGTCATGCATCCATGGCGCATACACTACTCAAACACACGGACATGTACATCATGCATGTCCATGACAACAGCACACATCTCTCACACCCAAAACATGTCAAATTACAGACACCGGCATGAATACATGTGTGTGTTCCGCATGCTGCTCCACATGATGCATTGTTACACCATCCATGTGGGTCACGCCTGACTGGACTCACATGTGGCACTATCATGTCCCTGCACACACATCCAAACATGGTCCATTTCACACATGCAGCCAATAACTACCAGCACACTGCAACATGCCCTTTTTTAAAAATAAGTGCATGGCCACTTACCGCTCGACTCCAGACAGGCCTGCATCCTGAGGATCTGGTGGTGAAGCACTGGGCGAATGCGCTTCAGGACCTTAATCTGCTGGTTGGTAAAATGGCCCCTTTTTGAGGTTCCTGGACTTGTACTCCTTCCATCGCTTCCATACGTGTTTGATGTTGCGGGGTGCCACCCACTCTGCGTAGATGGCACCCACTATGTCCTTCCAGATCCTCTTCCGTCCTTCCTTGTCAGAACGCAATGGTGTGAAGAGGGCATCATAATGCCCCAGAACTTGCTCCAACAGGATACCAACTTCATTTTCACTGAAGCTGGTAGCCCTCTGCCTCTCTAGCTGGGGGTTGCCACTGGTGTCGGAAGGTGTTGTGTCAGACATGGCAACCCCCGAGGCAGGTGTGGGTGGGTAACTGGGTCCTGGGGCTGGGCTGTGGAGTGAAGGTTCTTCAGTCGGGAGTCTTCTGTTCCAGCAGAGGTGGTCACTGCAACTGGACCCCTGCAGATGGCAGATGTGCAGGCACCAAATGGCAGGGCACGGTGGCAGCAGGCAGGCAGGCAGCAGCAGATGGCTCGTGGGAGGCTGCTAGTGCTAGGGGTTCTGGGGGGCAGTAATTCGGCCTTCTGGGCAGGAGCGTGTCTTCCGTGTGTTGTCGCGTGGCCAGCTTGATACGGAGTGAATTGGCACTTGGAAAAACAGCATGTCAGCGTGTAATTCGAGTAAAGGCCCTTAGCGCGTAAATGCATCTGTAACGTAACATGCACGGGTGTTTCCCTCGCCATGGGTTGAAGGTCCCACGTGGGTTTCCATCGCTCTGTACATGCTGTTCGTGGGATGTGGTACGTGAATTCCGAGGGTGCGCGTGGACTTTTACACGTGTTTTGGCTGGTGCGAGCAAGGTGTGCGTATTCTGAGGGGTGCGCGGGGAGTTTTCCACGCTTTTTAGATAGCATGAGAGCGGGATGTGTATTCCGAGGGGTGCGCATGGACTTTTACATGCGTTTTCGATAGTGCGGGCGGGGAACGTGTATTCCGAGGCGTGCATCGGGAGTTTTCCACGTGTTTTTGATAGCGCGAGTGGGGTACGTGCATTCAGAGGGGTGAGCAGGGTATTTCCACACCTTTTCAATAGCGCGAGAGCGGTACGTGTATTCCGAGGGGTGCGCATGGACTTTTGCATGTGTTTTCGTTAGTGTGAGCAGGGTACGTGTATTCCAAGGGGTGTGCGGGGAGTTGTCCACGCGTTTTTGATAGCGCGAGAGCTGTACGTGTATTCTGAGGGGTGCGTGTGGACTTTTGCATGCATTTTCAACAGCACGAGCGGGGTACGTGTGTTCTGAGGGGTGCACAGGGAGTTTTCCACACGTTTTCGATAGTGCAAGAGCGGTACGTGTATTCCGAGGGGTGTGCATGGACTTTTACATACATTTTCGATAGTGCGGACGGGGTACGTGTATTCTGAGGGGGTGCGCGGGGAGTGTTCCATGTGTTTTCGATGGCGCGAGCGGGGTACGTGTATTTCAAAGGGCGCGCGGGGAGTTTTCCATGCATTTTTAATAGCCCTAGAGCAGTACATGTATTCCGAGGGGTGCGTGTGGACTTTTACACGCGCTTTCGATAGTGCGGGTGGGGTACGTGTATTCCGAGGGGTACGCGGGGACTTTTCCACGCCTTTTCGTTAGCGTGAGAGGGGTACGTGTATTCTGAGGAGTGCGCATGGACTTTTACACGCATTTTCAATAGCGCGAGCGGGGTACGTGTATTCCGAGGGTTGCGCAGGAGTTTTCCATGCATTTCCGATAGTGCGAGAGCAGTACGTGTATTCTGATGGTGCACGTGGACTTTTACATGCGTTTTCGTGCTTGGGGGGGCTGTATGCTGGTCCCCTGGCCTTTGCACCATGCAGGAGATTTGTGCAATGTTTTTGGCGCACAGGGCAGGGTTGGGCGCTTTACTGGTGCTGCTGCAAGGTCGCTACGCCACTCTGCGCCACGGCTGGTTATGGATGTTAAAATCCATGAATACGCTGTGCGCTGAAATGGGTTTTGGCGCACGTGGCTGGCGCAGACAGCCGCACGTGCACACTGTGCGTCAGCCGCATGCGACACTTGTGCGCCGAATTCTATGAATTACCCCCAAGTGGGAAAATCGATTTTGGGAGAAAGAAAATTCAAAGAGAAAATACAGTGGCAAATGGAAATTCGGTCACACTGGGACTGACAATAACAAGTAGTTCAGGGAAGGGGTTTAGCTTACAATAAGAAAATCTGTTTTCAGTGACAAGGACAGAGGCACATAACAGGTAGACTTCTTAGAAAAGGGATTGTTCCCAATGGGATCCACAGTTGGGGTTTAATGGGACAGGTGCAAATAGGAATTAGTTTGGTAATGCATACAATACATGGACAAATTTGGTTTTTAGTTACAAGGAGAATAATTATTTTTAGGCAATACTTTACCGACTATAGCAATTAAATACAGACACCAGGAACAAGGTGGTTGATTTCGAATTTCAACAATCTTGAACCATGAATTTCAATGGGGGAATTAATTGATTTACTCAAGAAAAATACTAAGGATTTACACAGACAACTGAGAGGTTTTTCAAAGGAGATATGCTAACATACACAGCAAACAAGAGATTATTCTATGGGGAGATGACTGAATTACACTCGCAATTTTGGCTTTTCAATGGGTATTGGATTAAATGTACTACTACAAAAATGAAAGGTTTATGTAATTTAGGACTGGGCTTATATGCTACTTACAAGGCAAGCCTTGTATTAGGATTCAGGAAAGCCAGCTGGATCTCAGGACACTCTGGACAGATAGGGCAAGGGTTTAGTCAATGCACTCTCAAAGATGGTAAGGTTCAGCAGCCTTCTCTCCATCCTCCTTGTCCTGTCTCCCAGTTTTTGTGTGTCTGTGTCGAGTCCTAGTGCAATCCCCCTTATATAGCAGAAATTACATCACTAACTTTACAATCTAGTGGGAGTAACATGTAATTATCCCTGCTGCTCAGATTGGACAGTTACCAACCCTCTCTCTGCCCTCTGTCAGGACTGGTTCAGGGGAGGAAAGCACCGTCTGTCTTTTTCCATTTATTACCCTCCTTTGTTCTCATTGTCACTTTTTGACAAAAACGAGTTATGTCTCATAACTTCGTAATTAAACTAGCCCCTGCCATATGAAACAGATATGCGGTTTTAGCTGGTTATAGGGAATTAGGTAAACAGATCACCAACTCTCTATGATGTTGCAAGGTCCTGTGGCACATTTTTGTCTTTTTCATAAAATGTACAGCAGTTATAAATCTGCAAATGATCAAGCAAGTTCCTACTTTCATTTACCATCTTTTCGCCACCTATCACATTTGTTGCCTGTTCAGATCAGCAAGAAAACTAATCTAACTGTCCATTTCAGTCCCCAAAGTCCTAGGTAAATGCAATGTATATCTTTAAAACAGCCTAGTAATTACATGAAAAGAAATGCATAAAACAAAATTAATCCTCATTCTCATTGCTGGGAAAAATGCCTAAAATATAATCAGACTTTTACTATCAATTGGGAGCATCTTGTTCCACCTGTGGGAGGGTGGCTTCATCCCCCAAAGCCATCTGTCTTCCTCTGGACTCAGCCTGTGACCATATATTTTTATGAGTCCCTTTAAAATTGGCAGTTTTCTCTTTGAAGTGGTTGCAGGAAAGGCTCAGACATCCTGGCCATGCTTCAGCCACACTTTGCCTTCTTTGAAATCTCAGGGCTCCTGCCTTCATATCTGCAGACAGGGAATTATGACACCCTCAGCAGCATCACATTTTATTGCAGGATTGTTATGGGATATGTGTGATATACAGCGGGAAGTGGGGCTTTGTCATTATGAAGTTCCTGCCTCTTCCCGAGCTGGTTTTTCCTGCATTGTGTCTCTTCAAAGGTGACTGGAATTGTGTGGGTTGAAACAGAATATACATTTGCTTTGGTCACCCCCACATCATATTTCCCTGACATTTTCTGTGTGAGCGGTGCTATCTTTTTCCACTGTGGCTTTTTAAAGCTGTTTTTCTTTTCACACATGTGCAGGCCGTTTTTTTAATGTTTAAATTCCTGTCTTGCAGGTCACAGGATTCTTTGATTTCTCCTACTTGGGTAAATTTATAGTTGTTGTTTGTCCATAGATGGTAATGGGAAGGCCTCTTTCCATAGAGCTATTAAATTTGGCAAGAACACAAAGAAAAAGTCAGACTGTTTTTGGTAGCAGTGTTTAAAGGACTGCTGTTCATGGGAAAGGGAAAGCAAAAGCCGTTTTTGGTTGTAGTATTGAAATTCTTGACCCTCATGTGAAATAAAAATAAAGCAAGGCCGTTTCTGCTTGCAGGGTATAACTTCTTGTCGTTCAGGTGAAATAATAGTAAAGCAGGGCCATTTATGGTAGCAGTGCAGAACATCTTGCCAGTCATGTGAAATAAAGTAAAACACGTCATTTTTTTGCCAGTGTTTAAATGCTGCTGTCCAGGTGAAAGGGGCTTCTGTGTGGGGCCTTTAAATGCACCCCACAATCTCTTTCTTCCCCACCCTGCCAGGGCCATAGATTGCTTTACGCTGAATATCCATTTTGTTGCCTGCTGCTTCAATGGTTGGGACACAGCTCACTTGTCGCCGTTTTTGTAATGATGGTCTCCAGTAAGGCAGGTTAACAGTTATTATTATTAGTTATATATAACAGCTTAATACCTAGAGGTTTCTAAGCACGGACCCGGGGATCGAAACTGTTACGCTCTCCTGATCTCCACGGGGGCGCCGAATGGAGCTGGATGTTCTGGTGATGAGTGGTTCCCTGTGCCCCCCTCTGACTTCATCACAAAAGCAGGTTTGCCTTTGTATTGCGAATGGCGGGCTCTCCGTCCTGCGTCTCTATGCAGGGGTGCATAGTAGTTCTAGGATCTAGTTACTTCACTGATCCTGCAGAGTTCCAAACAACTGTGACTCAATAGGTATGTCTCTTTCCAATGGTATGGATTGCTTAAGAGTTCAAGTTGTAAAGTCCACTCCTATACCCCTTCCTGCATGTTTCCCTCGTGCTTAATATGGAGCGAGGTCCTTTTCAGGAATGGTAGCAGGCTTCCAAAGGTAAGATTTGTGCTAACGCTATGCGAAAGTCTTTCCCCACTGTTTTGTTCTCTGCACAACTAACCTGTTGTTCTTTGCATTCTGCAGGTGTGGAATCTCCAGAACAGAGTTTGCGTGAAGATGTATTGCGGGTCCGCAAAGAATTGCTATCTCCAGGTGAGTAGTGGCGTTGCTCAAAATTTTAAGTCTAAATGAGGCTTTCCCCTCTGCGCGGCTAACCTGAAGTCTTCTTTTATGTTTCTACAGATGTGGCAGCTCCGGTGCGGCGATCGGATGATGGGCGATCATGTGATGGTGCTCTGATGGACGGCTGGACTGAGCAGGCTTCTGGTAAGAATTAGCGTTGAGCTGAATAACGATGTAGCTTGCGTGGTCTGCGCAGGTAACCTGGTGTCCTCTCCCTTGCAGCTCGGCAGTACCAGAGACTCCAGGAATACCGATATGGAAAATCAGGTAAGTGTCTTGTTCTGCTCTCTTTCCTCTCTTTCTTCCTTGCAGGTAGCTCGAGACAACTGGACGGGCGTAGTTGAAGACTGGCCTGGAGTTTGCAGACACGGTGAGCGTTACGCTGCAGGAGTGCAGAATAATGCAAAGCGTGTTCTGTATAAAGGGCGTGGCTTATATAGTCTTCAGAAAATAGTCCTTAGGGAAAGTAGTTCCAGCAACCGCACCCAAGCAAATAGTTCCTTAGGCAAGTAGTCCCCTTCAGCCCGCTTCAGATTGGTCTACACGTGCTTCACTGGGTTTGAAACTTGTCATGTTGCTGATGGCAGTATGAGCCTGGAGTCAACGGCGCCAGGACAGAGTCCAGGAGGCCCCTGTGAGACCCTTTGGGGCCTTTAAGGCCCCCATGGAACCCAAAGCCCTGGGCATGTTGGTCTGGGCATGTTGGTCTGCACCTGAAGTTTGGGGGTATGGACCGTGACAGCACTCCCCCCCAAAACCCTCCCAAGGTGGTTTGTCCTACTGGTCCGGGTTTGGTCGGGTAGTTTCGATGGAAACGGTTTACTAGGCGTGGTGCATGAATATAGTCACTTGGTTCCCATGATCTTTCATGGGGACCGTAGCCTTTCCAGTCAACTAGATAGAAAAGTTTTGATTTGACCCACTTTGAGTCCATAATGTCTTTCACCTCGAATTCTGTTTCACCATCTACCAAAATGGGTCTTGGCGGTTTCGTTATCCGAGTTCCTAGTTGTACTGGTTTCAAAAGGGAAACGTGGAATACGGGTTGGATTCGCATGTTTGGAGGTAGCTCCAATTTTACTGCCACAGGATTGGTGATGGCCTTGATGGTGTATGGTCCCAAATATCCGGGATTAAATGTGTGGGTTCCTTTCAGTGGTATATGTCTTGAGGCTAACCAAACCTCATCTCCAACCTGGTATTTCGGAGCTTCGCTCCTATGTTGATCTGCACATCTCTTGTATCTCTCTTTAGCTTGTTTTAAATGTTCTGTTGCTCTTTTGAAGGCTTGGGTGATTGTTGTATGCAGGCTGCTTACGGCAGGCATTTCCAGATGTTGAGGTGGGTTGAGGTCTGAGGTTCTTGGATGCATTCCATATATTGTATAGAATGAAGTTTGCCTCATGCTGGAATGCAAAGAGTTATTGTAGGCATACTCGGTCATCCATAAAATGTCCTTCCAGTTGTTTTCAGTTTGACGCAACATGCATTTTAGGTATTGTTCCAAAGTTTGGTTGGTTCTCTCGGTTTGACTATCCGTTTGGGGATGGTGGCTGGTCGAAAGTCTTACGTCAATTTGGGCCAACTGACAACAGTTTCTCAAAACCTGTGAGATGAACTGACTTCCCCGATCTGAGGCTAAGACAGAGGGAAATCCTTGGATCGGGACAATTCGTTCTAGGAATTCCTTTGCCAAAATTGAAGCGGAGGGCAAACCTTTTAACAGAATGAATAGAGCCATTTTGGAAAATAGATCCACCACCACTAGTATGGTGTGGATGCCATTACAGGGAAGAAGATCTATGAGGAAATCAAGGGACAACGTGTGCCAGGGGGTAGGTGGAACATCTAGGGGCTGCATTAGAGCAGATGCTTTCTTTTTCTGGGCCTTGTGATGAGCACAAATGCCACATGAAAGCACAAATTGTTTGATATCCTTACGCCATGTCAGCCACCAAAAATGTCTCTTGATCTTGGCTTTGGTTTTTGCAATTCCAGGGTCGCCTTCCACCAATGAATCATGGTAATTTGAGATGACCTGTTTTTGAAGTTCCTTACTGGGCAAGTAGAGATGTCCTTGGACATAAGGTAAATTATTAGTAACTGAATGATGTTTGCTTTTGGTTGACCAGTCTTGTAAGGTCTTGGAATCGAGGAGATGTGAAATTTCCTTGTGGATGTCGTCCAGGGTCAGTGTGCTAGTGATTCCGAGGATTCTCCCCCCATGGAATGATGGTTACAGGGTCTGGATTTGAGTATGCTTCTTCCATCCCTATGTGGGACAGTGCATCAGCCTTGCCGTTTCGGCAACCAGGTCGATAAGTAATCACAAAATCGTATTCTGCAAAAAATAATGCCCATTGGAGCTGACGAGAGGATTGAGCCTTGGCTGACTTTAGGTATTGTAAATTTCGGTGATCTGTAATCACAGTAGGGGTGTGTCTGGCTCCTAGGAGATAATGTCACCAAGCTTTGAATGCTGCCTTGATGGCCAGAAGCTCTTTGTCTGTTACAGCATAGTTCAATTCTGGTGATGTGAATTTTCACGACCAAAGGGCCACTGGATGAAGTTGACCTGTCCCTGGGTCTTTCTGAGAAAGAACCGCCCCCATCGCCAAACTGGAAGCATCAGTTTCTACTACATAAGGGAGATCTGGGCGAGGATGTCTCAGAACTGGAGCTGGAGTGAGTTTTTCTTTTAAGTCTTGGAAGGCCTTTTCCGCTTCATCCGACCACTGAAAGCATTTATTCTTTCGTAATAAGGATCTGATGGGATGCACCAAATGCGAAAAGCCTGGGATGAACCTGCGATAGAAATTTGCAAATCCAAGCATACTCTGAACTCCCTTGATTGAAGTAGGAGAGGGCCATTTGAGGATAGCTTCCACCTTCCTTGAGTCCATACGAACACCACTTGGAGTTAGAACGAAACCAAGAAACTCGACCTCCGTAACGTGGAAGAAACATTTTTCCAATTTAGCAAACAGCTTATGTTGTCAGAGTTTTTCAAGTACAGCGCGGACGTGTTTCACATGATCCTGCTTGGAATCTGAATACACCGGGATGTCATCAATATACACGACGACATAAACATTGATTAGCTCTTGAATGACATTGTTCATAAAATATTGAAACGCTGCTGGGGCGTTACAAAGCCCAAAGGGCATCACTTGATATTCGAAGATCCCATACTTAGTGCTGAAGGCGGTCTTCCATTCATCCCCCTTTTTAACTCGTACAAGATGGTACGTCCCTCTGAGATCCAATTTAGTATACATTTGAGCCTCTTTTACTTCGTCCAGCAGTTCCAGGATTAGTGGCAGGGGGTACCAGTTTTTTTATTGTCACCTGGTTTAATGCGCAGTAGTCGATTCAAGTTCTTAGGTCTCCTTCCTTCTTGGGGACGAAGAATAAGGGCAAGGCCGCCGGTGATTTGGATAGATGAATAAAGCCGTTAGCCAGGTACTGATCCAAATATTTTTTTAGGTGAAGATTTTCAGGTTCCGTGATGGTGTAGATTCTACTGCAT
Source organism: Ambystoma mexicanum (assembly GCF_040938575.1). Lineage (NCBI taxonomy): Eukaryota > Metazoa > Chordata > Amphibia > Caudata > Ambystomatidae > Ambystoma > Ambystoma mexicanum. The sequence goes on along the minus strand of NC_090924.1, from coordinate 1,430,285,752 downwards.
GGGATCTGAGTTCCAGGGATTAGGTCGATCTGGCAATCATATGGTCTATGGGGTGGCAAGGTGTTGTCTTGGTCCTTCTGGAAAACATCCTGAAAGTCCTGATATTCCTGGGGTAGCTGATTTGCCGGACTTGTGACTGTAGGAATTGTCTTGCTTAGGGATTCTTCTGGATAGCAGGTGTGAGCACAGTTTGCGAAGGTCAACCTCTTTACACGCCAGTCTATACAAGGATTATGCGTTTCTAACCATGGCATACCCAGAATCACTTGAAATTGGGGGGCCTTGATTAAGTCAAACACTATGGTTTCTCGTTGCCCATCTTGGCACAACAGCGTCATTTCCTTTGTCGTGTGCGTTACAGGACCACAAGAGATATCCGTTCTGTCGATGGTGGTGACCAAATCAGTTGTTGCCTTTGGGCAAAGAGGTAGACACTTCCTTGAAGCCAATTCTTGATCCATGTAGTTACCTATAGCTCCACTGTCGCGGTAAGCCCTGACTGTATGCATATGAGATGGGTGCTGGTGACTAATGAGGATGATTGGCAAGGCTAGATGTGAGGTCTGGAAATTCTTCTTCTCGCTCGACAGGCGGACCTCTGCGCTTGCCGGGCGGAGTAGTTTTCCGACTCAGGTTCGTTGCTGACCTTATCGGCAACCCCGACTGCCTTCTTGGGTGGCTTCACTGGACAGTCCCGGAGGAAATGGCCGGCCGCGCCGCAGTATAGACACAATTGTTGTTGTCTTCTCTTATTCCTCTTAGACTTAGATAATGGCCCTCGCACACCTCCAATTTGCATGGGTTCAGATGTGTTTGTAGTCTTGGCGGTGTTATCTTTCGGATGCAAAAACACTCGATTCTCAAATCTAGCTTGGTCAGCTTTCCGATTCTGCAGTTTGTGATCTAGTTGTACCACTAAATCAATGTATTCCACACAATCTTGGGGTGGGTTGACCACTTGAGCCAAGACATCTTTCAATTCGCCTCTCAGCCCACGATGAAATAACGTGATCCTTTTTTCTTCCGCCCAGCTGGTTTCCACCACTAATCTGTTAAAGGTTGCAATTTAAGTTAGCAAATCCTGGTTCCCTTGACGAAGAGACAGCAGTTTGTTATCTTAAGCTTGGCCTTGGGAGTGCCGGGCAAAAAGCTTCTCCATATTCTGCTGAAACCCCTGGAAGTCTCGAAGAAGGGGGTGGTCTTGACTAACCAGTGGTATGGACCAGTCCGCCACACTCCCACTGAGGTATGAAAGAACAAATGCCACTTTTGCTTGATCTTTTGGAAAGGCCCCTGGCCTGCATAGGAAGTGTAGGTCGCACTGGTTCATAAAAACTGCAAACCGTTTGGGATTCCCTGCAAAGCGTTCTGCTGAAGCCAAAGGTATGGCTCCCGGAAGGACCACTTGCACTGTATTACTTGAATGAGTTGGGACTGATGCCCCCATTGTTGGCAACGGCGTGTGGCCAGCCTGAGCTTGAAGTAATTGCCGGGCTAAATCATCGGTGCGCTCTTTTGCAATAATCAGTTCACTTCTTAGAGCGTTAGTCTCTTGCCGAGCCGAATGCCGAGTCCTGCGTCTCTACGCAGGGTTGCGTAGTAGTTCTAGGATCTAGTTACTTCCCTGATCCTACAGAGTCCCAAACAACTGTGACTCAATAGGTAAGTCTCTTTCCAATGGTATGGATTGCTTAAGAGTTCAAGTTGTAAAGTCCACTCCTATGCCACTTCCTACAGGTTTCCCCTCGTGCTTAATATGGAGCGAGGTCCTTTTCAGGAATGGTAGCTGGCTTCCAAAGGTAAGTTTTGCACCAGCGCTATGCAAAAGTCTTTCCCCAAGGTTTTGTTCTCTGCACAACTAACCTGCTGTTCTTTGCATTCTGCAGGTGTGGATTCTCCAGAACAAAGTTTGTGTGAAGATGTATTGCGGGTCCGCGAAGAATTGTTGTCTCCAGGTGAGTAGCGGCGTTGTGCAAGATTTTAAGTCTAAATGAGGCTTTCCCCTCTGCACGGCTAACCTGATGTCTTCTTTTATGTTTCTACAGATGTGGCAGCTCCGGAGCGGCGATCGGATGATGGATGGCGATCACGTGATGGTGCTCCGATGGCCGCTGGACTGAGCAGGCTTCTGGTAAGAATTGGCATTGCGCTGAATAGGGATGTAGCTTGCGTGGTCTGCGCAGCTAACCTGATGTCCTCTCCCTTGCAGCTCGGCAGTAACAGAGACTCCAGGAATACTGAGATGGAAAATCAGATAAGTGTCTTGTTCTGCTCTCTTTCCTCTCTTTCTTCCTTGCAGGTAGCTCGAGACAACTGGACGGGCGTAGGTGAAGACTGGCCTGGAGTTTGCAGACACGGTGAGCGCTACGCTGCAGGAGTACAGAATAACGCGAAGCGTGTTCTGTACAACAGGTGTGGCTTATATAGTCTTCAGAAAGTTGTCCTTAGGAAAAGTAGTCCCAGCAACCACACCCAAGCAAATAGTTCCTTAGGCAAGTAGTCCCCTTCAGCCCGCTTCAGATTGGTTTACACGTGCTTCACTGGGTTTGAAACTTGTCATGTTGGTGATGGAAGTATGAGCCTGGCGCCAACGGCACCAGGACTGAGTCCAGGAGTCCCCTGTGAGACCCTTTGGGGCCTTTAAGGCCCCCATGGAACCCAAAGCCCTGGGCATGTTGGTCTGGGCATGTTGGTCTGCAACTGAAGTTTGGGGGTATGGACTGTGACAGAAACTCTGTTGCTCCGTGGGACCCGGAGATTGAACCTGTGTTTTGAGACAGTTTCTCAACTCAAGTCTGTCGCTTGCGCTGAAAAGTGAGACAGTAGCCTTGCACTTGCTACAACTTAAAATTCTCAATTTAATCTATGCCTCACTACTGCAGCGCCTAAATGCCTTTCCCCACTAGTCTGATCCATTTTTGATTAACCATTAAAAGCATTTTCCTTCACATAGGGTACATAATTAGCACAGTCATGCACATGATCGCCTTCTTCTATTGGCTCATCTATAAACGTGGCAGGATTCACTATTTTACACCTTACAATTTTAATGGTTTGGTTAGAAATCCTTACCTCATAAACTGAAACTCTTTTGGATGTTAATGTGCCCTTGGGATTCTCTAAAGTTGCAAACAGAGCATGCTCCACGAAGAGGGTCACAGAGCAGCCCATGACAATACTTGGAGACTTCTCAATGAGATTGTTCGCAAGGGACGTGTCCTCTCATAACTGGATCTAAAATCCCACTGTAGTATGCTAAAGGTTTATACCCCAATGTGGTTCTCTGCGTAAGCACTGCTGTCATAACTGTTCCATTTGTGTGCGAAAACAAATATAATTCCTCACCTTAATTGGGAATTCCGAAAACAGGGGCTGTACAAATTGATTTTTTCATCTCCTCAACCGTTCCTCCATTTCTTCAGTCCATTCTATTTTTATTTTTTCTACATGTGCTTTCTTTAAAGCTTGCAGATGTGTTCTTGTGTATGTACTGTAATCAAATACCCAGGCTCTAACATAGTTGCATAACCCCAAAAACATTTACATCTGTTTCACTGTATTTGGTTATGAGGTTTTCATAATCGTCCCGGTTCCGGTTTCACTTTCTTTCCTTCATGTGAAATCAACTGATGACCTCTCTATAAGACTTCTTCTTGACATTATTGTTATTTTTCCATGTCTACCTTACATCCCTTGTCTGCTATAATAGTCATCAACTTAACAGAATCTCATCTGCAATCATCTTCTGTGGTGCTACAAATGAAAACGTCATCTACATACAGTATCACCACACTCTTTAGACAATATTGCCTAAATCCATCTGTAACACTATATTAAAGATTGTTGGCGACTCACAGTACCCGTGGGTCAGCCTAGAATGTTTCAGTCGAGTTTGGCGGAATGTAAAAGAAGTCAAGTCCTGTGAGTCCTTGGGCAACGGGATCGAGAAGTATGCATTCTTCAAATTGATCACTGTGAAAAATCGAGCTTCCACCGGGATATTGCATAGTATCGTCACCAGATTAGGAACTAAGGAAACTCTGCCTCTGCAATCTGGTTAATCAGTCTCATATCTTGTATAAATCTCCACGATCCTCCTTTAGATTGTTTAATAGGATGCACTGCGGTATTGCACAATGATTCTGATGGCACCAGAATCCCTTGTTTCATCAGTGCTGAAATGCTCTGAAATATACCTTCATCAGCTTCTCGAGACATGGGGTACTGTTGTGCTTGAGGTAAAATCTCCCCTGGCTTAAACTTTATTTTAACCTCCCCTATTGCCTTTAATAAACCTACATCATAAGAGCCTGTGGTCCAAAGGACGGTCGGCACCTTTTCTAAGTCTTCCTGAATAAATGCTGGACGTTGCTGCATTATTGCCATTCGCTGTGGGACTTCCTTCTTTTCTATCCTTATCCAGTATGTGAAACACATGAAGAATACCACTTCATCATCTGTTCGGGCCTTCCTTGAACATGTCGTCATCAGTCAGTCAGTCAATCTGGACCCTTCCTCAAGAGCTATTACTTTTCTCCATGGTCTACCATCATCATCTACTCCTTCAAGCATTGCCCTTCCCTTTCGTACTATGGCTGCTTCCAATTCTATAGGGATAGTCTGTCCCCCCTCTTCGTCCATAGGTATTCGTGGTCTAAACCAAAACGCATCGGCTCATCAGAGATCCTCACAATTTGTGCCACTGAGCCAGGTAGCCATGTCAATAACATGCTCACTCCATATTGAAACATTTCTGGATCTACTGAAACGCCATGCAGACCAACATACCATGTGAACGCCAGTATACATTCTCCCACATTTACATAGTGTATTCCATGAGTGGAGCACACTATTCCTTGATCAGTAAATGAAATTGTCATGTTTAGCTTTGTCATTAAATCTCTACCCAAAATGTTAACCAGTGTCCAGAGCAGACATGTCTCATTCTCATATAGAGACTGGCAATTCATTGGTAAAAGGAACTTGACTCGTAGCGCCAGAGAACCCTTGAGCATTCATGGCAATTCCCGACATTGGATATTTTCCCTCTCGTATACATAAATAAGTAGCCCCAGTGTCTACTAGAAAAGAAAAAGATTTGCCTCCTATCGTCACATCGACCCGTTGTTCCTCTTGGGGGTCTGGTTTCACGGGTAATACTGAACAGATCAGATCACCTTGTGAGCTTTCCTATTGTGGGTACAGGCATACTCCCATCCCTGTGAACAGATTTCCTCCTACCACAGTGGCTCCTCCTATTCTGGGAATACTGCTGTGTATGCATGGGGACAGGGATGTCATTTAGGGGTTGCCAGGGGTCACACTTACGACCCCCGAATTCACCCTTGCTACCTCTGTGGTCTCCCATGCTACACCTAAAAAAGAAAGGTTTTAAAAGAAATAATACACTTTTTCTTTTTTCTTTTTTATAAATTGAAGCTCCTGGACTTTGGCCAATGCCATGTGGCTATTTGAGCTATTTGTCTTTCTAGAATCTTATGAAATAATTGCTAGACTCAGGCACACTTTAGGGGGTGAGTCACTGATTTAGTCTGTTCTTAAACACCTCAAATTCACAATGCAGACACAATACTCCAAAACACATTTAAAGTACAATAAGCAACCATTTCAGACTATGTATTTTACTTTTCACAAGTTGCAGTTATAGCATGTTTTTTTCTGCTGGTACATTTGGTGATCCATTCTTGTATGAAATGTATATCACATTACAGTAATATTGTAACCATATTTTCATAGTGTACTTAGAAACAATGCTATGTGATGCCACTTCCTGTTTTCGTCAAGGGGTAAACTGTTGAGTTCCATCACTTCCTGTGATGTCATCAGAGGTCACGAGTCTTGTGATATCACTTCCGTTACCCCTGGCATTTTGGTGAAATGAGGTCCCTGCATGGGGGCTTGCTGCGACTGTCCTTGTGGTGGATTCATTTTCACTTTCTGTGGTTGATGTACCTGCTGCACTCTGCGCTTGTGTTTGATACACTGTCTTATCTTGGGCATACCCTTCCGTAGTCTCTGTGGTATATGGTGGAGGATAAGATGTCCCCCTCTTGGGAATTGACCATTCTGTACATTCCCTTGGCTCCCAGATACGTGTGCAATGTGCCCTGTCATCCCACAAGTCCAACATACTCGGGGTGCTTGCCTAACGAGTCCCCCTTGGTTAAATCCTCCCTGGTTGCTCTGGTTCTCATTCTGTGCATTCTGAAACCCACCTTGATTATTTTGGAATCCCCTCTTCCTCTATAGCCCATACCTCTGCTTTGTGGCACGAACCCATAAACTCCTTGATATGATATGATATGATATGGCATTTATAACGCACCGTTACATAAGTGTTTCAAGGTGCTATCCATCAGGCGCTGATTATTCGCCTGCTATACACCCATTGCATCCTGCATTCCCAGTCCTTTTCCGCTTGTCAATACCACCCCTTCTATTGCATATTTTGACAATTTCTGCTGGACTAATATGGCTTCCTCGATTTTCCTAGCCTCATCTTTCTTCCTATTTTTCTCTTGCAATAGCCGACAATGATGCACTATCGTCAACTATATCTCAGGCCATGGTTTTGCTTCGATCGCCACTTGTTTCTTCATTTTTCTCTGTACTGGCTTAGGTAACCCCTGACATAAAATGTGAAAAAATAATGCCACCATTTTTTCCCATGGCTCCCGAGTTTCAAGCTGCCATTTCTCTTAAATATCCTGAATGTAAGCAATAGAGTCTTCATCGTCCTTCATCTTATGTGTCATGAATGCAGCCATAACTAATGTATTGGGATACTGTACCCTAAGAGCCCTCCAAATATCTACTCTGCAATTATTAAACATTGCTCCGTCATGCGCTGTGTTTTGTGCTGTCACACTTGAATACCCTGCTCTCCTCCATATGTCATTTCTCCAAGGATAGCTGCCAAGAAACACTTAATGTCCCCTATGGCCAATGTATTTCATCCTGTCATTTCCTCTAGCTTGTATATCCATTTCCCAGTGCCCGAGGACAAACTCGGGAGCTTGCACCTTAAATTATGTGTCCCTCTGCGGCCATGGAATATACTGTGGTCTTGCTCCCCCTTTTTCCAATAAGGCAAACTATGTAAACCCTAACCCGCAGATGGCTCCCATCGCCGGTCTATCCATGGCAGGGACAATTGTCCCTGACTGTCTCCTTGCTGGCAGCGATCTTAGTCTGCTCACATATGGTGGGGATTCTCCCTTCTCACTAAACAATCATCCTCAGGGATGCTCTGGATATGCTTTGGGATATGCTATGGGATTGGCCGTCTTATCCTTAGGTTGTTCTAAATCCAACCATCTTACTTCCTTGTCTATCTGCAGGCTTCCCTCAGGGGTGCATGAGGTCCCTCCTTCTACCCCAAGGAAGGATTCTATTTCCTCTTCTGACATGTGTCATCCCCAAGAAGTGTGATTTTCATCCCCTTCCCCCTGGTCTAAGTTCAGTCTGCTTAAGGACAATGCTCTATGCTCGAGATAGAATGGATTTTCTTCTTCGCTTCATGATTGAAATGCTAGGGATGGGTCTTCCTTCCCTCAATTTCCATGGTTGCTACCTTCCCTTAAATCTTGATAGGCCTTATCGAGCCTATCGCTGATGCTTCCTATATCAAAGTTTTCCTCTTCCAATACTATTTTGGATGCCCCTGATGTTGCTTCCTTCATCGGAAGGAACTCTTCTGTTCTATCCCATCGTATTGCAGGGCTTGGCCCTACTGGCTCCTTACGAATAAGGCTAATATCAAAATCCTGTGGTCTCCTTCTTCGTTCTAGTTCTTCATCTAATTCTCTTTGTTTTCTCACCTCCCTTCTAATTATGTCTTCCTCTTGCTTTCATTCTTCTCTTCTTACTCCTGCCCTCTTTTCTCTTCCTCTCTTCTTCTCTGGATTCTCTTATCCCTTCATTTCTGTGCTTCCTCCTCTTCTCTCTTCCTTTCTTTTCTATTCCTCTCTTCCATCACCCGTTGTCTGTTGTAATACTTTCTTTGCTCATCTGACCGTTCTTCTTTCTTTTCTTGCCCCTCCTGATACATCTGTTCTCGCCGTTCCCTGTTCTTCCTTTTCTGCTCATCCTCTCTCAAGCTCTTCTCCTGTTCCCTTTCCCTTTTATTTTGTTCATCCTCATCTTCTCTTTGCCTAACTTTCTCGATGCTTTTCCCATCTCGCTTGGGTAATATCTGTCCACCCATTCATTAGTTTTCCATGAGCGTTACCTCGTCAGCCTTATCCTTCTCTCCTTTCCATTTCTTAATCTCTCCCTTTCTATTTCTGTAGATATGTTTGACCGCTCACTCTTCTCTTCTTTGTCTTGCAGGATCTTAAACATTGCCTCTTTTCCCTTATTCTCCTCTGGGCTTTTAAAGGAAACAACCCTGCTTCTTCCATACTATCATTTTTTACTTTAGGTGGGGTAAGGGGAGGTGAAGGCTTGCCACCTTCCTCTTTTTGCTGACTAACCATCCACTCCTCAGGTGGCGGCTCCTCTCTCTATTCCTGGTACATCTTTCAAAGCTCTAGAATAGCTAAACATTTCTCTAACTTTTTTCCTGTGTACGCAGCGTGCAAGTATGTGTTGCAATACTGCTTTGGACAGCGATCCCACTTGTGGCCATGGCATGAACATCTTATCTTCCATGCCTTTCACCTATTCTGCACTATACTGTTTGAGCTTGGGCATGTGCTTTGGTAGTGTCTTACACAAGTGCATAAGAGGAGCGTCTCCGATGATGACAAGTCTCAATTGACTGTCAATACTTACCAGACTTACGAATTAACCTGTATACTTTTTTACTCAAATCACCAATTTATCAATTTTCTAAAACAACAAATATGAGCGTGCACCAACAATCGCTGCTCGGCCTCTAGTTTCTTAATCAGCTATCCCTACCAATAATTGTATAAAACCGAGAGTTACAACTGACATCAACAGACTTTTGTTCGAAGTCTCATCATTTCATAAAAATACACATTTATTTAGCAAAAATTCATCATATGTGACATCATGTTACTTGGCAAATAAGAAAAACCTACGAGGGATTATGATACACTCAAGGGGGGACATCTAAGTATGTTTTCTATAAGGGGTTGGGTTGTGATTGGGTCTCTACTGTCAGGTGGACACCTTGTGCTCACCTCTAGTACAAGTCATTTTCAACTTTATTAAGTACACGGTATATCATCGGCTCTCAAACTATAAGGCCCTTCATTATATGTTCTTCTTCAATTGGCTGGCACGCTCGTGCTTGTCTGGAACATTTGGCTCAATAGCAGCATGTAAGCTCATACCCCAGGTGTCAGGAGGTGGACTTGACTGTACCTCCCCACCCAATTAGCCCAATGTCTCTCATCACCCATGCCTTCTGCCATGAAGATTATCTTTGAACTTGGCCTTGCAGTGTATTCTTGTCTCTGGAACATAAGAGAGTATGGGCATGCACTATCGCCGTTCTAGAATGCCTCCCCCCAACTCTATTTTCATCCTTGGCTCACGTGACAATAAACCACAATTTGATCCATTTTGGTGCATTTAATTGTCTCAAGTGAATAAAACTTGGCACACATGGTGTTCTTTCTTTTCACCTTAACAAAGGATGATTCGGCATCTCATGTACACTGCCTTCAAGCATAGATAACCAGTCTTGGCTGCTTCAGCCTTGACACCAGGCCAGGCAGTTTCGCCATTCACTTTCACGATCCTAGCTAATTCTTACCGATGCACAGCTCTCAACCTTCTCACCATGGTTCTGGGCTTACTTAATGTGTGACACTGATGTCCAGCTTCCATATAATGGTGGCTCCGCCTGCTGTCTATTCACTACGTATAGCCAGCTTCTATGATCACTTAGTTTACTTGCGTTGCTGCATCTGTACAGTTATTTAACAGCTTGTTATTTCCGCAGTGCTCTTCACACGTGCACTCTTTTCTATGCATATGAAAGTTTTGTCATCAGTTTCTATAAGGGTCATGCATCTTCTTCAACCAGTCTTGTCTGTGTGTCACACTTTGCTTCTTGTGACATCACCAGCTCCTTTTCCTACTGTTTTCATATTCCTTTGGGGACCTCCGCCATTAGATTTTCATCTCTTTGAGAGTACATTTTATAGAGTTTTCTTAATGGATACCTTTTCTCAAAACTTTGCTGTGGGATGGTCACAACTGCTGGTGTCAAGCATGGCACAATCTCAGGACTGTAACTTATAGGTGGGAGGGGGACGCGACTTACTGCAGAGGTATTCAGCTGCTCTTCTACAGGGTAGAGCTGACCAATCATGCAAAGAGAGGTCCGCATTCTCCACCCCAGGCGGGTACTACCAGTTCACGGATATGCCTTTCAGAGTAAAGAATGCCTCTGCCACCTTCCAGAGGATGGTGAACCACGTTCTAACGGGGATGGGAGATTTCAGCCGTGCCTACCTCGATGATATGGCTGTATTCAGCATCACCTGGTAAGACCTTTTATCCGACTTGGATAGATGATTCAAGCCATGCGGAAGGCTGGCTTGGTCATCCAGGCGTCCAAGTGCCAGATAGCATAAGGTACAACTCCACCCGTATTCAGCTTCAACAAAATCTCTGCTGAGAAAACTCTAGACATCCTGAAAAGCAGATAGCCTTCAAAACGCAAAGGAGATGGATTCCCAGCACCCTTAATTAAAGACTGTGCCAATGAACTGGTCCCTTTTATCATGGCAGTCATTCATTCCTCTTTCACAACAGGTTTGGTATCCTCTACCCTCAAAGAAGCTTGGGTCTTACTACTATTTAAAAAATGACCCTCTACCCGGCCTCACCAACCAACAACCGCCCCATCACGACTGTTCCCTTTCTGCTAAAAAATACTTGACAGGGCAGCTTTTGTTCAAATTCCGCACCACATAGAAGCAAACCATATCCTAGGAGTTCGCAAATAAGGCTTCAGCCCAGGCCATGGCACTGAGTCAGCTCTCATTGACTTAAAAAATCAGATGGATGACATCAGGGATGAGGTTAAACTTGCCCTACTGCTACAATTAGATCTGTCCGCGGCATTCGACTTGGTTGACCATAACATTTTATGCTGTCATCTCGCTCATTCAGCTTCCTTCTCACCGGAAGCAGCATCTTAGATTGCCTCCTTCATAGAAGGAAGACTAATGAAAGTTTTTGCAGCGAATGCCAGCACCACACCCTCACCCAACAGCTGTGCTTTACCCCAAAGGTCCTACGTTTCACTGAATCTCAACAATATATCCACAAACCACTCTTCGACCTGCTGGGCTCCCTCGGAATAGCTTACATAAACTATACAAATTCTCCTCCCCCTATCTGGCACATACTCTGATGACGCTTCCTCGTTATGTAAGTGACTTCAATCCAGCAATCCAACTAAGTCAATGCCTAGTCTGGGATGCCAATGGGAGCCTTTATTTATATATTTTTATGTCAAGTTCTTAAATCTGGATGATGAACCCTCATATAACGCCCCTCTCTTTGAATCCCCTGACCTCACTGAGCCAAGAAGTAGGTTTGTTTTGCAAATTAAAAGGTTTATTAGAAAAATTAAACAATATATATATATATATATATCACTTTTATGAATACATTAATATTTGATAACACACTTACGAATATAATAGTGATCAACAATGGGTAATATTTCAATAGCACAATTCTTTGATCACTTAAGAGTTGGTATACAAAGAATAAGGTAGCAGAAAATACATGGTATGGTTTCAAGGAAATGCAAGATGGGAAAGAATGCAACACAGAAATAAACTTGATATGATTTCAACAAGAGATATTATGATCACTTTTTCCCCTGTGACTACTCACTCCCCCTTATGCAATATGAAGAGATGGAAAGAAGAGCACACAGTTTGCAGGGATACAATCAAAATGCAGTTCAAATTCCAGTTCCCCCCAGCAAGCTTAGAGAAAACCGGTATGCTTTTAAACAGGCAAATATACTTTTAAATGTGATTTGCAATGAACTGAAAAATATGCTAAAAGGATTTTAATTCCCTATAGGAGATTCAGGGTGACAACTACTTTGAATTAGTTCAGGTCAACACTAGCAATGATTCATGAATGATTATCAGAGTGAAAACGAATTTCAGCAGTGGCAAGCAAGAAGCAGCTATTTTTACAAGTGGTGAAATTGAGCCAAATTGCAATTTGTTGCACTTTGTTTACGGAATGACTATAAGGAGTTGGAAGGTTGAGCATTTTAGCTTTAAAATGACAGTTAAATCTCACTTCTAGGACGTACGGTTCAAAAGATACAGACGTTTTTGTGGAAATAGATTTTCAAAAATAAAGTAAATCTTTCAGAATGACAGATGACGCTTTTACAGATTTGAAATCACAGAATGGACACACGATTTCTATGCAAGTCTGGTCAGGTTGAAATGGTTTAAATAAGATTATTTTAGACTGAGAGATTGTGTAACGTTCACCTGATTCCCGCAGAGGCGCCAGTCTTGACTGGGTGAATGCCGTATCTTCAAAGGTGATGTGTAACACACGGTTGGCTCTTTGGGCTGGACCTCTGTGCACTGTATGTCTGACTCGAAGAGTAAGATGTCTGCAGATAGAAAATATGGGATTAATGAACTGGGGTTATTGGGTGCCTCTCTCCTCTTCCCTTTCTCTTCTCCTGTAGAACCCCAAAGGTTAACACCCTCACCTTAGGTAAGTGAACGCCGAGCTCTCCATCTGCCTCGGGGCAGGGTGCCGTAACCAGTTTCTTCACTGGATAAGGGTGGAGGCCTCTTGACCTCAGAGGACTGCTGTCCGTCGTTAACTGCACGAACGGTAAGTTCTGGGCACTTCAAATGCCTTAAAAGTCTTTTGTAATGATATCTCTTGTTTTGCAGGGTTCCGGCGATGGCGGATGGCGGGCTGATGAGAGTTGAGGATCGAACCCGCGTGAGGAATAGAAGCGCCTGGAAGCACGTAAGTAAGCGCTTGTAGCCTGCTTCACGATGCGCACTAACTGTCCCTTTTATCTTGCAGGTACAAGTTCGGAGCTTTAGAGTAGCTGAAGGGTGCTGGAATACCCACTGGATTCGGCGTGGGAAGGAGTAATGGCACGTGAGTAATAAAGTTGCCCAATGTCTTTAAACGCACCTTCTTTTGTCTTTCAGATGCGGGATGCAGCGCCAAAGGCCTCCGGAGCGTGCGAAGAGCTGGTAAGCTTTTGTCTTTCAGATGCCGGAATGCAGTGCGAAGACCTCCGGAGCATGCGAAGAGTAGGTAAGCCTTTGTCTTTCAGATGCCGGAATGCAGCACGAGGCGTTGGTGACAGCCGATGGACCAGGTAAGAGATGCGCTGCCACTGAAGACCGTAGTGCTAACCTGTTCTTTCTTTGTCTTTACAGGTGCTGCTGAAGACTGGATTCCAGGATGGTAAGCCTTTGTTCCCTTAGGCCCAGGATCAGAAGCAGAAGACACGATGAGCGTTCTGCTGCAGAGAATGCAGAATAACGCAAAGCAAGATTCATCCATCGGGTGTGGTTTAAATAGCCTCCTGTAGTGCTTAGGTGTCTCCTTCCACAGCCACGCCTAGGTAAGAAAAGAGTTCCTGCTTTCCAGAAGAGTTCCAGAGTTCTGAACCTAGGGAGTGGCTCCTGCCCCACCCAACAGGAAAAGTAGTCCCAAACAGAAGAGGATCAGGGGTTCAACTGGCAGGTAAGTAAGCAGCATGGTCTGTTGCAGGTAAGTCCACCCAAGCAATATGAGCCTGGCGCTTCCAGCGCTGGGACTGGGCATCTTTATGAGCCTGGTGCCACTGGCGCCAGGACAGGGTCCAAAAGGTCCCAATTGGGACTGGCTGGCACTCGGAACCGGGGTTATGGGTCTGCTTCCAAGGGAGTCGGGCAAGTCCTGATCTTTTGGAAGCAGAGATCATGACAGATTGGTCTTGTACAGTTCTTAGACTGGATACTCACTCCTAGTTTTGGAAGGGAATGGACCTCGTCACAGATCTGGGCAGGTTTGGGCTGTGGTTTTCTCGCCAACGGACGGTCTCAGGCACTGGTTCTGCTCACAGCGTGGCCTCTGGTCTGTTATCGGCACTGCACAGCGGTCTGATCTGGGTCTGACGGGTTCTGGATACATCTCTGCTTTCTGGGTCTGGTTCTGGCACAGAGTTCTAGCCAGAAGCAAAACAGCTCGCCCGGCTGTTGAATAGTTTAGTTAGGTTGCTGGATTCTGGGGCCCCTGAAAAGAGTTCAGCTTTTGGGTTTGGCCCCTGCTTAAGGTCCCAGAGCTGGGTTCTAGAGTCTGGAGTCTGGTCTCTGGATCTATCTAGAATATGGAGTCTCTGGAGTCTTTGTCTGGATCTGGAGTCTTTTGGCAAAGTGCTGTGCAAGAAATCGATTGAAGAGTGGAAAATGAATGTCCCTATCTGGGTCTCAATGGTTCTTTTTATGTCTTTTGAAAGTGGGTGGGAAGGCACACTTTCTATGCCCAGCCTGAGGATGCTGATAGGTTAAAGGATTTACTGTCCTCTGACTGGAGAAGGGAGTAGTGAGTCAGAATGAGTCATCAGGTATCATCTTTATGGCTGAAGGAAAGAACACTCCCCCTTGCATTTACTTAGAAAACAATTTTTCATAACCATACATGCTTCCCAGATACACAAGGTGTTGAAATTACATGTACACATCACAAATTAATTAAGACAGGTCTCTGTTCAACCCTGCTCTTTCTAAGAGCTTGGGTTCAGAAATGACAATTTATTCACGATTTTCGTGGGTTTTGCAATATTGGGTTTGCACCAAACCTTATACAGAGGTACACACCCTCTCTGAGCATATTACTGGAAGTTCTTAGGTTTCTAGCATAAACACTGCATCCACAATATTAATAATTACGGGGCTTAGTGTCAGAACATCGTACGGATTCCAGCTTAGTCTCAAATTGTGAGGGCATTTGTCATATTAAGAATCCCAAAGTTGTACATTTCTGTCAGCTTGATACAATATTTTATAAGCAATTTAATAAAACATACATTTGCTCTCAATGGAATTCACATCCCAGTCTGGTCCGCCCCTAGAAGCTTGGTGAGTCAGAAGGTCACATGTCTTGCCTTCCTGCCAGAGCACTGTTGACAGTTACACCTCAAATAAGCATATCCTATTCATCTGAAGGCACCCATTGTTCCTTTCTCCAGGCTGCAGGGAAAATCTCCTCCCTCTTAATCAACAGGAGCATGTGATTTTCTGTGCTGTTGCTGAGAAGACTAGGTGTGAAGGCTTCCCAGGGACAGCCAGCCTTTGAAGTCTCAGCTAACTCAAGTTTCTGTTTAGCTTCTGAAATACAGGTATCCTGTCAGAATTTAGATCACCAGCGCCGGTCAGTGGCAAGCACCGGTATTGCACCCATTTTTGACAGCTGTCTTGAATTAATATCTTTACAAAGGAGATTTAGCTTGGTAGTATAGAATTCTCGCTGATATTGTATGGATGTGGATTCTTGCAGTGGAATAATGCAGAACACCCAACATGAATTTGTATCCTTTTGGTGGTTTTGTGAGCCATGATTTTAGCAATTTTGACGATCAAGAAAATGAATTCCCAAACAGCTCTGGATTGCTTTTGGCAGTTAGTATTGCTATTTCCAAGTGGTTTCAGGCTACTGTGTGGGTATCCCCATGGTGGTTCTAGGCAGTGATCTCTGTTGTTCACTGACATGGCAAAAGTAAGTGGCAGCCTATTTTTCAGGTTTTTACTATGCATTTTGGGATGATCTCTGGCGAGCAGCATGCTTTCCGGTGGCCATTATGATGTTTCTGCTGCCAGCAATGTTGTAGGGCTTGGATGAGTGGCTTCAAACATCCCACAGTTAAGCTCTACATTCGCCTTCATCCAAGCATGGATGGCGACCCATGGCCTATGTATGAATGATGTGAAAACAGAACTGCTCCTCATTGGTTATGCAGCTGCCCCAAAAACCTGAACCCTGCATTCTCTGACTTCATTATCGATGGTGTATCAATCCCAGTCTCTCCTGCTGTCAAAACCCTTGAAGTATATTTGGATGCTTCACAATCCCGATCCCTACAAGTCAACACCATTGGTTCCTCAGCAGCCTATTCAACAAAACTTCTAAATGCCTCCAGACCCCTCCTATCGATAGATAGCTGTCTGACGATCGCCCGTGCAGTGGTGGGCGCCAGGCTAGACTACTGCAATGCATTATTTGGAGGTACCTCAGCTTGCAATATAAAGAAGCTCCAAACCATCCAAAATAATGCCTGCCAAGCCTTACAAGCTGCCCTGAACCTTCCCAGATCGGAACATGTATCAGCTGCCTGCATGGCAGTACACTGGCTCCCAGTCCAGGAAAGAATTGTATTCAAGACTCTAAGCATCACCCACAGATGTAATATATTTTTCTTTTCTTTTCTTTTTTTTCCCCCTAAATGTACATGTTTAATTCTAAGATTTCAATTTCCACAAGACACCAACTACAGGTACATCACTAGTTGTGGACCATTCTGTGTACATTAGGAGAAGAAATGTGAACAGTGTGAGCAGAGGAATGTCCTGCTGCCCCAGACCTATTGTGTTATTGTTACTCTAGGACTTGTATTTGTGAATGTATAATACATCAAACTAAAGTGGCATGTGCCGGAATGCAGAGAAGAAATAAGGAACTATTCACACTTGACATGGGGCGACCTGACTTATTCATATTGAAAATTGATTTAGTAAAGGTGTTTGTTTGTTGATTTATTTATAATGCGAACCAGACCCGAGGTTATCAGAGTGCAGGAATTACAAGAAGTCTTTCAGCTTGGGTAAAAAATGGCAAAAATATACATGTTAAACGAATACATAAAACAGTGGATGCATGTTGGGTACATAGCTTCATCAACTGCAAGAGGACAATATACAAGCAGGAACATATATTAGACATAAGCATACAAGTCTTGGAATATACAAAGTCCTAAAGGCACTAAGACTTACTGGTCCTTATTTTTAAGCCAGATAAGATTCTGTCTAAATTTGATGAATGTTTGGGCATTTTGGGGGCAGCAAAGAATTCCAAAGCTGAGCGGCCTTCACAGAAAAGCTACTGCCCCCTACTTTGGCTAATTCGAATCTAGGAACAGATAGGCAGTTGGTGTTGACTGTTAGGTACTTTTAAAAGGATACAATAACAAACATACAAAACAAAATCTTAAACTTCATGAGCTATCTAACAAATAAAGCAGCGTTCTGGGGAAACAGTGCCCCTTCCCGCACCAGTAGGTGAGATAGCTCAGAGAGTTAAGTGTTCATCTCAGAGGACATGCGCTCATCTTATAGTCACATGATGGAGATCACTAAAGGAAGCATTATTACAGTGATTATGGGTGGCAGTAGTGAGTTAGTCGCTCTATGTTGAGTACTATAGAAGGACTGTGAGATATGTTAACTCTGCGGCAACATGTTTGGCTGAGGATCCATACATCCATGAGCCGGCTCAACATACTGACTAGGAACGGTCCCTTAAGCTCAAAAAGGGCTCGAAGTTCAGGTCAAGCTGCAACTGTGTCAAGGGGGGCGCGCATGGCATGTAATGCAGTGCATGGGCAGAGGAGCGTGTATACCTTGAATAGGATGACTATGTAGCTTGCATTTGATACTTAGTTAACTTCCCATAAAATGGCATTTCCTTTCCATGTGAGATACAGTAGTGGCGTAAGGAGGCAGTGCAGCTGATGGTTCTACTGGGCATGTGTAAAGAATGCGCTCAAGAAATTTCAATAGTAACTAAAGTTTATTTCAGAATGACACGACAGCAGGCACTGCTTGTAATGGCAGCCTCCAACTGTCAACCCACTCCAGAACATCACAGAAGAATAATCATTCCATTAAAGAATCAGGTGAAGTCACAATATTGCTTGTTTCTTACATATGGAGAAAACACGTACATTGAACTACAAATGTTAAAACATGCTTAAATATCTATCCAGTAATTAAGTTCCTACATAATAATAACATACTGTTGAAAGTACCCAAAACCCAACAGCATGACCTGGCATAGCATGACCTCAGTCTCAGCATGTTGTGGCAGTGGCGTAATCAATTGATGATGCCTGGACACCTGCAGTGTCAGTATAAACTAGCCTGGAAACATCGATCTTAATACAGGATAGCTCTGACATCACAAACTGACCTGTAATAAGAAAATGACATCACAACTTCTCTGTAATCAGTTATGACGTCACAATGCCTCCTGCTTGAGCCAGCAAAGGTCCGTATTCCAGCTGTCACTGCAGCACTGAATTAAAGCCATGACTAGCTTTTCAATTTCATTGATTGTTAAATACTTTCTGTGGCACTTTACAGCCAGAAATTGACAAGGAACTGTTTATGGTAGAATGTTTAATGTCTGCACTTGTGAATTTTAACACATGTGAGCAAAAAGATGCATGCTATGTCTTATCTTAAACTACAAACGGAACACTTTTTTAATGCATTTTATTCAAACCCAGAGTCTACATGTATGATATGCAGCCGAACATGGCAGATCTCTTTATGTTAATAAATGGGATGACAAATACCTCCTACTGTATAATTGTTCATTATTTTATTAGGTAGCGCTTATTTTAGGTGATTTACAGCAGTGATGCCACTTGCTGTGATGTCTTCAAGGATAAAAGTGATGTGACAGCACTTCGTATAAGTGGGGTCAAAGGTCAACTGGTGGCACTTCCCATAAGGTCACTTCCACTAGCTCTGACGGTTTGGTGAAATATAGCCCCTAACTCCTTCCCTTTCGTGTTCCCATCGCTCCTCGTGTGTGCTCTTGAAGCACTAGACAGCTTCCTGGTTCCCCCTTCACTTCCCTATCTGTCAAGGACGCCGAGTACCAGGTCCTGAGCCCCCTTCCGGCAAAATCAAGTCGGGGCTGAGCCTCCCCCCCCCGGCCGGAGAGAAGTGATGCAGCATCGATGGCCCTTTCCATCTATACTGCATCACTTCTCTACGGACGGGTATAATCGCGAAAATGTGCGATTAAGCCCCCCACTCTAGGACTCATTAGTGTATGGTCCTGGAGGGGAGGGCTTAGGCGCAGAGCTATTCAAACTGTGGGGCGCGCCCCTCTGGTGGGCCGCAGCCTCATGCCCACGGGGGCGCGCATCCACAGTTTGAAAAAAAAAGAAAAAGAAAAAGAGGAGAAATGACGAAAGGGTCGGGCTGTTGCTTCATTAACAAGCAGCCGCCCGATCCACGGCCCCTGCCACACATGCTTAGTGCCACAGGGGCCCGACCCCCGGCCCCTGCCACACATGCTTAGTGCCACAGCCGCCCGATCCACGGCCCCTGCCACACATGCTTAGTGCCACAGGGGCCCGACCCCCGGCCCCTGCCACACATGCTTAGTGCCACAGCCGCCCGATCCACGGCCCCTGCCACACATGCTTAGTGCCACAGGGGCCCGATCCACTCCCCTGCCACACATGCTTAGTGCCACAGGGGCCCGACCCCCGGCCCCTGCCACACATGCTTAGTGCCACAGCCGCCCGATCCACGGCCCCTGCCACACATGCTTAGTGCCACAGGGGCACGACCCCCGGCCCCTGCCACACATGCTTAGTGCCACAGCCGCCCGATCCACGGCCCCTGCCACACATGCTTAGTGCCACAGGGGCCCGATCCACGCCCCTGCCACACATGCTTAGTGCCACAGGGGCCCGACCCCCGGCCCCTGCCACACATGCTTAGTGCCACAGGGGCCCGACCCCCGGCCCCTGCCACACATGCTTAGTGCCACAGGGCCCCGACCCCCGGCCCCTGCCACACATGCTTAGTGTCACAGGGGCCCGACCCCCGGCCCCTGCCACACATGCTTAGTGCCACAGCCGCCCGATCCACGGCCCCTGCCACACATGCTTAGTGCCACAGGGGCCCGACCCCCGGCCCCTGCCACACATGCTTAGTGCCACAGGGGCCCGACCCCCGGCCCCTGCCACACATGCTTAGTGCCACAGGGGCCCGACCCGCAGCCCTGCCACACATGCTTAGTGCCACAGGGGCCCAACCCCTGGCCCCTGCCACACATGCTTAGTGCCACAGGGGCCCGACCCCCGGCCCCTACCACACATGCTTAGTGCCACAGGGGCCCGACCCCCGGCCCCTGCCACACATGCTTAGTGCCACAGGAGCCCGACCCCCGGCCCCTGCCACACATGCTTAGTGCCACAGGAGCCCGACCCCTGGCCCCTGCCACACATGCTTAGTGCCAGCAGCCCGATCCACGGCCCCTGCCACACATGCTTAGTGCCACAGGAGCCGGGCCTTTGTGAGGTCTCAGGCTCCATTAGGAGCCTATTTATGAAGACAAAAGAAAAAGCGCACACCTTCTTTTGCCTTGATGATGGTCATCACGGCAAAAGAATGTGTGTGCTTTTTTTTGTCTTCATGAATAGGCTCCTAATGGAGCCTGAGGCCCAGGTTCGGATTGGCCCCTCGGCCTTTTGGCCCGTGGCCGGGCGAAATCGTCCCTGGTGAGTCGGGGCTGGTTTCTGGCCATGCCTGGGCTGGTTTGGAAGGAAAAAAAATAGAATATTTTTTTTCTTTTTTTTTTTTCTTTCCAAAAAGCCTTTCATCCTTTTTAGTTCGATAAATGAGTACCAACACAGGTTGGGTGATATTGTATGCATATTGCTTCTATAAAAAATAGAGCTTAAGCGTATGTGCTATACAATAACATTATCATTTGGCCTTGGACGTCTGCTTGGATTCACAGTAATTTAGTGTACTTAGGGTCAATGCTATTTGATGCCACTTCCTGTTTTGTCAAGGGGTGAAAGGTTGTGTTCCATCGCTTCCCAGGATGTCACTGTGGGGTCAAAGGACATAACTTCTGGTGATGTCATCGAGGTCAAGGGTCGTGAGGCAAGGGGTGGGCCACTTTTTTGAGGCGAGGGGTGGGCCACTTTTTTTTGGGTGACCGGGCCTATTTCTTGTCCCAGTCCGACCCTGGGTGGCAGCAGTGGTGTGGAACTGCCCAAGTGTCACAGAAGTGCTAGAACATATTTGGGCACAGGCACCTACTGTTTTACAAATTAAGCACTTGGTATACACATGCAGTTGCAATTAAATGTTCATTAAAAAAGTATGCCCTCAAGAGTATGCTATCACAGAGAAACGGGGACCCCAAAGCCAGTTCAACTACCCACTCCCAGGTGTGCTACAGGTAGATGTAAGTCGAGAGCCAACCAACCTCTTTCTCCTATCTGTGCTACTGTACCATACAAATAAGGGGGAATCGCTCTTCTGCAGCCTCTCTCCCAGTCATCGATTCTTGATGATTTACTGGTGCAGTCACAAAAAAAAGATTTTTTGGGGGCTCATTTTGTTTTCAAAAGCAGCGCATTACTAAAACCCCCTGGCTGCCAGTTCGTTGTCCTTGAAGCGTGCCAGGCTCCCTACCCCCTGAGAGCCACCGACCTTGGGTGCTGTTTTATAACAAATGAAAGACACAGACAGAACAATAACTGTGTAAGTCAACTGAGAGATGAATGCACTCGTGGTCCATTCAGAGAGAGGCTTCGAAAATGTAGCTCTGACAAATCAGAGAATCAGGGGGGCAAAGAAGCACTGCACATCTCAGCTCCCTCTTCATGGGTTTACGGTTGCCACCTGAAAGGTTGCCAGCAGCTAACCTGCCATCCTGTCCCAACTCCATGCCTCGTGTGCTATTCCCTGGTCAAACAAACCCTGTGAACTCATAGGCCGCATAAGACCCACAGAAGTCTTTTTACCGCCCGTCCTGAACGTCTGTTTCTTGCACTAGTGATATTAACACTTGCAGCTCCAAGGTATAATATTAACAACCAGTGTTTGTGGGTAAAGGGCCGGCATAAAGTCTCTATTTCAGAGCCAGAGTCAAATGATAAGGTGCTTGTGGCAGTATGGAGTTCCAGGCCTCTGCTTGGACACGGGGTTCTGCAACCTTTAGCTCTGCAGATGTGTTGGACTACAATGCTCATCAGCCCCAGCCAGCATAGTCAATGGTGATGGATCATAGGAGTCGTAGTCCAAAACATCTGGAGAGCCACATGTTTAAGACCCCTGGCTTTAAGGAACAGGAAGTAAAATAATCCATGAAAGTAACAGGAGTATGACGTTTCTGGATCTACATGGGTAGAATAAAAGTAGACTAGAAGAACAGCCTGGGGGCATCACGTTTATGTAGGATGGAATGGTGGGGGTCTGAGTCAACTGAGGAGACAGGGGTATCTTACAGGTCTGAAACCTGGTAATCTACTTTACAATAAAAGACAACATGGAGAGGGGTGATGTCTCTGTGTGGCCTGTAAATCTGCCGAGATACCACCAAACTGTACTATCATTACTGCCACTTGGTCTGGCGGTATTACTGCCAGATTACAAGTGGTGGTAGGCAGTGTTAGTCCCCATTAATTGGAGTCCATAGGACTCCATGGTGGATTTCAGCGGTATTACTGCTGGAAGTAATTTTGCTGGTGGTAATACCCCAAATTGTTCTATTTTGGGCGGTATAGTGGAGGAAATACCTCCAGCTTCTTGCTGAAGGATTTTCCTCCACCTTTTCCCTCACACCCATAGTTGGGCGGTGCGATAATGTGGCTCTATACAGTATTACCAGTGTTGCCAGTCAGAACTCATTTACCTCAGCAATGTATTCAGTTCTCTGTTTTTTGTCCTGACGCTTAAAATGTGCAATTTGCATTACAAGCTGTGTGCCGCAGACTGCTTCCACTCTAAGTGGGGGAGAAGTTAGGACTGTGGGGACTGAGACGGCAGGACTTTTCAACCTTTTGACACGAGGGGCCTTCACTGAGTCTTGGGGGGGCATCACCTCCCACGGGATATGGTACAGTATAATTACCTCATTGCTTTCTAACACTGGTTCCTCTACATCAGCCTCTTGCTGACATAGAAGAGTTTATAGCTGTTCAGTGGGCATTCAGTGGTTAAGATCTGTGCTGGCCTGCCATCTTGTGATAAACAGCAGCTATTAACTTTAAATTTTTCGCCATCGCAAGTCTCACTTCTCCCACAGCAATAGCAGAGCCCGCTTGCCAGTGCCTGATAATCCCAAAATTCTCTGTAATTTTATGCAAAGCTGCATTTTATTTTTACAAGGTTATTTTACTCACTGAATGCTGATCAAGTGTTTTAAGTCTGGACTTTATTAACTGGGTGCTTGTAATTCCAGCACAAGCACTCTTTAAAATCTAAACTAGAGGTGTGTTTACAATGTTGATTGTTCCAAAATACATCTCCTAGTGTGCTGCTTTGGGTGAGGTGGCCCCCTTTAAGCAGTACACAATGATACATTGTCTGGTTGACATACTATGTGATTTGTGTATGTTATAAAGGAAACTAAGACCACTAGAACTCACCACCCCAGAAACTCACAATCCCACCTTTGGGGGCATTCCTGTGAACATGGGAACACAGAGTAAAGAATGAATAAAAAAAGTATTTGCCTTCAAGAGGAAGCTAGACCTTTGCAAAAGAACAGTTGGAGCTGGGCAAGCCACCTAGCAACATTAAGGTCCAGCTTTGATGAATACTTCCCTGAAGTAAATGCTGGCATTACTGACTGGGGGATGCAGACTTTTCTGGCATAGGAGGTGGTGCATCATCCATTTGATGCCCAGGAAGAGCTGATTGAGGTTCAGTCGGACACTACTCTGCAATCTGAATTTAGGAACATTGCAGTGGGTGGATTTTGACTGAAGGTTTCTTGGAAGGTAAGACGTTATTAAGCACAAGTGGGGTATAATTTTTTTTTTACTGACTCCTTCATTTTTGAATAAGGAAAGTTGAAAACCCGGAAAGTGAGAGTTTTTAAAACATGGAGACAACCATGGCTACAACATTTAGACGCGAGTGCTTCCATCAGTCCCAAACATCACCTGGGTACAGGGTGAGCCTGGGTAACTGCTTTTTAACATTATACACTACTTTACCAGAATGTCTGGTAAACTACAATGTTAAAAGCAGTTAACTCTCTCCCCCCCCCCCCCCCAAGTCTGAAACCACACTTGATTGCATTATACTTCAGCCAGGATTGCATTATACTTCAGCAGCACATCTGATGTGTCCACTGAAAGCTTTAAGATTAAGCTGCATCCCTAACTCTATCTGGTTACCCAGAGGTAACATCTTAGTAAATGTGACTTGTGGCTGGCCAATCTACAGCAGCACTATTGTAAGTTTGAATTGTTGATGTTTTACTGAACTATGGCACCACACACGTCTTGCTTGGTAGTGTTTAATCGGGAAACGTCTTTACTTCTCGTTTCCCTTGAATTGGGAACTTTTCTTTTTGGTGGTGGTGGTGGTGGTGGTCGTGGTGGTACTCCACCTTGCAGCTGTACTTTCTGTTTAGCAAGCATTTCATTCTCCCATCCTAGTTGTGTTGCTGGACTATTATAGAGCAGTGGCGTAGGGGCAGTGATGTCTTACAGGAATGCAACTCGAAGGCTTAAATCTCCTTCTTTCTTGACTTCAGTATGTGCAGTGCATGCTAGCCAATGTTTCCACTGTTCTGCGCTGCGCGCGCCAACCCCCGCAACCCCACACCCCTGCGTGCCGTTGCACCAATTTGGCAACTACATGCAAATTTGCAGTCATATAACTGCCAGTGATGTCACTTCCTGTATTTGCCCCCCCCCCGGAAATTCATAAGTCGGCTCCCCTGCTATCTTTTGCCCGTCAGCACCCAGTATGATGGAGAGGTGGAGGGAGTGAGGGCGCCAGGGCAAGGCCCGCGGCAGAGAATTCAGTGCCAAGCGCAGAGGGGGCGCTCTCCCTGTTGAGAGTTGCTTCCTAGGAGTGCACCTCCCTTTCTGCACCGTCGCTGCACTCCCCTCCGCTCCGCTAGATCGGGTGGGATCGGGTCAGGCCGCACTAATCCCACGGCTCCTTTGCATGTATTATGAGCATGTTTTCTCAGTAAAAGCATACTTGGGAAAAGGAGAAAGGGGAGGTCTGAGCAGCCCGAACCCAGTCCGCCAGGCCTGCACTCCGGCCTCTTCGATGCTAATCCTCCTGTGAGCAGGAGCGGGGAGAGAAAGGGCGGGGCTCGCCAAATCTGCGCTCTTTCTGCGCGCGGAGCTCATCTCCATAATCGCGGTGACGGGTGTGCACGCTGCGTGCTAGGGACGGGCCTGTCTGCCATGGCGGGGCTGGGGACCCTCGGCCCTGCAAGTGCACCCGCTCGCTGATTAGACGCGACAAGCACCCACCTGCCGTCTGTGCAATTACCGCCGCTCTCGTGGCCCGGTAAATGCGCACATTAGCTGCGCACCCTCTTAGCATACGGCCCACCCATTAGCGCACCAGGCGGAGGCCGGCGGTGAAGAGCAAAGGGGGAGGGGGTGGCATCGACCAACAGTGCGACATGGGAAAAGTCATCATCTAACAAAAACATCAACACATACATTTCACATGACCCTCACGCTTCACCTAATATGACCCCCTTAACCTGCGATACTTCCCTTAATACGCCCTCAGCCCACCCTCACCTAACGCGGCCCTCTTCCCACACACTTAACTCAACATGGCCCTCTCACCCCCTGCTAAATACGGCAATCCAGACCCCACATTTACCTTCATATGCCTTTGTAGCCCGAGGTTCTCCACAGGCTGGGCCCACACCATGTACAAGTGGTCCTAAGGCATGCCAGGATGTATATTTATTTAAATAGATCAAACATGCTTCAATTGACCAGGACCAAGATTGAGTTTGCCATATTCTATTGTATACTTTTTTTTAACATTCAATAACCCCCACCATAAAAAATTCCCCTGAGATAACAAGACAGACGACAAACAAATGACGTGACGTGATCACCTGCGTGTAGTCATTGTCCGACACAGTGCTGCAGGTTGCTGCGTAATGTGGGAAAAGAATGGTGGCACTAAAAAAAAGCAAACAGCTTTTAATGTCGCACAAGCAGACACAGAAATAAACTAAGCAGTTTAAAATGAATGGGGGTTTGCATTGTGAAGCAGTTCCTTTTGATCTCTATTGAAAGCTTAATTTGGAAACTGGGGCTGTGTGGGGTCTGTGTGGTGTCATTTGCAAACACTCAATGCTAAGCGCTCATCGTTCACACTTCCCTGGAAGAGTTGGCACATGCAGGTGCTGTGCCAATACCACATTCTTCCCTTGTGTGCCCTCTCTGAAGGCTGAGGCCCAGAGAGTGCTGCTGTTCACAAGGGCAGTGTCTGGGACAAGAGGGAGGGAGGGAGCACACTGTGTACAATGTTCTGTTTTTAAGCTCTTGTTTGGCAAATCCATTACAATCTAAAGAATGCATGGTAGTGAGAACCATAGCTTCACTGCGTTTTAAATAATGCATGTTAACAGTACCTAACAAGGTCCTATTCATGTTATTGACTGCAGAAAGATGAAAGAAAGACGGCACTGCCAGAATTCACACATCTATGCATGCAAGCTGCAAAAACATCACTGAATGTGTATATATGTGAACCCAATTAATTGCCAGAAGTAGATGTTTTCTCTTCTACTGAGCAACAGTAATCTGGGTGGAAAGTAATTGCTAAATATGCACACCATAAAGCCTGCTAAAACCAGTAAGGTTGGAAAACTGCTGCCGACTTTTCTCCCCTAACATCAGAACTGCCGGCACAGTCTTATTTATTTATCGAACATTAATTCTGAAACGGTGCTCTCAAACCATGTTCTATCAGTCCGACGTTAGTCATTTCTGGCCCGTTGCATTCTTTTTTTATTTTATTTTTATTTCTTGTTTTAACCATAAGATTTTTACAAGAACATTTTTATAAGAAGGTTTCAAACATTTCCGATATAACAATTGTCTAGATAAAATTGATGTTGGAATTGTTTAAGACATACAAATTTACATTATCTGTGTGCATAATATATACATGTTCAACAATTTATGTGTGATTATTTCCACATGTTTTAATTTTATAACGATTTTAGATAAGTTCAGGGGTATCTAAGCGCAATTTATTAAGAAAGGTTACTGATGCAATAGCTAGACTCATATTGGCTGAGTTTAAAAGACAAGACCATCTCAGGGATGACTGGACCGCAGCAACGACACACATATTTTTCCCAAATGTATTGTTTCTGATTGAGCAGAGTGCCATGCAATCTACTAATAGGTGTTCTAGAGTTTCTTTTTGAGACACAACACGACAGAACCGGCAAAAGTTCTCCGACATGGGTATTTGCTTACGCTGAGCCAGGATGTCTCTAGTCAACCATAGATTGAGTCGTATTCGCATAAATGCACTGCGTATGTATGGAGATGGTGACTTTAGCAAATATTTTTCTGGACATCTCATGTTCTTATCAGGATAAAAATGCATATCGAAATGTTTATATTTCAAGCAGAGTTCACGATTTGTCCGCCAATCGTGAATGTACACTTTATTTTTTGCACGATTGGGATTCAGGATCAAGGTTTCAACATCAACATCTGCTGATGCCATGATTTCGTATACATAAGTAGTCCATTTCACTGTAAATTTCTGAGGTGATTGAAACAGGTGTTTTGCCAGAATAGCAATTATGGTCTCTGATTCAATGTTCATTAAACATTTTCTGAGCAAGGCGCAGAGCTGCCAGTGATATCTAGCCCTAAGAGAGATGAGACCAAGTTCGTATCTGATACACGCAATGGGTACAGATTGTGGCAGATGAAAAAGGGTTCTCCAATATTTGGCTTCAATTTTGTCGAGCTCCTTCACATCTGAAATGTCTCGTGATTCCAGGCCAAAAAGTATTATTGGTATTACCTTCTGCTGCCAATAATGTAGAACAGACTCCACAGAAAATTTACCATATTTATGTAATATCAATTTGGATTGTGATATCGCAGTTGTCACTTTACTTTGAAGTAATTGAAAATGCTCTGTTGTCACCGAGCTGGCTTCAAATTGAGTTCCTAGGTATTTATAGCTCGACACAGTGTCGAGGATGATGTTTTTTACCCTCCACTCAAATCTTGTTCTCTGAGATCGTTTCACAACGCAGGCTACAATTTGCGACTTTTTGATATTCATGGATAGCTCGTTATCATCGAAATACATTGAAAATACATCAATTCGTTTTTGAAGGCCTGTCAGTGTCTTAGATATTAGGACTAGGTCATCAGCATACCAGAGCGCTTGGATTACGGAGCCATTCATTTTTGGTGAATCGGAGGATAGGTTGAGAAAGATTTCTTGTACATTGTGAATGAAAAAATTAAATAGCACTGATGCCAGAATACACCCTTGTTTTAATCCTCTTGATGTTTTAATGGCTGTAGATAACAGGCCAGCAGTAGATAGGCGGACTCGTATAGAAGTGCCTGTGTGAAGAGCAATAATAATGTCCATGATGTCTTGAGGGCACTGAGCTTTCATTAATTTTTGAAAGAGTTTTATACGAGAAACCGAATCAAATGCAGCATTTAAGTCTATAAATGCAAAAAACAGTGATGTTTTAGTTTGATGAGCTTGAGCTTTCAATGTGTTGAGAATCATGAGGTTTACTGACGTCCCCGACCCACGTACAAATCCAGTTTGATTGCTATCACGATGCTTGTGTTTACATGTCCAGATATTAAAGGCCGATAGCACTAAGCGATTAAAGATTTTACCTGGAGCATCCAAAAGTGCAATCGGGCGATAGTTTGCTGGTACGCAGCGATCCCCTTTCTTAAAGATTGGCACAATGACCGATGAGCGCCATGAATCGGGAATGCTGCGAGTTTTTAATATACGTTGAAAGATGTTATTCAGGATTTTGGCCCATATCTGAGGATGTTGCTTAAGCATAAAGTTGGTGATACCATCTGGCCTGCCGCGCGGGAGGCAGACGATTTAAGAATGAGCGCCTCAATTAGGTTTTCAGAGCATTCTAAATTCCATGAGCCTGAGGAGTGAGATCCATAGTTGTGTGTATGAAAGGCTTTATCCGAGTACAATTGAGCAAAGTGTGAAACCCATAGATTTTCTGAAACTCCATTGAGTTGTGACTTTAAATTGTTCAAATTTGAGTTCAGATTGAGTATCTGCCAAATTTGAGCAGAGTTCTTGCTTGCTATGGCTGAAAGAAAGATCTCTCCGTCCTGATGGAATAGTTTTCCTTTATACATACGTATCCAAGATCTGTACTGCACTTTTAACCTTTTGCAAACTTGAAGCCGTTCGGGCCATGAAAGCTGTTTGTCTTGTCTCAAACCTCTATGGTACTCATTTTTTTTCCGTGATAATTGTTGATCAAATGTACGCTGGTGAGATCGGTTTGAAGGGAGGTAAAAAGTTCTGTATATAGACAAAGTGTCCACATAGGACTGTGATGTCTGAAGATTATTTTGTTGTATAATGCTTTCAGTCAGTGCAGCAAGTTTAATCGGTGTCCACCTAAAACGAGATTTAGCATTATTAATTGATAGATTTTGTGGCATCCATTCAGATTTGACATGGTCTTGTTGGTTAGCTCTCGACCATGTCAATCTTAGCATGTGGTGATCACTTTTGGATTGGGTTATTACCTTAAATTCTTTAGACGCCATGAATAACCCTGCGGATAAATATATATAATCAATGGTACTTGTCGTCTTTCCTCTATACCATGTAACTTGATGAAGTATATCACCCGGGAGTGAACCATTGGCCATTCTCATGTTAAATTGTTTCATAATATGGTTCCACTTGACATGTTCAGCTGTTTTACTCTTCGATGCACTTTTGAGCAAATCAATGTTGAGATCACCAGCCAGAATGATATCTGTTATTCCTGGAGTTTGTGCAATTAAGACAAACATTTTAGACAGATCTTTATAGAATCGGTCATCTGCAATAGCGGCTGGATTTCTGTAAACATTGATTAATGCCAATTTTTGAACTTCATTCGAAAGTTTGACCAACTGTATAAACTTATTTGGATTATCCCATGCCTGTAATTTTAATTTGGATCCCAGTTTAGCAGCAACCAATAATCCTGCCATGGGTCGCCCTTTTTGGACTGTAATCGCCGGGTTAATTAAGATATCATGATGATCCCATAAGGGAGGCTTATTTAACCAGGTTTCTTGGAGAACTATAATATCTGCATCAACCAGAACGGGATGGACGTTGGTGAGTAGATGGGAAAAACCTCTGGTGTTCCAGCTAACCAAGGTTACCAAGCCATTTTTTTTGTCAGGAAATTCTGGCGTCAGTGATGGTTATGACTGTGAAATGGCCAGAATCTTGGGTGCCAAATCAATGCTGTTACATTTTGCACACTGACATATATTTGATGATAAAACAAAAAGTGTCTAAACTTAAAGACACTCCCGTCCCCTGCACACCTTACAAGCTGAAATAAATCAGTCAAATTTCATAACATTTGCACTTTTATATATAGAAAGAATTGTCAATTTAGAACATAGGTAACAAAATATCTTCATAAAAGTACAGAAAAAAGCTATCAACTGACTTCCAATATGGCCAGCATGAAAAACAAATCAAACCAGACAAAGAAATAAGCTCCCAATTTTGAACTGCAGCTTCAAGCTCTACGCGTTTCGGGGACTATCCCCTTCTTCAGGAGCAAAAATATCTGCAAGTATTGATATATATACAATTAGAGGACATCTCACATATCATTAAAAGTTTGGACAAACTAAACACATTAAATAAAGAGAATACATTAAATAATTATGTACACATAAATCGAACCACAATTCTACATAGCATACACAAGTGGTTGTATATTCACAGTGGTACAACTGGTATGGCTCCAAATGTAAATCTCAAAATGCATTAAAACCTAAAACACTTATTCGTATGTACCTCACAGTGGGAATGTTGTCAAAGAAAATAGAGTCTCTGTCTGTGCATCTGTCTGTGCACGACGTACACATAACCAGGATCCCTGCGAATACTCCTGCCGTCCTCAACAAAACAACAAATCACTCCATGTGACCCCAAACACATATGAATTTATGCATTATGAACGACTTAAACCATTCACCAACCATACCTCGACACCTACACAAAACAATTCAAAGAGAACTCTTCATTGAGCCCTCTTGGAGATAAAGTCCCCAAGAGGTCAATCCAAAACATCTCTCTCTGAGCTAATATTCTCAAAAAGTCACCTCCTCTGGGTGGTTTCTTCACCACTTCCAAAACATTAAACCTCAATTGTGCAATAGTATGTCTAGACATATTAAAATGCCTAGCAACTGAAGATTTCTCATTTTTACACCGTATTTGAGATTTATGTTCAGTCCATCTTTCAAGGTTGTGGATTTTGGTGATCGTTGAGCTGCACAGATTAGTTGCCAATGAGTAATAGGTGTTTTTTGAACTAGTTGTTTAGTCATTAAGGTTTGGTGATTTAATTACGTGTAATTGGAGCTGATAGATATACTTTGGTATTCCAGAGTTCGGCAATCACATTTCACTTGTTGAGGACGGCAGGAGTATTCGCAGGGATCCTGGTTATGTGTACGTCGTGCACCGACAGATGCACAGACAGAGACTCTATTTTCTTTGACAACATTCCCACTGTGAGGTACATACGAATAAGTGTTTTAGGTTTTAATGCATTTTGAGATTTACATTTGGAGCCATACCAGTTGTACCACTGTGAATATACAACCACTTGTGTATGCTATGTAGAATTGTGGTTCGATTTATGTGTACATAATTATTTAATGTATTCTCTTTATTTAATGTGTTTAGTTTTTCCAAACTTTTAATGATATGTGAGATGTCCTCTAATTGTATATATATCTATACTTGCAGATATTTTTGCTCCTGAAGAAGGGGATAGTCCCCGAAACGCGTAGAGCTTGAAGCTGCAGTTCAAAATTGGGAGCTTATTTCTTTGTCTGGTTTGATTTGTTTTTCATGCTGGCCATATTGGAAGTCAGTTGATAGCTTTTTTCTGTACTTTTATGAAGATATTTTGTTACCTATGTTCTAAATTGACAATTCTTTCTATATATAAAAGTGCAAATGTTATGAAATTTGACTGATTTATTTCAGCTTGTAAGGTGTGCAGGGGACGGGAGTGTCTTTAAGTTTAGACACTTTTTGTTTTATGTTTAACACATGCTCCAGTGTCAGGGCGTGTATACCTCCCCAGCACCCAGAATTGTAATAAAATCTCTCTAAATAGTTATTTAGTTTTTGAGTAATTAGGTGTGCTCTGATAGATACTTCTTTTTATATATTTGATGATAACTTTGTAGTTGCGTCTTTTTCTACGATATATTCATAATTTCTTCTTTCGGGATCTTGGGCAAGTAAAAATCCCATTGCAAAGAGCTTTATTCGAGCCTGCCATAGAAAGTTCATTACTAACCCTGATTTCATCCATAATCGGACTATACCCAGGTTGGTGTCACAAATAAATTCTACTTGATTGATATCAGAGGATGTGAGATCACCTAGCTCAGGCACGTCACTAAAGATGTTTAAAACACTCGCACGGGACAAATCATATTGAGGATGAGGAGCCGCGCGACATTTCAGGATTAGTGTATGGTAGCTTGCTAATTCTTTTTTTCTTATGAGGTCATGTTTTTGTTGTTTGCTCACTGAACCTTGATTTTTAAGGATTTGGTTGCAGTTCAAGTCACTGCTTGCTTCTTTTTCTTTTCGGCATAGATTAATGTCATTGACCGCCATACCATCATCAGAGAACCTAACTCTTGTCAACTTTTCCATGGAGCCTTGTGGGACGGGCGCTAAGCCCAGATGAGTTGCCAAGTAGGAATCTACCATTAATTTGATCTTCTCATTTTGAGTATTCCAAGGGTCCTCCATTTGTGATGCGAGTACTGGCGGGGGTGCACCGCTACGCCTTGATGGAATTTGGCTTCTATGTTCTGAGAAGATCCTGTTTTCATGTTCAACATCTTGTTCGGTGATATGGGCATTATCCGCGGAGCATTTTACCACACTATTCTGCATGCTTTTTTTAACTTCTACGTCGTGAATCTCCGATGATCGCTGAGATGCATGTTCTCTGAATTCTGCACAGATCAGCTTGTCATGATCATAATGTGATGGGAATTATTCGCATAACTTTGCCCCTCACAATTCTGCAGGTTTGTTTTAGCTGTCAGATCACTTAATTCAGACGTGCGACGCAGGATATATAAATCTACTGCTGCTTTGATTTGATCGATTTGAGATCCCACAGGCTGCGACGATGCATGATCCACACTTTCACTAACATTAATTGATTTTGTTTTTAAGTTAGTGTCAGGTGTCGTGTTTTTGTTGGTCGATAAAGGGTCATTTAATTTCCGATTTTCAAATACTGCAACAAGTTGGCTTAGAGGTGACTGATTAAGAAGTGTATTTTGTGCATTCAATGTTGGATTTATTGGATTTGTTACAGGAGACTTGTGTCTCGATATGTCATTTTCACCTACTTGATCAATGTGCAAAGTTGCAGTTTCGGTCAAGTCCACTGTATGTGGTCGCATGATGCGATTATTTGTTTTGGTGGTTCGTTTTGTAGATTGAAAAGGTTTAGTTACCAAGTGCCTAGATCGACCCTTATTTCGTTGTAGTTTATTAAAAAGTTCATATTGAGCTTTATCATTTTGACGTTTTGGTGCTTTAGGGGAACTTTCAACACTTATCCAAGACGTGTTTTTGTGTGAATTTTCATTGGCCGCCTCTTCAATTGGGTATATAATTTCATTGAACATAGGCAGAGTGGTAGACTGGGTTGCAGGGATGGTCATAATCTTGATATCTTGAGACAGATCGTTAACTAGTTCAGAAAACTGACACAAGTTCTCCTTTTCTTTCGCTTGAGCTTGAATCCAAGCCAAGATTTGGTCGATTTTGGCAGATTGTATGGTTATTTTATTTTTGAGAGTTTCGAATAATTTGAACAAACTTTGAGTTGTCGTGTTTACTGCCATAAGAGTGAGTTCCAATAGACCTGTATTTGGAGGGACGTGTCCTTTTTCACGAGAAGATTCACGATGTCTTGGTGTAGGGAGTATATAAGATGCAGATTCCGAAATGGTTGAATCCATAGAGCCACGTTTATAGTAATCGACATTAGATTTGTCTGGAGATATATTTTCAGGTCTCTGCATATTCTGCTTTTGTCTATCTAGAAAAACATCTTCGTTGGTTGCGATGCTTTCCTCCTCTGGGATTTCAGAGATTTGGTCCAGATGTACTTTTGGATCTTTTTTGTGTTCCAACTGGGTAGTTGACTGAATCATGGTGTTATCGGAAATTGGCAGATTGTTTTGATCATCCCCATTGCTGTGCGCGGGCAAGACTTCACTTATCACCGGGTCTGATTGATTTGAATCTAGTACGTGAGTCAATATGTTTGGGCTCGTTTCATTGGATTTGTCATGGCAGCAGGGAGACAAGTTTGTAACAGTCTCCGTTTGTGATAATGAAGCAGCATTAGACAAAGTTTGATCATTAGGTTCGTCATTAGGTTCTTGTAATGTAACAGGTAGAACATGAGACAAAGGAAGATTTTTAACCGTTGGGCAGAATTGTCTTATATCTCTGTTTGCCATTTGAGTTTTTTGTCGTGTTTTTACACGCGGTGTCAAAGTTATAGAAGTTGTTGACTGAATTTTCATCAGATTGTTATGTTTGGATCGCGTAGCAACAGCGACCATTGGGCTGTTTGCCGCATCCAACACGGGAAGTGTTACTGACCTGGGTGTAGATGACATAACGCTCGGTATAAATTATAGGGTGCTTTAGTTACTAATCAACTCACAGGGCAACACAGCTCGATATTCAAGTTCCTCAAGTATGACGAGCGATGGAGAAGTTTCGATCTTATGTTGGATAAGATATGTGCCTGCAAGGGAGTCACTTTGTAGGTATTACTTTACAAATAAATGAATATACCACCCTTCATACTCAGAGGGACTCCTGGGATTGGTTAATAAGAAGCATAAGCTGTAACTCACGGTTCGGGATCAAAGAGGGAACACCTCCACAGTCTCTCGTCCACTGACCGCACCACCAGCGCACAACAGCCGTGTAACAGCCAATAGGCTTATGTCCACCGGGCTTACAGCCACAAGGGCGGTAGCTTCCGGGCTTTGAAGATGCAACCCGACACGTGATGCAGTCACGTGCAGTTGAGGACACGCCTCCTCCAGGAAGCGCGTAGACGGTTCGTAGCGGCAAGAGCCTCGGACGGCTCGCAGTGCCAATTAGAAAAAATCAATAGTCTGCTGTTGCACAGTTCACAGCCTTCAGTAAATTCCACCAGTAAACATTCTTTTCTACATAATAAAGCAGGCCTTCATGTACCAGAGTGCAATATGATGTGAGCCTGTATGACAGGACTTGCATATCACTTCAGGCCTGGCATGGTACAGAGCGGTCTGTTTGAAAGTCACCTGCGTGTGGCCTTTGCTTGACACAGGCTAGTGCCTTGGTGATAGGATAAATGTGTAAACTCCATCTCGAGAGATTCCCAGTTAGATGCTTCTGCTTGGGTCTGGTATGGAAATGTTCAGTTATTGCTGGACTTTATTTGTGCATGCTTTTAACAGCAGGGTCTTGCTGCAAATGTGCCCACACGCAACACTTACAACCAACAACCGGGCCATCAAGCTGACAAAAAATAATTCCTCCCACCCACCCACACCGGAATGCGATCCGTCAGGCCGCTTCTTCTTCTTCTTGCTGATAGATTTGATCCATCAGCAGTGATGATTGGATACCGAGGCTTGAGCCTCATTACTCCATCTTCTCGGGTTGCGTGTATAGTCATGGGTTAGGATTCTTCTTGGTCTGCGTGGAATTGTCACAGTAACGCTGGTACCACAAGGTCTTTGCCGTGATGGGCCGCGGGTAGCGGTCAAAGGGGTTTGCAGTGGTGGCAGTGAGTCTTCTGATCAGAGGGTTCAGGTTGTGATCCAGTCCTTGGCAGAAGTTCTTACTCAGCTTCGCTAGATGTTTGTCAAACATTTCAATGTCCAGGTCTCTGCTATCCTTGTGAAGATTGGAGCTCCGGACGATATCCGCAGGGCCTTGTTCTGGACTATCTGAAGACTCTTCCGGTGTCGCTCGTGGCAGGTCATCCATTCCGGAGAGGCATACATCAGGGTAGGTCTGATGATTGCCTTGTAGACGTTGATCTTTGTCCGGAGGGGCATGGACTTAGTCTTCAGGAGTGGGTACAGTGTTGCCATCTTTCCTGTTGCCTTCTGCTGAGTATTCCCTCATCAATCCCATATCTTCTGGAATTTGTACCATACACATGTTCTTCAAGCAGCATGTAGACATCAAGTTCATAATCCCATTTAGTGTATTTTGGCATTTCGTTACATCCCCACAGCCTAGTCATGTTACTTTTGATATGATATGATAGGTTATTTATAATGCACTTAATACCAAGAGACTTCTAAGCATGAACCCGGGGATCAAAACTGTGGTTCTCTGTGTCGTCTTGCTTCCAAGGCGAGCACGTTGTCCCTGAGCTATCCTCCCAAGAAAATCATCATTGCTGTGGCCACAAAGAGCTTCTCATATTCAACTTCTCTAGAATCCGACACCAATAGCCTTGTACCTTGGGCCACTGCCAAATAGTGTGAAAAAAGAGACCCTCATTGGTTGCACACCACAGCCAGTATTTATGACATGCGCCCACCACATTTAAAAAGCATTGTCCGTGCATAATAGATTCTGCGTGGAATCTTCAATTGTACGACTTGCAGTGTATTTGTAATTGCTACCCCATGTGGAAAAAGGATCCATTCGACTACATCCAGATGGCCTATGTCTGCTTCCCATTTAGTTCTAAGTGGTAGGTGCATCTGTGAGCATCTGTGACGTAAATGCCATTATGGCCAGGTATAAGGTGGAAGTCGGTTTGTCAGGGAGGATATTAATCTTTAGGCGTGAAGAGGAGGGAACGTCTTGAATGTGGCACCACACGGCGTGGGTAAACTGACAAATGATAGAATTTGATCCTCAGCAATTGTGCAGAAGGTCAATTAGGACCACAATTATTAGGTCAATTAGGACAAAAGGTCAATTTGAAAAGGTCAATTTGGGTAATATCCTAAAATCAGCAGAATTTGACAACATATCAGTCTCATCATCGATAACAATCCCACCTTGTGTATCCCAACCCTGAACTGACTTCACTCCCCCACTTCCCAAAAGCTCTCTCTGAAACCTTTAACCAATTAAAGCCAATCTTTGATAGTGTCGCCATCCTACCTTCAGTCAGCTTAAAAAGATCACATGACCTGCCCATGCTGCTCTCCTACAAATAGTTAAAGTCGCATCACTGGGCTGCTCTTTACGCCAGTCAGCACCATCATAAGGACGTGGTGGAAATCCACCAAAGTGCCAGGAAAGAGCTTTCCCTTTATGGCTGAAATCTCCGGGACTTGTAGTAGGTTGGGGTCTATACTTCACCACTGGGGAGGAGAGCTACTGGGAGGTTTGGCACAAGGGGGTCTGGTTGGGGATATCGATACTGGGGAAAAGGCTATTACTTTTGTTGAATTCAAGACAGCCCACTAAACCGTTCAGGTTAATTTCTTGGAATTTGCAGTGCTAATGACAAGAGCGAGGGTATATTGGGAGGGATTTCCGGATAGGCCTTGCCCAGACGAGGTCAATGAGTTGATGTTGCGGCTGCGGGAGGGCGGTAGGAACCTTTCAGAGCTAGATTCCGCAGATAGATCCTAGCTGGATATCAAGGCAACAGGGTCCCGGGGTAAATGGGAAAGGGACATAGGGAGGTGTTGTTGGACGATGAATGGAGCAGGGTGCTTCGGCACTCAAAGCAGGTTACTAGAAATGCACGTTTTCACTGAATACAACATAAAAGTTAAATGTTAAATGTTAAAGGTATTTATATTGCACACAGTCACCAACGGAGTTGGTCCCCAGGAGGTGGGCGGGTTAGGTTAGTCGGGTGAAGAGGTAGTAGGAGTGTGAGAGAAGTGATGTGCTGTTGGCAGCTTCAATTTGGTGTAAACTGTGCACTGAGCTTTGGTGTGAGCAGGCTTCCAGATAAGGTGCGTACGAGGCCTTTTTACGCATGAAAATCTTGTAATACGACAATACGATATGTATATTTACACACAAGTTTAGAACAGAGGGCAGTGCAAATGTCAGGTTACTTGACAGAAACCATAACGCTTCTTTTTATTTTTGTCTACATGGATGTAATTGCAAGTGATGGATAAAAGCCTCTGAAACAGAATGTATTTCTCTGAAGCCTGACGAAACTGCACATTGTGATAAAAGCAAGGGTTTCTTTCTATTCAGCTTCTGCTGTGCTGATGCTCATGGAGCAAACAGAAGCACTGTGCATATTTATTTTGTATGTATGTATGTATGTATGTATTTAGTTTTATATAGCGCCGATAGCCCGCAGGCATCAGGGCGCTTGTACATAGAACACTGCTACTGCGAGACCGAAGACAGACAACACGTATGGGACGAACAAACGGTACAGCTAGCTAATAAGCGACACGAACTCTAACTAGGACCTGCGCCCACGGATTCTTATCTAAAGAGGTATGTCTTCAGCCTCTTCCTGAAGACTGGGTGACTGACTTCGGACCTAAGTGATTCAGGGACGCTGTTCCACAGTTTGGGAGCCAGCACAAGAAAGGATCTGCCCAGCCCTGTTTTTAGCTTAAACTTGGGCACAAGCAGAAGACATTTTCCACCCGAGCAAAGGTTTCTGGTGGGGTTGTAGGGCCTTAAGTGTGTTTTCAAATAGGAAGGCGCTGAGCCATACAGGCATTTGTGAACCAAGCAGAGGGCTTTGAACTTAATGCGCTCCTCTACCCTGAGCCAATGCAGCACTAGCCTCTCTTCAGTAACATGGTCTTTCCTTTTCAGGTTTTTTACTATTCTGACCGCATTGTTCTGGATCACCTGACAACTAGATAGATCCTTGGAAGTGGCCCCCAACAGCAGGGCATTCCCATAGTCGAGCCGTGAGAGAATGATGGCTCTGGCTATCGTTGCCCTGTTTGCTTCATTAAGCAATGGTTTGATTGCTTTCATGAGCCTAAGATAATAAGCTGAATTTTTTTGGAGGAAGTTGGTTTGGGCATGAGAGTCGACAACTGAATCGACCATCATGCCTAGGGTCTTCACCTTGGGAACCACTTGGATAGTGGCATTTTTAATTTGAAAAGAGCTGTACTCTGCTCCCAGTTTTTCCAACTGACGACTGGAGCCAAACAACATCAATTCTGTTTTGGAGTCGTTCAGGCACATCCAATTTGCCTGCATCGAGTCGTCAATTAGCTTATAAACCTTGGTGAGCGTTTCACTATCTGTGGCGTGGTTCCTACCCCCCAACTCCAACTTTTACCAGCATTTTAGGATTGTATAATTAATAAGATGTAAACTAAGTTGCAATTGAGAATACATCTTTGTAACAAATAATGTTGTTTTCCCAGTGAAAGAAAACCAGTATTGCACAATTGTATTTTTCGGAGTTCCTGTGCTGTGTGCATAATCATGCGGAGGCAGATCATTTTTACACTTATAATTTAATTTACACTCTAATTATAAAAACCGTGTAAAATTATGAGTATGCACGGTCTAGTTTACATCCATTCAAAGTTGCAGTCAATGGGGTACATGACTATAAATGGTCAGTAGCAGTAGAGTCTTTGCTCAAGGGTGAGTCATTGTCATTAACACCAATCACAGGTGTTCTAGCTTCTCAGATCTTCAAGACTACAATTAAAACATCCAAAACCTGACTCTCCAGGAAGTGGAAGCGCTGTTCAAAAACAAACAAATGAAAGTTACATTTGTAATAGAAATAGAAACTCAGCAAAACCTGTCCCTGTGATAATCCAGATAGGTATTTAACTTTATGTAGTGTTTCATACATGGTTCGTCCAACATCTAGGCACTGTGATTATTATACCTCAGTCGTTACTGAGTTTAGCGACCTCTGATGGATGTTAGCCAATAAGATAGCTCAGCTGGTTGAGAGCTCATTGCTGTACTCTTTGAGTGATCAGTAGGTTGCAGGTTCGAATCCCGGCAAGGCCATCTCAGCCTTTTATCCACTTTCAAGGTCGATAAAGGAGTACCGACTTAGGTTTGGTGATAATTGTAATAAATATGTTCTATGTACAGTGCTTTGCCAAAAGCGCTATATAAATAACTATTCGACCATGAGATTAAATATAGAATTTAGCATGGAGTCCTTGCCTCTTTGCACTGTTGTATCATAACATTGGCAAACCATTAGATAGTAACAGCTCCAGGAAATTAGGACTTTCAATAAACATAAAAAGACAACTCTGCCATCGAACCCCAAAACACACAATACCATTCATGTTTGCTTTACTATGTAATTGGCTAGGTTTTTGAGTTTTCAACATTTAAATATATACAGTAGAGATCAAATGGCCAGACTTTAGAGAAATAATGAAAGGTGTATTCTGTCGCAATGCAAAAAGCTACCGTATAGTAATGATTTGCATACAGTTTTTGCACACGTTGGCTGGATGTCACATACGTTTTACTCTCTTGCAAAGGAGAAAAGTCATTTTTACTCTCTTGAAATCACATTTACTCTCAAAGTTTAAAAATGGGGACTAAAATTTTCCCACCTCAAAATCTTATCTGGGGCACTGTGTGTGAGTATCAGGCCGGAACGAGAACTTGTGTGCTGTTGGTGATGTTTATGTGTTGTTTGTTTGTTGTTGATGCTGTGTGGTTAAGTGAGTGTGGTTTGCTGAGCGAGAGATGGTTATGTGAATTATTAGGATGAATTAGGCATGCAGAGATTTGAAGTTGGGTTAGTGGGGTGTGTGTCCTGGTTCTAGCATATCTTGTTCGATTTCATTTGTATTCCTATGGGTGGGGTTAGTTGTTACTTTCCTTTCTTGACCATCTAACTGTTTTGGGTGATGGCGCGGCGCATTCCCGGCTGTATTCTAATGAACTATGTATAATGTGATTAGGTGTGTCTATTCTCCCCCTCTGGCGTAGGTGCTGAGGATTGACTGTCCCGTAGTCCCTTGCTATTATTGTGACATAGGTTTGTTGGAGTTTGGGTGTGGTTCAGGGCCAGTCAGGGTGCTATTGATGAATAAGATTGTGAGGCAGGAATATGTCATGCGGATAAGGGTGAATAAAATGGCGCCTGCTGTAGATCCGTTGTGCTGCAGTTGTCGGGGGAGGTAGGATTGTGACCGGGTAAAGGGGTACTGGGTAGCGGTGCATGAAGAGTTGTCCATTTTGGATGATGCTCAGATCCGACTCTTGCTACTGCATTGTATAATTGTAACGCTCACCTGATTCCCGTAGAGGCGCCGGTCTTGACTGGGCGTATACCGTATCTTCAAAGGTGATGTGTAACACACGGCTGGCTCTTTGGGCTGGACCTCTGTGCACTGTATGTCTGGCTCGAAGGGTAAGATGTCTGCAGATAGAAAATGTGGGATTAATGAACTGGGTTATTGAATGTCTCTCTCTTCTTCCCTTTCTCTTCTCCTGTAGAACCCCAAAGGTTAACGCTCTCACCTTAGGTAAGTAAACGCCGTGCTCTCC
This sequence comes from Ambystoma mexicanum, assembly GCF_040938575.1. Classification (NCBI taxonomy): domain Eukaryota; kingdom Metazoa; phylum Chordata; class Amphibia; order Caudata; family Ambystomatidae; genus Ambystoma; species Ambystoma mexicanum. The sequence continues at coordinate 1,430,244,185 of NC_090924.1, read as the reverse complement.
ATCTGCCTCGAGGCAGGGTGCTGTAACCAGTTTCTTCACTGGATAAGGGGAGCAGGCCTCTTGACATCAGAGGACTGCTGTCCGTCGTTTACTGCACGAACGGTAAGTTTCGAGTAATTCTAATGTCTTTAAAGTCTTTAGTAATGATGTCTCTTGTTTTGCAGGGTTCCGGCGATGGCGGATGGCGGGCTGAAGTGAGTTGAAGATGGAGCCCGTGTGATGAATAGAAGCGCCTGGAAGCACGTAAGTAAGCGCTTGTTGCCTGCTTCACGATGCGCTCTAACTGTCTTTTTATTTTGCAGGTACAAGTTCGGGGCGGCTGCAGGGTGCCGGAATACCCACTGGGTTAGATGTGGAAAGGAGTAATGGCACGTGAGTATTAAAGTTCCCCAATGTCTTTAAACGCACCTTGTTTTGTCTTTAAGATGCGGGATGCAGCGCTGTAGGCCTCCGGAGCGTGCGAAGAGTTGGTAAGCTTTTGTCTTTCAGATGCCGGAATGCAGTGTGAAGACCTCCGGAGCGCACGAAGAGTAGGTAAGCCTTTGTCTTTCAGATGCCGGAATGCAGCGCGAGGCGTTGGTGACAGCCGATGGACCAGGTAAGTGAAGAGCTGTCACTGAAGACCATAATGCTAACCTGTTCTTTCTTGTCTTTATAGGTGTTGCTGAAGACTGGATGCAGAATGGTAAGCCTTTTTCCTTAGGCCCAGGATCAGATGCAGAAGACACGATGAGCGTTCTGCTGCTGATGATGCAGAATAACGCAAAGCAAGATTCATCCATCGGGTGTGGTTTAAATAGCCTCCTGTAGTGCTTAGGTGTCTCCTTCCACAGCCACGCCTAGGTAAGAAAAGAGTTCCTGCTTTCCAGAAGAGTTCCAGTGTTCTGAATCTAGGGAGTGGCTCCTGCCCCACCCAACAGGAAAAGTAGTTCCAAACAGAAGAGGATCAGAGACTCAACTGGCAGGCAAGTAAGCAGCATGGTCTGCTGCAGGTAAGTCCACCCAAGCATTATGAGCCCGGCGCTTCCAGCGCTGGGACTGGGCATATTTATGAGCCTGGTGCCACTGGCGCCAGGACTGGGTCCAAAAGGTCCCAATTGGGACTGGTTGGCACTCGGAACCTGGGTTATGGATCTGCTTCCAAGGGAGTTGGGAAAACCCTGACCTTTTGGAAGCAGAGATCATGACAATAATGGGGCTGGGCTCCAGTCGGAAAGTTAGGCATGGAAGGGTGGTCTTCAGAGTGGTTTCATTGGGCCTTATATTGGCGTGGTTGCCATGGTCTGGAAGGTGACTTTGGGACCCAGGATGGGTGATTGGCATAGGGATATGCGCAAATGTGTACACGCCGAAATGGATGGTGCATTGCGGGTGCGTGCTATTGAGGATGGTACAGCTTGCTGCACAGTGTGGCATGAGGGCTGGGAAAAGCTCAAAATGCGCTCAGTCCTACATCTGCCATAGGTCATAGGGTAATGCTGTCTAGATAGAGGACGGGGGGTCCTAATCTTCCACAGGGATTTTGATGGAGCTGAAAACGGGAAGGAGCTCAGGAGGATGGGGGTAGCAGGAGAATATGTGAGATAGGGTCCAATGGAAGTGAATCTAATCCCCTGCTTCCAATGCATGCAAGAGAATTTGAATATATGGGTTGGCAACGTTGTACTGGAACTGAATCTTCGATACAGTAACTATTTGTATATTTAAAAAAAAGACTCATCACTCAGTTAGGGCATCATCCAAAGATGCCTAAAACAGAACTGATCCATCTGTTCCTTAAAAACAAAAACTAGACCCAGAGGTACTTGCTAATTATCAGCCAATCACAGCCTCAACCTTTCTGCTGCCATTGAATAGTTCACCACCGCGCTCTGACCAGCCTCCATGGACAAAAACTGGACTTCTCAGGCACAGTTCTCAAAAGTTTCCTTCTTACCTATCAGACAGACAACAAGCTGTTTAGATGGGCCTCTTCAGGACCAGCCGCCGCCTGGCTACTTGCAGAGTTCCACATGGTTCAGTACTCTCCCCTGTGAGTTTTAACCTGTACATGGAACATTTGCTGCTCGATGAGCCGAACATCTCTCTACACCTAAACGTGGATGATACCCATGTGCACCACAGAATGAACTGCTACCAGAACATCAATCACCTCCACAAATGCCTTGCACCATTCAAATGTGGATGGCAAGCACAGATCTAAAGCTCAACACAACCAGATCGGAATGTGTTCTGCTCGGTCACCCAACTCATTCCCTCCCCCAAATCCCTTGGGTTCATCATAGACAGTATAATGTCTTTCCAGCAGCATATTACCAAAAGGATACAGACTGCTTGCTATCATCTCACACTGCTCTGCAGGATTAAGCCCTACCTCCCACCACATGAGGATGGAGACAAGGTGATGTACTTGTGTCTGTCCATTCTTTAATGAGGACACCAGCGATGAGGATGCTTTGAGAGTGGTGATGAAGTAGATGAGGTGGACCGATGGGTTGAGGGAGGAGGCATGACCTTGTTCACAGGACCATGCCACAGACCCTTGATATTGAAACACCCTCCTCTCCAGGCTTTGTCTGTACACCTGACCCTTTTCAAGACGGTATGGCATGCCGCAGAACACCCCATAACAGCTTCCAAGATGTTTGACCACATCACCCAAATTTTGCATTACCTAAACTGGCTGCTCATCCACACCAGGATTCATAAAAAATGCCTGTATCACATACAAGGCAACGACTGTCTCAACATCTGCATACCTACTGCCAGACCTGCAACCTCCACACACTCCTCCAGGAAATAGACCATTGAAAGGCTTGAAATAAAACTGTCCTGCAAGGAAAGACCAGGACACAGTCCTCCTAAGCCCAAGCATTCTTGAATACCATCCGGGTTGTGATCAGAATTACCACAACACTCCTGCAGTTCAAAGAATAACTTTTCGGGAAACGGTCATGGTGCGGTTTTAGGGGTTGGAAATGGTGTTTGGGGGAAGAAAAAAATTGTGAAATTCACTATAAAGGTTATCAAGATAATATTCGAGATATGTGCATTCAATATAAAATATTTCGATATAAAGACATTTAACCGAACTATATAAAACACAAATGCAAATAGAAATAGTGGACACAAAAACACAGGGGCCAAAACATCTGTTAACATCTGCTGATTAGACACTGTCCTAAAACAGCAACGCCTGGAACTATCCTGCCAAATAACCACGCACACAGTTTTTTATTATTATTTATTTGGTGTTTGATTAAGCCCTACCTAAAAACAAGATTGCATCAAAGCACCACGAGGAAGGAGTGGGATGGGGTTAAACAGCGGAGAGTATGGTCAGGCAGGGGTGTGAGTGTTGTCAGTGTTCAAACAGGAAGAACCTTCACCACATTAATGTAACAGACATTGCAGGCATTGGCAACATTAATGAAAGGGTGTCAAAGGTCTGGGGTGGTAAGTGTCTAGTGCCTAACTGTTAGTGACCGGGTGGGTGTATACATCAGCATCAGTAAAGAATGCAGTGTCTCCTTTAATTCCTGACTGCATGCTTGGACATGCCCAGAGGGGAATTAGGGCACAAGAGAGCAAAGGGACCGAGCAGATCCCTCTGGGATCTTAGCAGCCCGCTCTTTCGGTTACATAATATCTTTTTACGCTGCACCAAAATCATCACTGTGGTCATTTCAGAGCATCTAGCCTTGAAGTCAAATAAATAATCCCCAAAGTGTACCTGGTATTTAGTGATGGCATTGCTTTTGGATTTTTATAGGATTAGTTGGGGATTGGAATGCTTTTGGGATTTATACTGGATTGTTTGAGGATGGGATTGCTTTTGGATTTTGATAGGATTGTTTGGGGATTGGATTGCTTTTGGATTTTTAGTGGATTGTTTGGGGATGGGATTGTTTTAGGATTTTTACTGGATTATTTCGGGATTAGATTGCTTTTGGGTTTTTAGTGGATTGTTTACGGATTGGATTTCTTTAGGATATTTACTGGATTGTTTGGGGATTGGATTGTTTTAGGATTTTTACTGGATTGTTTGGGGATTGGATTGCTTGGATTGTTTAGGGATTGCATTCCACTGAGGATTTCTAATTAACATATTTCGGGTGCATTAAACCAAAAGGAAGCCAAAAGCAATCCACTTAGTCCAATGGGAGTTTCTGCAGTTAAAGAGGATTTAAAGAGGATTTAAATGTTGGTGAAATCCAGTAGCAATCCACTTTCAATCCAGATTTGTTTGGTAGGGCAAGTTCCAGAGTTTTTTTTTAATGCAATCCACCCTAACACCCTGGCGATGTTGAGGGGCTAATGGTGAACCCAGAGGCCATGTCTACGACCTGTGACGCGAGCAAGCACCTCAAGAACTCTATGCCCCCAAAACCTACGAGATCCCACTATGGCGCAAGAGGTAGCCTCTTCACTGTCCTTCCTGGCAATCTCAAGGACACCAAAGACCCATGGCAGCAGGGGAAGTAGCGTCACCATATACCTGGATACGCCAAGTCCACACGGCATTCAGGAGAAAAGCAGCAATCCCAAGAATTTCCTGGACATGTGATGGCCAATGGACACTTCCAATAGCAAAACCAGAAGTCGGCATAGACATGGACAGCAAATACAAGAAGCATTGTAAAGGGTAAGAGGCAACACCCTAAGGCACGACTTCCATCCTACAACAGCAGGCAAAGTCCAGGTGATACTGCCCATGACTACTAGATGGCGCTGTGGAAACCAGTACTACCACCAAGTCCTTCGAGTGGGAAATCCACCGCAGACACCATGTCCAACAATCTACTGGCAGTCGATTAGACAGTGGGAAGACACAAGAGAAGGCACTGCAATGGTAGAGGAAGCCTCCATAGCAGGACAAAGTGGAGTGAAAGGGGCACTACACCGAACAGAAGATCCGCTGAAACAGAACTCCCGAAATAAGTGACACGAGGAGGCAACTCTGAGTGATTGAAAAATAGACAGAGAAGACAGACCACGCCAGCACGATTCACGAAAGGATGTTATTATTGCTTTGGAATACGCACGGATATCACCATGGTGATGGTGAGGAGGGGGTTCCAGCACCTAATGGCCCCTTTTGCCCTCTCTACTGATGGTCCACCCAAGGACAGGTCATGCGGTTCTTCAAGGCCCAATCTGCTGCCTCGCTTCACTGCACTGGCTGTGGGTGGTCTAGCATATATGTTCCCCTTATCCATTCCATTCGGGAGACAGTAATCCAGTCCTGGTTTTACCACCGCATTGTGGGGTTTGTAGTCCTGGATTTCCCCATTATAAGCGCAGGGCTACACTCTCAGAATACAAAGCTAACACCAGAACTGGACTACTGTTTCTGAAATGGAATTCACATTGATGGCATGCATGGGCTGGCACATGGATCAGCAGTGATGGTGGCGCATGCAGGTGGATTGGCCCGTGCCTATGTAGTTGGGAGGGGTCTGTGTGCACAGAAGGGATTGTTGCGTCCCATGTGCTATTTTCTTGAAAGCCAGCTGCCAAAATCCTTGTTAAGCCAATTTCGGAATCATCCATGCAGAGACTGCATTCTCTTACACTTGGCTTGCAGATGGGGTTCCCCAGTGCCCTAACTGCTCAGTTTGTTTCTGTTGGCAATGCCTGCCAGACTACGCATGCCAAGGAAGAGAGAGTGGGTGGTGGCGAGGAGACTTGACGAGGGAGACGGACGCATGAAACAGGGAAGGGAGTAGAGGAAAATGAGAGTGAGTGAAAGAGTGAAAGAGTGCGTGATAAAGTACTGAGGGTACCACGGTAGTGTCAGGTCTCTCCGCACCCCCTGTATACCACGCATCCCTGGCACGTCCACCATGAATCCAGCCTTGGGTCTGCTCTGACCCCCTTGCGGTCTCAGCCTTTTGAATAGAATGAACAACCAACAGCTTGCATTCAACGTAATTTACATGTATCTTAACAAATGTAAAAACCATGTATACCTATAATACAAATACAACATTTAGACACTCTGTGAGAACAGGAGTTGGTGTGCAAGCCTAATAAAGATTTTTGAGTGGCCCATAGGTGGCCATTTTAGTCTGTACTACGGTGCTACAGCACACATAGTTCTCATCTAATATCCAATGACAGGTTCACAGGAACAGGCGGCTCACCATTTAGTAGTGAGTCTGAACGCTCAGGCTGAGCTCCTTAGAAAGATGATGGGTAGACTCAGATTCTAGTCTTGCACAGAAATGCAATCTCAAAAAATGAAAAGCAGGTTATTCATAAATTGTTTGCTTTTTATTGACACAGACATATCACACATACATCCTTCACAACAACTATGGCTAGTCAAGAGATAATGTAGTTGGACGCGGATACTTTGCGCTCAAGAATTGCTCTTCACATTGTATTGGTTGTAGTGGGTTACATGCATTTTATTTATGTGGTCGGGTGGTCTGCCGCCCCGTGTTTCGACCCCTCTGGATCTTTATCAAGGCTAGTAGGTGGATTCTTGTGCCTGTTGGCGGCACTATGTCGTTGCTAAGCTTACAATGGTTGCAGTGTTGTGATTTTTGTCACCAGCCCGGTTGGGCAATTATCTGGCCTGTTGGCCTGGTCTGGTTCCGATCGGTTGTTCCAGCAATGTTGTGTCAAGAGATAAACCTATTAAAGCTGTCACTGGTCTTAAAGTCATAGCAACCATTGGTTTTGATTGCAAAGTGCAAGACCCTGCATTATGCACCCCTCCCCCCCGGGTTGATTGTCTCTTCATTTAAAAAGTCTAGGCTACCATGATTCCCTAATACGTCTCAAGTAATGCTGGAGACTCAGAATGTTTAGCGCAATCCAGGTTCAGTTGTTTGTACTCCCCCTGTAAAGCAAACTGATCTTGAAGTAGTGAGTCCAAGGGGTTCACAGCAACAGTCACTGGAAAAGCCAGGCGTTCACTTACGTGGCCCTGTAGACTTTCATCCGCCTACTCAGCAGCACCTCGGTCAATGTACACAAGAAGGAATTATGGGGCATATGTCTCCTTGTCACCCATCAATGTGCTTTGTATCTTCCCAGACATGTGGGGAGGGCTGCGATGCATAACCCCAAAGACAGCGTCCAACCACTCTTTGGCTAAAAGATGTACTCTTAGATGATAGATCCATACAGGCCTAAAAAGGAGATCCAGAACCCTAATAAACTTGCTCTGTCCAGGGGGGTGGCAGTGGGGGAAACACAGGGTAGACCTTGCGGGCGAGGGACTTATGCATGGCACCTGGGAGTCTTAGGAGACAGCACTTTCTGCACAGAGCGGCTACACCTGTCACGGTTTAGTACGTGGTCACACTCAACTCAGGGAGTTTCCCCTCCCACCCCCCAATGAATGTAGCAAACAATAACTCACCCTTCTTTTGTCATGGTTCAGTTTAATAAGGCCTCCAACCTGTCTCGCAGCCAATCCCAACAATTACCCAGTGCCACAATGGACTAGGAACCAGGCCGGTGTGTAGTAAGAATACATATTTATTAATTTATTTAAACCAAATTTGATGAACAGACTAACATCAGCCACCAATGCTGTGGCAACCCAAGAACAGAAATGACTTCCGTAATGTCACCAACAGAGAGATAATACTGAGATATGCAATCACAATATCCCTCAGCTTTCTTTTCAAATCACCCACAAATACAGAAAAAGAACAATTCAAGGCACACAGTGATTGCTGATTTGATTATTATACTTTTTCTCCCAGCAACCCCCACCTTCTAAACATCAATTAGACTTCACCCCTTTGAATTAAAGGCCAGTGCCAGAGTGTGGGAACACAGTGAGACAATCGTTTTGGGGTTTTGCTAAAAGGTACTCTTTGGAAAAAGGGATTCAAGGGCCAACATTTACTTATTGCCACAGATGCAATATGAGGGAAAGAAAAGCAATGAGAAAATTAGTTTTGCCACACCTACAAAGAACAGGCAGGTCTTTGTGGTTTTGGTCAGACCACAATGGGAACAAGGAGGAATTTTGTTTTGCACCCTGCACATTCACGTGAAAACAGGGTTTTGGGATTCATTCTTTTGGCAAATCTTTATGCCCATATCGGCTCAAAACACACTGGGAAGAGCTTGTTAGCTTCAAATGCCAACAAACCACACCCTGTGAGTTCTATAGGGGAATTCATTGATTTACTTTAGTTAAATATGCTAACGATCTACACAGACAAACAGGATATTTTGCATGGGGAAATAACTAAAACAATGCTTGAAAATGCAGGGCCTAAACAATCTATGGCTTTGGGCATAGTGTTAATTACAGGAGAGGCCTTGTAATGGACATCAGGGAACAGCAGGGCACCTCTGCAACAGCAAGTGTGTTAGTCCAGGACATTATCCTCTGGCTCCTCCAAGGGGTCTCAGTCAGCTTCTATGTCTCCTGATCCTTGTTTCCAATGCAAGATTTGGCACCTCTCTGCTTGGGTGTTTCTCACAAAGGTTCAGCAGCAGGTTACCTCCCAGAATAAGTGGAAAAAGCCCAGTTCTCATGAAAACTGGTCTACTTATAGGGCAAATGACATCACAAACTTGTTATGATTCCCACAAAAGGGATTGGTTGGTTTTCTCTACCCATTTTAAGGCAAATCAGATGATGCTAATCTGAAGTAGGCACGCCCTTGCAATACAGTTATGATTTTTCTTAATTTACTTAGGAGCCGTATCAGTGACAAGTATGCCACTTCATAGTTCCCATGTTAATTATTTCCTTCACCCTCACACCAACTTTCAAATCTCTCGGAATCAAGGGAAGGCCCAAATCAAATTTTCATTAATTACTTTAGTTATGTTTAGCACACCGTTGTGGCATATACACTGCCCTTTTTATGCAATAATATGTATTTTTTCATTAATACAACTCCGGCCTTTTCCTTTATTCTCTTAACCCTTAAGCATGGGATCAACCAGTGGCTGGCTCATGTTTATTGGAAAGAGGATGTTGGTGCACACCAAATGTTTCAGAGTAGAAATCTCAATATTCTTAAATATTCTTGATGTGAGGGTTAAAGGTGCGGGGGAGGAACTGTGACTGTGGCACAAAATCACTACATAATACGACAAGAAAAAAGACGATTCAAGATTCAAATCCTCCCGTCCCTTGCACACTCTCAAAAGCTGATGTAGACAGCTAATTATTGCTTAGAAAAAATGTTAACTTTGTATCTTGCGGAGACCATTAATCAAAGAAATCACATCTGAATCAGGTTTTTTTAAAAAAAAATTATGTATTATTTGAACAACAGAGAATTAATGTACAAAGTGAAGCAAAAGATGTAAAGATGCAAGTCCATCCTCTGTGCCTGACACATTTCGAGGAGTCGTTCCTCTTCTTCAAGAGCCTTAACGGACTCTAAGATAAATATTGCGCAAAAAAGTAATGTTAAAATCTATGCAGACAAACTGATAGTAAGATAATCATCACAACATCCATCACAACATCCACATAAACTGTCAAATAATGACTACAACAACCTCTAATTGATAAAAACTGCACAATTATGCAAACGTGAAGCCTTGACTGTTCATACATTAAGTCATTACTGCTTGGGAATCCCCCTATCAGCCCATGCTGTTTTTATATGTATATACCATTGTGTGATTAACCCGTATACTGCAAAACTCCTTGGTAAACTCTCAGGGTTAAGCATTTAAAGCATTTAAAGCAATGACCATTGGCGGTTAACCTTTCATTCAGATTCCAAAGTAATCATCTTTATTCTTTGTGTGTAGCTTACGTTTAAGCATCTTAGCTAAACCTGCCATAATATGGTTGCAATAGGTCAAATAAGTAATTACTTTAACTGGAGCTTCAACTACATTCTTTCGTATTCCCAAGACCCAAAATGGGGGTGCAGTAACTGATCAAATCAACATAAATGAACACAATCAAAATAATAAATATTCAGTTGATGCACTCATTGCAGGGGGACAGCGTAAACACTCTAATCCCAACTCATAATTTCTCTACAAGTCATTGAAGGTCCTTGTGGGTGTTCCTTGGGAAACGAGAATGCAGCTTGCCATACCAACCGGATATACCGGATATGAATCAATGGTTATAGCGCACTTTGCGGAGGATGATACACATGATACCTGTCAGCAGAGGAAGGGTCTTGGAGCTTAAATTCCATCTTCAGGAGAAATGACCGGCTGCATGTAAAATTCTACAAGAAATGGCTTTTAGGCTCGCACACAATGCATTTTTACATGACATTTTATAAGGCACCTGGGCCTTATATCTACGTGTAATGTACCTCTTTAATCTCACATGAATATCACTGCTGGATTGTCCATATGTATAGGGCAGTTATATGAGAAACCCATGTTCAAACTCTGTAAGTCTTGTAGGCACTTCTCTCTGCATACTGTCATTTGGCTGAGGAAAAACAAAAAGGAAGTAATTTTATTTCTTAAATAAATGCAAGAAGCTTGGTTTCAATTGCGATTTTGGGATAAAAGTGCAGCTCTCCATGGATTTAGTAAAACAGCATTTTCAGCCACATGTCTTTCTTTCACTTGCTGAAATGCATTGTGCATATCTTCGCACTTTTGAGATTCAAGCCCACTTTTTTTTTTTTCCTTTGAGATTTAGGCCTGTTTGTGGTTCAATAGGCCTCATGTCTGACATCACCATTTCTATGCTGCCCTTATACTTCAATGGCACTTCCCAAATCACTCTGGCCTCTTTATTTCTGGCATTCAGGGGCTATATTGCACCCCACATTTCCCCCTCCTGGTTCTTGGATTCCAGTGAGACAGAGAGAAGAGCAAGTAAACATTGGGGGTTTCTCTTACCTTGTGGCCTGGGTTCATTTTAGGAATCTCCTTTAGAGCATGTCTGCTCTTTTCCCTGTCCTGAGGGAGTGGCGCTCTGGTCTGCACTCCAGTCTTTTTGGATTTTGTGTTTTTGGTTCTGGACCACTCCCTTTCCGATAGCGCCACCTCTGTTCTGTAGAGACAAGGAGTTATCTAATCTGCCGAGAATAAAAGAGGGGTTAATTATTTCATACAGTACAAATTTCCCCGTTATGATCGATGTATGTATTGACAACAAAACAACAGGATACACATTACTTTTCACTTGGCATCTACAATTAAGAAAATAACAATTACTCTTTGTACATTCCTGATAAGAGTACGTTGTTCTACTCCCTATAAATGTCTGATTTTCTCCATCCAGGTTCCCATTCCTTACTTCCATTCCTCAGATGGTTCCTGGATTCTTCCCTCACTGGGTTCTTCAATCAGTCAGAAAGTCTGTTTGGGATGACAGCTATTCAATTGATTGATATGGACCCCTTTCTCTTCCGTCTGTTCTCCTTTAGGGATGCAGATCTTATAGGCGACAGAAGAGATTTTGTCATGAGATTTTGTCAACAATTTCTAAAAGCACCGTGCCTAGAGGGGAGGGGCTCTTTGGTCTGGTTCATTGGGAAATTGTACAGGTAGACCGTGCCTCCTACTTTGTATTTTTTCTTGGTGGTCTTTAAGTCATAGTGGGTTTTCATTCCCTCTGCTGACTTTTCTAAATTGTGCTGAGCATAAGCAAAAGCGTGCTGAATGTGTTTGCGTCAATTTTCAATGTTCTCATGAGTCGTGGACACATTGATCAGGGTCTGCTCTTGAGTTTTACAGAGCAGATGCTGATGTAGGATCATTTTTCGTCGAGTCATGAGCTCGAATGGAGAAATGTTTGTTGCAGAAGATGGTGTAGACATGATGGCCATCAGGGAAAGCAGTAATCAGATGTCCCAACTAGGTCCAGAGTCCACCACAAACCTCTTCAAGATGCCCACAATTGTTATTTTGTACCTCTCATGTGTGTAACCTATCGCAAGATTTCTAAAGTTGTATGAAACCCACTAGTTCCGGCAGTGTCATCGGTGTGACTTAACATCAGGCTTTAGAATGAGGTAGGTACTACCTACTGGTCACATTCAGAAATGGATATCTGTACCAACAAACCGTCTTGGAATTGTAACATTTTGGAAAACTTCATCAATGCCCAGAGATCCTCTTTCCAGATGTAATCAGGTTCCGTCAGAGGAAAATTCACAGGGTCTTCAATATGTTGATAACATTTCCCAATAACCAGGTCCTCTTTTTGTGCCGTAATCAAATCAGCATCTGTTTTTTATTTTACTCCATTGGGCAGATGAGAGTTCATTTTGGGCATGTGTTTGGGACCTGGTGACAGCTGCGTACTGGAATTCCCCCAACAGGGATTCGGTTTCTAAGAGATCCCTATGGATGGCTCCAGTTTTAGTCAACTGGTCAGCCAAGTAATTTCCAGTTTTGTCCGGTCCCTCTATTTTGGAGTGACCTCTGATCTTTTTCAAATAGATGGTCATTTCGTTAGAGGTGAACAGATCATCAATTGCTTGGATTAATTTCCAATGCTTGAGCGGTTTGTTATTTGCACACAGCATGCCTCGATTTTTTCAATTAATCAGGTGCTTCACGAACCCATTCCTGAAATAATCTGAATCAGTGGTTGTGACCAGTTCTTTGAGTTGGTGTTGCATGGCAGTGAGGATGGCTTGATGTACCACCATCAATTCTGCCACCGGACTACTTTGGGACCTTCTTTGTACCCAGCAGAGGGCTCTGGGGCATCATTCACCCAGGCATTCCCAATGCCAGCCACTAGTTATTTTTCCCCGTGATTATCAACATGGTAGGAGAACCCATCCACATAAACTGTGGGTATACCCTGGCACGTGTCTTCCTCATAGACTTTGTGCAGGGAAGTAACGTACGCCTCCATATTGTCTTTGATTTTTAGACTTTCATCCTCAAGACAGTTTTCTTAAGCACTGTCATGCATGTCAGCCGAACCTTGCGCTAGGGGACTCTCTTGTTTTGGCCATATCTGACCTACACATGAAAGCCCTGCATGGACCGAATCCAAGAAGTAATTCTGGAATTACTTCTGTTCCCTGTTCGAATTCGGTCACTCTGGTGATATTGCAAGGGCTGGTAAGGTGTCTCGACAAAGATGTGCTACTCCTGGGTGAACGGGTGGTCATTCTTGAACGTCCACACCGTTGCCAGGACTGCCTTTTCACAATCATTGAATTTTTCCTCCACACAGGACACAGTCTTGCTCGCGTAAGAGATTACTTTGTTGACCTTGTCTGACATCACCTTTTCTATGCTGGCCTTATACATTAATGGCACTTCCTAAATCACTCTGGCCTATTATTACTCTCTTTCTGGGGCTATATTTCACCCCACTCTTGAATGTCTAAGGATCAGAGTGCTCTTGTAGGTCAGGTGCCTTTGGATGATGGGAAGGTCTGGTGCTGGACTCTCCGTGAGCATGTAGACATCTGCCTCTACTCAAAGACGTTCTTCGTGAGGCACTTCCTTCACTCTTGTGCCACCCCCTTATGGAGTGTGCCTTAGGATCTTTCCATTGCCTGCTGTCTTTTGCTTTAGGACATCATGGCACATCACTGCAGTTATCTGAAAGCCAGGCATTACATTGAAGGTTTTTGTCCCATACAAACCCTTTTTGGAATTATGGGGCCAGGATACTTTATCAAACAAGATCTCAGCCAAACCTTAAACAAATTATGATATACATTCCTAAATGTAGAAAGAAACTGAATATAAAGATCAATACTGCTTCTTGGATTTTTCCAGAAGCTCCTGAACATGCGAGACAAACTATACATCTGTTCCACAGCATTCCTTATTAACACATGCGTTTCTCATATTGACTAAAAAAAGAGTTGTACGTCCATTGTAAGTGAGTTGTTATCATTTCATCCAAAATTACAGGAAAAGTTAAATGCAATAAAGCAGAGCGGTTAATGTGGGCACACACAGACAGGCGTGTGCGCTCTTTCAGTGTTATGTCCTTAACATTGTTGTGTTATATTGAGACCACCCATATCCAGGGGAGTTCCTTCCCACCCCCAATCAAGGAGTCCTGCAATACTCACTTAAGTTTCTTACCTCTGGTCTTACTGAAGATTCATATAGAATCACATAAATCTCCCCCCGACCCCATGAACCCACAGCGAGCCAAGAACCAGGCTGGGGTATAGGAAACATATGTATTTATTTGAATGATAAACAATGGAGATTACACTAAAACAACACACAGCGCCTTTTTTGGGGGTCAAAATTAAACTTCTTATTACAGAAATAAATCACACAAATTGGTTGGGAAAAACACAAATCAAAACTCTTTGCTTTCTGCAGATTACACTTCAAACCATAATAAAACTGGTCAATGAACAAAATGCCATTTACATATGTTGTGCTGTGCAATTTAGATTTTCTTGCATGCTTAAAAGGCTAGCAGTTTGGTTTATAGATTGGTACAAATGCATATAGCAATTATGATTTCACCCACACTTCTGCTTTAAAATAAACACAGGATGATTTAGCGGTTTGTTCTCAGATCGCCCTCACATAAAGGTCTGCGTTGGGGAAGTTGAAATATAAAAATTGGGATGATTTAAGAATTTTGGATTTTCAGCTCCCCTCCACCATATGGACTCTGTTGGGGAAGTTGGACCCATACGATTACCCAAGTAAATTACAGTCTATAGTTTTCAGCGCACACTTGGAATGAGCTTTGTTAATTTCAAATTTTAACAAAAATAATCCTGTGGTATTCTGCCAAGGTGATTAAATTAAATTAATATGTTTAGTTAAATAGGCTAAGGATCTACACCGTGTTGTGCCCCCTACCCACTATAAAGGGAAAGGATTTAAGGCCAGCAGATTCCCCCACCTTTGAATTCTATTGGTTCTATTCTACTTATATTGAATGCCGCGGTTTAGAGTTCAGGAAAGTCAGCTGCCTTTTAGGACCCTCCGGGAGGACAGGGCATGGTCTGGTCACTCCACTCTCAAGGATGGTCCCCAGCTCTTCACCATAGGACATAGTCATCTTGTGGGCCTTACCAGCAATAGACAATTCCACCCAGGTGCAATTTTGCCAAAATCTCCTTTTGGTTTTTCCTTGCAGCTGTCAGGTGGTCATTTTCAGCACCCCCCCCCCACACCTTCTCCCATAGTGCATTCACTTTATATACCAGGGTTACCAGGGATGACACCATCAAGATTGCAATTTTGGAAAGTGCCCTGCAAGAATTCCCACAACCAAGATTGGATAGTTACTCTTCTCTCTATTCCCAAATCCAATCTGTCGCTAAGGATTGATTTAGGAGTCTGGAGAAGACATTTGACAATTCCCATTTGAAATCCCCTTTTGTTTTCATGTCAACTTTTGGCCAAAATCTAATTATGTGTCAAAAATGTTTTGATTCACTAGTCACTGCCATAATGTATATAGTTTCCGATACATCTAATCATGGGGAATTAAATAATTAAATAAAATGATAGCTCGGACTGCACCATTTTATACAGCCATTTGGCAAATTTCAGCCATTTTTCCAAAAAGCATAACAGTTAGGAACATGTAATGTCCTCCCCACATTTCTAATTTGATACCCCACCAGTTCGCCAACTCTCAAATTCAGAACATGTTCAGAGCAGCCAGGAACACCTTTTAGATGGTCATCACAATTCCTTAAATCACATGTAGATACATTTTATTTCACCAAACTTGCTTGGAAATGATCTAGAAAATTACAGAAAAATTAATGCAGTACGACTCATGGTTGCTGAGAAAAAGGCCTAAATACTATTAGTGATTTTAAATTAATAGCAAATCTTCCTGTTATGCAACTTGTAGCTCTCTGGACTCCAGGCCATTTGCCACTCTGGGAAAGCCTGTGATATGTAGGCTGCAGATCGTAAATACCTAGGATGCACCGGCTAACACATAGATGCCCACTGCAGACATCTGGCATCCTGTCTTCTTATCTGAGGGGGACCACGATTTTGATCTGAAAAGCTTCTATTTTCCTGTATTTATTTCCAGAGTTCAGCTTTGATGGCAGCCTCTGTTTTCACACCTCCCCCTTCTTTCCAGTCATGCACCGACTAGGTCATCTGCTCTGCACAGAAATTAAAGTTTGTTCTCAATACCCTTAGCAGCAACACGTTATTGCAGTTGTAAACAGCTGGGGTGCAAGCCAGGCTTTCAGTGGGTGAGCCCTTTGTGACCTTTCCCCCACACCAAGCAAAAGGACCTGCCTCGGGCCTACAAGAACTTTTCATGGAAACAAAGTGTGCATTTTTCTCAAATGTTTGCTGTTATTTTGCATGTGAAACATAATTTACATTACTCCTTGTCAGCACACACCATGCCTGTTCCCTGACATCTTTATGTACATTTATCTCATGTCTCACATTTAACTGCAAATACAAATGCAATGCCATTTTGGTGTCAGTGTTTAAGAATCTAATTTTTCCACGTGAAAGGAGTCTTTGAATTTCTTCTGCCATTGTGAATTCAAATTCTGCTTTTACTTTTATAATGACAGGTAGGGCTTTCTCAAATGGCACTTCATTGTATTACTTGAAGAAACCCCACAGTCTGCCTTAATAGGTCCATTTTCAGTGTGAACGTTTTGTTATAAATGCTGGCAGGTCATTTTGTTTAGCAGGCCCTTCAGTTCTGTTGGTTTGGGACCTTTGATTACACCCCCACATGCCCCCAACCCTGTTCTTCCAAGATACTGCAAAGCCATCTTCATTTATTTTCTTTCTCTTTACAATGAGCACATAGTAAATTACTCCTTGTATAGATATAGATAATGGACACTGACCTCTTGTTCACTAGTGGTCATTTGAGACTTCTCAAACAATTTTTTCAGCACTAGCTGTGTATCTTGTCAATCTCAATCTTGGCTTCATTATATAGCCCCTTATGATATGTCACTAGCTTAAAATGGCCGACCTGAAATTTCATTGCCATTCCATCCATACAGTTGTACCATGTGTCCTCCCGGAGAACATGAAGTCATTATGTCCATAACTTTATTTAATCAAGAAAATGAACATAAACATTGTAACATGTACTTGCCATGATCTTCAGTAACAGTCCCAACATGCTAGTTCTGATAATTTTAATGCCTCAATAAATGTACAGCTTTTTGCTGTGTTTTTGCAACCTCACACCACATGCGCACAATGCTTTTGCTGCTGTAGGCTGTTTTCTACTTTCCATCCCAAGTTAACATCCCAGCACCGTTTGTTTACAGATTTCTTGGGAGCAGTTTTTTTTTCCTCCCGTCTTTACCCTGTGGCACCTGTTTTTGAGAAAGAGCACCTCACATGAGAAGATGTTTTTTCGTTCAAGGACTACGAAGAATAGTGGCTGCCGTCTCCCCTCCAAGGTACGCAGGATTGCAATATTGTATTCTATCAATTGTTGCACAATCAACGTTATTGTACCATGCTGAGCACTACAAATTCATTACGTACAACGGTTAAGTGTTCAGAATTTGACGGACAACATTGACTGTCTATATATATTTCAAAGTCTCGATGTGGGGTGATCCTTGAAGTACACAGAGAGAGCAATTGTTTCAGTGTGCTTGATTTGGCTGTCCAATATCATCAACAGCTACAGGATTGGTTGCATTAAGCAAGAAATGACAAAAATAATTGTTTTTGTTCTTTCACAAATATTGGGATTATTAGTGTGGTAATTTATTGGACTCTCCCACTATTCCCTGTATCATGGCTGAGGACATGGAGGCTAAACGCATGGTGGTGGCGAAGATTCTATTTAAGACAGACAGCAACATTGGAATAACTTCCAATGGGGTCACAGTATCATAAGTAAGTTCTATCCAACAGAAAATGGATACATTGGAAAGGTTGAAGAAACGCGAAACCTCTAAATGGTGGGAAGCCATGACCCTGCAAACCTACTTAGAAGAGCAAAGAATCCCTAGAGGTCTGAGAATATTAATTATTCCTACTTATGAGGAAATCGATCCTCATTAAAAAATGGATGGAGCACACCAATACCTGCTCCTTCGGAATGATTGAAAGTCTGGTTAAATTAGCAAAACTAGACAGAACCAAATTGATCCAAGAAATTGAGGCCATGGAAGAACAGGTCTTCACCTCAGCGGATAGCGATTAATGTAAAAAAAGAATGACACGCCTTGAAGAAAATTTTGAAAGATTCGAAGGGGAAATCAGAGTTGGCAAAAAATCAAGTTTAAAAGAGACAAACTGGATTATGAAAATGGGAGAATCTATACCTTGGCAAAAATATTTGATGTTCAAATCAAAACAGGAAGGAGCAATCCTACCTACCCCCCCTGAATCCATCCCAATAAAGTCTAGTAGAGAAGCAAGCAGTTCAAAAGTGTAATCATCTGATCTTGAGAAACAACCGACTTGTTTTAATTCTTTCCAGGAGTACAAGCTGTTACATTTGGACAGCAAAACAGAAAGGAAAGCAAGAGGCAGACCACCATCAAACACAAGAGGAAGAGGCAGCAGGGGTGATGCATTAAGACAAGGAGGGGCAAACGATCCCAGAACAAGTACATCTCAAACAACCTGTTCTGAAAAAGGACAGAAACACAGAGGTCAAGGTCAAGGGATGAACAATTGATGATGAAGATCTACAATATCTCATCCAGCAAGATACTCCCCTTTGAAGAATCGGTCCTCAAATTAGGATTGTCCTTTTGCCCTACTCATGACTTTAATTTTACATATGCCAGAATAGACCTCTGCAAATTTGTTGGAAACTCAAACTGATCAAAATGTATGCAAACTGAGTTACTTCAAGACAGACTACCCCTGAGAGGGCAGTCAAAACAATAGATCCTCTTGCAGTTAAAGAAATGACTGGTCTAACCTGCCTCTCTCATTTTGAAGAAGACTCCAATGACGGCACAGAGGTTACCATTGATGACAACCAGACACTCCTTGACACATTTGGGATCCACACAGACTTTACCATGGAAAGTGGCCTAAAGAATAAATCTAGATTCTGCCCTAGTATCATTTAATAGTCAGATTCAATTATTTGAGGAAATGGTAATGAACGACTTTAAACTTCTTTCATCAAGAACTGGTCACCAAGTCAGCAACCTTACTTCTTCACAGAAAGAGGCATTACTCACCCTCAGAAATGATACCACCATTGTCATACGACCAGCGGACAAGGGGGTCAAGGTGGTAATTTGGGACAAGAATCTCTATATAACCAAAGATATGAGGCAGCTGCGAGACCCCAATTGCTATTCAGAGGTAAATGCTTCTATTTTGGCAGATACTCAAACAGAATATCACATACAGCTTCAACTATGGCTTAACAACAATCTGATTGACAGAGAAGGATACTATTTTCTGAAAACAGTTTGTCCTGTGACTCCCATTCTCTACGTGTTACCTAAGGTTCATAAGGATATTATGAATCCACCTGAACGACCGATTGTGTCCTCAATGTCGAGCCTTCTGGAATCTACTTCGAAATTTCTGGATTTTCTCCTAATTCATACATACGAGACACTTTCGATCTATTGAAGAAGGTGCACAAAATCTGCTGGTACACTACTTACATTATGGTATCATTGGATGTGTTTTCTCTTTATACTTCAATTGAACATTTGTTTGGTATACAAGCTTGTCAATATGTTTTAGAGACATGCTCGATCAGTTTTAAACAACAAAATGAAATGCTTTTATCTATGCTTAAGGTTTGTTTAGAACACAATTTTTTCCTTTTTAATAAGACACACTACAGACAAACCTGAGGCACTGCCATGTGATCTTGTATAGCTCTTACTTATGCTAATTCGTAAGTGGGCTGGTGGGTAAAGACTATAGCCTGGAGTTAGGAATTTGATGATTTCGTTGAACACGTAGTTGTATGGTATAGGTTCATTGATGACTTGTTTTTAATATGGAATGGTCCTTATGAGAAACTTGCTAGGTATGTTGCCTGTTTAAATAACAATGCCATGAATTTACAACTGACTATGGTCACTCGTACCACTGCACTAACCTTCTTAGATATTAACTTTAAGATAGTTAAGGACCACCTCACTTCTGATCTATACAGAAACCCCAAATACTAATAATTCCAAAAGCTGCTATAATATAATGTAAGAATCTAATCCATATTATTCTAATATAGGTATCCACTTCAAAAATGTTCCCTTATCAACCTGAATGTAAAGATCAATTTTGTTATAAAACATGGGAAAAGTATGTTCCAAAAGAAACAAAAAAAAACACTTGTTGTCAGAGTACAGATAAGCACATTTTCAATGTGTTCCAAAGAAGAAGAAACAAAATTGTTAGCGAAAATCAAACACATTACAAAAGAAAAGCACACAAGAGTGTGCACAAAACTTCTGAAATGTGTATCCAACTTATTTCAGTAATTTCACTGTTTTCTTTATTCTGAGCAGTGGCAATTCTGTTCTCCATGCAGCCAGTCATCATCCGGCTCCTTTGATTAAATCTATACCATAAGAGAACTCCGCAATTGCTCCACAGAAGGTTACTTTCTGAAAGAATCTGCTAACATTTGCAAAAGATTTTTACACCGTGGCTACCCCTCCCGGGAAATCACAAATGCTTTTGTAAAGGCTAGATCCAAAAACAGAAGAGAGCTTTTGAATAGCTCTAAGATTAAGAAATCAACCAATTCTAGAGAAATTAGGTTTATCACAACCTTTAACCAGCAAACATTAGAACTATCCTTAAAAGGCATTGGCCAGTTCAATTGACAGACATAGATCTCAAACAGGCCCACCCTAGTCATCCTATTCTCTCCTTCTCAAAGGCACCCTCCCTGACTTCTATACTGGCACCCAATCAGATATCTAGATGTGATGCTCTGAAGAGTTGGTTGCAAACTCCAAAAAATCCCAGTGGTTTTTACACCTGTAGAAAATGCAAAATGTGTACCTTTGTATTTAAAGAAAGGAATGTGAAGATTTTTAAACACAGGATAACCTGTTTATCCAAATGTATCATCTATCTCATAGAATGCATCTGTGGCTTAAGATACATAGGCTCTAGTATTGGCCCACTCAAGCTCAGATTCCTACAGCATTATTGAGCTATCAAGCACACCGATTTGAACTATCCCATGGCAGTCCACTTTCTGGAACATTATAATACAGATGTTGGTTGCATGAAGTTTATAGCATTAGCACACATTCCCAAACATCTACGAGGAGGCAATAGACAACTTAAATTAAGACAATTAGAGGCTAAACTCATCATTCATTTTGAGACATTTAAACCTCTAGGCCTCAATGGGGATGAAGAATTATGTGTGTTCCTTAACTAATGCTGTCATTAGTTTGATATCGTTCATGCAACCATTGAACATTGTTGTGTAGTCTTAAATTCCTATATTAATAGAAGTCTTCTAGGAACTGTTCGTCTGGTGAATGGAGTTTGCAAATGTTTAATGGATTGTCTTGTGATGAATCTTCTTTTGATGCAATTTCGATGAATATATTGTATTCCTTGTTGAAACTTGCTATGATATGTTGATCGAGTTTGACTTTTCTATTATGAAAGTTATACGATTGTTGCTTTTAATATCTATTGACCTTTTCACTTATATGCACTTGAGCATTTTTGCAGTGCAATTACTATTTCTTTTACATACATTAGTCTGCTACACTTATATTATTATGCACTAGAACTTCAGGTGTCTTAAATGTGTCTTTGGCTTGCCGCTGTGTTTTTGTTCTCCTACTTACTCATTTAGCAACACTTAGCATTGGGTTATGGAACTGACTTTTGTTTATCCAATAGCTCATTGCATATTTAATGATTGTAAACAGAGGCACTTGCCCAATATTTGTGAAATTTTGAAATGTACATATGTTGGAGACTGACCTCTGGTTCGCTATTGGTCGTTCAAGACTTCTCAAAACTATTTTGTCAGCACTTGCTGTTTATCTTGTTGATCTTACCCTTGGCTTTATTATACAATCCCTTATGGTATGTCACTAGCTTAAAATGGCCGACCTGAAATTGAATTTCCATTCCATCTATACACTAGTATCATGTCATCGCACAGTGAACAGGAAGTCACTATTTCCACAACTTTATTTAATTCAGCAAATTAACATAAACATTGTAACATAGCCTGAGGAAGCCCGAGTCACGGGTGTAACACGTGGCAATCTTTTTTGCTCCCTTTGGGTAGTATCATGTACTTGCCATGATCTTCAATTACAGTCCCAACATTCTGGTTCTGCTAATTTGAATGCTTCAATACATTTGTAGATTTTTGCATCCTCACCCCGTGTGTGCACGCGTTTTGCTTTTGGCTCTGTAGTCTGTTTTTCTACTTTTCATCCCAGGTTAACAGCCCGGCACCATTATATATATATAAAACAGGGCCTGCGGTAGTGGCCTGTAGTTATGTTTAAGTTGCTCAACCCATAAGAGGAGCACTTTTTGGGCAGCTTATAACTTCGCCCCCCCCCCCTGGAAGATTCCTCACGAAACTTTGCAAAAAAGGAGTATGGCCCCATCAGATTGACTTGGTGAGGTAAAGTCAAGGGGTCCGCAAAGTTATAGGGGGGATCCCAGAATTTGTGGTTTTCCCTATAGCTGCAATGCAACTTTTTTGCTCATGCATACAGCCCAAACCGCTGGACGGATTTACACCAAATTTGCAGCAGGAGCGGCGGCTTGGTCCCGAAAGTGTGCTTTAAAAAATCGGGTGTAAATGCATCCAGTAGTTTTTTTTTTAAAACAGCCAAAACGTAGGTACAAAGAAATGTGTAACATCTGGGCTTGGTCGGTGGACTCGCTTCCCTGTTCGGTCTGCGGATGGGCCTCCAATTGGTCCCGGAGCAGACCTGAGGTCTGCGGACATCGGATGCGGCCACAGATTGGATGGTGATAATCGTGAGATGCGTCATATTTTTGGAAACGCCCACCCTGTTGGATCCGCGGACAGGTGCCAGTGTCCGCGGACATTGCGCATGGGAACAATTCTGGAAAATACATTTTGGGCTATTTGGTGGTTGAAAGAGGGACTGGAAAGGGTGGGGGAGTGAACAAAATATGAAATTGGGCTATTTTTGAAGGTGGAAAAATGTCTGGCAGGTGTCATAGATGTCCGCGGACACCACAGTATTTCTCTGACAGGGCCATGAATGGGCAGCTTCAGAAAGACATTTGGGGTTATTAGATGGCTGAATGAGGGCTAAGGAATGGTAAAGAAGTGAAAGGAAGGTAATGTTGAGCTGTTTTATAGGCAAAAAATGGTTTGGAAATGCTGCTGAGTCCGTGGTCATTTCCGGTGTCCGTGGTCCTCATTTTGTATATAGGGGGTCAGGGTGAGTTTTATTACTTGACGGTGAATGGTACTTGTATTGTAGTGATGAGGCCAGTGGCCAGATTCTGGGGGGCATGGCCACAGGCCATTCCCCCTAGAATATGTCCACTGACCACAAGCACCACAGTAGTAATATGTGTACAGTAATGATAGGTAATGTAGTAGGAGAATGGCCAGAATCACCATAGTAGTAATATGTGTAGAGTAATTATAAGTAATGTAGTGGGAGTAAAAAGTGTTTGTAATATGGAGGGTTGATGTAACTGAACTGTATATGGTACATATCTTTGTAGTTCAATTGAGCATAGTGCTCATAGAATATGTATTTGATTATAATTGCTATGATTACTCAGTTTTAGAGCATTATGAAGCTGGATCTCTGGTTTATTTTCTGTGAAAAAAAAGAGTACAATTTGTTAAGCAGGATAGTTTAAAAGCTGTAGTTGTAATGAAGAATACATTCTACTTACTCTGTTTGGTACAACATTAGTGTATGACACACAGATGTTGTTTTGACATTACATAATCATTGGGTCATTGGGAAAAGAAATCCATACTGGATTAAAACACCTGATTACAGTTATGTGAGTGTAAGGGTGATAATATTTTTGTTTGAAATATGTTTTGATGAAGGGAATTCTTGAAGTAGTTAGAGACCTGTTGGCGTATTCTAACTACATTAGAGGTTAGAAGATGTTTTGTCATTTAAGAATTGAGATGGCGTATTTGAAGTGTTTTGGAATGAAGGGTATTTTTCAAATTGTTACATACCTGCTGGCGTATTATTACTAAATTGACTTTCAAAAGTACTTTTGTACTATTATGGATGCACTTAGATACTTGCTGGTGTATTCTCACTGTTAATTGTGCTAAAGTTTAGTCACTACATTTTGGTTGAAGGAATATTAAGTAGGCATTTGTTCAATTTGCAGGTAGCCTATGTTTTGGAGTAACAGAGGTATTGTTACATTCAAACCAATCACTTCTTTTTTTACATATACAGTGTAGTGCCCTGATGTGATTGTGGCACCAGTGAGGTTTACTATGCACTGTTGTGAAGGTTTTCTTTCCAAGAGATACTTGGCCGTGGGTGAAGCCTGTAAGCTTACAGTTATTTCTGTACCATCTGCATTGTACCTTAAAAGCATTAGGATGACATATTGACTATGCAAGTTTATTTGTATGGTGGAACAATTGTCTGAATTGCAAAAAGGGAATAATATGCCAAGATTTGCATTCTGAAGAAGCTGGTGAAAGGGAATCGATTCAGGATTTGCTATGGATACATATACCAATTGTTTATTAGGGATGTTGTCTTGTGAAACATGGTTGCTGAGAGTGCGTGCATGTTTTCACGTGTATAAAATCTGTAAGATTTCATTTATAGGGATGTTTTTGTTTTCCTGCACTTGTAGTAAGTACATTAGGAAGTCTTGTAGATCTGCCTGTGTGTACATGGTAAATGTTACCATTAGAGCACAGTAGTCCAATTCTTGCCTTATACCTGAGACACTGTAAGTGTTGTCAGGTTTATTTGTGGCATTTCGATGAAGGACGTGCATTTGCAAACACAACTGGTCTGAGCCCATTAAGTAAATGTTGTGAACAATTATGCTATTGTATGGACATTGCACACATCAGACAAAAACCAGCATATGTGCTGTTACACATGTGAGCGCCACATAAATGGCATTAACCAAAAGGGTGGCGGTGTGTGCAGTACACAACACATTGCTGCACACGACCCACTGCATTGATTTGCCATGGACTCATGTCTGCATGGTGCATACAATGAACTCTACTTTCCTAATCAAGATGCCAGGTGACATTGAGTTGCTTCTGGTGTGCGTGCTAGGCAGTGGCTGGCTTGTTTAGAAAATTAAAAGACCTTTGATGCTGAGCGCATGCATTTAGTCCATGTCCGAAAGCAGCCACTTGAATACTTAAGCAAGAAAATGACAGTTACCCTTCCCAGGGACGTATTGTGAGTAACTGAAAAATAATATACACAAAAATGTGTTGGTGTCTCAAATAGAGACATGAAAATAAAGAAAAAAGTGTACAACTTTTTCTGTGTGGCACGTTAATTCTCTTTGAAGAATGCATAGGTTTGGTCAGCTAACTGAAACTTGTGCTGGCCTGGTGAATAAAACAGACCCATGTTCAGTTCTTAACACTGAAATGTTAAGCACATACTGTGTAAAAACAATGGCTTGTTAATTGCCCCACTTGAAAGACTGTCAGCACAAAGAATGAGGGGCACAGGGTGGGTGACTCCAGAGCATCTCACACACTGCGTTTGGAATATGCATTCCTTTGTTTGCATATTCCAAACGCATTGCAGTCATCCACAAGTCGGCAGAGAGCAGCCAGCCGCACATCCCAGAGGAGCACTCATTGGCAAAATCAGCCTCAGCTTTCTGGGTGGGCTCCTTACTGCGCCCCCCTCCAGAACTATTTAGCTCTGCGCCCCGGGCCGCCGCCCGCTCTGCCGGGCCAAGAAAAGGGGCTGATATGATATGATATGGCATTTATAATGCGCCTGTACACAATTGTTTCTAGGCGCGAAAAGACAAGGATGGGGAAACAAGGGCAACAATCTTACTAGGCCTTGTGCCATTCAGATCGAGCAAGTGCAGGGAGAAGGGAAGGGGATAA